>NW_027518693.1:3715000-4377500 GCF_043159265.1 Tasmannia lanceolata
AAAATCAATAATCAAAGCATGTGGAATGGGGTATTTTTTATCCTTCATTACACTATTTTTTTTTAATGACAGAGATTTTAACCAAGATTTATTATATTGCAGCGTGCATCACTTCATTCTTATATGCTGTTAGTGATAAACTTCTTGCTAATCTATTCTGTCATCTATATCAGAGTTCCTCCATCAGTTTATAAGAGGGCTAAGCAGGCTCCTGAGAGCAAACGAGAGGCCTCCCTGATAAAGGAGCTGGAGGACATTCTTGGGAGAGAAGGGTTGTCTACAAATCCTTCTGAGAAAGGTGAGTATTTGTCCAAGAAACTCCAATTATTCTGGCATAACCTCTTCAAGACATAAATGCTCCGCTGGGTTAATTATTTTAATAATTATGCATTTACTATGCCCTAACAAAATCTCTGAGTGCGCATCAGCTAAATTATATTTTGAGTCATGTGCATCTAATTAACAATTTAGTTGTTTTTGAGTGATTTTTCTTTTTTCTTTTTTGAATCAGTGTGGCTTTCACCAACTCATCAGCTAAATTATTTCCTTCCCTATGAATGTGATTACAAGAATGCTTAAACATTCTGAAGATAAAATTATGTATTTCCGAAAGAGTTATTTTGCGAGTGATCAACCTATATGCACAATGCTTACTCTTGATGCAATCGATAGACCTGTTCCTAATATTTGCTTCCATGGAACAATTTAACAACCATCCATTAGAGTCCTGTTCACCAAATTTAGGAACTCTGAGAGTCATATCTTTGATTCTTCTATCAAGATAACCCTGGTTTTGCATTCCACCAATAAAATCTTATCAATTGAAAGCCATGAAAAAAAGTTCTCCTTTTAACTTTACTAGGGTAATTATGGTACTGGATTCTCCCTAAATAAGAACAAGAACCTAATCTTCTTTGCCTTTAGCCGTAGATAAAGATTCAGATTATCTTTCAACATACTATTCCACAAAGAATAAAATAATAGTTTCCTGGACAGCAACACAAATAAATACTTTTTTTTAACTAAAATTTTCCCATGCAAACCAGTCCACATCATCAACATAAACCATTTCACGCCGTCAAATTAAATCAGTCCACATGTCCAGACATGTAAACCACCAAAAGCAGTTACTGTCATTTAATCAACGTTTGCCCCTATATTTCATCACAAATAGCCCCTTCCAAACATGAAGACTGACCTCCATGTGCGAGATAATGAATTGAAAGACTCGCATTAAAGATGACTTCAATAATTAAAACAGATCCATCTTAATCCGCCATGTAGAATATCTATCCTAGACATGTACTCCATAAGAGGAAGGGGATCCGTATGCCTACAACAAATGCTCATATGGCTTGGATAAAACTTTCAAGAATGTACTTCTTGGTGTGCCCTAGGTCCTAGGATAGAGAAAATCAACCTCAAGAAACAAGCAAGGAGAGAAAACCTAGATTATATTGGAGTTAAGCTGTAATACAATAAGCAAGAAGGAAAGGGAGTGAGATTGAGGGTGGGGGTAACTTCTCTCATCAGAATGGGAGTAAATTCTTTTCTTTCTTTCTTTCTTTGTAGGGCTTCTCATTGTTTCGACCCCAACTAGTTTGGGATAAAGGCCTAGTTGAGTTGAGTTGAGTTGAGTTGAGTTGAGGGCTTCTCATTGTTGAGACCTAGGAACTGGGATTCTGCAAGCCCCTAACTGAAGAAAGAATAATTTTGTAGGGGCTCACCATGTTTATATTTGCTATCATCCTTCGCTTGATTGATCCAAAATTCACCGTAAAATCCTAGGGCTCTACCCTTGAGAGGTGGTGGAAACTATCGAGCTGGCGTACTGTGGGGGCAAAGGGAATGCCCAGTGGAGCGGTGAAATGAGTTGAGATTGGGAAGAACGCCAATGGTGGAAAGCACTCTGCTAGGCGGACTAGACATACCCACAGTCACCAGATTCATATGGGCTAATCAGGGAGTGGGAGTTTCCCTGCCTTTTGTTTTGCTTTCAAGTCTCTGAAATTATGAAGTCTCGTTTCTGTAGTGGACCAATATGTAGGGTCCCCTCTTGATTATTGTGGACTTAACATTGATTTCATACTTTATTCAAAGTGGGTGTCCCAAAGATGAGCCTTCCATGCGTGAAATTGCTGCTTAGCATGTACTCGCCGAGCCATGGTATCGGTTTTCTAAATTTGCCATTTGTGCCCTTACACATGGTATGCTGCCTTTCCCATTGTTTATTCTACGCCTACCAAAAATAAAATAAAAAATCTACCCCTACCAATCTATTACCCTCCTCTGCGTGCTCTACTGTCTCAGGAGTCAGGACCAGATACTATATAGGATGCTGCTAGATAAGCTACCTGCATTATGAGATCCAGTTCCTGTGCCCCGTCTATTCATTCCTTTTTGAAATGAACCAATATTGGTCCACATATATTGGAGATGTCAATGAATGAGCCAAAGTTTTTTGGTATGGCCAATTTAATCCAGTAAGGAGTTGTTACTAGTGTCCATGCCTTCATTCTCTTCTTCCGAATCAGGCCTAGACATAATGTTGGAATGGGGATCAACACCACTGAAAGCGAACATTCATTAGTTTCAGATGAAGAGTTCATAATTCTCTGCCCCTCTTTTTTCTTACCAAATATCTTTTGTTTTTTAAGTTTGTAAAGACCCACCCCTTGCTTCAATCAGAATGAGTTCGCGAGACCAAGAATTCGTGGAAATTCAGTTTGTGGATTGCATTGGGGGGGATTTGCCAAAGCTATGCTGATAGTTAGACTCCTTTCCCACGACTAACGGAGAGCAAGAAACAAAAGTAAATTCTTGTTTTTTAACCAATACCTCCTTTTGGGCATGTGGGGACTAAGGGTCCTCTCACTACCAACCAACACACTCTACCAAGACAAAGATGGTCTTTCTAGAACGTAGAGGAGGTATGATAGGCAGTTGGTGAGATCTAGTATCAGTATGGATTCTACGTGGACAATAGTTGGATTCGATGACTCCCTTAGGGTTCCATCATCTAGGATCCCTGGGAAAGATGATCAAGTTGGCCCCTGCAAACTGCTTGCACTATCGCCCTTCATCCCTTTGAGCGAAATGTGGCAAAAGAAAGGAAAATTCATGGACTGACCCATCGCCTTCGCCCCGTAGGAACTATGTGATCACCCAAGGACACACTAAGTAATTGTGTGATACCTCTAATATCCTAATTCTTGAATTTATACGTGAATCAAGATCAAGGGTCTTCCAATTGTTGTGCAGGAGAAGCATGGGGAACCCCAACTTCTTTCGTCGACTCCCCCACCCCCAACACACACACACGCACGGCACTTCGCTTCTTGTTCTTCGGACTTCGTAGAGCCTACATCCCTTATAGAATGCCAAAATGATGAATATGAAGTTCGAGAGGATGCAACTACTGTGGATTCTCCGACTCGAAATCAGGTTGCCTGTTCAATTTGCATGTGTTAAGCATGCCTCCAGCGTTCATCATGAGTCAAAATCGAACTCTCCGTGATATTTAGAGTTGCATCACTTATAGCTTCCTTGTTCGTAGACAAAGCTGATTCAGGATTGTCACATCCCTTTTTGAGCTTGTACACGTATTTCTAAAGCCACCCGATCAGCTACTAAACCAGGTACATTTCATATGAAGTTCGGGAGGGTGCAGCTACTGTGGATTCTCCGACTCGAAGTCAGGTTGCCTGTTAAATTTGCATGTGTTAAGCATGCCTCCAGCGTTCATCATGAGCCAAAATCGAACTCTCCGTGATATTAGAGTTGCATCACTTATAGCTTCCTTGTTCGTAGACAAAGCTGATTCAGGATTGTCACATCCCTCATTTCGAGCTTGTACAAATGCTTCTAAAGCCACCCAATCAGCTACTGAACCAGGTACATTTCACCAAGGCTGTCCTAGAACTTCCTCCACCCATCTCTCTTTTCATAAAAATTTGAAACCTTTGATTACGCATTGTTGGAATACTAGGCAGTCTGAAACTTCTTGCTTCTCACTTCAGGCAGTTTTTTTTATTTGAACTGGAATCACTTCAGGCAGTTAGCAGTGTTCTTTTTGTGGACTTCGGAAATCTGTTAGCTTTGCAAGGAAATTTTGAGTTATGTGTACATGACCTTTTTTTTACATGTAAGGCATATTGCCCATGCAATTTGGTATCCTTATTTTGTAAGGGTGCAACTCGGGTCGGGTTGAGGCCAACCCGAACCCGACCCAACCCGACCCAAACCGAGGAACCCTTTTTTCCAATCCGAACCCGAACCGACCCGAGTTCAACCCGACCCGAGTTTTTAAGCTTACTAAAAAAATGATAAAAAATGTCAGGTTTCACTCAAGTTGGGTTGCCCAAGCCCTTAACCCACACCTGACCCGAACTCAACCCAGGTTGGGAAAACTCAAACCGACCCCAAACCCAACCTGAACTCAACTCGACCCGACCCGACTTTTTTTTGGGTTGAACCCGAACACGAGTTGTACCCCTATTATTTTGGTCTACCAGCTGTAGAAGCCTTTACTTTAGGGCTCAGGGCATTGATTAAAAAGGGAATTGGGCGGGGTCAGGGCATTGATTGAAAAGGAAATTGGCCGAATTGGCCGACATCTACTTGGCCGATCATTAGTTTTACCAATTGGCATATGTGATGATGGCATCAATGTGTTGTCCTGTTGATTGTTGATTCAGAGGTGTCGGAATCTAGTCGCGGTATCCACCATAAGCATTTCCTCATTTGAACCTCGCCATTGACGCTAAGGCTATGCCATCCTAAGGTGTTGTTAAATGGAAGGATTTTATCAATGTCCATGAATGTTAAAATCACAGATTGAACTATCGACTTAGTTGTTTCAAATTGTTTTTCATTATTAAGAAAAGGCAACAAATATAACATACTAAATTGTTTTATAGCAATAGCAATTAATCATTGATCCTAGGGTTATGAAAATATTACAACAACATGACGAACTCAAAATCCGAGAAATGAGAAAAGGGGGGACGGTTACAAAATAGGATCTGATGGCCTGGTTATTGGCCCAACGAAGTTGAGACATGTCTTTTCAATCAGGAACCGTTTGACAAGATCCATTTCAGGAATGAATAGAGAAAACATGATGTCCTGCGGGTTGAAAAGCGACGAGGGAAGGAGGGGGACACTGTGCGGGATCTTTCAACAGAGAATTCCCTATCACCCCACTCCGGAATTTTGGCATTGAAGCAATACCCATCTCAAATTATTTTGTGTCAGTTTATGTTTTCTGCTTATTTAATTTTCATTTTCGTATAGTTTACTATTGGATAACGTTCTTGTGTCTAATTGCATTTGGTAAATGACTATCTTTTGGACTCTGCTAGTCAATTTGTCGGATTTTCTTCCTCATACGTCAAAGGTGTAATCTTGTTCAAACGAGCAAACTGATTTTGTAAACTACTGCATAACCAACAAAAATGTATAAATTTATGTTTTTTCTTTTTTTTCTTTTTATGAGTCTTGTGTCTTGGGACAAACTGCCCACTTTGTAGTCATGGGCCATGGTTGTTGTAGTTGTTGCTTTTTATTTTTTTTCTTGGCTTTTGGCTGGTTTTCGTTAACAGACTATTTACTTGTTCGAAATTTCGCCGTTTCGATTTTTGAATGACTTGACATCATCACTGGACTCGACTTTGACTTGGTCTGCATGATAGTGTGCTGATTGATTTGTATCTTGAGCAAAATATGCATTGCTTTGTGAAATAATTCAAATTTCTCTATTTTTTTTCAATCCTTGAACCCTTATTGTTTTCAGTTTAACTATACGTGCTTCTAATTTCTATCCCAACCTCCTATCCTCCTATTTTGGTTCCCCATTTTGTCACATCCTAATGGGGGGCCTTGACACCCCCTACAACACATAGTAAACCAGGCTAGCAAAGATATATAGGTTCAAGCAAATGCGGAATAACATAGTGACTTATTTTTCTATCTTCAGAAATTAAAGCAGTTAAGAAGCAAAAGGAAAGAACAAAAGAACTTGAAGGCATCGACATGAGCAACATTGTATCAAGTTCTCGCCGAAGATCCACTTCCAATTTCATTTTGCCTGTAAAACCCAGTCCTCCAGTCGACAGTGGTAGTGATGAGGAGGAAGAAGAGGAAGAAGATACCGGAGATGATGGTAGTGATAGCGAAGACATGAGCGGGGGATCTAATGAAGGTAAGTTTGTTGAAATTTGTATTTCCTGTTCGTGCAAAATATTTTCTAGTAGTTTTGTATTTGTCTTTTTTTTTTGGTCAAACCAATATGGTTTCTCATATATTCCATGAATTTATAGGCTCAATGTTTTGAAATTCGGAATCGAATCGTTAATCGCAGTAGGGATCTGTATTGTAAATCGTAAAATTCATTCAGATTTATAAATATAATAAAATAACCAATTATTCATTTTTCATCTAAACCCATTAATTTAAATAAAAACACCATGGTTAGTTATTCAATATCATTATACGACATGTTTGCTGAGTAGTCACGTACTATTCATCTATTGCTATCCAAACCTATGCATATTGGATAATAAATATAAAAATAATAAAAGACAATATCATATCAATTCTCAAAGTCTCAAACAATAAATGATAAATATCAAGTATAAAAAACTGGTAGGTCGCCGATGTTGTCCTCTGTATAGTCGTTGGTTTGTGTTTATGGTGCACTCTTTTGTGAAGGGTTGAGATCAATTTCAATAAAAAGACGTGTTTTTTAATCTCATCCCTTCACCAAAAAACAAATGGCTAATTTCTGGGTGACACTTAGTCACGATGGAGGTGAAACAACCTTTAGAAATGATTTTGCCACACAATGTCGAAGGCGCTGTTGCAGCGACTGTATTTGCTCTATGCAACAGTGAGTATAGCGTGGCAATGCATATGTCGTAGGAGAGTAGAGACAAAACAGGGGGTTTGAGAGAGCTCTGTACTTCACAAAATAATTTGTGGACAATAGATGGCGGACAAATTCAAGTTTTATGTCGGGAAACTAGGGGTCATTTGGTCACTGTATTTGTTTTGCATCTTGTTTTACTACATGCAATGGATAGACAAAAAAGGGAATCTTTACAGTGAAAAAGGTTAACATGTAAAAGTTTTACTCCTAAAATTGTTTTATGACAGTTGTACTTCAATTTGAACGGATCCTCTTGAAAGATATTTCCATATATAGGGAAATGATTTCAGCACAACCAGTATTTAATAATTGCACAAACACAGTTGTTTTTTCCATTGCTTGATTTCGATCTGCAATTCTTTTCTTTCCTCTTTCCAAGTTTTTGCTCCATCTTTCAGCTCAAGATTCATTTCCTGGAATATGGATATCTTCTTGTTGAATCTCTTAATAAATCCACAGCTTTCCCATGTGTGTGATGTCTATATCTGTGTTTAAATGATCCATTGGAGGCTCAAAACTATTTGGTAGACGGTGGCCACTATGCATCATTTTGTTTAAATGGATATGTTGAGAGATTCAAAGATTTTCATTGGTTCCAGTTAGAAAATTCTATGTATTCTTTGTCATGAACACTTCCCAAGTTATGCTCACAATGCCGTGCTGATGATTTTGGTTTTCCTGTAAAAGCAGATGTGGAAGATGAAAGTGATTGACTCCACAACTTGAATGTAGAAAAAGCTGAGAAAAGGACCAGTAATTAACCAGAGCTCCTAAGTTAGTCTCAAATGTCAAAAGAAGTTAGTTTTTTGTCAGGGAAACAGGTGATTTGTGGAGACAACAGCTGCTGATCGTGAAGCATGTAGAAGGTAATCGCAGTCCCAATGCATCCCATGTTGTCCTGCTTTTTGTTGCAGAAAATTTAGGCATCAACCCTTGTGTTAGTATGAAATGTGGGTTATATAAATTATCAAGATCGTTTATGCCATGCATCTGCGCTTCATTTATACCATGATTTAATTGGTAGTGCAACAAGCACAAACTTATTAGTGGACCCAAAAATGTATACTGAAATAATAGGACAACCCTTGTGATTTGGTATGGATGCCATTGCTACAACCAATGTTTAAAAACTACCCGCTTCAATCATCAACGTGCCCTAGTCAGCTTGGTTTTACCGAGTCACAGTTCTTGACATTATTGAATTATAATTCATACTTTTCAGGTGCTTATTGATTTGTCGATATATGCTTATGGTGATTAGGACCATTGATATGGTGGACCAGCATGGGGGTTGGCAGGGGGCCGGAAATTGTGGTGAATGAATGATTCTAACTATATGAATGCTCTGTTTCTTTGCCTGTGAACTTTCACCTTTTGCTCTTCCTAGTTTTTTAACCTGTGTTTGGTTATATAGTCATGTGAATAATCTATGAGAGGCCGGGCACGAAGAGGGGATCTTTGAAAGAAACCGCTGGTTCAGAACTAGGGGTGTAAACGAGCCGAGCCGAGCCGACCCGAGCCGACCCGAGCTTGGCCAGGCTCGTTAAGCTCAAAAGCTCGGCCCGGGCTCGAACCAGGCTCGGCTCAGCCAGGCCTTACCGAGCTCGGGTTATATTAAGTTCACACCCCTCATCTTCCCTGGACAGCCCTATCTAGTGTAATTTGACTACTTTTTTTACACTATGGGGGGTGGTCCAAGTAACAAATGGGGTTCCAAAAATGAAGTGACATATTTTGCCTCCCCCTTTCACTCCCTGGATAACCCTTTTAGTGTATGTATTAATATATAATATATTTATTTAAATATATTAAATTCTTAACGAGCCGAGCCTAGCCTAAATCGGGCTCAGCTTGTTAAGCTTAATGAGCCTGGCAAGCCGGCTTGGCTCGGCTCGTTAAGGATTCGAGCCGAGCTCGAGCGAGCTTCCGAGCCTGAGCCAAAATTGACACCCTTATTGAGAACCCTTATGAGGCCGAAGCCAGAAGGGCCCACTTTTTGTTGATGTTTTGTTTGGATGTTCTCAGCCCCTCGATCCATCAAGCCCCATTTGTTTAGAGCACGGTACATTAGACATGGGACCAAGATGTGCTTCAAACAAGCCAGAAGGGTTCTCTCATTCAAGCCCGATTAGTCATTTGGAAAGTTCAGATAAGCCGTGCTTCAAACAAAGGCACAGTTTCAAATGGGCTTTTTGGAAAAAAAGGTTCTTTGCACATCTTGTGTGATACGTGGGAGGAAATGCATCGGGAAAAAAAAATTAGTGGGCCTACTTATTTGGATGATCTAAACGATTCAGTTGTTGGTTCCAGCGTAGATAGGCCATGCCATAGGCCGATCCTGATCCTCCGATATATTTTTTGGTATAAATGAACAGAAAAATGATGATTCAAAGGAAATGTTTTTTGGGGCACAGCCTAACACTACGGTACTAACAGATGCATGGTTTAGATCATCCAAACAAGTGGGCCCAGGGGCGGGACTAATTTACAATTGGCTGCATTGGTCATCGTGGGGGGCCATGGCGCCCCCCTCATGCCCCTGAGTAGGCCCACTATATCTTTTTCCTGCAAGAAATACACCCACCTATCATATAAAATCTTCTTGGGAATAGAGGCATACCCGCCAAATGATAAATCCTTCCTTTTGTTTACCAGGGTTTAAACTTTAAATCGTTCATTAGCTTTGTCTAAAGGGATTCACATTTTTTGTACTTCACTGTGAAAAATCAATGCTAACAATTGAAATGGGGTTATGTATGTGTGATTGAGACCGTTGATCTTGTAGACCATCATGAGGTATCTTACATGATCTTGGTCCCACGTTTAATGTTTAGTTGAGACCGTTGATATCATAGACCATCATGAAGCAGCCCGCGTAATCTTGGTCCCATGTCTAATGTACCGTGCTCTAAACAAATGGGGCTTGATGGATCGAGGGGCTGAGAACATCCAAACAAAACATCAACAAAAAGTGGGCCCAACTAGTGGGTCTTGATGGATTAAGGGCTAAGAATATCTGATCAAAGCATCAACAAAAGTGGGGCCAACTAGTAAGTCACTGTTCAGATCGATGGTCACTTATCACATCCATGTTCGCACCAAAGAAGTCTTAGCATTTTTGTAAAGAAAGTGTAACATGAAGAAAAGTAAAAGCCAAAGATGTAGAAAGTCTGGTCTGTAACTGAGTATATTTCACAGAAAACAAAGAGAAATCACAGAAACTCAAACTTCATCCTTACCCATCGCAAAGAAAATAATTAGACCAACACATAAATTACCATTCATATGTGCCATAGGCTTCTTTGTTCTTCAAATAATTTTTTTTTTTTTTTAACAAAACTGCAAATTCCCAGAAGCTTGAATATATCATTACATGGCACTCATGATAACATAAACTTCAAGCAATAAATAATTTCCCAATCCTAGACTCACCATTTTTGTTACAACAAATAAGTAGAAAATCACATTGAAGTAGTCCACATATCCTGATTTTGCAGTGTCAGGAAGAAAAAAGAAAGAAAACTGCATATCTGTTGCCTCTGCCATCCTAAATCGCTTGGTGTCGACACTAAAATTTTCTGTTGTTAAAATGCTGACTGAGATTAAGATGAACCCAACTGTAAACAACCTTCTATTTCAATGGTGGCTGACCAACTACTTCAAAAGCTATTTATAGAGCGGAGATGTAGTGCTCAGACTATTAACCCTTGCATAGATTATGGCAAACATGTGAAGGAAAAAGCTTTTGCACGAATTAGGATGAGAACCAAGCTGTGATAAGGAACTAGGTTTTGAGGAGAATGATGTTGAAATAATTGAATGCATGCAAATGAGTGTGTGTTTAAGATTCTGGACTTTTCCGCTTTCGTTCCAATGTGGAGGTAAGTTCAGGATTGGCTTGATTGAAAACAGACCTGCATTATGCCAACAAGATCAATACTTGGAGGGAGATTGGTATAAAATGGCATTAGATTCATGCCAATAAGATCAATAATTGCTGGGATATCAGTGTAAATGGCATCAATTTCATATCAAATCTAAAACCAGGTAGATTTACCATTGAACTTTCATAAAAGTCTTGAAAATCTAGCATAATATAAATCCAAAAAATTCAAGGAAATATAATTGCTTAACAAACTCAAGAACAACATATGTCGGTCAAAACATAAAGCCTGGGTTCTTTCTAGTTATTTTCTCATTTGCTGGACAGATTCTTTCAATCAAAACTTAGAAAGTGGTTTTCCAAGAAAGACTTCATTGCGAACAATATCTAGTACTTGGAAGCATATACCGCCTCCAGAAATCTTTCAGCCTTAACATTTTGAACATCCATGAAATACAGTCAAACACAAGATTGATAAAGCTTTCTGATTTGAAGAATAAGAAAATGCTGAGGCTGTGAGATAGTATTTACCAGAAACGTCGGATATGGAAAAAGAAGTCGTAGTTTTTCAAGTCTCAACAATCATTTTTATTAAGGTTTTACATCCATAAAACCCTCAAGTCACGTTTCTCAAAAAACAAAACAAAAAAACATCCATAAAACCCAAAGCAGGCAAAAGTAAGGTTGTCAAATAGATACAACCTTCGTAATAACAGTTGCTAAAATAGATGCGTCACCATTACGTGGTGCCGACATGACCCCTCGTCTTTAAAGCATTATTAATATCTTAGAAGTTCTTATTTTTTGAAAAGATAGAAGAGAATAATATCATAGAAATGAGACAGGTCAAGATGTAACTGTTAAAGATAGCCAAACTGTATTGCCAAGCTGTAACACCAGACTATCATGGAATATCTCCCTGATATATGTTACGATACAAGGCACAAACCGACAGTAGAATACAGTTATAACTGTGATGAAAAATAACAGTTTATGCCAACATGGAGTATGTCGCAGAAATATAGAAAGAATCTATGTTTGCTCCTTTCTTGAGCAGAAGAAATGCAATAAATAATAATGTAGGTTTAACTTCCAGCAAAACAATGACTACAAATAAAATTTAATTTTTAGTAGTTAAAGGTACTCACCCACAAGTTGAGCATTTCTTGTGATGCTTGCAGAATATGGACAAACAAACTGAACAGACATAGCCCATGTCAATTGTCTTTTTATGGCAAAAACATCTGCATGTTTCACAGATTTTATCAGCAAATTGAAATAGAAAAAGGAGACAGAAAGAAGACTTCACAACACCATATGGAAAAACTTCAAAGAGAAATTCAACTAAAGAACGGAGAATATACACAAAATTGTACATATCTAAGTGCCTCACTTCTGAAGAAAAGGATTTGGTAGCGCCTTGGAAATGAGCTCAAGAAAAAGAATATCATAATATCAGAAGATAGTAATATGCACCTTATCGAAATTTTCTGAAGGAGCATGTTACACAATTACAGTTTGTAAAATACTAAAATCTATATAACTAGCATGTATTCTAAGGATTTCAATGATGACACATGGCGGATGGATGTAAACCATTCAAGTGAACCAACTTAGGAAATACAATTGAATGAATGACAAGCCAAATGAGACACTTACGAGGCCCGAAAATCCACCCCTGCAGGCTTAGGAAGTTGTAAAAAATTGCGTGACTGCAAATCAGTTGCAAACACAACCTGCACACTTTCCAAGAGTACTTTACCAATGATGTGATGAAGTAGAAAAGAAATCAATTCATGTGTCGACTAGAGTCCCAAATAATACAAGGGAGAAAGAAAAATGAATGGAGAAGAAACATGCTTAGTTTCAAATGTAAAACAAATTGGAGATGAGCAATATATAACTGGCGTTTGATGAAATATTATACATGTATTTTTTCTCAACATTAGAAAAAGGGGTTATAATATCTCATGAAAGATCTAACAGCACGAGATGCGCCATGAATTAGAAGTACTATCAGTCAACCAATTAAGGGTCAAATTCTACTTCCTTAACATTGATACCCTACAACTTGGCTGCTAGTTTATATAAAATTATAGCTAAAGTGTCTGTGAGACGATATGAGACAACACTAAACGAAGTGATTTCTCTGTTTCCAGGAGCTTTTTGTGGAGGGTAGACAAAATAGATGGTGTTCTCATAGCTAATGATATCCAGAAGAGTAAAAAGCCCAGATTAGGCCCTGTTCGTTTGAGATTATGACAACCGATTGTCAGCCCCAACCTATTATTGGGCTCAAAATTACATTTAAATTTGAGTCCAATAATAGGTTTGAGGCTGACAATCGGTTGTCATAATCTGAAACAAACAGGGCCTTACTATGACATGTGGTGGAGAGAAATCTTAGAGTCATGGACCTTTGAACTTCTTTATGACAAGGATGGTCTTTGGATGTGACTCAAGTGGATCAGTGAGCATGTTTCTCATCAGTGATATTCTCAATTTTGTTACATAGAAAACCGGTGGGATTTTTCGTGAGTTGTAGAGTTCAGACAAGGCAACCCTTTGCTGTTTACACCAGGGAACGAAGTGTGGAGTAGAGTAGTTAAATGAGTGAAAGAAAGGAGGTTAATTGAGGCTATTTGGGTAGGAAAGTCTATTCTCGCAATCTCATTGCTACAATTCGCATTTGATACTTCATTTTTTTAATGGGAGCCAGTTGCAAAAAGATAGAGAGGAAGCTTGCATCTTGGAAAAGAATTATTTACCATTTGCTAATCTTAGGCCATGATTGGCAAGCATGATTTCTTTCACATGGAACATTAGCTTACCCAATGGTGATAGAGGGTGGTAGAGGAAGAGAATGAGGGGGACTGAGTTAGTAGAGGGCACAAAACGGCTGAAAACAGGGGAAAAAAACTCCACTCAAAATACGATTTACTTTTGCGTCTAGGGCGTGAAAAGGCTGAAAAACATGGAAAAGAAAAAACTCCACTCAAAATATGATTTATCTTTCCCTATTTTTTAGCCTCTTCTCAACCTCTCCTCATTTCATGGAAAAAAGTTTCATGCTTGCCAAACATGGTCATAAGATAAAAATAAGGCTCCCCTTGGGAAATGTCTTTGGAGATATGGTTTAAGAAAGATATGGCTCGCTCGGCACACTATTTTTCTTGCAAAAATTGATTTTGAAAAGGGTACAAGGTACAAGGAAATCATGCAAAATTTCGATGGAAACGTATGGAAACAAATGCAAATGATATAATTTTAATATGAAACTTTAGGAAATACTAGAATAAACACAAATACACAGTTTGAAGCCATCATATAAGCAAGAAAACAAACCCTGATGGTTTAACAACGTCAAACACCAAGTGACGTGTTGTCATGAATGTCTGAAAATTTTGTGTATTTCACATGCAATTCATATAAATATTTATACATAATACACACACTACATTTCAGTGATTTCACATACAATTCATATAAATACGATTATGTAAAACATACTTATAAAGCATACCACTAATACACTTACGGTTTTGGTTTCGGTATGCGTTTTGGTTTCGGTATCTGTTTTAGTAGGGATGGAAACGGAAAAATTCCAATCGTTTAATGTCGTTTTCGGTCGAAATTTAAAACCATGACTATATGTCCATTTGGATTCTGATTATTCTCATCTTCGCTCATGGGGTTGCATTTTCTTTTCTTTTCTTTTTTAATGGTGAATGGTAAATTGCTTCATTAGAAAGAGACCGAGATGGTCAAGTACAATGAGAGAGCAAGAATTTACAAGGAAGAAAACTAATAGAATGGGCAAGACAAAATTAAAGGGGAAGAAAGTAAAAAATCTCAAGATCCTCCTTTTGAGCACCGGCCCTAGCCAGCTTGTCCGCTGCCCCATCAGCATCAGCCGATCTCCTGATATGGCGGAAGGAAATACTTGAAGAACCCACAATATCTTTAATCTTGTTGAAAAAAGGCTGCAGATCTACAAGGGGTAGATGAGATCCAGATAACCATCAAATGATGTTCAAGGAGTTCCCTTCAACTACTACTTTATTAAGATCCTTGCCCACAAGGAGCTTAATCCCTTTATGGACGGCGCGCACCTCCCCGCATTAGAATCAGTCATAGCATTAGGGCCTAAAAAGCCCACCTCACAACTCCTTCGGCATCCCTAAGAATTCCCCCAATAGCTGTCGGACCCGGATTTCCGAGGCTAGAACCATCAAAGTTGAGCTTTAACAAACCACTTTACAGAGGCTCTCAAACCTAAACAATCGATAGGCTCCTCTCCATGCTAAAACAAACCTTGTGCCACCCCTGCCATAAATCATAAGTAGACACAAACTAACAACTTGGAAGAGACTTGGCCCAAAAGATGGTAAAAGCCAACACCTTAGTAAATAAATAAGAAGCACTCTTTGCACTTCCCTTAAAGATCCTATCATTTCTCTCTTTCCACACCACCCAAATAACCGCGAGGAAGGAAATATTCCACAAAATCTTTCCTTTACTACACCAAGCCAAGGGACCAATTGCCAACAATCCAAGACATCAATAAGATCCTTACGGAAGACCCAAATAATACCGAATCTACTCAAGCTCCAAATCTCCCAGACCATTTTGCCGTGGATGAATATATGATTCACCGATTCCCCGTCTTGGATACACAAAGCACAATGATCAACTAACCCCATCTTCCGCTTCCGCAAGAAGTCCACCGTTTGGATATGATCGTGAATGGCCACCCACCCAAACACAACAACATGAGGAATATGGATGGACCAAACCCTAGCAATTTTAGGGACCGCAGGGCAAGCCACGAGGCGAGAGTTGAAAGATTTAGCGGAGAACACCCCCGAAGTATTTCAGACCCATACCCTTATATCATAGCCTCCACGCTTGAGATAAGTACCCTCCAATAATTCAAAGAGCCTGGTTACCGCATGGAGTTCCTTATCGAAGAAACTACGCCTGAAGGCATGAATCCACATCACCTGATCCTCTCTCCTCTCGAAGCAGTCTTTGACCAACACCTCCTTAGAAGAGGAAACCACAAACATATCTGAGAAGAGAGCTTTCAAGGGAAGAAATATGTGCATTTTCTACGTTCTTGTTCCTTCCACTTACTTTCAAAAGTTTTTCTCAACAGTAATTGCTTGTATTTTCATAGGCTAAAGTGACCACCATAAGGGCTTCAGATGCTATTCGTCATTTTAAATCTCCTCCCATGTGTCATTTTACGAGTCTCATTTTTATGACCCACCGATCATTGGTCGTGAGATTAATGGGCAGTACACATCATCTACATGCATACATTACTACATCCACCTCAAACTCCTCAAACTCCAGTTTTACTATGGATGTCACGAAACATCTCATTCAGTCATACCCCAACCATTATGTCAATTGCAGTAAGAACAAATCGGTCCTGGCAGCACCAATACTCGGGTTCTGATGGTCGAACAGCTCTTACAGAGGCAGGCAGCTTCTGATGACAATTTGATAGCCACCATGGATGAAGAAACGAACGTTCTCTACATAAACAATATATGGATGAAGTGGCTAGACTAAAAGAAATAAACAAAGTAGGGAGCAAATAGGTATTCGAGCAGAAGCCTGTAGGATCCATCGATAGGCACAAGGTCAGATCAGTGGCCAAGGGATAAAATCAGAGACATGGTGACAGCGATGGGAATTTTAGTCCTATAGTCAAGAGTATTACAATGATGTTCATCTTGGCCCAGGCCTTTTTGGAGGACTTGCAATCAGATGAATCTAAAGAATGCATTTCTTTGGGGTTGGGCCTATAACCCAATGGTTGAGGCTTTGTATCGCAACCTTGAGTTCACAGGTTCGATCCCAGCTTACCTACGCAAAAAAAAAAAAAACAAATGCATTTCTTTACCATCCTCAAAGAGGAGGTGTATATGGAGCAATCATTTTTTTAATCAAGAAAGAAATTATAATGTATATGGAGCAATCATAAGGGTTCAAAGTTTCAAACAGAATAAACGTATGCGTACCCCATAAAGGCACTCTATGGAACAGAGTAGGCTCCTAGAGTGTGATTTGACAAGCTCCAGTAGGCTCTCAGAAGCAATAGATATGGGAGACAATTTTCCAACTCTATTTGTCAAGCGTGCACATTCAGGTCTTGTTTTGTTCTTGGTATATGATGACGACAATATCACCATAGGGAATGACCGTGGATATTCAAAGACTCAAAAAAGCTTAAAAGAAACCTTTGACTTGAAGGATTTGGGGCCTCTACGCTACTTCGAAGTCGAGAAATCCAAGGATGAAATGTGATTGTCATAAAAAAGATATTCTCTAGATTTGCACATGTTCTGCATAATGAATTGCAAACTTGTCGATAGCCCCTCTATATACAATAAGAAGATCAGTGGAAAGGAAGGCAACCAGGTCAAAGATCCACACACTTATCAAAGCATGCCAGGAGCTCTTCACCATCTTACTCTAACCAGCCCAAACATCACATATGTTGTAAATCAAGTGTGTTAGTATTTGCATGATCCTCGAGAAGAGCACTACAGGTAGCTAAACGAATTTTGAGATATCTCGGAAGGGGTGTATCATAGGTTATGTCTCTTAAGAGAAGGTAGTTAAGGTGTGTGGTTACTCAGGTGCTAATTGGGCTAGAAATCCTAACACAGGCAAGTCTGTTAGAAGATATTGTGCATTGATGAATGATTGCTAGATTTCATGTAGCAATAAGAATAGGAGATAATAACCAGGTCAAACGCAGAAGCTAAATAAAGAGCCATGGCCTACATGGCCATGTAATCTTCAAAAGGTTCACCTAAGATCAGACCTACAAATACTGTAATGTGACCATGGTTTTAAATTCTGACCTGAAATCTCGGATTTCGGTCAGGACCGAAACCGAAATTTGGATTTCCCAGATTTTGGCTGAAATTTTTCGTTAAATTGATTTTTTTTCAAAAATATATAATTTTTCCGAAATTTCCTGCCCTCGAGCGCAGATAAGCTATCTGCACTTGAGGGCAGGAACCCTTTTCTCATATTAAAATAATACCTTTTTTACTGGATTTCGACCGAAATTTCAGTTTCGGCCTTTCATGATTGTGAGTTGTGACAACAAAATTGCCATCAGATTGTCACAAAATAAAATATTGTCTTTCATGTCTGGACCAATCATGTCAAGGGTCGTGAGTGCTATTTCATTCATGAAAAGATTAAGAACAGAGAAGTTTCTCCATGTTATGTTACAACTTACAAGTCAAGAACAAATTGTAGATGTCTTCACCAAAGGACTCACAGTCGACCACAACCATTATTTAGTAGGCAAGATTAACATGTCTCAGAGAACCTGTTAGCTTGACGGGAAATGTTATAATAGGTCAATTTTCATGTTAAGGGTATTTTTGTCATTTTGACTAAACCCTATATATATGACTAGCAACTGAAATTTTATTATTATGAACAGAACTGAGTTTTGACTCCACTTATTATCTCTCCTCTTAACTAACACTTTGGATTCATTAGGGTCTAGCTAAATTTGACATTGATTCCACCCCCTCCCTCGCAAACAAATCTTTCTTTATAGTGACTGGACTTGTGGTCCATTTGGGGATAGAAAGCAAGTTCTTCAAAAAAATTCCTCATTTGCAGTTATTAGGGATCTAAGAAAAGTGAAACAAGAGAATATTTGAAGAGAATATTACTCCCAGGGAAGCTCTTTACAGATATCCATGTATTTTATAGAAAGTTCCATTGCTCTACTAACCCCCAGGGAAGCTCTGTACAGATATCCATGTATTTTATAGAAAGTTCCATTGCTCTACTAAGCCATTAACATCATAATGATTTATTAAAAACTTTCAGACATACCAAATACCATGCGGACTGCCCGTTTGGTTTAAGATGGCAGACCAATGGCAAAAGGCAAAAGGCAAAAGCAAATTTGGTAGTCAGAAAGTTGAGTATATGGCAACAGAAGAAGCACAATGACTTCAGGAACATACCGAAAGATATTGAAACAATCCATCTGCTTGTTGGGGCTTCAGATAGACACCCCCTGTTATGTATGATGCCTGTAACTCAAAATCACATAGGAAATCATTAATGGTGATAAACTAGATGACCATGTTAATGACATACCAGTATTCAACCAAGTTTCTATCCAAAAAATACCACCTGTTGCAAGAAGGCAGAGTGTTGTGCTCCTACAATACATGAATCTATAGGAACCTGCAAGCAAAGTGATAACATCCATAAAGATTTCACAGAAGCAATACGAAATCGCAATGTTCAAACTGACAAGAATGGTATTGGTAGATCGTTAAACATCTGGAAATGATTTTTTTTTTATATATTTTAATATTAATTTGAATAGTAAAACATCTAGAAATGATGTTCCAGAATAACCATAAATCGCAGCAAACTAAATTTACCGCAAAGATGACTAAGATATTTACTTGATAGATGGCAGATTTCATGAAAAAGAAGAATGAATCAAATCAAGTATGCAAAATTCGCAGCCACGCCCTTAACTCAAATAGGTTGCCAAATTGTAACAGTGCATGATATCTATCTGATTTGAGTCTGTCTACACATTATAAAGAAAACAAATTCGAAGCACTTCACGGAAAATTTTAACTGGGAAAGAGTGGTGCAGTTTCAGCTACTGGAACAGGTTTAAATAATGGTTACTAAATGCCCACCAGGTTCATATTTTGCAGTAATTTCATGCAATGCCTAATGTCAACTCCACAATGGATGTCTAAAAAGTATTAATGAAAAATATGTGGTCAGATCAAAATTTTCACACTCCAAAATGACACGTGTTGTTCCCTTTCACAAGCACATTGAATCCTACTACTATAAAGCCACAACTAATATTAAAACTTCATTGGGCATAAAAAAATTCAAGAAATTTCTATCACGAAGCATATCTTGTTGATATTGTGAAGCACACACAATATCATCAATGTTTATTTATGACTTCATAGCCTACCACAAAATGTGAAGAAACACTTAGAAGATACACATACCTTTATTTAAAAGACAGGTTTAATGAACTTATGCCGTCATCATTTTTGCAATATTTGAGAACCCAGAAGTGTTGAAAAGTTAGCTATAACCAAGTAAGATGCATAAACATACTCGCAATCTACAAGTCATTACTACTGATAATGATTAGGAATTCGATTGAACTCATAAAAGCTAATATGGTAACATAATTAAGGAATAAGGCTTGTCACGGAAAAGAAGCGCCTAGCATCTAGTTGCTACAGAATAATATCAATAAAAATTATTACCCAATCCGCAGACATCAATTTCCAATAGGGCCAAAAAACACTTCATTAACCTCCCCAAAATCATTTATAAGCTCATCCAACTCCCGTCGTCCCTGAATTACAGAACTTCGATCAAAATTTGATTCAAAGGCATCTTGGGTGCGTGGGTGTGGGGTGGGGGGGTCCATCTAGCAAATTAATCCAGTCCTACTGACTCGAAGAAAAAACCGTTCAGTGCTAAAGATATCACCAACTGAGAAGCCCTGTAACACTTTTCTTACTAAGGCCCATCTGATTTTTCTTTTCCTTTTTTTTTTTTGTAACACTTTTCTTACTAAGGCCCCATCTGATTTTGTTTCTTTTTTTGAATGGCACTAAGGCCCATCTGATGATCCTGAGCCACTACCTTTTGGCCTGCAAAAGGACGCTTAAAAGAGAAAAGGTTCCACATTCAGCAAGAAAATCTCACCAAATAAGAGGATTACGATCATGGTATGGGGGAATTTTAGGGCATGGCCCATCACAGCAGGACCAAGCAATACTTTTGCTTCCTCTTTATTTGCCAATATATTATACGTATGGACACCATAAATTCATCAAAAGTATATATGGTATTGCAATATCACTGTCTTACAGAATCCCTAAAAGATCTAGGTCAGTTTGCATAAATACAAGTAACGAAACAGTGAACATATTAAAGCTACCCTCAAAGGAAAAGGAACGAAGGAAAAGACAAAATGAGTAACTTTTAGCTTCCTCGGGCATACATTACCATGGAACGCTGAGCTGAGAATATTGCATTCATTATTGCGACGTATCTGCCAAGTCACCCTTTCAGAGTAGAAACTCAATTGAAAAAAATTGATATTGGTGTAAGCAAAACATGGAAAACATACTGTTCTGGGCCATCTGGAGATCCCTGCAGGCATAAAATCTGTCACTGGTTGTTAGTTGAAGGTCCTGATATAATTTAATGACAGACAAATGTCCGTCAAAAGTCACAAAATTAATTGCTACATGTGGAGAAACAGGTTTTCAGGCACATAAAAGTTTAGAGAAAGTATATCAAAACAAGAGGATGATTAGACAATCAATCCTCTAGAAATAACTCAAAAGGATGAAAGGCATGCAATTACCATCAAAATTATATTCATCTTTGCTTAAGAATTCATTCACGATGATATCAACTTTGGATAAGATGTATTTAGCAAACTGAATATGCCATCCCTTAAGAAGAATCCCTCTCCCTAATTTTGGCATTGTAGGTTGCTACAGTGGCCATTCACTGGTTTCATTTACTTTTACTGTCATAATTTAGTACTTTTGCATGATAAAAAACAAAGCATGGAAAGCTACGCTCATCCTTTAGGATCTTTATGCATACTTGAGGAAGAACAAGGAGGCTAGTTAGATTCCTTGGCAGATAAACACCAAAAAAAGGCTGTTATTTTACTTCACTTCATGCCATTAAGTACCTTGCCTATATTCCGAGAGGCTACTACTTCCTTTTCTTATGTGGGTAGCACATATGGTTCCAAGGTTTTAAATTTTGGTTTCGGTTTTGAACGCCACGGAAACGGAAAAATTTCGGTCTCAGTTGGAAATTTAGGTGGAAATCTTGTAAAGTCAAGGAAACATATGCAAATGATAGAATTTAAAGATGAAACTTCATGGCATGCTAGAATAAGCATAAACAAACACTTAGAAACTATTCATAATGGTTAAAAACATCGAGCACTTAGTGACATGCCCCCGCGGCACATGTCTGATAATTTAGTGCATACTAAATTTTAAATGTGATTCGTATAAATATTTATAAATAATACAGGCACCACATTTCACAGGCAATTCATATAAATATAATTATGTAACACATACTGCTATAATATACCACTATTACACTCACAATCTTGGTTTATGCATTTCGGTCGTTTCGGTTTCGGTGGGGATGGAAACGGAAATATTTCGGTCGTTTCATGTTGGTCTTGGTGGAAATTTAAAACCATGTGTGATTCCTGCCAAGTCTACCATGCTTTTCTACCAGTCATCTATCTAGTGGAACTTTGTGGAGGCTGTTAGAAATGGGTGATGTGGAATGGAGGATGTTTTGATGGCAGTTGTACAAGTAATATCGGCCATGTTGGCATTGGTGGTGTACTTAAAGAGATGACCTTGGTTTTATTATTATGGCTTTCTCAAGTCCCATAGGCATTTCTAGAAATTCAGGAAATTATTGGAGGGATTAAAGCTTTATGTGAATCATTATTGATCTTCCACACAAGAAAAGGGCGAAAAATTCCTTTTCTTGTGTGGAAGATTAATAAGATAAGTAATCCCTCCGCTGTTAAGGATATGGCAGAAAGAAATATTTGGAAAAGAGCTCTAGTATAAAGATCCTCATTGCGTTTTTTAAATTTGATTTGAATGAAAAAAAATAAAAAATTCTAGTGCTAGTGAATACTAATAAATGAAATAATAAAATACAAAATAATCATAAATTAAGAAAATAATAAAAAGGAAAATTAAGTATTCATATAATATTAATAATATAATGTTATTAATTATTATAACATGTTAATTAATATTAATACATATACACATAATTGTTGTTATAATTGAACATAATTGTTGTTATAATTGAATAACTGAAATTGAAAAGGATTCATTATTGAAGGGAATTGATAATTGATACTGATTAGTATAAGTCGTGTACCGATTTTATTTTTTTATGCCATTAACGAAACAAGATTGGAGATCCAAATCCAAGAACCGCTCATGAATAGGCACCTTTAGGTGGAAGGGGATTATGCGCGTGTGGTTTATTTAGCTACTTGTAGGAGCCCTAGGCCTTGGAGATTGGCTAATCTCATTTCTCATATCAGATACATAAGTTCCCAAATGGCTGTTTCTATCTCTCATATCTCCTACCTTGTCAATGAGATGGCTAATGAGCTTGCCAGGGTGAGATTAACAGGGTCTATTGTTGTTTCAAGCATCGTTTTCCTTCTTTTAAGTGCAGTTTAGTCCCTGTTGGGCATGATAGATATCTATGCCCGGTTTAAGGAGGAGCATTGAGATCCGTCATCTTGTATTTTTATTTATTTATTATTCAATATTTTAGTGAAAGTGGTATTTTTATAATTAACAACTGCGATTTAAGTAATAAATAATAATATAACCCTCTCTCTTCCTTTTTTTCGCTCTTCTTGTTCTTCTTCTTTGACTGGCATAGATGGGACAATGCTAGATCGGCAAATTTTATAATGTGATAAAAATGATAGTGATGTTATGACATGCTGGTCTCCACTTATGACATGAAAATGATTTTGGTGAAATTAAGGCACCAAGAATCGCATTTAGTGCGGCAATCCTTAATGTCATTATACAGCCAAAGTAAATGATGTGGGAGAATCCTCCAAGGCATCAGAACCTATTTCTATCGATGCCCTTTCACCTTCTAAAGAACACCATTCCATGGAGAACTAGGAGGTGAATTCAATGGTGGAAACCCAACCAAACTATACGATGATCTAATGGAAGTTATATTACAGAGTAGAGTAGTCCCAAATTTACATTTAGAATGCAATTCTCATCATATTAGACCTCTGACTTAGAGACGGCCCCTCTTGTTTCCAGAGGACATATAAGATCCTATTGCTAACTTACTGTCTCATGTAGCAAACCAAAGAAAGACTACGGAAAACCTTGGCAGAGAACAATCTAGAAGGAAAAATCGTATAACTCCATTAAAGTAAAACACAGTGATTAGGTAGGTCTGAGCATTCAAATGGAAATGAAAAGGATAACTCACTCTAGGCTGCGGATGGAGTGGCCCGGAACGGAAGACCCTCTGTATATCTACAAGCATCTGAGTCAATCAAAACAAAATCCCCAAAGACAAATAGAAACATAAGGGATTTGCTAGGGTCCATCGCAAAAGGCATTCCGCGGCTGGTCTGTTGCACGTCACGAGGTGGCTGGTCTGACGTGCGACAGACCATCTGCGAAATGCCTTTTGCGATGGACGCTAGCAATTCCCAAAACATAAATATAGATGATAAAGACAAAAGGAAGTGTGAAACAACCAATTACTCAAAAAAGCTTAAGCTATTAGAGTTGGTGTTATTTAATCGTTTATACTTCA
Organism: Tasmannia lanceolata; assembly: GCF_043159265.1. NCBI lineage: Eukaryota > Viridiplantae > Streptophyta > Magnoliopsida > Canellales > Winteraceae > Tasmannia > Tasmannia lanceolata. The sequence goes on from NW_027518693.1 coordinate 3,739,246, forward strand.
ACATTCCCCCGCAGGTGTGGCCCCTCCATTTTTTTTGGGTTGGATGTACGCATGGATTTTAAATATCAAGGAGTTGTTGCGTTTTGAACCCAGGACATGTTGTGAGCAACAGCTATGATACCATGTGAAACAACCAATTACTCCAAAGTCAAAGAGGCTTAAGCTATTAGAGTTATTGTTATTTAATCATTTATACTTAAACACTCCCCCTCGTGTGTTGCCCCTCTTTTTTTTTGGGTTGGCCATACATGTGGATTTTTAATATCAAGGAGTTGTAGGGTTTTGGGTTTTGAACTCATGACCAGTCATGAGGCAATGTGAAACAACGAATTACTCTAATAGCTTATAGTGTTATTTAATCATTTATACTTCAACACTCCCCTTCACGTGTAGCCCCTCTCTTTTTTTTTCAGGTTAGCCCTACACGTGGATTTTTAATATCGAGGAGTTCTTGGGTTTTGAACTCATGACCTGTCATGAGACGACAACTACGATACCATGCGAAACAACCAATTACTATGAAGAGCTTAAGTAATTAGAGTTGGTGTTATTGAATCATTTATACTTCAACACTCCCCCTCTTTTCTTTGGGTTGGCCTTACACATGGATTTTTAATATCAAAAAATTGTTGGGCTTTGAACTCGGAAGGCAACAACTCTATACCATATGAAACAACCAATTACTCCAAAAAGCATAAGTTATTAGAGTTGCTATCATTTAATCATTTATACTTCAACATGAACCATCAAAGGATACAGCAAAGAGCTAGAGACAACGACCCGGACAGTAGCGAAGAGACATTCCCAGCTGGCGAATGATCCTCCTTGCTCAGCCGTCGATCTTTTATAACGAATTCCTCAAGTTTCTGCAGTGATTTTGAATAAATTCCTGGCATTTTCCCATTGCCAGAATTCTGGGTTGTTGTGGCAGTTGAAGAATCGTAAATGTAGTCGGAGGAATTGACTCCGGTGGCGATGACAACTACTTGGTTGAGTTGATTCAGCAGGATGATCGAATTCAGAAAGGCAAGAACCTGAAAGAAAAAAGAAATTGAAATGAAAAATTGATGAGTTTTGGGGTTTTGAAAAGTGGGTGTAAGGAATTTAGAAGGAGAGAGATTTAGGGTTACGTGATTGAGGAATTTGGAGAAAGAAAGAGGGTTGCTGTTGTTGTTGTTGTTGTTGTTGTTGGTTGTGGTTGAGGCTCCCCAGAAGAAAGGGTTAGCGTCAAGGAGGACCACCACTAGACTAACATCATCTGAAACAAGAACAGAGAAAAGGGTAAAATGGGAAGAAAAAAAATACAGATAGAGAGAGAGAGAGAGAGGGAGGGAGGGAGGGAGGGAGACCTGTATAGAGCTTTGCTGCAGGAGTTGTTGATGCCATGAAAGAGAAGAAGAGGGCTCGAAGGTTGAGGAGGAATGTAATTTGTTCAGAATTTTAGATACATGTAGTAACAAGAGATTTTATATGGTGTAAGCCCATACAGTATTTTTGAAAAATACTGTACTATACACTCTTACACCGTATAAAGACTCGTATATAAAATGGTGTGTCCACTGTATAACACTCTCAATATTATAGTGGATTTCACCTTTGATTGATCTGAGCCGTCCAGTTGACAGGCCTTGCTTTGGATCTTCAATAGCACAAAAATGCGGACAATTTTATGGTCCTAACATTCATTGACATGTAAAATTTATATGGTCCACAAAAAACCATGATGGGGCATGCCTAGTTTGAAGATCCAAACCGTTCATTTGGATCACCCCGATGTAAATAGGTTGGTTTTGTAGAAACCAGTTATAAGGGCACCACAAGTGGGTCCACATCATCCTTAGTGCAATTATAATGGCACTGAAAACATTAGAAGCAAATGATGTGGATCCAATGGTGGCACCCTTGTGACCAGTTTAGTGCAAGGGTGCCTGTGAGTTTAGCGTCCCTCTCTACAGAAACACTATAAATCGAAGGGTTAGGATCATGATTTGGAGATTTTTTTTGGGGCTGACATATTTACATTGGGGCGATCCAAATGAACTGCTTGGATCTGAATGAACCATGTTAGTCTTCAAACAAGGTAGGTCCAACTATTTTTTGAAAAACATATGTGAACAATGGAAACTATATTTCCACCCCTTTTTCTTCCCAGGTGTAGAGTAAAAGGAGTAGTCATAAATAGACTAGAGGGGCATGGCCCAATGAAGAAAATGAGGCGAATATATCACTGCCACGGGCGTCATTCAAAAACTCCAATAGCATTTAGTTGTAAGTGTCTCGAGAACTGGCCATGTTGAGGAACATCTTTTTTTTTTCCATATTATTTTTGTTAAATTGAACAGTTTGTGATTCACTACTTTCTTAAGAACCTAATTTTTTGTTGAAAACAAACTTTAGGTGGAAATCGAATTGTTATCTCCAGTCATGATGATAAGATGAAATCCACACACAAAATGTACGTGATTCAACCGTTAAAGACGCTCCTGGCGAATATGATCACCGAAGCGGCCTTCCAACCTGTCAAGTCCTAATGCTCATATCAATGAAATTACCGGTTTTTCCTTAATAGATGAGGGACCACTCAAAGAGGGATCCTTTAAAGCAACGACTTAATATAAACTTGAGATTTTTGCATTCAGAGGTTCATTTCTACTCTTAACTATATCTTCAACAGTTTCAGGAGGAGATTGCAGCCAATTAGATATTAAACGATGACTTTGGTTTACTAGAGTCGTTGACATATTGTTTCAGTTCGGTGGAAGAAAATTCTTTAGGATTCTCACGAGTAATATAGGGAACGAAGTAACAAGAAGGATTTTTTAAATTGCCCTCTTATTGTCCCGATCCCTGTTTCAAGCACGGTCCGTGTCTTCAAAGAGCGTGTCTTGACCAATCGCTACCTCCTCAATCACATACCTTTGGCTAGAACTCCCCGGTTGGTTTAGAGCCCTTGATGCTCAGTGATATGTTCTGATACTATGGGTTTCGCCAACTCAACTCAAACCCATGCGTCGGGTGAGGCCACCCTTTTGCCTCATGTTTTGATGGGATAGGTCCCACTGTCTCCATCCAAGCCCGAGTATATGGTGGGGCCCACATTTTTATAGGGTGTGTTTTGATGGGGCGGGCCGTTCCTTTTTACGCCCATGCATAGCATAGCTCAAGAATGCCACTATGTAATGTACATAAACACCCTTGATTCCAAGCGTATCCTTGACTCTAATGGGTACTTTGGTTTATTTTAATGCAATTTTTGTATTTTCATGTACAAGGATATTTTGGTCTTTTTAGGATAAAATATCTACCATAAGTACTGATTGATGGCATGACCTGATTTTCAAAATTCTCTGAAACACGGTGACTCTATGTGCAAATTGTCAAACTATAAACACTCTTTTTCGCAAAAGAAAACAAAGCAGAGTTGAGGACTTCTTTTGGCAAAAACCCAGTAAGTTCCATGGATTAGCATTAATTTTCCAATTGCACTAACACTCCTGCCAATTGAGGACTTTTGATGGCGGGTTATCTTTAGTTAGCCCAAGCCCATATAAAAAATCGTCTAATAGTGCTTACTGATTAGGTGTTTTCAATGCGGCACACCCAAGATGGAAACATGTTTCCATTAGTCTCCCACATGGTCTCTATCAATAAGCCTTGGTTTTCACTGCTCTGTTTGGTTGCTTGTTTTGAAGGGATTGTAGGAGTTTCAAATGCATGAAATCTTCCAGAGATCTCCCCAAAGCATGTTTGGTTGTCATTTATACCTTTGACCACTAGACAATTTCTAGACATCATTATTGGTTTTTATCCTAGGTGACGTATACTTGGCGGAGATGTTCCCCCCCTATAATCTTCTCCCCCTTTTTCACCAAAATGGAGAAATTTGTTGGAGAATTAGGAGAAATTCTTATCTTATTCTCTCTCTTACTTTTCTTTCTCTTCCACCTATATTTTGATAATGACACTCTACATCTTCCGCTAATTTTCTCGCACAACCAAACACTACTCGCAAATCTCCCTCCTAATATTCTCCTCATCTTCCATTCTTGTCTAATTCTCTTTGACTTATTTTTCTCCTATTCTCCCAGCCATCTACAAGCAACCAAACAGATCCTTCGAAGTTTTTCTTAGTAGGTATTAAAAAAAAATCAACCTCACAACGCTGTCTTTAATTAATACTTTATGGGAGATGATACCACCACCCCCCCCCCAATTTCAACCTCACAATGTTATTATCACTGTAAATCATGGGAAAAAAATTCATAGGAAAAAACTTTCCACAGGAAATGTTTTCCTGTAATCCAAACTGGGCAATTTTAGGGTTCGTCTGACGTAGTTTTCCATGAGAAGCCTCTCATATTTCAACACGAACAAAAAGAAAAACTTCCATCTACAAAAACCCTTCTCTTTGCTTCTGATTCTCATTTTCAGATATTCAGTATCTCCAATTCTCTCATGCATCTTTGATCTTTATCTTAGCTCTGGATGAAACCCTAGTTTTTTTTTTGTGTTTTTTTCCAGTTTTAGGGCTAATCAATCTCTTATACGATCGTAAATATCCACATGCCTTGATTCATCTGGATATTCCCGAAAGGTACTTACTATCTCTCAATCTTTTTTTTCCCCATCAGTTTTATAAAAATTTTCAATTCCACACTGATGAATGGGAAACCTATTTTGGAATTTGCAGGGGAATCACCATAGGGACAGCTTAACAGAGGTTTTTTTTCTTATTTTTTTGTAACCTTTTCGATATTTCGCATTGATAAATTCTTCAAGGAAGACTAGATGCCTCGGACGCTGTCCCGATCGCCTTCGTACAGGAGGCGGCATTCGCCGTCTCCGATCAGTCACAGGTATAACAGGAGAAGTCGAAGGGATCGGAGTCGTTCTCCGTATTCGTATTCTCATAGCAGGTGATCACTTGTAACCCTATTCTGGTATTCACTCTTTAAGTATCATGTTTTTCTCATTATGAAATCATGCAGCTTATTTATGTTTCTAACTGAAAGGATCAAAACTGATAGCTCCAGAATTCAATTTCCTTGTTTCTGATAAGTACATGTTATGGTGTGATGCAAGGTTTTAAATCCTGGTGTTGGTGTCGGTTTCGGCCGCCACTGAAATTGAAATATTTTGGTTTCTGTGGAAATTTTGGCCTAAATCTTGTAAAATTATCCCTAAAATTTCAGCTGAAATCCCTAAAATTTCGCTAGAATGCCTAGAATTTTTGTGGAAATCTTAAAAAAAAGGCGAGAAAATGAAATTTCAACAAAATTTTGCTGAAATCCTGTAAAAAAATGATTAATGATTAATTTCGTTTTGGTCTTGGCCGAAACCGAAAAATTTAGGCCGAAATGACACATTTGGGGCGAAATTTAAAACCTTGGTGGTTACAGAATAGTTAGTGTAGGATTATGTATTTTATATTTGTGTGTATTAGTTACTTATTATGGGTCATGTAACTGGGTAAATGGATTGGTGATTTGGCACACCTCTGTGTTTGTATTTAAGAAGTTGTATCTTAATGAAATTGTAGAGAATTTGGAACCAAAACAGAAACTAATGCTTCGATAGGGTTATGGTTCCTCTCGGATTGAACTGTTAGGACGTCTGGTTGCCTCGAATCAAACTCTCTCCCCTTCTTTTCTATCTTATTCTTTGTTTATTTCTGTCATGTCCAATTAGGCATGTCACAGTTTCACTCTGATTTGCAATTCCTTCTGTTTGTGTCTAAATATATTATCAAAATGTTTTCACAAGTTCAAAAAAAAAAAATTTTGAGGAGGAAAAGACCCCTTCTTAGAGTTGGGTATTCCTTAACAGTAAAGAAGACACGACTTAATGTCCTGTGATGATTGTTCAGTGCAACGGTCAACTGGGACCTGAGATTTGAGGCTGGGAGCCTCTTGATCTCTTCCACTTTCAAAAAAAGAAGAAGGGGGATCTAATTAGGTTACATGCTCATTTTGAGCTGTGTGTGGTGTGGTGGGGCAGTGAAAGTTAACAAAGGAGTGTGCCACTTGTGATTTGCGCTGTTTGTAATCTAGGGTGTGAATCTTGCAACTGGCACATCAGAACATTGGCACTTTGGCCCAGTGATTCTCATTGCTATGTTACGAGTGGGTATCTGCATACTATTTCAAGTGTGCCATGATGGTACGATTGCCTCCCATACTTTAGGTGCTAACCACAAAGAACAGGATACATGCAATTGAGTTACTTTAATCACGCACATGTTTTCCGATGTGTGGGTGGAACACACTCAGGTGTGTTTTTGTAAGAAATTCAGAAATTGTCCCAAAGTAAGCAACATACCTGTGTATTACTGCAGAACAATGTATGTGTGATTCCCAGAGTACCAGAAATGTCATACTCATACCCATATATCACGGGGTCCAACATGTATGCACGAACAAAAATGCATAGATCGATCAGTTATTTAATTTCTGCATGCTCAAGTTTTTGTACTAGCGACTATTGATTTTCTGATTTCTTTGTTATTTATTTTATTTAGAGGAGGTGAGTTGATAGTTCAGTTAGGTATTTAATTCATACATTGATGATATAAATCTGACGGTTTTCTGGCCATAGGGTCTTGCAGTGACCATTTCAATAGTTTACATGCTTAAGCTTGATGGCCATCATGCAGTTATTGAAGTTTTTCCGGCTTCCTCCATGTGTGTTTACCTCCATTGCAATAGGTTAATTTGCACCAACAGGGTTCGAGGGCTGTTGATTGTATGCGTCCAGTTTAGGTAATCATTCATTTTTGGGTGGTTCATCAAACTGCCAAGGAAAATTAGCACGTGCACTTGAGATGGAAAAGAAGATAAACGTAAATAGTCCAACTGAAACATTCAACAGTTTTAAGAATGTGATAGAGAAAATTTCATATGTATAAAAATAATTAAAGAAATGTAGATTCTCCCCATCTAAATGGGGAGTAAGCAGGTGATGGGGTGCTGGTGATTGTTCTTTGGTCGCTCCTTGCTTGATCGTGACATAAGTGATAAAAGATGGAGCATACAAAGGTTACTCTAACACTGTATGAGGTAACTGTACATATTATATTGTGAAACAAGTACAATGGCCAATAAAGGTGACTAGGACATCATTCCATGTTCTGGGACATTTGAAGCGTATTCAATTGTTGACTTCCTTCTTTTCACTTTTATCACACAGGCGGAAAAGTCGATCTCTTTCTCCTCGACGGCGCAAAAGTCGTTCTCCGACGCCGAGGCGACGTATAAGTCGTTCTCCAACACCGAGACGTTACAAGAGACAAAGAAGTAGGAGTACCTCAAAGTCTCCTATACACAAGTCTCGAAGTCCAAGCCTTGGGTCTACTGAGCGCAAAAATGCTATTGAGAAATTGAAAAAAGAAGAGGAAGAAAAGAAAAGGTATATACTCCGACTTTTCCATGTTTCTGTTGCCATTGCCTTATTATGATAAATTTTTTTTGTTAGTGAATTCATGTTGAGTTGGGACAAAGGCTTAGTTGAGTTGAGTTGAGTGAATTCATGGGTGCCATGGTCTAAAAAATCATTTTACATGTTTAAACTGTCCTCACAATAATTTATGTATCATTTTCTGTCCAAAGATTATCACTGCATTTAAGACGTGCAATAGCCTAAGACATTCACTTTCAACCCAAAGAAGTTATTTCGGTTTACATTCTAATGAAAATGTGATAACTTTTACTTTCTTATCTCATGCTTGTCAGTGCATTATATTCCCCTTTTCTTCTTATCCTATAACGAAAATAATTCTTTTAACTACGAATAGGTTATACTAAGTAACTTGGGAACATATGAAAGTTTATCCTAACTTTTGTCTTTATACTTATGGAGATGAAGTGTTTGATGTAGATATGGCTTTTGGACATGGTTCTCTATAAATTTAAGTTAAGCTAGCAAGGGGCGTGCATACAATTACTCTATTAGCCTATTGATATAAAGTCTCTCTCTCTCTCTCTCTCTCTCTCTCTCTCTCTCTCTCTCTCTCTCTCTCTCTCTCTCCCTCCTCACACACACACACTCCACCCGTTCTTTTGTGTGGCCATCAGAAGTCATTGATGGTCTCTTATTGGGTGCAACCAAGAACTGCATACCACTTGAAGCCATTTTATATTGAAGACGCCATTCTAACAAACTATGATAGAAGGTAAACACTAATATGCGGGCAATGAAAGTGTAATACTTTTTAATCAAAATATCCTTCTTAATGTTTGTGACCTTTCTTTAGTATCCACATGTACTTGGTTAATCAAGGTTTAACAAAGCCTTTATTCTTTATTATTTGGAAATTGTTGAGAACTTGTACATTTGTTGACTAAATCAAAACAAATCCGGCATTTAAATTATCGGTATCCTAGTTGTTCCAGAACATTCTGTTCCATGATGGATTTCAGAATACAACTGCGAACAAAATTCAGTCGGGATTTCCAAAATTCCAGTTTCTTCTGGTTAGATTCTGGTGTATGGGAAATTCTGGTCAGAACACCCTATTCCGTCCGTAATTGAGCAAAATATTTGGTAATGATTGTTTTAATTCCGTCGAGGACTCGAGGGGCTTTTGATGTCTTTTACCTTTCTTAATTAAATGAGGGTTAAAACACATAAAAAAACTCCTCTTTTCCTCGCATTTGAGATTTACTAAGTTTCTAAAAACGCTAATCGGAACAGAACCTGACCAAATTTTCATAAAACTCTCCAACAACTGGCCTTTCATTGCATTATACACCTAGAGGCACCACCATTTTTTGTCTAAATATTTTCTAATTTTCAAAAATAAAAATCCAAATCTTGTAGCATCTTTTTTTCGGAAAGAGTGGACTTTGGAACATTCCTATTCAAGAAAAATGGGAAGGTCACTGGATCAAAATGGACAACTAATTGGTTGGTATGCATTTTCTTTTGATGGAAAATCCATGCCTAAAATGGCAAAAATGTTATTTGCTTGACAAAGTAATTTGCGGCCCAGCTGCAATACAATTGCACGCAATCACAGGGAGATCTTCTCGTTGTAAGTTGTAACTACCAGTAAAGCACATATTTACTAGTTGGAATTTCGGATTCCAGTGAGGCCGGGATTATTTCTCTCTTTAACAATCTCCTCATATTTAGATGATGCCTCTCCAGTGGATTGGAAGTTGAAAGGCAACGCTTGTTCCATCACTTGGGCCTTATCTAAATCGGTGGGTTCATGGAGGTTAGCCGACTTATATTGGAAGTTATTGACCATTGCACATTGATCAAGCCATCATTATCACATCAATCGAAATCGACCAATGAAGTGGCAGGTAAACTGCCAAGGATGGCGCTACCCGTGCTGAGTGGGGGCTGTTGTATTTGACTGTTTTTTTTAGGACAAATCACCTATTTTAGATTTTAAAGAATGAATTATTGAGTAACCTTTGGTTTCTTATATTAGTGTAAGATGGGTAGATTTTCATTGATGGTGATTTGGTTAATAGTAAAAATGATTAGTATTGACTAATTATCAATTATCTGTTATTGTTATCGGTGGGCAATGATTGCCTAAATAATATAAATTAAAAGATTATTTCAATCTTTCTTATGTACTTTAGGTCTCTAATTTGGCAACCACTAATTCATCCAATTCCCTTTTGGAGAAGGGCAAATGGGACATGGTCATACAGGCTTTGGTGGCAACTAATACGATAGTTCATAGTTTTAGGAACAGTTATAATTCTTAGGGTTCATTACACTTTGAGATCAGGTGCCATGGTAGTTAGAGGGGGTTTTGTTTGATACCAATGTGATTGCAAAGGTGGAGAGCTGTGAGAAACTGAGAATAGATATTATGATAATCTCAGAACCTGGTTACTTTAATCCTTTGGGTTGTTAGCCTGGTGACACAAATTCTTTTCAAAAAAAGTCTGGTGACACTAATATATACTCCAGGTTAAAGCTAAAAATTCTGGTGACATCACTTTATAGAGGAGGTTTTGGGCTCATTAGCATGTGGGTTTCTTCTGGAAAGGAGCTTACTGGTGGAATTAAGGGTCGACTTGATTCAAAAGGTGGCTGTACGCCGAATCTAATGATTTGTTGGCTAAGGCGGAGGCTAATTCTTTGAATGACATCTTCGAACAGAATGATCAGGCCTGAATTGAGGAATTTGTGGGTCCCCTTTATTTCTGAGAGGATGCACAGCTGATGACACTTTTTTAAGGTGATAACAGAAACATGTATCAAAAAATCAAAAGATTGCACTAGGGGTTGCCTCTCACAGTGATGCTCTATCTACACCCTCTTTCGCTGGACCATCCACCAAATCATTAGCCTCTCTTACAGTATGAACAAAGGAACCATTAAAACTTCTACTAATGGTATTGGTTTTTTTTTTAATGGTATTGGTTCTGTCAAGGATATGTGCAAGTTTCCAAGGGACCAAGCTATGCTGGGATATTCACCCTCAAACCCCAACCTCATTAAGAAAGCTGTGAAGACCTGTAAGAAGAGTGGGTATTCCCACCTGGGTTGCGTCTTTGGTCTTAATAGGCCTCAGAATTGGTCAATGACACTTCATGTGAAAAGAAAGGGCCATTGTTCTCTGCTCTGTTATTTATAATAGAGGGTCTATCACTGGATCTAGGTCACCACCAAATTTCTACTTACCTGGTTTTGTATCCTGCCCTGACTCCCATGGACACATAGGAGTCTTGAAGATTTTGTATCCTGCCCCGACTCGCATAGGCACATAGGAGTTTTGAAGAGACCTTGTAGGGTGGTTTTGCTTGGGTCCTTTGTTTGGACCTGCTATAAATGGTCTCTCCTTGGCTTGTACTCCTGATCACAATGAAAACGTTATGTGCTCTTCATAGGTGTTGATACTTGGAAGTAATTTGTACAGTACTTGAGTTTCTAGTATCTAGGTGTTCTCTGTTTTTTTACTTTCTCTGTTTCTGTTGATAGGATATTCACTTCACATATATATACTCGAGGTAACTAATAGGGCATCATGCTTTTTCTGGAGGATTTTAGGATGCATTTTGTTTCTAGGGTGTACTTATGTGGAGAAACCCATCCGATCTCAGGATTTGGGAAACATTTGGCTTGTCAGATTCTCTATTATGAAGTACAACTAGAGTTAGATACTTGCAAATGGATTGAATGCATGATGGTTTTTTAAATTGTGTGATGATATTTTGTAAGTGGCTAAGGGGTGGCCTTGCTGCCATGAATATACCAAGATTCATCCTCTTTTGCGCTAAGTCACAAATATTGTTCTCGGGAATTTCTTGGCAAAGGAAAATCTCGGGATATAATTTTTTTTTCCGGGTTTATATCGGGAAAAGGCGATAAAAATAAAATTATTTAACAATATATAAAGGTTACTGATATTGGTTGTAGCCTATATAAATTAAGATAAGTATATAAATTAAGATAAGTATAAAATAAAAAAAATATCATAAAAATCTTGGTATCAGTTGATGACGTATAGGATATTCAGAAAACCTCAAATTCATGGTAATCTTCAGGCACTTTTATTTCTCCAAATGTTCTACTTTAAGTGCCTCTAGATATTATGGGTACTTTCAAAGTGCTCTCACTGGTGTGCCAGTAAATTTCTTTTTCACATTGTGTTTTAAACAGCTGGAATCTTGGACTTTTCGTCTTGCCTTTGTGCCCCAAAAGTGGATACGTCCAGATTTCTTACTCTGTATTTTAATTAACTTAGATTTTTCTCTTGTGTCAGAACTGATCTTTAAAAGTGTTTTCATGATTAGTTTTAAACCTGCAACAGGTTACTTGACATTCTCCTCCACAGGCTTTTCTGAAGGAAGCTACTGCTATAGTTCGACTTGTTATATTTGATGATCCAATTGATGCCCTCGTTTATCTTCTGTTCTCCAGTTTGAAATAATCATTTGTTTGGATCAGGAATCTTTTAGAGAGGTATGCCTTAAAAGCATAATCTTGTATTTGATATCTTGATGACGGAAAGGAAGGTTAGTCAATCATGGTTAAATGGATGAAACTTATCTACCTTTTAAAAAAAAAACCTTGCTTGCTAATTCAGTTATGCTAGTGTCTGGCTCCAAAGTCACTCCTAGAATCAAACTATACCAATGTCTGCATTGGGGGGCCATATTCTTGTCTTAACTATTTCCTTGTCATTATCAGGCGTCAAGGGGAGGCAGAATTAAAACTATTAGAAGAGGAAACTGCACGGAGAGTGGAAGAAGCTATTCGCAAAAAGGTGGAGGAGAGTTTGAATTCCGAGGAGGTCAAGCTAGAGATACAGAGGCGGATCGATGAAGGTCGGAGAATAATGATTGATGAGGTTGCGGCTCAGCTTAAAAAAGAAAAGGAAACTGCTCTTGCAGAAGCTAGGCGGAAAGAGGTATGTATCTTGGACATGACAACTATACTTTCTGGTAATCTCCTTTTATTGTTCTACTTGGTGGGGCAGTTAGGTTGAGAGCTTCGTTGATACCGGGTCTGCAGGACTACTGCTTGATTGGTGTAACTTAACTTCTATCAACAATAATGTCATTTTCTGTTTTTACTTCCGTCTTTGGTAGTTTCTTCTGCCTTCGGCTAGAAAGTTGTGTGTACTAATTAGGCAAGGAAGCCATTCAAAAAAAAAAATACTAATTAGGCAAGGAACTTCTAATTCTTGCTGAGAATGTAGTCTTCTACTAATTGCATGCACGGTTTTAAATTTCGGTTTCGGCCACCATGGAAATGGAAATGTTTCGGTTTTAAATGGAAATTTTGTGCAGATCTTATTAGTTCACGCAAACATATTGAAAAATATGCAAATGATAGAATTTAAAGATAAAACTTTAGGAAATGCTAGAATAAATAGAAATACGCACTTAGAAACTATCACAGTAGCAAGTCAACCATCCATAATGGTACTACAGCTTTAAAATTGACTCTTCTGTTTTACCTGCCGTGTGTGTTAGTTTTTGTTTCTTATGATGGTTGCATGCAGTAATTGGGGTATCAAGAAATAGTATTTGTTCCTTCTGATGGCTGCATGCGATAATTAGGTTGTCAAGAAACTTCATTCGTCCTCAACCGATTAAAATATAGTTTCTAGTAGTCGGATGTGACTTTGGTTGGGACTTGCAGGAACAAGAACGGAGAGAGAGGGAAGAGCTGGATAAAATGCTTGAGGAGAACCGGCGTAGAGTGGAAGAATCTCAAAGAAGAGAAGCTTTAGAACAGCAGAAAAAAGAGGAGGAAAGGTACCGGGAGTTGGAGCGGATCCAAAGACAAAAGGAAGAGGCAATGCTAAGGAAGAAAATGGAAGAGGAGGAAGAACGTGCGAATCAGATGAAGCTTTTGGGTAAGAACAAATCTCGTCCAAAGCTTTCATTTGGACTTAGTTTGAAGTGATGATTTACTGAACTGCTTTCAATTTCATTCCTTCACAAAGGCAATGATGAAGTTAGTTTATCTAGTTCATGTTAATGTATTTTCTCGCGAAAATTAACTCACATTTTTTTCGCTTTACACCGACATTCTGCTGGCTGCTCTTGAATGAATGTGAACTGGGCTGCATGTCATCTATTGGATGATAATAGTTGGTAAGTAATGTTATTGTTATTGTTGCTATGAAGCGTCTGTCTTGGCTTTCAAGATCTGCCAGTAGTTGGTTTCCTTTTGTTGTTACTCTTGCCATTTTTTTTCTTTATTTTTTTTTGAATGGTTTCAGTGGTATGCTGGTTGATGCTAAGTACATAATCCAAACATTGGAACAAAATTAGCCTAAGCATTTCACATGATATCCTAGGAAGTAAACCCCAATCCTTACCCTCGCCTTTTATCTGTGTAAATCCATTGAGATTAGAACATGTCATGGTATCAGATTGGTCCAAAATCTCACAGATCAATAGGATCATCATTGTTATAGAAAACCGAGAGTTGTCTAATATTCAAAATAGGGTCAAACACGATTTGCAGTGAATGGCAAGATGAGATGTACAAAACATAGAAAGCAAGAACACAGAATTTACGTGGTTTGGCATAGGGGTGGACATGGTTCCGGTTCAAACCGGGGAACCGAACCGAACTGGCACACTTGGTTCGGTTCGGTTCGGTTCCAGCTATATATGGTTCGGTTCCGGTTTGGAAAATTTGGAACCGGTGGATATTCGGTTCGGTTCTGGGTTTGGGATCCCGGAACCGAGAATCGAACTGAGAACCGACCCTACTTACTTGAGGAATTGGTTTAATTTGATTTTTGCATTGGATAATGGATATTAGGGCCTGTTTGTAGTCCATATATAAATGTTATCCTAAATTTGATAATGGATATTAGGAATTGCCCAAATTTGTAGTTCATAGCTTCATATATAATTTGATAGGGCCTGTTTGTAGTCCATATATAAATGTTATCCCAACTTTGATATGCATTGGATAATGTATATTAGGAATTGCCCAAGACTTTGATATGCAGGTATATATACCTGTTTGTAGTCCATATATACCTGTTCACATATAATTTGATAGGGCCTGTTTGTAGTCCATATATACCTGTTTGGCTGTTTGTAGTTCGGTTGGGTAAACCCAAAACCGAACCGAACCGAATTGATTATATATGGTTCTGGTTCGGTTCGGTTCGGTTCGGTTCCAAACTTATATGGTTCGGTTCTGGTTCCAATTTTAGGGAACCGATTATATATGGTTTGGTTTTGGGTATGCCTCAAAACTGAACCGAACCATGTCCACCCCTCCACCCCTAACTTTGGCAGTGTGCAGGTCCACGGGAGTAAAGAGTTTCACTATTTCGGTTAGGGTTACAATACTCTCATTTCTTTCCTCTTAGTTAAGAACCACAAAAAAAAAATTTACCTACCAATAACAGCCTGATATGTGGCTTATATATTAAGTCACTATATCATGAAATCGCCAAAATATCGTTCTAGCAGAAATCGAAAAAATAAATTTTCCTTCCCGGGCGTCGTGCACATTAGGCAGGTCTTCTGTTGTTACTCTATAACACTCTCAGATGATTTTGCTAACAGTTCTGTGAAACTAGCATGGTTATGATTTAGCAAACAGTTCTGTGAAACTAGCATGGCTATGTATAAGCAATCTTTAGTGTTGATAGCATGATCTCTGGAACTTTTTATCACCCATGGTAATGGATACATTCCATGCTGCCCCATTTCTTAAAAGTGTTCCTCCCTCCCTATAGTAATGACACCCCGTACTTGTTCCCCTGCTCTCCTGAGTCTATGGTGCACAACCAAACTCTACTTACCACTATACTCCCAAGAAGTTCTTTGGGAAGTTAAATTTCTGGTGGTTTCTTAGGGATTTTCCACATCCAATTTTTTCATGAAGGCTCATCTTCTTTCGACTAGGAATGAGACTCAGCATTTGAGAGACAAATTAGACTTCTCAACATGTACTTCTTTATGACAATTACTGTATTTTCGTTAGCTAAGCCTAAAAGTAGTGTTTTTGGTTTATTTCTGTACCTCTGTATCATGATTCTTACTACAATAAATCGTTTTTTCC
This sequence comes from Tasmannia lanceolata, assembly GCF_043159265.1. Lineage (NCBI taxonomy): Eukaryota > Viridiplantae > Streptophyta > Magnoliopsida > Canellales > Winteraceae > Tasmannia > Tasmannia lanceolata. The sequence goes on from NW_027518693.1 coordinate 3,754,756, forward strand.
CAAAAAAGAACAATGTTGAGCAATATAATTCAAAAAGCCTCAATAGATCAATATCAAATCCTGTCCAACAAATGTAGCTTTAGAACTACCAAATTTCATGTACCTCTTTTGAGCTCTATCATTAATAAATTTTCCTTCCCGGGCGTCGTGCACATTAGGCAGGTCTTCTGTTGTTACTCTATAACACTCTCAGATGATTTTGCTAACAGTTCTGTGAAACTAGCATGGTTATGATTTAGCAAACAGTTCTGTGAAACTAGCATGGCTATGTATAAGCAATCTTTAGTGTTGATAGCATGATCTCTGGAACTTTTTATCACCCATGGTAATGGATACATTCCATGCTGCCCCATTTCTTAGAAGTGTTCCTCCCTCCCTATAGTAATGACACCCCGTACTTGTTCCCCTACTCTCCTGAGTCTATGGTGCACAACCAAACTCTACTTACCACTATACTCCCAAGAAGTTCTTTGGGAAGTTAAATTTCTGATGGTTTCTTAGGGATTTTCCACATCCAATTTTTTCATGAAGGCTCATCTTCTTTCGACTAGGAAGGAGACTCAGCATTTGAGAGACAAATTAGACTTCTCAACATGTACTTCTTTATGACAATTACTGTATTTTCGTTAGCTAAGCCTAAAAGTAGTGTTTTTGGTTTATTTCTGTACCTCTGTATCATGATTCTTACTACAATAAATCGTTTTTTCCCAAAAAAGAACAATGTTGAACAATATAATTCAAAAAGCCTCAATAGATATATCAAATCCTGTCCAACAGATGTAGCTTTAGAACTACCAAATTTCATGTACCTCTTTTGAGCTCCATCATTAATAAATTTTCCTTCCCAGGCGTCGTGCACATTAGGCAGGTCTTCTGTTGTTACTTTATTACACTCTCAGATGATTTTGGTAACAGTTCTGTGAAACTAGCATGGTTATGATTTAGCAAACAGTTCTGTGAAACTAGCATGGCTATGTATAAGCAATCTTTAGTCTTGATAGCATGATCTCTGGAACTTTTTATCACCCATGGTAATGGATACATTCCATGCTGCCCGATTTTGGATATGATTAATGATGGAGCTCAAAGGAGGTACATGAAATTTGGTAGTTCTAAAGCTACATTTGTTGAACAGGATTTGATACTGATCTATTGAGGCTTTTGCCTCGAGTTTCAATGAATTAGATTGCTCAACATTGTTCCTTTTTGGGAGAAAACAATTTATTGTAGTAAGAATGATGATACAGAGGTACGGAAATAAACCAAAAACACTACTTTTAGGCCTAGCTAACAAAAATACAATAATTGTCATAAAAAAGCACATGTTGAGAAGTCTAATCTGTCTCTCAAATACTGAGTCTCCTTGTCGAAAGAAGGGGAGCCTTCATGAAAAAATTGGATGTGGAAAATCCCTAAGAAACCACTGGAAATTTAACTTCCCAAAGAATTTCTTGGGAGTATAGTGGTAAGGTTGTGCAGCATAGACTCAGGAGAGTAGGGGGTGTCATTACTGTAGGGAGGGAGGAAGTCAGATGCCCAACAAAGTAGATTGCTGCGAAAGAAAACATAATCCCGTTTGTTTTGGATTTTGGGAACCAATTGTGAGCCTAAAACTGATCATTTGACTCAAATTTACGTTTAATTTTGATTCAAATAAGATAAGTTTTGGACTCGCAATCGGTTATCAAAATCCAACACATACAGAGCCTAACTGTAAATTTGAGTCCAATCAAAATTCAAAACAACCTCTTTTGAGCATTGATTTTATGTTATAGAAAACCATTAAACGAATGTTTCGTCTCTTCTATTGGATAGGCCTCTTATTTTTCGATCTTCACATTCTTCAGGGATAGCATCTTTCCATGACTAATCTCTCATACTTAAGTATTTCATGTTCTAGTGGGGAATTGGATTCCAATCTTTGAAAAAGGGGTTAGGCCCTTTTCAATTTGGATATTGAGGATCGGTTGAGTCAAAAACTGATTATTGGACTCAAAATTGCATTGAATTTTAAGTTGATATCACTTGGATCAGAATTTTACATACAAAACTCCTTAATGAGGCAACCATTCTTCATTAGGTTCTGATGGCGGAGTAGCAGAAACATGTTTCAAATTTACAATGGAATGAACAAATGTGGCGATGAAATACTTGGCGTAAGGCGCCTACTCTAGGCCAACCCAGATGAAATTAGTACAACCCTATCCCTTGGTACTCATTGGATACGCATGTGCCCCCTTATAACCTGATTTGACGTCAAAAAGCGTTAAAGTTGCCCACTTTTCACGTCAAATCACATTATAAGGCGGGGCGCATGCCTAATGCATGGGGAGTGAAAATATCATCTTTGATGAATAAATACAATGGAGAATTTTTAGAATTGCATAACATGGAAGCACCGTACAATGACTTGGTTGTCTATAAAAAAAGAAGAAATTACAGGCATTCATGGCATTTACAAGGTTGGTTTTGTCTAGGCTTCCGAGAATGATCCTGATGATATTCAGAAAGCCTTCATCACAGCTTTGCCGGATGCTCCAACTCCATTCGCCACAACTTTCAAGACGGCGCGATGCCTATACAACCTGTAACAGAGATAATGAAAATCTTAGTAGTAAGAAACCTGCTAATGTATAACAGAGAAAATTGAAACTTCTCATTATTAGACTAACATCTCAAAATCATATTCTATACATTGCAGAAGCCAACCAACGTTCTAATTTTCTTCATAGAAACACCAATGCTGAGGGACATAAAAAAATGTAACTTATAACAGGCTTTCAAAGTTGAAGAGACATTAAAAAGAGTAACAGCTCAAAATCATATTAGATTCGTTTCAGAAATCACCATTGTTCTATTTTTCTTCATAAAACACCAATGCAAGCTGAGGGACCTAAAAAAAAGTTAACTTCTAGCATGCTTTCAAAGTTCAAGCATCGTTATGAAGTATGAAAAGTTCCTCAACATTAGTCGCCTAATTTAAAGTGCTCCTGAATGTGGGTAGACTTGCAATAAGAAACCTTGATTAACTAGAGCTGTGATATAGGCCATATGGCAACCCCAAACCCTTGCAAATTTTTAGCCTTGCCAGAACCATCATCGGGCCATGTTACAAGGGGATGCTAATCTGACCTGTTAAAGACTCGCTAGCCCATAATAAATGGTCCTAACCACTTTATCATACCCTAGAAATGGCAAAGGTAAACCCTCAACAGGAAAAAACCTAAAAAAAAAAAAAACCTTAGTACCATCAGTTTGCCGTGAAGCCAGTATGTTCTGACCATACTAGATCAATGACTATGAATGTCATACACGTGGGGCACCATATGGCGTGTACGAGGATAAGAAGTGGCTATAATGCAAATGATATAAGCATAGAGTTCTAATCATAAAATTAGCTATCTGCCCAACTAAATTCTTTTATGTTAGTCTTATTATGCAATGTTCAAATTTTGTTTTTCTTTCTTCCCATTAGTAGCTTTCTCTGCTCAATTGGCATGGACTGGGAAAACGCCTTTATATGTCTCATTCTCCCCAGGGTTTCTCACTTTCTATGCCTTTTCCTGTTGTTTCTATGTGTTATTGGTCCCATGGATAAACTGTTTCGACTAAAGGGGAAAAAAAGACAAGGCTCACCCTGCAAAAGTAAGTCCCCATGTTGACAGTGCATAAATGAGCTTCCCAGCATGCCACACTTTTCTCATCTTTTCCCATTCATTCATGCCGCCCAACGCTTTCATCACAGCTGCAAGTGTCCAAATATCAAGTCATAAGCAATTTCCGATGTATAACCCAATTCAAATGCAGTGAAACTGAGTTTAATCAAGAAAGCCAAACGAACCAAAACTGTGTACCAAATGAAAATAAGGAAATTTTCAAAGACATGCTTGGAAATTTTAAAGTGCAATCAGCACCAGAATATGTGCTAAACATCGGCCTTTGACCAAAGGAACAGAAAAAGTTCCGAAGACTCAAAAATTGACAATTAGAAATTATAGTATGAAATGACACTCTCACCATACGGGTTGAATGCAAAGGCAATAAATAAATGATAATAAATAAAAAAGGTGTCTCAACAGATGTGAACACATGCTACACTGAAACTGGCAAGTATCGTGCAACACATGGATGACATAGAAACCTAAAATCCAAAATACAAATATATGAATACAGACAGGTATTAGAAATATTTTTTTGAAATAATGACAATTTATTATTAATATGGCACTAACCGAAATACATCAACAGGGAGAAGGTTTCCCATCAATGCAGTTGTTAACTTACCAACTTCTCCAAAAGCTTAAGCTGTTGGAGAAAGGCGTTATTTATCTTTTATACTTTAACACTCCCCTGCACGTGTGGCCCACTTGGCAAACATGTGGCACATGTGGTCCCACTTTGGGCCGACCATCGCATGTGGATTTTGCTATCCAGGAGGTTTGAACTCGAGACACCATGTTAACTTACCAACTTCTCCAAAAGCTTAAGCTGCTGGAGAAAGGCGTTATTCATCTTTTATACTTTAACGGCAGTAACAGAAAAAGTCCTGAAGACTCAAAACTTGACAAAGTAGGAATGATGGTATGAAATGATACTCACCTTATGGGTTGAATGCAAATGCAATAAATAAATGATAATAAATAGAAAAAGGTGTCTCAACAGATGTGAACACATGTTAGACACTGAAACTAGCAAGTATCGTGCAACACATGGATGACATAGAAACCTAAAATCCAAAATATAGATATATGAATATAGAAAGGTATTAGAAATATTTTTTAGAAATAATGAAAATTTATTAATATGGTACTAACCGAAATACATCAACAAGGACAAGGTGTCCCACCAATGCAGTAACAGTTACAGCCTTAGATGTAAATATCAGTCCGGTGAACATTTCGTTTTGGTCACAGGGACGAAATGTTTCGATCATTCCAGTCATTTTGTCCGGATTTCGTTTGAAACTTTTTCGGTCGGGAAAAAAAGAAGAAAAAGATATTTGTAAGCATTGTACCGGAATTCCTGAATTCCAACAGAATGGACCGGAATTCCTGCCAGAACGAAATTTATGGTCGTTCCGTTCTGGATTTCGGTCCATTCCGTCCGGAACAGAACGGAATTTATAACTAGGGTTACACCATACCCCCACAAGAAAACTGCAACTATATGATTCCCCAACCCCCTCCCCCCGATGAACTTCCGATCACTGTCAGGTTCCATAGATATTACACAAAGACAGAAGTACAGGTATTAGAAATATCAAATATGAAAAAGATATTTCCTTTTTCAATGAAGTAGGCAAAATCAACAGTCAACACATTTTTAATAAAATTCAACAAAAAACCAATCAATAAAATACCAGACCATGTGCATATTACAAAGTCACGATAATATAATATGAATACGTGGGAGACTGGGAGTAAAAAACGGGATGAAGTTATGAAATTGTATCACTCAACTTCAGTCAAAATATCCATACACTCAAGTTAAATATTTCTATTAGAGAAAAGGCACTACGGAATTTTGTGAGCCAATCTACTGCAAAATTTTGGAAAATCTCATAAATTCAACTCATCAGAATGAGAAAGAGATTCATGCACCACTCACTTTTATGCAATTCCTCTGGTGTTAGCCTCTGAAAGTTCATCATAAAAAACATGTTAAAAACTTTCAAACAAATCAAAGTCCTAGTTAAGAAGTTATTAATTTTGTATACCTTGGATTTAGGGTTTGAGACAATGCATTTAGCTATGAAGTTGGCAACTCCATCCACCACTTGCTCCTCATTAATTATCACATAGCTTTCATTATCAATTCCACTCAACTCCTCTGTATTACCTGGAACCATTTCATCCGTGACCCACACCCACCAATTAGGTTCTTCAAGATCAACGTTGATCAGAGTTTCCACTGGATGCATAGACAACCAGAACCAGACATGCAAAGAAATGTTAACATTAAGGAATAAAAGAAAACAAGAGATGCAAAGAAAGTTTATAATAAACTAAGATTATCATTAAAAAAGACCGAAATTTCTTTGAAAGAGATTGGAAAACCTGAGGGTCCATTCAAAGGGGAATTGTTGTTTGGTGCCTGATGGAGTGATTCGAGTTGGGTCAAGAAGCTTGAAGAGTCCACAGTAGCTACAAGACGCAAATACAGCTGAAAAAATAGCGAGATTATTGCATGTAATTTAGCCCTAAATTTCTAATTCAATCGAGAAAAAAGAGTAAAATTAGAACCACAGATAGATAAAGAAAAACTATCTAGCTTAATTGATCGAAGCTTTGCTCATCAACCTTGAGGTTGGAGGTTCAATCCTAGCTTACTAGTAAAAAAAGGTAAAGAAAAAAGAAAACTGCAGCCTGTGGGTTGATTGTAACAAGTAATCCTTGTCCCTCTTAAAATTTTGTGATGAGAGTCAAAAAATCTAATCCATGTTCCTCTTAATGCCATTTATTTTGTTATGAGAATCAAATCATCAACCAAGTGTAATGCATGTGTCCTTCTAATATTGGGGGAGTGGTGGTTGATAGGACTGAAAAGCTCTAAAGGAACTTCCATTAGGACCTGTATGGTTGGAAGTAAAGGTCTTTCTACATGGAAAGGGCTTTCCTCGAAAAGCCTTCTACTTTCCAATATTTTTTAATAGCAACAATTTATTAATAAAAGGGATTAAGCCCGAAAACAAAGGTGATCAAGTACAAGCCAAACAAAAAGAAAAAAAGGTACAGATAGCAATTTTTTTTTTTGGGGCTGTTTTGGGTTTGTGTGTGTGTGGGTGGGTGCGTAGGAAGTGAGTGGGGGTCCAACCACCTCGCCATTTGTAGACCTCCAAATATAATGAAAATTAATCAAATGCCCTGCCTACCCGCTCAAGGATCTCTTCAATTGCATATGCACATCTCAATGGGAACGTCGCTCCTGTCTTCATCCATGGGATCACGTTTAATGAATCTCCTTCCACTATAAGATGGTCAAGGTCTGTACCTTCTAGTAAGGGAATGCCATTAAATAGGGCCTTAACTCCCGAATTCGTGGCATCCGACAATCCCAAAAGACCGGAGTAGGGCCATTTTTTCATACTGTCGGACTCACAAAGAAGACCTCATAATTCGGGCAACCAAGGAACCCCATACTCGAACCATCAAAGTTTAGTTTAGAATATCCAGGTGGAGGAGGTGTCCGCTTAAGTACCACCTTACTCAAGAAGATCTTGCCATGTTTCCTCAGCCCTTGAGGGTCAAACATGAACTATGATCGCAATCAAGGACAGGATCCTTGCTGCATGGACCAGTGTCCAGCTTATTTCTAGTGTTCCACAATTTAAGCTTTTGAATGGAAGGGGTCTCCATGAATAGCTTTAGATAGTTAAAGGAAGGTAGCCTTGCCCTTATCATGCCCTTTTTATGCACAAGGCCCAAAGAAATCACAAAAATACTCACCTCAACTTTGGTTGGAGAGGGAGCACACATTCACCATGAGGCCAATCTAAAAGATGACAGGGGTTTGGAATTTGCCCTACTGCTTGTGATGAAATGCCACAATGTTGAACTCATGGGTTGTATCCAGACCAAAGAAAAAGTTATGCAACGTGACAAGCTTTGCAACTTTAGAGCTTATTCAGAGCATTTAGTAAAAAATTATGAAACAATATCTTAGATGCAGATGACACGAATTCAACTTTATAGCTTAATCTATGAGAGATTTAAGGGCACATTTCCAAAGGAGCTAAAAGTGCAGAATTAAGACCCAAACATTGAAACAGAGGACTCAAGATTAATTGCCTAGAGCTAAACATCTGATGAGATTCAATCCAACAAACTCTACTTGATTATAAAAAAAACACGAATAGATTTTCCTCAGAAGAATTTATAAAAACCGAATAAATTGGGATTCATATATCTAATATTTATTCAAGCATCTGAGACTCGAGATTGGAAGCATGAGAGCAGGGTTCAACATGACTTCTACACAAAAACCTAATTTCAAGTTTCCAATCTAGTACTAAATCTGAACAACGAATCCACAATACACTATAGCTCTTCCCATTGACAAGATTCCAAATTCACATTTATATACAATTAAAAAAAAACATTCCATAGAAAGAAAAGAAAAGAAAATTCAGATGCATGATCTTAGAATTCAAGGAATTTGAGAAAAAAAGAAGAAGAAGGGTTTTGTAGGTAATATTATACGTACATCGGGAGGGCAATCTTTGGATAGAACTGGAGATTGAGAGAGATGTTGGAGGAGTTTGAGATTCTCCTCCAATTGGGTCCTGAGACGGAGATTCTCCGATTGTAAAGAGGAGATTTCATCCCCTACGGAATCAACGGATCGATGCTCCCGATGATGCTCTATTGCTTTCCACGCCACGTCTGCTACCTCCAATACTGTTTCCACCACCTCCAATGGATGTCCGATTCCATGAACTCCATGACCCACCATCTCTCTCTGTGTGATTACTAGATTTTTTTTCTCAAAACCCTAGCTTCTCTATGTGAATTTCTTGATTTTTTCTGAAAACCCTAGCTTCTCTCTCTGGATCTTGATTATTTTTTCTGAAAACCCTAGCTCCTCTCTCTCGATCTTGAATTTAGCTCCTCTTCTCTCTCTCTCTCTCTCTCTCGATCTTGATTTTTTTTTTTTTCTGAAAACCCTAGCTCGTTGCAGCCTCTTCTTGACGACAGAGCGAGCGGAAAAAGGGAGAAGGTACTTTGGGTCCACATAACGATAAGGGCAATGATATTTTCAACCCCATCCCCCAGCAGTACGCATTCGCCCCCCATTTTAACGTCAAAAAGCGTTGAAGTTGCCCACTGTTCACGTTATAGAGGGGGCGGATGCGTACTGTAGAGGGGGTGAAAATATCAGGTCCTAAACGATAGAACTGCTAATTAATTGATAGGGGGTTGTGATTCTTCTTTTCTAACAATCACATTTTGGGCCCACTTGTGCCACACGTACATGATCGAATTCGTTGATCTGAATTTCTAGAATAATTTTAGAGAAGCTTGATCAGATGATCCTAGGGCCTTGATCCATCAAGCATCAACGGTCTCAATTGCACATACATGTCCTTGTGTGGGACCCAAAAAATTGTTAGACTTAGTTTGTTATGAGCCATCACAAGGCAATCCACTCAATCCAGGTCCACAATTTGTGATCATGGCCGTTGATGTGAAACCCAGTCGATGCAGTGGGTCCGTTCTGTTTGATGACTATCTTTCTTTCTTTCTTTTTTTTAACAAAATGATGCTAGTTTAATAACGACCGTTGATTGCGTAGACTAGATGACCCACATGGACTTGGTCCCACTCCAAATCAACGTCTCATCCGCAATTTTTAGTCTCAAAATTGAATGGTTTATCTTCTCTAATGGAACCTTAAATGGGCCCTAAAAGATGAACGGACCCGATCACATCAATGTACCACACAGGGCCGAAAAAGTGATCAAACGGTGAAAACTTTATTAGGGTTCTTCGTTGGCTATAATGATGTCTAATGATTTTAGCCTCTCATGGTTTAAAATTTCGGTTTCGGACCCATGAAATTTCGAAATTTCAGTGAAATATTAAATTAATTTAAAAAAACCAGATTTTTTGGTTCAAATTTCGGAAAAATCAAAATTTCGGCCGAAATAAAATACCGTTTGAGTTTTTTGGTTTTTTGGGATTTCAGTGTCGGTCTCCACCAAAATTTCGGTCGAAATTTGAAACCATGGATCCAAGCATGAACTCAACTCTTCATTTAGTAGGCATCAATTTATAGATGCAAAAGCCTGTACCACTCGAGCATTCCTAGCCATCAGATCACCATTAGATCTGAATCGCAATGATCAACATTGGGTCCCATTGATTTGGTGGGGCATCACTAGGCACTGCATCAGATTCTTAAGATTAAGGCCTAGAAAAATATATCTTGGAGGATTCCTGACTGATCCTCGTAGATTAAGGGGCTTAGATCATCCGAGCAGGGTGGGCCCGCAAAAATTGGGTTCACTACCCAGATCAACTGTTCCATGCAGCACACGTAGTCCCGAGTGACTCGAACCTGTTACCACCAGGTCACAATGGAGCAACCTTACCGTTGAGCCAAGGCTCGCCCTCTAATTTTTTTGAAATAAAGACGAATTTAAAATAGAGTTTGTCAATTTCTCATAAATTATCTGTAAATCTAATGAGACTTAAAATTATTGAAAATGAGGGGTGTGTCAACCCAAAAAAAGGGTGTACGAATATCATCTCTCTATTAGTAAGGATTTTGAGAAGCCATTGTCAGTCCAAAACCGATTATTTGATTCAATAATTTTGTTAACTCTGCCTGTGCAAAAATGTATCCCTCTGTTAGGTAAGAATCTCTGTTAGTTTTGGATTTTTAGAATTGATTTTGGGTATATTGGACTCAAAATAATCACCATAACTTAGAGTCTGCAATTATATGTGAAATTTGAATGGCAGTTGAGATGGGCATTGTCTTGCTCATCTAATCATAACAAGGATTTATGAAAAAGATGAATGAAGTGTTCGGATTTACCTTCTTCCAGAACTAGCAAAATCCAATAGTGTCTAGGCCTTAGAGCACATTATTTCTGAAAATTTAGTAATCTCTGCAAGTCTAAGAATCCATCTTCATCTCTGAAAGGGTTTTCCTGACTGCATTTGCAAGGTCCATGACATGCTTGTCTTCACATCCTTCATCAATTCAACCAACAAAAGGGTAAAACTCGGAAAGTCTAGATTGAACTCAAGACTCAAGAGACCTGAAAATATAGCTTACCAATCTCAAGAAGGGCGTTTTCAAGCTGGAAAATGTAGTCCCTGTTGGGTCCTGAGGGTCCTTCTGCATTGATAATTTGCCTGTCCATCAAAATAATAAAGTAGCCATTGAAACACATAAGAAGATTTGCAGCGGATTGCCGAAATAGAAATAACAAGTAGGGGTGTCAACGGACCCACTTTGGATCGGATCTAGTCACAATCCATTCAAATCCCTTATCGGTCAGATCAGATTCCCAATGTTCTTAGGATCCAACTTGCCGTGTCTCGGTCGCGATCCATTGCAAATCGGAGTGTCCCAATAGGTCCTACTTACACTGTACACCGTAAAAACCCCCACAAGAGGGTGACCCACAGCGGGTTAGGATTTAGGAACATAGAGTCAATGGCCAGAGAAGAGAACAGGGTGACTCGAGACTTGAGAGAGATGAAACACAAAATACTGAAAATAGGAATCATTTAAAAAAATGCATCTTATTTTTATTAAAATGCCCCAGAAATAATACTTAAGATTATAAAAAATTGGAATGTAATTTTGTAAAATAGTATAACAAAATTGGATTTAGGACTGTCCCATATGTTCTTATTACCTGTCTGGATCCGATCAGAAATAATTTCGATTCCCATGATAGGGATCTGAAATGTGTCCATGGATCCTGGTAATGTGTCTAGATCCTGTCCGTTTAAGTTCGGATTCGGATGGTCCATTCGACCATCTGGGTCCATTTACACCCCTAATAACAAGTTCAAAGAAACATACTCTGCTATCTCTTCAAGTGACGCAGGGCCCAAGTAGTTCGGGTTGAGCTTTTTGTTGGGTGAACCTATGTATCTAAACGGAACAAGAGTCAGATGGGTTTTGTTCCACACCTTGAGAACCAACTTAGTGAAAAGTGATGCAAGTTATGGTCATTCTGCCACTTACACCATTACGCCAGAGACTGCTGGAGTCGTCGTGTTTGGGTCCTGAAATATATTTATGTCCGCATTTGGTGATTCTGTAATAATGGTCAAACATCTTTGCTATTCTGATGAAAAAAATATATGGGACTTACAGTAAAGAAATCAAGATAAACCTTCGTGTCATACTGCTTCTCCCTTACTTCTAGATACTGCAATGCAAACCACCATAGTCAAGATGCTGAAAATAAGAAATTGATAGCACAACACAAATAGTCTTGCAAAGTGGCACACCACATTTGTGAAGGTGAAGTTGTTCCAGTCAATTGTAAATTCAAGATCAAGACATGATTCCAATGATCTATAATGCAGTCAATTTTTCAGTAATTCCGGTGAGTAAAAATAGTTCTAAATAACTCATAGGACCAAACACGACTTCGGACAAGAACTCAACCAAGATAAAACTGAGTAAACACAGGTGAGTCAAGGATTGGTCAGGGAATTTTTTTTTTCGAAATGGCTGGGAATTTTTAAACAGAGATCTTAATAATCAGATTGCATATTATAGGATGGACGGGAACAATGACATCTAATTTAATGGAATTACTATGCTTTGACACTTAAATGCCACATAAAAACTCTCTCTCTTTCTAAGATCCAAAAGAAATAAAGTTCCAATGTAGAAAAATGCCACCATAATGAATGTGACAAAATATCTTTTGTCAAATGCCTAGTGACACACTATTAGCTCCACTGTTTAAAAACACTAAAAGTCAATGCTCAGCTCGCCCAAGTCGACTCCCTTTAACCTTGGGCAACTCCGCGTCTGATTCTGAGTTTTGCCCTACCAAGTCAATCAAAGCTTCTTTAACTACTTGAATTAATGAAAACTTGACTGTGTCAACCACTGAATCACCTGAGTCGACTCCCTTTTACCTTGGCTAACGTCCAAGCCTGAGTTTTGAATTACTGATTAGCTCCTTAATTCACCAAGGTGGAAGCCCTGAAGGCTGAAGAACATAAGCATTCATGTCAAAATTAGACACAAAGGATCTGACATATGATCGTAGAATGACCATTTCACACACTTGTTACTCTTAGAAAGTGAGTAAATTACCACTAGCAATGGAAACTTAATTTGTTGTCAGCCATTGTTGGCAGAAAGACCAAGAATGATTTTGAGTTGTTCATACAATCAATTGAACTTGTGTCTACGATCCACAACATTGATAAAGATGGACTGGTATTTACATCACTTGCTCAGTAAACACCATGGCTGACGGCCTAGTAAAATCTGGGGCTGACTGAGACAGTATTTCTCACTCAGCTCCTATTACTTCTTTTGTTATAGGTCGCTTTACTTGTCTGTTACTTGTTTTATGGGGCTACCTAGGCCCTTGTTTTCTTTAAATAAATTCTTTTGCCTTTTAAAAAAGAAATTGAAGTATTCACTGACCCAATGGATATACACATAATCTCTCATGGATCTGTGGGGCAGATGGAGTGAGATTTGTAGAAGTACAGAGAGGGGGGACTCGTCATCCATTCATTGGAGCCCTCCAGACCTTGGCATGCTGAAAATGAACTTTGACGGCTCAAGCATCGGGAACCCTGGCCCAACTAGTATTGGGGGCCTTCTTACAGATGAGCATTGTGCTACCAGATGGCCTTTCTCATTTCCGATCAGGGTCAAAGGACTCCAAAGAAGCAGATGTTAGAGTTGTGCTTCAGGGAATCCAATTTATCAAGAGAGGGGATTTGGAAATGCTGATAGTAGAAGGGGATTCCTTAAATGTGCTTTGGTGGCTTAAGGGGAGAGGCCCTAACCCCTTGAGGTTTGTGAACCTCATGGAGGAGATTCTGGATCGGCTAGAGAGGTTCCAGGTTTGCTTGGAGAGATTTGACCCCCTTCCCCTCCCTCTTGATTTTTTGTCCTTTGCCTTGTAGTTGTGTATTTTGCTTTATATCTTTGCCTCTTGTATTGACCATCTTGGTTGTGTCTTCTTTTATCAATAAAATTTTCCATTACTAAAAAATGAATACACGTGTTGCCGTGGTTGAATTTTAAGATGGCGGGCACTATATTGTGTGCCCAATGTATCCAAATCCACAGGCTCTCTAGCTCATAAATAGTGACATGTACCACACCTCATAAGACGTGAGTAAAAAATAGTGACATGTACCCAACGTCAGAGTTAAGACGTGTAACTCCAATAGACTTGGATGCAACCTTTTTTTAGACATGTGAATATGCCAATATGCATTCGGTGTCCTAGGTGCTGTTTGGTTCAATTTTAGGATAGTGTGCCCAAAATATTCAAAATCACTGCCATCAAGCTAGATGTTCCTTATCATTCAACACATGTTAGTGTGACTCTAATAGACTTAGATGCACCCTGATTTAGACATGTGGTGATGAATATGGCCTCATCCCATGCCTCGTCGGAAAATCCAAAGCTTCATCAAGATTTGACAACTGGAGCTAATTATTTTTTCTGCTCTCATATTGTTTTGGAATTATTTACAGCATGACTCAATGGTGACTTAGTCTTATACCACACCTTTTCAAATGCATATACAGTCAAATAATTGCTTAATCATCCTTAATGAACATGCATTGCCTTTTCTCATTTCATTTCTACCCTAGGCAGTGAAAAATATAAACCACCACATATAAAGAAAACAAGTGAAAATGAGCCATTCAGCAAACAATTATGAAATCTATAAGAACAGAACATGATCTTTGCTAAAGTATAAGATTCTTCGCCGATAAGAGAATTTTACTGGCTGGTTCTATTTTTTGTAAATAAAGGTCAGCTACATTCTTTAAGTAGCATCTCCATTTGCATAACAAATATGGGAAGAGAAAATATTATTCCATACCTAACAGTGTACATGTAAAATGATGCATACAATCAGAGCCTAATGCAGCATCAATTGAAAGATCAAGATAACTACTTTACAACATACCGACAATGCAATCTGTTCATCTTCCTCTCCTGAAACCTTGTAAGCAACTCCCCACTATAACCTTGCCAAAAAAGGAAAAAAAATGTTTTATATTTTATAATCCGGCTGTCTTGACAAATAAAAAAACAGCTCATAGAAGCCGAAACACATGATATTAAGAACTAAAAAACAGGGCGGCCCAGTGCACGAGGCTCCCGCCATTATGGGGTCTGGGGAGGGCTAGATGTACGCAGCCTTACCTCTGCTTTGCAGAGAGGCTGTTTCCGTCTCGAACCCGTGACCACCAAGTCACAATGGAGCAACCTTACCGTTGCGCCTAGGCTCGCCCTCTACATGATATTAAGAACTAATTAAAAAAAATGAAAACTCATCGAAAAAGAACTCGTTTGAGAGAAAAAGTTACTCTAGCTTATGAATAAGGTTTTGAGTGGGGTTGACGCATATAGATAAAATTCAACTCTTTGTTTTACATAATAAAAGTCGGGGGTGGTTTAAAAAACATTATGAGTCAACTTACTTTACCTAAAGTTGATGTAATATCTATCTACTTTTAGCAAAAAAAGAAAGAGAAAAAGACAAACAGAAGGGGAGAGGGAGAGGGTGAGGGAGAAGATGACAATGATAGAAAAGGAAAGAACGCTCTCACTACCTTGCACAAGGCTAGATCTAGCCATCTAAGTTGGCCTGTAATGCAAAGTAGCATCAAAGATGAAGAGTAAACGCAGCAAACAATGGATCCAAGAAGAAGATTAAATAAAAGGGGGAGAGGTATAGGGTAAATCCTAATAAGCTCAATAGATAACAAAACAATATGAAAAGTCTCCTTTGCTCTCTCTGTAATTCTCTTATATATGAAAGCCCTAGGTTTGATGTCCACTCCATAAACTAAAATTACTACAGCGCCCCCATAAGTTATTTAAAGGAAAATGACAAATCTGCCCCTATTTATAGTCATTAACAAACCAGTCCTCTTCTTCAAGACCGTAAAACCTAGTAAACGTGATGCACTTCAAACCAAACTTGAAGAATACGTAGACTTGATGGTGATATCCATGACAGGTTTCAAATCATATGATCGAATGTGGGGCCCACAATAACAATAAGAGGTTAGGCCAGATTTTGTAACTGCGCAGCCAATCAGCCCAGTTTTTCTTCTTGAATTGATCTTTATTCTTCTTCTTTGATTTCTTTGACAAATAGGAGATAACATTTGCATTAGTCCATCCTCCTTGAGAAGAACTTGTCCTCGACCGTCATCTTCAGCTGTGCATTTTTCACGTTACAACTGAAATAATGTAATATATACACATGGTTTTGGTTTCAGTATGACTTTCGGTTTCGGTGTGCATTCGGTGGGGATGGAATTGGAAATATTTCAGTTGTTTCATATCAATTTCAGTGGAAATTTAAAACTATGCTTAAAATATATTCCAAATTTCGTTGGTCACCTGTTTGTGGATGGTAGGTAACTACTGTATTGAAGCTGGATTCCAAATCACTTCCACAAAGTCCTCCAAAAGTGTGACAGAAACTTTGAGGCATAATCGAAGGTAACGGTTTTTGGCACTTTGTGTAGAAGCAAGGCCTCTTTGAAGTAAAGAGTCGCCTCAGTGGCATCTAGAGTTTTCATACATGTAATAAAATATGACATCTTACAAACCTGGTCAACCACCATAAATATAAGAGTCTATACCTCATTGGGTTTACGGGAAGGCAACACAAATCCATGCTAGCTTCTTTTGATAATACTTTAGCTACCGACAATGGTGCACACAATTTGGAGCTTTTAGATTGTTCCTTTGTAACTTGGCATAACCGACACTCATCCACTAACTGTGCAACATCTCGTTTGAGCTTAGGCCAATGACAATTGCTTAGAGGTCATCTCTCAGGTCTTGTCCGATCCAAAGTGACCTTCTAGGTCACCACCATGCACCACAAAGATGATCTTCTCCCTCATAGAACAATAGGAATGCACAACTGGTTTCCCTTGAAAACAAAATCCTATTGTGTGACATAGTCACGGGTCACCTCACTACCCCTTCTTGCTATCAGACTAAATCTCCTCGAAATAATCTACTTCACCATACAATTCTTTGTGATGGTCCATGCTAGAAATCTTTTTATGGACATAGTGTCGATCAACGTGGTGCTTCTAAGAGCAACCGTCACTTCGTTTTGCACCCTCGATTTTTTTATGAATATAACAGAAATTTTAATTAAAGAATAAAAATCACAAAATTCGATCATTGGCCAACAAAGGCCCTGAGTACATTTGCAATCTACCCACACCATTTTGCATTACTGATTCATACTTGAGGAAAAATGAGAACTCTAGTAGATAAGAAACTAACTTTGCATGCCTTTGATTAAATCTGGAATGATCATTAATATGCCTCAATGAATCTAACACAGGCTCAACTTGTATATGGCAGTGCCTCCAATATCGAATAGCTTGGACAAAGGCACACACTAACTCCCTTAAAACAGCCCCTACACTCACTTTGGATGCATCACGCTCTACTTTGAATAGCTTACCAAAGCATGGTAAAGTTAATACCAGAGCCTTACACATTCTTTCAAAAATTATTTGGAAAGGCTTGTTCTCCTCTTGTGTCCACTGAACTCCTTACAATTGGTGATTGGAACAACAATAGTGCTGAAATTCCGGGTTGACCGGCGATAAAACATTGCCAAACCATAAGAACTGCAAGCAGCACCAATGCACGGAGGTGTAGGTTAGTCCCAATAGGATGTAACTTGATATTGTCAATCCGGATACCTTCTAGTCTTCTACACAAAACACATATCCCAAAACAGCAATTGATCCATCATGAAATCACACTTCTTTAGATTACCATATGACTCCTCTCTTCATAAAGGTTTTTCTTGGTACGTAAATTGCGATTGAACCTAGGACCTCAAGGTTGAAGTATAAAGCCTTGACCAATTGAGCTACAGGTCCAACCCACTCTATAAAGTTTTTAATACTTCACGTGCATGACACACGTGAGCCTTTTTGTTTTTGTCAATATTGTACACAACTGTGTTATCAAAATATACCACCACGAAGCTTGGCTTGAGTTCTTGATTCATCAATCATATAAAAGTACTTGGTGCATTAGACAAACCAAACAGCATAACCATTTATCCATAAAGCCCCTCTTTCATTTTGAATGTGGTTTTCCATTCATCTCCTTCACATATTCGTAGTTGGTGATAATCAATCTTAAAATCAATTTTAGAGAACACTTTTGCACCATACAACATATCTAATCCAATCTTAAAATAGGAAAGCGATATTTGATAGTTATTATATTAAGCCTTCTACTATCCACACACATATGCCATGCTTCATCTTTATTAGATGTCAATAACGTTGGGACAGCATATGGGCTCATTGGCTCATTGCCACCTACCAAAGTCCAATCCATAAAACTTTTCAAGTCTCTTGGTTGGAGAAGAAAATGCTTTGTTCTCCAAAGGATACACACTAAATACTCTAAAGGGATTATAACATCATCCATCACAACAAGCCATTCTTCACTGTATCAAAGTGTCTCAGCACTGAACTATCAGGTTCAACGAGATGGATAAGGGATCGGGTCATTTTCAACTATTTTCACGAATAAGCTAGCCCAAATGAATTTGAACATTTAAGGGTCTGTTTGGTTGAACAATTTCTGGGATTTAATAGGTGTTTTGGTTGGTTTGGGGTGTCATGTCATCTACTGTGGTGTTTGGTTGCATGTTTTGATTCAAACTACTATGAGACTACTTGCTTCCTCTCTCCCTTGTAAAAAATAAAAAAATTTCTAGTAGATTCTTAGGATTTAGCACTCTTCTCTCTTTCCATATCAACCCTACTGCCCCCTTTCGTAATGACACTTTGCACCAAGAAACTACTTCAATTGGCAATCAAACACTACTCAACGAGGACACTCCTTCACTATTATTACACATATAAACTACTTCAGTTCTAATTCACCACTACTCTCCAAGGCAACTACGTGCAACCAAACAGACTCTAAGGCCCTGTTTGTATTGCAAGAATTATTATTTTTTTTAGAAAAGTTTGGAAAGGAAAAATATTTCTGAAATTCCCTAAATTTTTACACACGAAAAAGATCATTGGAAATTTGGAACCAACCCTATTCAATTTTTACTTAGCGGGACCTTCAGTTTATGATAATATCCCTCTAAATCGTGGAAAGAAAAAAATTTCCGTCGGAAATGTTTTTCTTGCAATCCAAACAGGGCATAAAAGAGCATCCTATGGAAAGAAGGAAAACAAAAGAAGACCATATTCCTTTCTGGGATAATAGCAAAGCAAAGCAAACATAATAGTTGATGAAGTAAAAGGGAGGGGAATGAGAGATGGGTGTTTGGGTACTCACACAGACCTCCCCATGGGAGGGCTCTAAGGTGACAGTTCTTCCGGGATAGTCAGGAGTCCCTCTGTGGTCAGTGCTGCCTAAAATTGGGAGAAACCAAACATATCAGAAAAGAATAGACAGAAAGATGAATATGTTAGATTAATGAAAGTAAGAAGAGGAAGGTACCTTGGTAGAAGACACGGCTATATCCATTGATGAATCCAACAAGGCGCTCTTCGTAACGAAATCCAGCCTTCCAAATGAGAGATCCATATCCGAAAACCCACAAAACCATTCTCTCCTCCTCCTCCTCCTCCTCCTCCTCCTCCTCCTCCTTCTTCTTCTTCTTCTTCTTCTTCTTGCCTTGGCTCTGTTGGGTTGCTTTTTACAGGAGGGGAGGAAAGCAGACCAAATGCCTCTCTCTCTCTCTCTCTCTCTCTCTCTCTCTCTCTCTGTCTCTCTCTGTGGCCTGCTGAGAGAGAGGGAGAGAGTGGTTTTTGCTACTCCACCTGTTTTGGAGGAGAAATTGGGTAGGAGAGGCAATAAAAGCAAGAGAAATTACATGATGTGTGGCCGTATGAACCCGGATTTTTCAAAAGGTACCCATAGGATGATCCGAACCATGCATTTGTTGGGCCACGGGGTAAATAGGTTGTGTCGCAAAAATCATTTCATGAACCTAACCCTACGATATATAGATGCTCCGCAATCTAAATAATAGTTGTTGAGTTGGGTGTCTTGAATTCAAACCCGATTGGGGTTCGAAATATTGTCTGCGACCCGGATAGTGCCCGTTTAAGGGAAGTCCCCGACTGCTCGACCTGACCTGTTTTGTGTGTTTCCAGCCCGATAAGACTAACCTATGGCCCGCTTTATATAAAGGGGCTTTTAGGGCTTATTTCGTATTCTATTCTTATTAGAAAGAAGGTTAAGAGCTCAAAAGGGGGAAAGGGTATGCTAGGGTTTCTAGTGGGTTTTGGTGAGAGAGACACTGATCTTCACTAATAATCTCTGAATCTTATAGTGGATTCTTTTGGTCATCTCTGCTGTGGAGTAGGCTTTGCCGAACCACATAAATCTTTGTGTCTTTTGTGTAATTGCTTTGTGTTTGTTATTTGTTTGCTTTCGTATTCGGTTCGCCATTGAAATTCCAGATGGCATAAGAAGAGGGGTTTTCATAACAATACTTTTATCTATGTTATGACAACACGTCATATAATTTCTCCTTCTAATATCACCATGTATACCTAAATAATACTTTGGGATTTGTCCTCATTTGAGAGTGTCATAATATGTGAGATCTCACAGTCAGATTATGTTGAATTCACACTGTTGGATTACCATGGTGCTAGATTAGGCAAGTTGGTTGATGGGAGTAACCTAGGTAGGTTCAATTTGTAATAAGGCTAATCTTAGTGGGTATGATTTCTAGAATTATCTCTTACCTTGGTTATGTTTATCTCTTTTTATGTTTAACCCTTTGAGTGTTTTATATAATCACTCATTGGGGCTAATTGTATTGTATCCAAGAATAATAGAAACTCTCTCAAATTTATCATGGTATCAGAGCCAAAGGTCTCGAGTTCAAACCTCCCGGCTAGCAAAAATCCACATGCGATGGTCAGCCCAAAGTGGGACCACATGTGCCACGTATTTGCCAAGTGGGCCACTCATGCAGAAGAGTATTAAAGTATAAAAGATAAATAACGCCTTTCTCCTGCAGCTTAAGCTTTTGAAGAAGTTGGTACATATTCTAACATAGAGTATTATTGTTAAGAAGCTATGTGGCACAAGTATATCTTCATAGCAGGTCTCTTGTTTATTGTTTTTCGGTGACACAGTTGGGCCCACTGTAGACATAAATCATGCAAGCGACCTTTCATGATCGAATGATGTCGAGTTAAGCAAACAATATTAATATACCGAATGACTTGCTGTGAGGTCTTAATGTTTTTTTTAACGGTATGAAGTCTTACTGTTCCATATGCAAACAAGATTAACTTAAAAATAACCTTACTGATATAGGCACTACAATGTTTTGATAACTGCACCAACTCATCATGTCTTTTATTATTTAAACTGATGTCAAAGGTTATTAAGTTATCATAGTTCTGGGAAATGATAAATGCATCCCTTTTCATTAAATGGGACAACCAACTGTTTTGATAACGTGGTAATAAAATCCGTTGAATCCTTCCCATGTGAAGTACAACAGCTACTTTGAAGTCATAGATACATTACAGCTAGGTGTCCCAAGTAATGAAAGAGGCGGATATATCACTTCCCTTCCTAAAAAGCTCTAAGGTGCCAAATAAAGAAGAAAAGACAAGCTGAGTTTGTGCAGTTATTAAAACATAGCCTTATTAAAATTATAGATCTTAGTGTTATTGAAAGATATCATTGGAAGTACCATATTTTGATAATTGCACTACCTCATCTTGTCTTTTACTATTTAAACGGTTGGCAGAAGTTATAGCAGTTCCTAAAAGGCTCTCAAATGCCAATTAAAAAAGAAAAGACAAGCTGAGCTTGTGCAATTATTAAAACATAGTAGTGCTAATATTAAAATGACACATTTTAGACGTATTGATAGAGGCCCATAAGCTTTCCAAATCAGCCACATTTATCAATATAGTAAGAACAAGTAGGACAATTCGAGAAAACCGAGTTGGGGACCTGGAGTGCAACAGAACAAATAGGTTATTAACACATTAGGAATCTTTCCCTTGATTTTTGGCTTTTTCCTTCATGAAAATGGCAAAACTACCCTCCCGTGCCATGTGGCATGTGGGGATTTGTTAGGTTACACTCCCGGGTCCCCTCTCGGTCTCCATAGCAGTAACTCATGGGACAAAAGGAAGCAGAAAAAGATTTCTTACGTCTCTACTTGAGCAGGGAAGAAAGAGAGATAATTAAAATTAAAGATTTTTTTTCCAATTCATTTTAAAAACAAGAATAAAAAAAGGTTTTTATTGGTAATATCAAATGATCATATTTTTAGTATTTAATTGTAAAATTTGATTATTAGGGGAAAAAAGTGTTCACAGTTGGTAGAAGAACCTAATTTTATCTAGGGTTTCCTGAGGGTATTTAGGGATTGAGTGACTCTATAATGGTCCTAAGGGTAGGTCCTATAACAACCTTATGAAAACTCCCATGCAATCTTGACCTTTCATTTTGATCATCTACTTTTCTGAAGCGATTCATGATCTTTTCTTCATCCTTGGCACCATTATGGCATAAGATTTAGATCACTTAGTTGGCCAAAGTGGAGTGTCTACAACTCCCTCTAAAACAAAGTCTATTTTGAGAAGTAGCAACTCCCTACTAAAACATTCTCTTAGAAAACCATTTAAATAAACCCATTGCGCCCACATTATATTCTAAAGTATTGCTACATTGTGTATTTTTCCATGCAAAAATTGACAACATAAAGGAAAAGCAATACAATAACAGATAGAGAGTGACTTGAACGTCTACACTACGTTTTTTCTCTTTAGTGGAAGAATTAGTGAACTATCAAACTCTACTACCTTATATGGAAGAGCAATTTCAATCACCCAACTCTCTATTTTTTGGTTTTTGGCAAATGGGTTTTGGGTTAAGGTGGGTACTTAGTGGAATGCCTAAACTTGGTTTAGGTGCTTGTATAAAAAGGGTGTGTCTGTATCATTTCTCTCTAAGCTCAAGTTATTTGAGTTGTTTTGGGAGTTTTGTTTTTTGGGTTTGAGAGTAATGGAAAGGGAGAGAGGAAGTGGGCCCTTGTTTATGTTTTTGAATAAGATGAAGCCCTACATGGCTGTGATCTCCATGCAGTTTGGGTATGCAGGGATGAATATCATTTCTGTGATTGCACTGAACCAAGGAATGAGCCATTACACTCTCGTTGTTTACCGGCATATCGTCGCCATTGCCGTCATTGCTCCCTTTGCGCTTGTGTTCGAAAGGTTTCGGATTGGATTTTATTTGTTTTTCTTTAATATGATTTTTTTTATTATGCCCTTATAAATATGAATGCCTTCTCATTTTCTATTTTCATTTCCTCTATCATTTTTATCAAATGTATACCTCTTTGTATGTTGTTGTTATGAATAATCTTTAGCTTTACACCGCGTTTCTTTTCAATTTAAAATAAGTTTTCAATTGTACGGTTGGTCCCACTAGTATATATATGTGCGTGTTGTGTGATTATTACAAGAAAGATTGATTTTAGGATTTTTTTTGATGACGTAGGGTGTCCCCACCCCACTTTGTAGGGTGGGACTAATTCCCTCCGGATGCTCGCAATCACCCGTAAACCACGTGCATTGGGTAATGAGGATATGACCACCTCTAAAAGTAAAATTATTGGCCGGTAAAGATTACACCGGTGGATTACCAACGGTCATAATTCCGCCACTTCAAGTAGCATCAGTAAAGCCTTTACATTTCTTGTAGTGACAATGCATGGTTTTGATTTAAAATGAGGAGAACACAGTAATATAATTCCAAGGATAGAATTTTATGCCCTGTTTAGATTGCAAGAAAAACATTTGTGGGAAATTTTTTTTTCTTGGGAAAACTTTTGTTTCCATGATTTAGTGGGAAATAATATTATTATGGTTTATTTAGAGGGATATTATCATAAATTGAAGGTCCCTCTGAGTAGAAATTCAATAGCATCGGTTCAATAATCATTTTTTTGAGCGTAAAAAAGTAGAAAATCTTATAAATATTTTTATTTTCCAAATTTCCAGAAAAATTCTTGCAATCCAAAAGTCAAGTTTGTGCATGAGTTTGAGTTGAGTAAAATGACTAAATTACCATTATCATAGAAGATGAAAGAAAGAAAAAATGGTATTTTCAATATAGTACAATACACTAAGAATTTACGAGTAATGCTAGGGAAACCGAGAGTAGGACCTAAAAGGGGACCTAACAAATTGTTTCACTTCACAACATCACTAGTGACGTGAGCAATCCCTTAAGTTTAGGGAAATCATTAAAAAGTGAATTTTTCTTTAAACACATGGCATATTCTCATTGCAGGTCCCGTTTTAGGTCGTCCTCTAGGTCTCCATATCATTTTCCTTAATTTAATGGGGAAATAGAAAAGTCTGGGATGGAGGTTGATTAAAAATAAAGGTTCATGAGGGACAAAAGCCAGAAATCAGCTAAAATAGGATTAAGAGATTGATGGTATATAAAATAGGAAGATAAAATGAGCAAATGCAGGACCAAGGATAAAAAATGGGTAGGAAATGCATAAAATTTAATAGGTGTCAATATCAATTCTCAATAGATAGTGCACTTTTTTTTAGCTTCTTTTAAGAATTATTTGTTCAGCAACTGATGATCATACCTTTTTCTTCCCCTTTTTTAACAGGAATGTGAGGCCCACGATGACACTGTCCACCTTCTTAAAGATAATGGCCCTTGGGTTATTAGAGTATAGCTCTCTCAAACACATTAATTGCTTAATGAATTTCCCTTTTGATCTCTTCTCTAATCAATCTAACAGAGAGAAGAAGAAAAAAAGAAAAGAAAACTTACTTGAATCTTATGAATAGGCCAGTGCTGGATCAGAACATTTACAATGCAGGAATGAAATGTACATCAGCAACCTTCACATCAGCCATGAGCAATGTTCTTCCAGCCATAACCTTTCTCATGGCATACTTCCTTAGGTATGTATATGGATATGGAAAATGATATATCCACTCCCCTTTTCAGCATTTTACGCTTTTTGTTTGTCTTTCCTTGAAAATAAAAGGCCCTGCTTGGATTGTAAGAATTTCAAGGACTTGAACCACCACAGCCGAATTTTGTTTTTTGTTTTTTTTTTTACATGGACCTTTAATTTGTAATAGTATCCCTCCAAATAAGTCATAGCCATATCATTTCCCTCTAAATCATAAAACAAAAAATTTCAAAAGAAAAAAATTATTCGTGAGAAATGTTTTTCCTGCAATCCAAACAGGGCCGGGGTGTGTGGATCCATGGAAAATTATTTATTTTTCATGGAATAATTTTCCAGGGGTGTAGTAGCTAGGTTTACAATTTTCTTCAGAGTTAGAGAATTTTTTTGGAAAATTTTCCATGAAAAATGTTTGGATTTTTGGATTGGGGAAATTTTCTCAAAAAGTTTGGAAAGTATGATTTTTCTTGGGAAGTGATATTTACGCCCCTTTCCATCACCACGGACACCCACCATTAGTGTATCAATGGCAAAAAGGGACCTAATGTACTTTATGTCAGAAAAATCCAGTGGTTTGGATTGAAAAGTACACTGGCAAATGGGTGTCCCTGGTGATAAAAGGGGCGTAAATATCATTTCCCTTTTTCTTTAAAATTTCCTACTTTTTTTACACACAAAAGAGTGAACTTGAACCAACCCTATTCAGCTTTATTCAACCTTTATGTAGTTGGACCTTCAATTTATGATAATATCCCTCTATATGCGTGTGACATGAAAGTGTTACTGTCGAAAAATAAATAGTGGGGCCCACACAATTGAGTGATATAAACCATTTAATTGTTGGGGCCTCCCAATGCGCATAGGCCTTGCCCTAGGATGTTCATAACCCTCAGATTTGTACACGTTTAAAATGGAAGGCACTACTAAAGCACCACACATCAGAGGTTTGGGATAATTTTATGGAGAAGATTTTCGGGGCACAACTTATCTATGTCAGGGCCCGATAAATGAATGGTTTAGATCACCAAAACATGTGGCCCCACTGTATTGTTTTTGTTACACTCACATGTCCGAGCTTAATCATGTAACATTTATATTAATCAGATCGACATGATATGTGGTTTTATAGGATTGAGAAAGTGAATATCAGAAGCGTTTATAGTCAGGCGAAGGTGGCCGGAACTGCTGTGACAATCGCCGGAGCAATGGTGATGACTCTGTACAAAGGCCCCATTATAGAGATGGTTTGGTCTAAAGGAAGAGGCCCTCATGGACCCAAAACCGATATCGGTGAAAAGGATTGGATCAAGGGTCCACTCATGCTCCTCACTGCTTGCTTCTGTTGGGCTTCTTTCATTATACTCCAAGTAACCTACTTCTCTACTCGCATACATATATACTTCATTAATTATAACCACTTGTTTTGATAATGACACTACGATTTTTATGATTGGCTTTTGAGAACATGTTAAGATCTGTAACAACCTTTTTTTAAAAAAAAAAAATTTTTGAATGATCTAGAGATTCCTTTAAACAGAAGAGAGGAAAACTACAAGACTGAGGTGGTCAAAACAAAAGAGAAAAAAATACAGAAAGAAAGGATTAGATACATAAAAATAAGACCCCTAAGACTAAGGGGGAAGGGAGTCAAACATCTCCAAACTGGCCGTGTTCACCCCCGCACGAGCAAGAGAATCAGCTTCACTATTTGCCGCTCATTTAGCATGCCGATATGAGATAAAGTGCGACCCCACTATATCTTGAATCGGAATGTCATGAGCCCTACTTATGTTGTGTATTGTTAGGACTTTGGGTTAGGGGAGGGAAGAGGGAAGAAACTCAAGAGAGAAGAGAATCGCCATTAAAATGTAAAAAGAAAAATGTGTTTTTCAGAGGGGGATTTTTAGAAATTATAAAAATACCCCTCATGATTAAACATAAATAAACAAAAATATGAAGGGGTATTTTAGTACATCGATGCCCTCCATTCGGATCTAAGACCCTAGCTCCAGCGGGTTTTGTGGCAATGTATGGGTCACGAAATAATTTTCCACCTTATGATATGTATCCAATGGACAAAACACGGATCTAACTGCTATGCACAAATCCAGTCTATTAACATTCGGATCCTTTGGATCCATCATACCTTCTAGATCCATTGACACGATCTCGGTCCAATGGACAAAACACGGATCTAATTGCCATCCCCAAGACATTCTGATCCTTCGGTTCTCTTGGACCGTCTAGATCCATTAACACCTCTTGTCCAGCCTTTTTATGGATCTTGATTAAATAGTTATGATCACCCAATCAGAATAATTTTTGTCATTGAATCGTCTAAGATGAGATCTACTACATGAATAGCCTAGATCAATCATGGTCAGCCTCAAATGTATGATACAGACCAGGGTGCATCGTAACAAAATGCACCCTTTATTGTCATCATATTAGAGGTATTCTAAACTGAAAGGCGCCCTTGTAGAAATGGGGTGAAAGGGCTCTCACATCGGCTTCAAGGGGTGGTTATGCATTTAACGCACTTTGTTTGTTTTTTTTTCCGTAATTTGTAGGCAATCACGCTGAGGACATACCCGGCCGAGCTTTCTCTAGCAGCCTTGATATGCTTGTCGGGCGCATTCCAGGGTGCGATAGTGGCACTAGTGATCAAACATGGAAACTATGCAATTTGGGCAATTGCTTGGGATGCAAAACTCGCCACTGCAATCTATGGGGTAAGAATCCCATAATTCAATTCTAATCATTATTAGAAGAATGAAGTAAATAATCCATGCCGAGTTAATCTTACCACCGTTTGATCGAAGAATTTTATTGTGATGGGAAGTGGGCCCACTCGTCCCATTAACCGTCTGATCAAAGATAGTAGGGTGATGAGGTTCACATTTTTATTAATTTGTTTGAGAAATTGTATTTTTTATCTTTAATTGATTATTTATTTAATTAATTAAGATGATCTTGGCAGGGGATAGTCTGTTCAGGGATGGGTTATTGTGTTCAAGGAATGGTGATGAAGACAAGAGGACCCGTTTTTGTGACTGCTTTTAGTCCTCTAAGCATGGTTATCACTACAGTTCTCGGATCATGCATTCTAGCTGAGGAGATCACCTTAGGAAGGTAAAAGGAATGATGGGGGTGTACTTATCAAAACAAGTGGGTGTGTAGATATCAGCTGAGTTTAGAGAATATAGGGGGCTGATACAATGAGAGCCTTACTGTGAGATACACATGAGAAGCCTGATTCTCATGTGTCTTTCTTTGCTAAGTTGAAACTGACTTACTGCTTGCTCTGTTCTGGAGGGAGCTTCCTGAGTCAGACCAACTCGGCCACCGAATCGTTCATTTATATAATGTATATTAACATAAGTACCATTTAGGCTTATCTAAGATAACTTTTTTTTAAAATAACTCTCTGTACTTAGATTTATTTAAAGATTTATAATTCTACTAATTTCTTTCCATCTTATATTTAAATCTTGCAGGGTCCTTGGTGCAATTATCATAGTGGCCGGCTTATATTCTGTTGTATGGGGTAAGAGCAAGGATCAAATGATTTCCTCGCCGTCGGAACCAACGGAAGTGATCCGCGATGATGAACAAACACATTCTGATGAATTTCTCACCATTGATGTTCCCACCGCGGAGATTCCTCCGCCCACGACTCCCTCTAATTAAATATTGACACTGTCATATTTTAAGCATGTTTAGAAAAAATTCTTGGTTAAATTCAATTATGAAATTTTCGTAGCCTTTTAAAAGATACGAAGAGGTTTAAGCAATTTGATTTTGATATTGGAAAATGATACGGAGACAGATGGTACCACCTAACAGAGGACCTGCAATAAGAACATGCCATGTGTTAAAAAAATACTTTTTGATGATTTCCCTAAAATTAAGGGCTGGTTCACGTCACTTGTGATGCTGTGGCGTGAATCAATTTGTTCGGGTTCCCTTTTGGGTCCGACTTTTGATTTCCTTAGCATTACTCATTAATAATTACACAAACCCAACATGTCGTTTCTTTTGTAATTGGCTTGTCAGAGCTTTTTGGGATCTGTAATAACCTTCTGTCAGCTCTTTAAATACTAAAAGACAATATGAGTTGGTGAAAATATTAAAACATTGTTGTGCTGATATCATTTCCCTAGCTCCATTTGGATGCCAGAATTTTTTTGGTTCTTGGGACTTTTGTGGAATTTCTGCAGGAAACCCACGTTTGGTTGCTGGTTAAATAGTGGGCCCAAAAAAATCCCACGAACTAAAATAACCCCGCACGAAACCCAAAGCTGGAAAAAAAATATCCAAGGAACCAAAATAACCAAAAGAAGAACTTTTTTCTTCCCAACAGTTCAAGCAACCAAACAAAGCCTTTTTTTTATTTTACAGGGATTTTTTTTCCCACCATAGTCCGATTAACCAAACATGGGATTTTTATTTTATCGGGATACTTCCAGGGAGTTTTTTTTCCCACCAATCTTCCAGGAAGTTTTTTGTTCCACAAAAGTCCCAAGAACCAAAAAAAATTTGGCATCTAAAACCGTTTTGAGTAAGATTTTTAAATATTCATCAGCAAGTCTCTGGTCGAGCAAGTCAATTAGGTCAAATATATGATGTCAATAGTTCGTTTTCCTTCTTTGAACTAACAAATCTAGGGCTAGCATCCATGCTTAGAAAAAAAAACCTTCACGAATAGACAAATGAAAGATATTATTGTACATTAGCGCTCTTCATTCATATTTTGGTTGCTCCTTCAGATTTTGTGACTTTGTCTTAGTCATGATTGAAAATAATTTTGGACCTTACGATATGGATCCAATGGAGGCTGTTCAGATCCAGTTGTGCCCAAATCCTATCAACGTACATATCTTTTCGATCCATTGGACCATCTGGGTCTATTGACATTCCCATGCCACATGAATACTTCGTCCACAAGATCAACATTGGAAAAAATGAAGCTTAACCTTCTCTTAGTGGGCTTTTAAATATGCATTGTAGGGAAATGATATAGTCACCCCCTTTTCTTCCTTGGGCCACCCCACTTGTAGTAAAATGTGATCATAAATACACTACAGGGGTCGACCCAAGTAGAAAAAGGGGGGCCAGAATATATCACTTCACTTTTAGTATCATTGTATGGCCTGTTTTACATGTAATGCGCTCATTCGATGATCAGATGGGCCACCACAGGCAAAACTTTGAATCTAAATCTCATGTGGAAGGGAGAAGGGGTGGCCCAGGGAAGAAAGGGGGTGAATATAACATTTCCCATATCAGATCATGATGGTAATGGAACCAATGGACAGGATTCATGGCCCCACCTAGCCAGATTAGAAGGCCATGTCCTACAAAGTAACAAGAGAAGGCTCATTTAGTGGGTGTGGGTCCCACAAATGGGTGGTGTTCAAACTTCAAGCCAATAGCTAGGCAGCGCTCACCAAACAAACCTAGAGAAGGATTATATTTTAAAAGTTGAAAAACCGGGTTTTACAAAACGGTCAAAAATTCGAAACGGTCAAAAGAAGCGGGCCAGAAACATTCCCGTTAGCCCAAACGAGAGTCCCCCACTTTTTTGAAATTTGAATAATAACATTCGCCCTCTTATATACGTGCTCTGCCACTTCCATTTTAATCTCATATATTACAAAACCCCCTTCTCTTTCTCAAACCAATCCACAAATCCAACTCCAAAATCACCAAAACCAGGCTCAAATCTCTACATTTCAGCTTTTCATGTAAGCTCTTCATTTCTATATTCATCTCTCATCTGTTCTTCAAAAATTTGCTTGTTTTGATGCTTTTTGTTGGATTTCTAAGATGGGTTTTTTGCTCTTTTATTTTTTTAAACACCGTTTTTGTGCATGATTCCTACCTTGGAAGATATTGGAAAGCTACCCTTTCCAAATCTCCTGCAGAGAGTTTTTCTTGTTCCTTTTTTTTCCCTTTTATTGGAGATTATACTTTAGACTCGCTGTTTATGGAGTCTAAATTTGTTGATTTGGTGACTGTTTCAGGAGTCTAAGTTTGTTGCTTTGGGTCTTAGTTTTTTTGTTCATTCTTAGATTATTTGTTCTTTTATTGGAGATTATACTTTAGTCTGACTGTTTAAGGAGTCTAAGTTTGTTGCTTTGGGTCTTAGTTTTTATGTTCGTTCTTAGATTATTTGTTCTTTTACTGGAGATTATACTTTAGTCTGACTGTTTTAAGGAGCCTAAATTTGTTGATTCGGTGACTGTTTAAAGAGTAAGTTTGTTGATTTGGGTCTTAGTTTTTATGTTCATTATTAGATTATTTGCTCTTTTACTGGAGATTATACTTTAGTCCGACTGTTTAAAGAGTCTAGTTTGTTGATTGGGTCTTAGTTTTTTTTTATATGTTCATTCTTTGGTATCAATAGTCTGAATAATATCATTGGTTTCTTATTGATTGATCAGTGGCCATGGATGCTATACCCGATGCACTTGTCCAGTACATCCTCTCCCAGATGAAAAATGTGAGGGACGTAGCCACTTGTAATTGTATCTCGAAACGTTGGAAAGAATCGATGCCCTTCATTCGAAGCCTCTACTTCCCACGCAATTCTTTCGAAGACAACCGTCCAGACTCAGATGCCATTGTTGGTCGAATGATCTCATCCACCATTTGGTTAGAAGAACTCATAATTTACTGTCCCTTTTCCCCCACAAGCCTCTCATCTTGGCTATCGAACAAATCCCAATCTCTTCGACATCTCGAGCTCCGTATGGACACTCTAACTGAAAAGAGACTTATGCCTGAAAGTTCTACAAAACTTGATTGTCTTGGGTACATTAAGGGATTAGAAACCCTTAAGCTTTGGGGTGTGCTCTTAATCCATTCTCCTAATTGGGGCGTATTTCAAAGGCTTCGAAGTCTTGAAATAGTTGGAGCGAAATTGAAGGACAGAGCATTGTCTGATACCATTCGGGCGTGTCCGAATTTGAGCAATTTGGCATTGCTTGGTTGTGATGGTGTAATTTCAGCTTCTATTGAATTAGAGCAATTGGAACAGTGTAGATTGGATTTTTATGGTCATGGGGACTGCTTGCTCTCCCTTGCGTGCCCAAAACTTAAACTGCTTGACATCCAAGGTTGTAGTCGGATCCGCCTCAGTGAAAATCATTGCTTAAAAAGTCTCTCCATCGCGAACAATACTGGTAATTACATAAATTTCGTAACTTTTTGGTTTTTTTAGAATCTCTTATTAGAATCAGGATCCTTTATTTCATCAATTTGAAAGGTGGACAATCATGATCAAGTAGGGAAGCAATTTGGGTTCGCTCAGGCTGAGCTTTTGTGAAAAAAATGAATTGGAATCAACCCGAATCCAATTTTTTTTATGGTAAAACTCAACCCCAATTCCCAAAAGTCGATCCAAGTTGCACCCATATGTTCAAGGGCACCTTGTTGTAATTTGATTAACTAAATCCATTGTTCATATTATAAATCCTTGCATATTTCCAGAGTTCCCCAGGATTCAGACCCACAAAGCAAAATAAATTGTCAAAAGATCTAGAATAGCTGAAATTTTATATATTTCAGATTGAGTTTTGAAAGTTTACGTTCTACCACATTTTCTTGATATGTCTTTTATCTGATTTTGTAGGTAAAGTTGAAAAGGTAAGCTTTGGAAAGCTTGTTGGTCTTGAGTTCTTATCCATAAGAGGTGTGCAGTGGTGTTGGGATGCCATAAGTTCCATCCTTGAATGCGCGAGCGAGGTGAAACACCTGGTTATGAAGATTGAATTCAGTGGTGATACGAACCGATTGGAGCCCTTTCCAGAAATTGATTTTGTCAAGTTCTTTAACAGCCATCCAAAGCTTCGAAACTTTGAAATCCATGGAGCAATGTTTGCTGCATTATGCCACAAGAACAGCCTGCGAAGTGTAAGTCTATATAAAAACCATGAATTGCTCAGCTCCGACGAGTATTATTTGAGTTCATATTTTAGGGACTGATAAAAAACAAAATTTGGTTGCAGCTCGATTCGAGATTTACGATTCCTTGGTTAGAAGAAGTACTGATCACGGTCAGATCGCCCTTAAATGCAGAACAGAAGATGAGTACTCTTGAGTCACTGGTTAAGTATGGTAGTAAAGTTCGAAGAATTGTGATCAGGGTTTCACAGATGAAGAATTGTCATGGAAGTGCAGATGATTTCTTTGAGGAGGTTTGCAGATTCAAACATATGAATCATAAAATAGTCCGAATCGAATAAACTGACATACTTGATTCACTACTTGTTTTCAATGCATATGTGACACTGCAATTTCAATTGAAATTGTTGTTTTTTTATTTATATGTTTTGTAGCTTTGAAATTCACTATTGTTGCTTCCTTCTGTTAGAAAAAGAGGAAAACAGAACAAAATCATGAAGATGGCAAACAAGTGTATTAGGTTTGGTTCTTCATTTGGATTGACCAGTATAACCCTTGGTGGGGGTGATGGAACTCTATGAAATTATATGAATTCCTACCAATTTGAATGTCTGCATAATTTTTTGAAGCAGCACTCCTAATTTTTCTCTTTTCAAAATTGATTACATGCACCCCTGTTTCAAGCTAATTGATGGATAGACAAATGTTGTCATTTCTTGTATTTCAATGTGAAATGCCCACTTGATGTTTGATGTTCATTCTTAGAGGATGTAATGCAGCACTCCTAATTTTTCTCTTTTCAAAATTTGATTACATGCACCCTTGTTTCAAGCAAATTGATGGATAGACAAATGTTGTCATTTCTTGTATTTCAATGTGAAATGCCCACTTGATGTTTGATGTTCATTCTTAGAGGATGTAATGTGAAAATCCCACCAGAGGTCGACGTTTGATTCAACATCAACTCACTTTTTAAGAGGCTGCTGTTGGATCAAACATCAAGCGTCACAGGACTCGACGCTCGGAACCATATAATTTTTCCATTTTCCAAATGAAATCATGTAACCAAAATTTTTCCATTCTAGGGGAAATTTCTGGAATCTGCCCCCCCCCGCCCCCCCCCCCAATTCTAATTCTGCTTCAGTCGGAATAGGAATGTGATTCTGATTCCAACAATCCAAAAGAAGCCATATTGAATGCTCACAAGGAGCATTCCACAATTGATGTTCTGCAGATTTAAGTTGCCACTTCAGCTAGAACATCCTAACTTGAGCTTCATGCCGCCATCAATGAGGCCTATGGCAATTCGGTGGTCCCCCATATCACATTAGTACTGATCCTTTTAAGCAATGTAAAATATGAATGGGCAAAAGTACCAAGTGGGGCCACTTTTTCAATAATCTGAACAATTTACCTGCTTAGGCCATGCCATGGATGGGCCATTCTAATGGAGGTAGATTCTGACATGTGTCTCACCAGTAGCAAGCCCTAGCAAATTAATAACTCTAACAAATAGGATCATTGAACAAGTAGGCCCCACTTGCACTTTTGTCTCCACATTTTCTTTTGGAAATACCCACATGCATCATATGACTAACAGATTTCATTATCACGATTGCTTACAATCCCATAATAAGATAAAACAGAAAACAGGGTATTCTTCAACATTGTAGCCGCTTGAAGATCTCAAAGAAATGGATGCCATTCAAGAGAAGTCCTGATCGCTCTTTAGTATCCCTTAAACAGCTATAATTTTTGAAATAATCTTGCTATATCAGTTCGAAGTCGATCAACCCATGAATCACCATAATTCAGTCCATATTTGATCTTGAAACCCACAAAAGTAACTGGGTTTATACTTTATACCAAATAATGCAACCATGGCTTCTGCAGTTAGAATATCCAAGTTCTAATTTGGGATTATACGAGAAAACACAATTAAGTGAAAGGCATATAATCTCTGAAACTATTTCCACTGCCTACCGTTTTTGAGCTGTAAACAGATGCACAACAATACATGAACATGTGCTCAAAATTTTCCCTATTCAAAAGCTCTGATACAAGAAGATAATGGGTTTTGAAGTTCTAACTTACCATTGAAGATTTTCAACATTGGACATGATAAACATCAACTTAAATAAGCTTCTTCTTTTGAAAGAATCTCTTCAAGTGCCACAATTGCAAAGCTGAAACCCCTATGCAAACACCCAAAGACATGATGCTGAACCATGCCACTCTAGCATTTGTTAGTTCACTTACTTCCCTCATCTCTGCTTCCCTGTATTCAAATATTAGTAGTTATCAAAACCTACAATAGCATAAATGGGAAGTATACTAAGCACTTTGAACTACAATAAAAGATATATTACCTGCTCTTGAGATATAATAAATTCTCATGGATGGCCTCTACTGCCCCTTCTAGTTTCCTTAGCTCAAGCTCAATACCCTAAATTACCAGCCAACAATCAAATATAAATTCAGATAAAATTGTGTTGAACACATAATCTTTCAGTAAAATAAGCAGAGTGTTAGTGTTTTACCTCAATCTTTTCTTTTCTTGCAACAGAGTCCCAGTCCCTTGCCGCGATTCCAATTTTCCAGTCAATGTTGACACTAACTCCCTCGGCTTGATGGTGGCTATCAATCCAAAAACAAGCAAGGTAGTTGCCAGCCTCACTAGTCGTAAATGCAAACTGGCCTACTGTCACATTTTCTTTGTGATGAACTGTGTTTCCATAGGGGGATGTTACCTGAAAAAGAACAAATTTCTCTTGCTATTTTTAAGAAGTACACAGAAAAGCTTGCTGACCTCAAATCACCAACTTCAGAAGATAAATAAACAACTACTGCTATTTTTAAAGAACTAATAAGGTAATAATCATGGACTGTTATAAATTGATATGCACTAACTGACAAAGGTTTTGTGTTGGAATTTGAGAACTGCAACTTTTGGAAACCAATTCCTCGGCCATCACCAGCTACGTATTGTAAATTAGAATCGCGTTGTAAGATATATCGAGCAGAAACACGGGTCTGAAAACTTGGTCTGCAACAAACTCAAAAGTCTCACTACCAATCTGCTCTTGTCGGCCAACTATGAAAAGGGGAATAGGTCTTGACTTTAGACCTTTAGATCGTAGATTCAACAGTTCAAGGATTGGTATACCAAGAAATCTCTTCGAAACTATGACAAGGGCAATCTGAAGTCTCTTTACTCCTGTTGCCTAAACTTTGAAGTGGACAACAGATGCAACTGGATGCCATGTTGCATCAGAGGTGCTCTGTGTGATGAGGATTTCCAATTAAATTGAGTTTGCTTGGGGCAACTAGTTAAAGTGAAATTCAGAAAACATGACAACATAAATCTATTTTAGAAACTTTCATTGCTTATTTGTGCTAAATATCAATCGGAGGTTATAATTTCTCTGACGCAGACTCTACTGGGTTTTTTTTTTTTTTTTTTTTTTTTCCGAATGGCCTTTCCTGGGTTATTGTTCACCCACAGATTGTACAGAGTTGGTGCTTTGGGGTGCATGAGACATGATAATCCCATTGTGAAGCGCTTGTTTCATATCAGCGTAAAATCTTCCGTGTGAGTGTGAACTTTCTCCCACTGTTTTCACATACCTTATCACTGTTTCGTTGCACAGCCAAAATGGAACATCTTTTAAACAATTGTGGTTCAATTTATGTTGAAGTTCAACAGTAAGTATGAAACTTAGCAATTTTCATACCCAAGCTTTTTTTTAATGCTACTTGAACAAGCTGTTAACTGATAGGTTTAATATATGTGAAGATTTTCCTTACAGGTGTGCAAAGCTTCAAGATGCACACAAGTTTAACCAGTTAAAGGTACTTAATAGATTGCATCTCTGGTTTAGGGGCAAGAAAGAAAAGTTATTCATAATCCTATTCCAACCTATTTGTGTATACAGTGAACTTTTTAATGCATAACAAGGTCCACTCCATGCAGCTTCAAATAACCACCACACTGCAGAAATGTAAAAGCTACAGGTGTCAGATACACACGTTGAATGGAATGATGACAGAACTTCTAACTAAGGCTCTTCTCTGCATGCATCCTACTCATACTATGGTCATACTTTTTTTAGAATTACTAATACTATCTTTATAGTTCTATCTGGTTTTATATAGATACTATAATTAAGTGATTAAATTGTATGGATATACTTCAGTTCCAGGTTTCTGTATTATATATAAACTTTAATTCTAACATTTTATGTTAGAACACGAACCTAAATCCTCCCGCCATGATGTCATTTTACTTGTGTATCTCTTTGGTTTGCTTGTTTTATGTGTGTGTTTTTCCTTGTAAATTGACCATCTCAGTCATCTTTTCAAAAAAATTGGTTATCATTCAAAGGAGAAAAAAAAACACGAATCTAAATCCGTAGATTATCCGCAATCGAAATACTAGGGTTGCAACTAGGGTAGGCAGGTCGAGTTTTCCATAACCCCTACCTAATTTCTCGAGTTGGGTCGAGTCGAGTTTTTTTTTTTTTTAAATGGTAGCCAACTTATTGAAAAGTGACCGAGATGGTCAAAGTACTAAGGAAAATACCAAATAGGAAAGGAAAGCACAAAGCAAAGATACAGAATTAAGGGGGGAGGGAATCATAAAGAACTAGCAGATCGTTAGAAAACTCCCTCTCTCGCAAGACGATTGGCCACTTGGTTGGTAGAGTGACGAAGGAGGTTTTTGGGATTTCTTAAGCCACCTTATGGCATTCATGGAGTCTCCTTCTATTATTGCATTCGGGTTGAGTTTTTATTTATGGGAAAACCCAAGATTCATAAACCTGACCCTATTCGGGGTAGTTTCTCGGGTCGGGTCGGGTCGGGTCGGGTTTGGTTTTTAATGTTTAGCTTAGGATAGTGACTAATTTCAAAGATTGTAGAAAACAACAAATCTTCACACCAAAGATCTCTCAATTCAAGTCATCAAGTGCATAAATTTAAGAAGGAAACTGCTTTTTCAGATCACAAACTTGATCACCCCCGTGATAACAATTATATCAAATAATTTGTCATGTTATTCAAGAGATGTTTAAAAATGTCATAGTACATCTATAAGAGCTGGGTCGGATTTCGGGGTATCGGAATTTTTTTCTTTAAACCTGACCCGACCCAATATTGGCTTGGACTTTTCTACCTGAAACACAACCCAACCCAAGACCCATGATTTCCTAACCCAACCCAGCATATTTATGGTTCAGGTCAATGTGGTTCAGGTTTGACCCAACCCAAGTTACAACCTTACAAAATACCATGAACAGCCAAGGTAATGCACCCACTGGATGTCTGGATGGTGCAGCTAAAAATCATCACCTTTAGTTGATTGATGGATCCAGTCTTCCCTTTGAAAATGTGCTCGTTGGATGTTTTCCAGACAACCCAAAAGATAGTTGTGAACGCACAATTCCAAAAGATAGCCGCGAATGCACAGTTTCAAAGAACCTTTCCGTTTGAAGGCCATTGAAAGAAAAAAAGCTCCATAAGTCAATCAATTCGCCAAATGTCTTGGGTATCACTCAAGGCAAACCAAATAATTAGAAACGATTTCACAAATCTGAGATCATGCAGTGAAAAAGAATGTGATGAATAGATTTCGTATTGACACAAACCCGAACACCTGTTAATGATAAAGTGCTTCTTGCTGATAAACGTGATAATCTTATACGGAAGGCAGTCCAACAAAAAGCCAAAAGTCTGGGCGGCACATTGAAAGACAAAATAGTGACGATCATAGCCTGACTATCACGGCTATCAACAAGATAATCATAGAATGATTTGACTGAAATTACATCAAGTGGACTCCCAAGCCAAATTTGCCTATCACAACTGCTTGGCCACAAGTTGTCTCCAAAAGCGTGGTAAGCTCAGCCAAAGCACCAATCTCATGATCAAAGAAGTTCCTTCTAAACTAGAATTTTCAAAAGGTCCTACTCCCCTCTCGATCAAAGGAGTCAGCCACGCTCACACTTGGCTCGATTACCACTCTGAAGATGCTGGGAAATGCCTCATTGAGGGGACGCGAGTCGCACCAAATGTCCATTCAAAATCAAATTCTATCTCCTTGACCGACTCTGAATCTAATGCAGGTAGCAAACTTGGGCGAAAGGCTCAAGATGCCACTCCAAACACTCTGAGGGAGGGTTAGTCATGACGCATTTACAAGGTCTTTGGCGGATTTAAAGAATCCGCTGTTAGTTGTATATGACTTTTGTCGGGAATTTTTAAATGTGCCCTTAGTTGGAATTTCTGAAAAGTCACGAACTTTACACGAGGCGCAAACTTAAAGTTCGAGTTATAAGTAAAAAGCTCACTCATAATGTTCACCTCACATAGGTGAAACTTAAAAATGTCTGTGACATCACGCAAAACCCATCTCTACGCCCAATCTTGTGCTACCCTAATCTCACAACCTTCTTCGTCTCCCTCCTTGGGTTGTCTCTCCCCTGGTCACGATTCCAGCTATCCATTTGTCTCCCTCCTTTTGGTGTGTTCCTTGACATCTCTCACCAGTCAGTGACCCTCCCTCCCTCCCTTAGCAACCCTTCCAGAGAATCAAATCTGGAGTTCAGAAGGAAGCCCTCTGAAGCCCCCACATCTGCTCACGTTTTGGGCATTCCATCTTCATCCTTTCTTGATTTTAACTTCTTGTATTTTCAGCCACAATAGACTCTTCTACCATCTCAGACATCACCCTAGGGTTGGAAACTCATATACAAGTCTCTGGTTTTTGTTTTTTGTTTTTTTGAGGAAAATGTAAGGTATTGTTTTTGTATCATGTTTTTCCTTCTGTTCTTTGAATCTTGGTTGTGATTGGTGATGATGAAATACCCATTTGGGTAAAACGCTTGCAGTTGAATCCAGCAAGCCAAAAAGGTTGGAAACCCATTTGGCTAAAAAGGTCGGAAGCCCGTATCCCATTCAAAGCAGCAACATCTTGAGAGCAATTCTATTGAAAGCCAACCATACTCCCATTGGAGATTGGACCATCTAACCTTGCAAAAACCAGCTCAATGTCCGTGACTCTAATTAGTTTCCGCTGGATTCCCCGGAGTCCGCACATTAAAGACCAAGTCATCCAAGATTCATGGATAGTTTGTCAGGGTCTTGAAAACCCGCACCCTGATTGGTCCAACTAGCATCATCTTTAGAGGCCACACATCCAACCACCCTATGTAGTGCCATACTTATGCGCAAAACCCCTCAAGAGGAAGTCATCATCCTCCAAAAATCTCCACAACCATTTGCCCAGCTATCAAGGTTCATAAATTGATTGCGTCTGATACCCAAAACTCCATTCTTCTTAGGCCAGCAAATGATATTCTAGTTAACTAATTGGTACTTTTCTCTTCCGAAGTGTTTCAAAGAATTTTACTAGAAGCTCTCAAGCATGTTGGCCACACTAATCGGGCACTTAAACAGGGAGAAGTAGTGATTGGCATAGGTCCAAGGACAGCCTTGATCAAGGTAATCCTTCCACCCAAGGATAGCAAGCTTTTTTTCTTCCACGTACTCAACCTTCTCTCCAGTCCAACTAGCATCATCTTTAGAGGCCACACATCCAACCACCCTATGTAGTGTCATACTTATGTGCAAAACCCCTCAAGAGGAAGTCATCATCCTCCCAAAATCTCCATAACCATTTGCCCAGCTATCAAGGTTCATAAATTGAATGCGTCTAATACCCAAAACTCCATTCTTCTTAGGCCAGCAAATGATATTCCAGTTAACTAATTGGTACTTTTCTCTTTCGAAGTGTTTCAAAGAATTTGACTAGAAGCTTTCAAGCATGTTGGCCACACTAATTGGGCACTTAAACAGGGAGAAGTAGTGACTGGCATAGGTCCAAGGACCGCCTTGATCAAGGTAATCCTTCCACCCAAGGATAGCAAGCTTTTTTTCCACGTAGCCAACCTTCTCTCCAGTCTCTCCACCACCAAGTCCCACAAAGCTGCAGATGCATGCCCCCCCCCCCCCCCAACACACACACACACAAGGGCAAATAAGAGTATAATACTAACGGATAAAAGAAGATTACTCTTCAACATATTACACATTTCTTAGTTTATAACTCATTAGCACTTCAAAGTTTATTAATGTGCAAGCAAGCCAACTTGTACAATTGAAAATTTATAAAGGCCTCCCTATATGTAATTGCTGAGAGCAGAACTTTGGCAGAGGTCACCTTGGCGAGTGGAGCAAAGGTCCCTTTGTTGTTGTTTTTTTAATGGTACAAAGGTTCCTTCGTTGTCGATCTTATAAGTCTGAGCATCAACCAATTTGGCCGTATACTACTTTTCAGATTAATCTAGCTTGTTTATGTGCATGTGCACCCATTTGCAGCCAATTAGTATGCTTCCTTTTGGGAGCATCACAAGACCCAAGTCCTAGCTTTCTCTAGTGCCCCTATTTCTTTTCTGTAATTCTTCTGGAATGAGGCTAGAACCAAGCTTCTGCGTAACTAAATGAAATAGTAGAGACGAAGGCCTTAAACTCAAGCTCATTAGGTGCCTTGTTTTACTTTTGTAGCTTTCTTAATCATTTAAATCAGAATTCATTCAGTCAGAGCCCTGGAAGCAATCTTTGGTTGGCATGGGAAATGTCCGACACTAATTTAAGATTCTCTGTCCAGCAAACAACCCCAACGAGGAGATTCTTCTCACTACGACAGCTTATGCGATCCAAGGACCTGCATATTTTATTAACTGTAACATGCCCACCATTTTCAATAATGGTGTAGTTCTTTGTTTTTCCGTGGTTTTTTTATTTTGTTCTCGAGGATCAATACCCATGCATGGTCATAAATGAAGTTGATATACTTTTTGGTCGTTCCAAGTACTAGGTTGATGAATGTAGTGTCCTCCAACGTGATATTGATGTCGCCAAATATGATTTCTAGTGAGACATTTCTTCTCTTAAGCTGGTTCATGCAAAATACGTGGGGCTTGTTGTATTGTTAGCTTTGAGTAGAACTATGATTTATTATCTAAGTTTTCATCAATGACCTTGTTGATTAGTTTTTCTAGGTGCTTTGCAAAGCAGCAGCTTTCTTTGCACCTGATGATAGTAAAAAAGGAAGCTTCTTAGTGTCTTCAGTGCCTGCCCAACCATCAGATATGAGAATATACCCTTTTCATTCCCTTGTAATAATAATTAAATGGTTTCAACCTACTTTTGGTCTGTGGGTCCATCGCCACATTATTCATTGGGAGGATTAAAATTACATAATGTAGGGTGTGGTACTTCAGCACTTCAACTCCTAGCTTCACAATGCTATTGTGTGATTATTTAGATTATGGGATATTATCTCATTGCGTAAAATAGTGGTTCTATACATGAAATGTTTATAGTGGGCTAGTTACCAATTTACCTTGGACCCTTCCAACGCTACATCTTATGATTTGGTTGGTTTTTTTTAATGATGAGATTTATTAAAAAAAGGAGAGAAAAGGGACCCAGGGCCGAGATGTTCAAGGCAGACAAGCAGGGAGAATGGTCTAAATACAATCACCCTAAAGGGGGAAGATGATCAAACATCTCATGAGCAACTTTGAAAATATCACTACAGGCCCACCCATTAGCTTCACCATTGGCGAAATGGAAAAAGATGTTGGAACTCAATCACGTGCCCCTCTACAGTCTCCAAGATCACCTCAATAGTCATCGACATATCTCCAAGGGAAGCCTTTTGAAGCTTCACCCAGCAGCTTATAAGGTAGGGCATCTAAAGGCACACCGACACCTAGGCAAGACATGATTATGATTTGACACTTGCTTGTCAATCTAGATGGTGGTAGGGGTTGGTGGTAGAGGTGTAAACCCTATTAAATCATCAATACTTTCTACTACCTCCTCACCATGAAGAAATCTGATCATAATCAACTGCGTAAAAGGAATGCCATTAAGAACTCTTTTTTCTTCCACCTTCCTCATTTCCTCTTCACTTATACTCTCTCTTATAAGTTCTCAGCCCATAAATGGATCACCCATGTCGATTTCAATATCTAAATATAATTTTTGTAGGATAGTGTTGCAACTTCTGATGACACGACCATGTAACATGTAGTGTTTGCACTGGGCCTAGACTCTAGAGTATAACTCAGGAAAATTATTCTCTAGTGTTAGTTCGTCTACCTTAACCAATCAAATGATTCATCCACACATTTGTGAGTCAAATGCTGTGAAAGAGTAGTAAAGGCGCATAAGACATGCATTTGTGAAAATTTGTGAATTCCACACATTTTACAACAAAATATAATAAAGGGATTAACATCCTTCTACAGGCGTCTCTATCAAAACCCATCGACTGTTTTCAAATTTCATAAATCAGCACTGAATTCAACCTAAAAGCCTCATGGTGCTAAGACCACTGCATGATTCCATGGACTTGCTCTAGCAAAGTTAGCATTATTCATTCTCTTTGCCACCTCTTTGAGAATGGAGAATTAGGACATACAATTGGTGGGTAAATTTGATGAAGGAGCCTTAATCAAAGATATATGACCACCACAATATAGTAAGCTCCATTTCAACCCAACCAACTTCCTATGCTCTTCCAAGGACTGTATTTCATAATGATCTAACACCCACTTACATGACACATAACAAGTAACCAACACCCACAAATCTAAAATGCATAATTCTACAGTAACTATCTTGTAACTAAATCACATACACCATAACATGCGCGTATCAAATTTTAAATTCAAAACTGTGTTTTTGCACGCAAAGGTGGACTGTCCCATCCTTCGAAGTGGGTTGAGAGGCTGATCAAGATCAATCAAGTTGTGAACCGATTTGGGTTTGTAACACTCGTGACAAATAATTCCTCAACTTCATGCAATCAATCTTAATCATAAAAAATTAAAAAAAAAAAAAAAAAAAAAAACAGATTTAATCCAGACCCATATTCAGAAACAGGAAAAAAAAAAACCCAATTGACCAAGAAAACCCAAATCAGGGAAAAAGTGGTAATAGATTGAGAAACCAAGTGGGATCTAGGGATTTTACCTTGGCTGAAATGGTTGGAGCATCATGTGTTCCATCATCTGAGATAACAGAGTAATCAGCCAAGACAACAACGTTGGTCTGGATTTCTTCCGAGACGCACTTGGTTCCTGACGCAG
The DNA here is from genome assembly GCF_043159265.1 of Tasmannia lanceolata. NCBI lineage: Eukaryota > Viridiplantae > Streptophyta > Magnoliopsida > Canellales > Winteraceae > Tasmannia > Tasmannia lanceolata. The sequence continues at coordinate 3,798,527 of NW_027518693.1, forward strand.
GGAGATTCAACCATATGGCTTTAGAAAATGGAAGACCCATTAAGCAAAGTATCAAAACCAGGGTGCGTATAGTAGTATCCCCGGACATCCTCAGTCCCAATTCAGAAAACCCTATTTTTGTTTGTTAGGTTTGAAGGAGAAGAAGAATGGTCCAAAGGCGAGGGAGAAAAAAACTAGGATCTATTTTTCTGGGTTTTGTTTGGTTCTTCTTTCAAAGTTTCACGTTTGCTTCTGGTGTCATCTGATGGGTCCCACCATGGCTCCTAAAATCAAATTGATCAGATAATTCTGACCGTTCAATTTATTTTAAGAAAACCCAGTAAGGGTCAGGATCATTCAATGGTGAAGGTCCATGTACCCGTGAATTACAATAATACTTAATGTTAAAAAATTGGAGTGTAGTAGGTAATTTTTTTTGGATCCTACCAAATATGTTCATGGATCCTAGTAGTGTGTCTAAGTCCTGTCCATTTAACTCCCAACACATGTTTTAATAAATGCACTAACCCAGCTTGTCTTTTCTGTTTGGCTTGTCAAAGCTTTCGGGGACTATTATAACGTTTGACAGAAGAGTTTGTACACTTAAAAAACTGAGTTGGTGTAATTATTAAAACACGGTTGTGCTGTATATCATTACCCATTGAGAAATGAAACATTTAAGGTACTCTATAATATGATCATCTCAATTTTTCCCCTCTGAAAAACTTACTAAAAAAACATATATTTTTGGGATTTGCTAGGGTTCGTCGCAGAAGGCATTCCACAGCTGGCTTGACATGCAGCCACATCGTGAATGAAGACAACAGCTTTTGTCTCCATTCGTGACATAGCCGTGAAATGCCTTTTGCGATGGATGCTAGCAAAATGTCGTGTGGGCGTGAAACCTTTCAAAAAGTACCACGGACCCAATTAATAAGATGATCCAAACCGTTCATTTCCTAGACCACAACGTAAATAAGATGTATCCCATAAGTCATCTCTATTGTGGCCCAGCAGATGAACAGTTTGGATCATCTTATTAAGTGGGCCATATGCCCACAGAAAAAGGTGCGGGAGATTAAGTTTTGCCTAATTTTTTGAAGGCAAGAGGATCTGATTCGGGTGGTTTTCATTCTCCTGTTTCCACCTGTTTCATTTGCTCTTACAACTTGGGAATTATAATGGTTTTGGAACAACAGAGGTGCAATTGGGCCAAGTTCACACTCAATTGCCCAAACTTAAGTTCATCACTAATCCCGATTTGTTGGGCGTATTTATTGGATCATAACATGTACGTTGACAGCTATAGTTCCTAAGAGAAATTATATGATGCCCGACCATGAGAATGTAAAGGGTGGGTAGAGAAAAAACCTGCAGCCTTGGTTTTTGAACCAAGGAAAAGTCAGTAAAAGGGCTTTCTCTTGAATTAAAAATCAAAGGAAGAGATGGTTTTCTCTCTCCGCCCTTTATAATCTCACGGTCGGAAATCATATAATTTCTCTAGTGCACGAGAACTAGAGAAATTATCTCACGGTCGGGCATCATATAAGTTCTCGTGCACTAGAGAAATTATATGATTCCCGACCGTGAGAATGTAAAGGGCGGGTAGAGACAAAACCTGCAGCCTTGGTTTTTGAACCAAGGAAAAGTAAGAAAAATGGCTTTCTCTTGGATTAAAAATCAAGGGAGAGATGGTTTTCTCTCTCCGCTCTTTATAATCTCACGGTCGGGCATCATATAAGTTCTCATGCACTAGAGAAATTATATGATGTCCGACCGTGAGAATGTAAAGGGCGGGTAGAGACAAAACCTGCAGCCTTGGTTTTTTTAACCAAGGAAAAGTCAGAAAAAGAGCTTTCTCTTGGATTAAAAATCAAGGGAGAGATGGTTTTCTCTCTCCGCCCTTTATAATCTCACGGTCGGGCATCATATAAGTTCTCATGCACTAGAGAAATTATATGATTTCCGACCGTGAGAATGTAAATGGCGGGTAGAGCCAAACCTGCGGCCTTGGTTTTTTAACCAAGGAAAAGTCAGAAAAAGGGCTTTCTCTTGAATTAAAAATCAAGGGAGAGATGATTTTCTCTTTCCGCCCTTTATAATCTCACGGTCGGGCGTCATATAAGTTCTCATGCACTAGAGAAATTATATGATGCCTGACCATGAGAATGAAAATGGCGGGTAGAGACAAAACCTGCAGTCTTGGTTTTTGAACCAAGGAAAAGTCAGAAAAATGCTTTCTTTTGGATTAAAAATCAAGGGAGAGATGGTTTTCTCTCTCTGCCCTTTATAATCTCACGGTCAGGCATCATATAAGTTCTCATGCATTAGAGAAATTATATGATTTCCGACCGTGAGAATATAAAGGGCAGGTAGAGCCAAAATCTGCAGCGTTGGTTTTTTAACCAAGGAAAAGTAAGAAAAAGGGCTTTCTCTTCAATTAAAAATTAAGGGAGAGATGGTTTTCTCTCTCCGCCCTTTATAATCTCACGGTCGGGCGTCATATAAGTTCTCATGCACTAGAGAAATTATATGATGCCCGACCGTGAGAATGTAAAGGACCGTGAGAATGTAAAGGGCGGGTAGAGACAAAACCTGCAGCCTTGGTTTTTGAACCAAGGAAAAGTCAAAAAAAGGCTTTCTTTTGGATTAAAAATCCAGGGAGAGATGATTTTCTCTCTCTGCCCTTTATAATCTCACGGTCGGGCATCATATAAGTTCTCATGCACTAGAGAAATTATATGATTTCCGACCGTGAGAATATAAAGGGTGGGTAGAGCCAAAACCTGCAGCCTTGGTTTTTTAACCAAGGAAAAGTCAGAAAAAGGGCTTTGTCTTGGATTAAAAATCAAGGGAGAGATGGTTTTCTCTCTCCATCCTTTATAATCTCACAGTCGGGCGTCTTATAAGTTCTCATGCACTAGAGAAATTATATGATGCCCGACTGTGAGAATGTAAAGGGCGAGTAGAGACAAAACCTGCGGCCTTGGTTTTTGAACCAGGGAAAAGTCAGAAAAAGGCTTTCGTTTGAATTAAAAATCCAGGGAGAGATGGTTCTCTCTCTGCCCTTTATAATCTCACGGTCGGGCATCTTATAAATTCTCATGCACTAGAAAAATTATATGATTTCCGACCGTGAGAATATAAAGGGCAGGTAGAGCCTAAACCTGCAGCCTTGATTTTTTAACTAAGGAAAAGTCAGAAAAAGGGCTTTCTCTTGGATTAAAAATCAAGGGAGAGATGGTTTTCTTTCTCCACCCTTTATAATCTCACGGTCGGGCATCGTATAAGTTCTCATGCACTAGAGAAATTATATGATGCCCGAACGTGAGAATGTAAAGGGCTGGTAGAGACAAAACCTGCAGTCTTGGTTTTTGAACCAAGGAAAAGTCAGAAAAAATGCTTTCTCTTGGATTAAAAATCAAGGGAGAGATGGTTTTCTCTCTCTGCCCTTCATAATCTCACGGTCGGGCATCATTCAAGTTCTCATGCACTAGAGAAATTATATGATTTCGGACCATGAGAATGTAAATGGTGGGTAGAGTCAAACCTGCGGCCTTGATTTTTTAACCAAGGAAAAGTCAGAAAAAGGGCTTTCTCTTGGATTAAAAATTAAGGGAGAGATGGTTTTCTCTCTCCGCCCTTTATAATCTCACGGTCGGGCGTCATATAAGTTCTCATGCATTAGAGAAATTATATGATGCCCGACCGTGAGAATGTAAAGGGCAGGTAGAGACAAAACCTGCAGCCTTGGTTTTTGAACTAAAGAAAAGTCAGAAAAGGGCTTTCTCTTGGATTAAAAATCAAGGGAGAGATGGTTTTCTCTCTCCGCCCTTTATAATCTCACGGTCGGGCATCATATAAGTTCTCATGCACTAGAGAAATTATATGATGCCCGACCGTGAGAATGTAAAGGGCGGGTAGAGAGAAAACATGCTGCCTTGATTTTTGAACCAAGGAAAAGTCAGAAAAAGGGCTTTCTCTTGGATTAAAAATCAAGGGAGAGATGGTTTTCTCTCTCCGCCCTTTATAATCTCACGATCGGGCATCATATAAGTTCTCATGCACTAGAGAAATTATATGATGCCTGACCGTGAGAATGTAAAGGGCGGGTAGAGAGAAAACATGGTGCCTTGGTTTTTGAACCAAGGAAAAGTCAGAAAAAGGGCTTTCTCTTGGATTAAAAATCAAGAGAGATATGGTTTTCTCTCTCTGTCCTTTATAATCTTACGGTCGTGCATCATATAAGTTCTCATGCACTAGAGAAATTTTATGATTTCTGACCTTGAGAATGTAAAGGGCGGGTAGAGCCAAAACTTGGAGCCTTGGTTTTCGAATCAAGGAAAAGTCAGAAAATGGGCTTTCTCTTGGATTAAAAATCAAGGGACAGATGATTTTCTCTCTCCGCCCTTTATAATCTCACGGTGGAGCACCACATAAGTTCTCATACACTAGAGAAATTATATAATGCCCGACCGTGGGAATGTAAAGGGCAGGTAGGGAGAAAACCTGCAGCCTTGGTTTTTGAACCAAGGAAAAGTTAGAAAAAGGGCTTTCTCTTAGATTAAAAATCAAGGGAGAGATGGTTTTCTTTCTCCGCCCTTTATAATCTCACGTAGAGTAGGCAAGTGTTGGCTGAACCACGTTAAATTGTTGTGCCTTTGTATGTTTGTGTGTGTTGTTTTCCCTTCATTGTGCAAGCCTCATTTGTACATTGTGTGTGAGATCTGGCTGACTAAATCCTGGCACATTTGGTGCCGTCACCGGTATTTGAAGAAGTGAAAAATTGAGCCCGTGACAACTAACATGATTGGAGGTTAGGATTGTATGAGGTAATTTTTGGATTATAGGAGATCCACACCAAGGACTATCAGATGGATGGTTGAGATCAGTCAGAAGTGAGCGCGTCGTATTGAAGCATTCACCCACTGGCAATTTCGGAACGTCTTTTCTTAGAGATGTTTTTTCGCTCTCCTAGTAGGATAATGCGCCCCCCCATTTTTTAACGTGATTTGACGTCAAAAAGCGTTAAATTAATAAAGTCTGCTCATGAGAGAGAGAGAGAGAGAGAGAGAGAGAGAGAGAGAGAGAGAGAGAGGTACCTTGCCGGACGGGAAGGAGGTTGTCGGAGTGTCTTTTCTCATCGGAGAAGATGAGAATGGCAGAGGCTAGGGTTTCTGCTTGTGAAAAAGTTGTGCCCGATGTATTTTCCTCCGCGGGAAAAGAAATGAAATCGCGCCTATTTGGGAGGAAATGAAGTCTCGTGTTAGCGAGAAAACCGAAATTCCACGTATTTCTTTTCACATTACCACGTAGATAAATATGCTTTCTTGAGAGAGCAAGTGAACATCCAATTGTAGGGTTTCTCAGGAAAAAAAAAAACGCACTATTCCTTTCTTTTCTCACCGCAGGAGCGCAAGTGAACAGGTCCTGAGAGTGGAGCGCAAGCAAAATCCCCCTTTTTCTTCATATCTTTCTTTTTATACGCTTTATCACCGTATTTTATTCGTTAGGGTTTGTAGGGTTTTAAGTATCGTATCCTCCTCCTGTCCGCTCTCATCGTCTCTCTTCTCTCCTTTTCATACTGTGAATTGCAGAGAAAACAGAGAAAAGAAGAAACAAAATGTTGGACATAAATCTGTTTCGAGAGGATAAAGGGAACGATCCAGAAATTATTCGTGAATCACAACGTCGTAGATTTGCAAGCGTCGAACTCGTTGATGAAATCATTCTCCTCGACAAAGAATGGCGGCAAAGTAATTTATTACTCAATTTCTCTATCTTATCTATTTTTTCAATTAAATCACTCACAAATAATTCTTTTTTTTATCTGTTTTAGGTCAATTTGAGCTTGACAATCTTCGTAAAGACTTCAATCGAATCAACAAGGAAGTCGCTCGCCTAAGAATCGTAACTCTTTTTTTTCCTTCTTCCTTGAATCATGTTCGATTTTCTGTTTTTTTTTTTTTCTTGTGATTTGATATTTAGGGTTTGTTTTTGTTTTGTTTTGGATCTGTTTACTATGGTGGAAAAGGGGGGTGGTGATGCGAGGGAGATGATAGCGAGTACGGATGAAAACAAGCAATTGACTGCACAGAAAGAGATTGAAGTTCAGGAGGCAAGATCTGTGCTTTTCTCCAAATTAGAGACAATTGGTAACCTAGTTCATGATTCTGTACCTGTCAGTAATGATGAGGTTCGCTATTCTTTGCATTTTGCAATCTTTTTCCTTAAGGCCTTGTTTGGATTGCAAATCAAGGAAATTTTTTATTGTAGGTAAATGATTAGATTATGGTTAATTTAGAAGGATATTATAATAAATTGAAGGTCCCACTATTAAAAGTTGCATGGGGTTGGTTCAAGTTGTGATTGTTAGTGTGTCAAACAAATAGAAATTTTTTAGAAATATATTTCTTTTGCAAAATTTTCCAAAAATTCCTGCAATCCAAACACCCTAAGGCTGTGTTTGGATTGCAAGAAAAACATTTTTGGTGGAAAAATATTTTCTTTTCAAGATCTAGAGGGAAATGATGTGATTATGGTTAATTTAGAGTGATATCATCATAAATTGAAAGTTTCTCTACATAAAAATTGAATAGTGGCTGGTTCCAATTAATTTTTTTTATGTTTGCAAAAATATTTCAAAAATTTTACTTTTTTGGCATACGAAAAAATATAACTTGAACAGCCCTGTTCAATTTTTATGTAAGAGTGACCCTAACCCAATGCGCCTCCGAATCAGGTCGGGTTGAGTCAGGTCGGGTACATCTATAGAGCCAAACAGAAAAATACAAGAAAAAAAAACATAATCCTAAGAAAATCATCATAAAGTTAGAGGACGGAGGTCGGGTCGGGTTGCCAAGGCCTCAACCCTAACCCAACCCGAAATTAAATTGGGTTGGCTTTTTTCAACCCAAACCAACCCGACCCAACCCAACCCGGGAAAATGCCAACCCAACCCTAGCCAAAATCGGGTTGAACCCGTCGGGTTTGGGTTGAGCCCGACCCAAGTTGCACCCCAATCAATTTATGACGATATCCCTCTAAATCATTATTTCCTACTAAATCATGCAGAGAAAAAAAATTCTAAGAAAATTTTCCATCAGAAATGGTTTTCTTGCAATCCAAACAGGGCCTAGATAAAATTGTTACTGTTTGATTACAGATTTTTGATTTCAGGCAAACAATCAAGTCATTCGATTTTGGGGAGAGAAACGAATGGAACCTAAATTGAGGAACCATGTGGAGCTTGTTCAGCGTCTCGGGATTGCTGATCTAGTAAAAGGTATTTGATATTTCCAAGTGAAACTTTCTGGGCTTATTAATTTGCTTTTGCTTCTTGCTATGATAATTGCTATATGATTAAAATGTATGATACAAATGCTTAAGCCCAAAATTATATTGGGTTTCTTTGCTGGATCAATGTATCAATTGTTGTTAAAATCCTACAATTTGTATATCAAATCTTATGATTCGATTTGATCTTTGTGATAAGCAAACAATTCAATTTGAAGCCTTTTTCACAAAATTCACGACCAAATTGTGCGACTGCACAATAATGGAAAGTTGCTGTTTTTTAATGAATTTTGGGAATTTATAAGTTTTTTTCAATCTTTTGGAGTGTATGGAGATAAACAGGGGATTAAGAGGTTGGATAGCCATTGCCTCGGCCGGGTGATTGTAGAGGGTGCCTCCCTTAATTAATGCCATTCGGTGGGTAAGAGGATCTATTGTCTCCCTTGGCGGTTTGCTCGGTTCTTTGATGAGATTCATCACCAAGTAGTCGGATCGTCTATCATCTTCATGCATATCTGTAGATCGGCTAATAGTATTGCTGATCATTTAGCTAGGGAAGGAGTAGAAAAACAGGGTTTGGATTTTTTTAATTCTCTGCCTTCTTGATTTCTATCTCTTTATGTACTTTTTTCCTTTTTCTCTTGATCTTTCATTGTGTTTGCCGGGTTGACTACCTCGGTCTTCCATTTTGCTTTTGAATGAAATTTGCATCCATTCAAAAAGAAAGAGATATGAAACAGTATTGGTCTCCATTAATAAAAGAAAGATTAGACGGTAGGTAACATGCTAAGACCAGCTCACGATGCACTTTATTGGTCATTACTAAATACAAATGCCATGAAATATTCTTAACTAAAATTTTGTTGTGAATTGTTAGAATTTTACTGGATTGGTCAGATTCGTATTTTTTTCATAATTTTTTTAAAAGGGAGTTGCTGATCTCTGGGCATATCTTTTAATAGGGTAAAAAATGAGAGATTTGGGTCTGGTTTAAGGTTAGGAAGTTCTGTAATTTTCAGATGGTACTATGGAAATAGCGTTAGGTTTATCGGTGGATTGGATAAGCTCTAATGGACTGTAATCCAGTTAATAATGGAAGGCAAGTTATCTGATATGCAGAAAGGTAAATGGATGGATTAGGGTGAAGGTATTGGTTATGGTGTAGGTTTTACAAAGTTCTGAATGGTTTGTACAAATCTGTAATTATCTATAATTGGATTATGACAGATCTGGAACAAATATGAAATAAACTCCTTAACAGTCCCTTAAAAGTTTGAAAGTTAATTTGTAAAGGAAAATAACTATAATATGTCTAGGGTGGGTCTGTAGCAGGTTATTATAGGTGGGCAAAAGGGTTTAAAATATGGACTTGTTTATAACAAAATATCTCCTTCATTAGTGTGGCATATTGTGATTATATGTCTTGCATGAATATGCCACTAAATGATACTATTCTAATTTTTCTTGATATGTTTAGGTGCTAATGTTGCGGGAGGAAGAGGTTTCTACTTAAAGGGTGCTGGTGTCCTTCTTAATCAGGCATTAATAAACTTCGGCCTTGCATTTTTGAACAAAAAGAGCTATACACCATTGCAGACTCCGTTCTTCATGAGAAAAGATATCATGGCAAAATGCGCTCAATTAGCTCAATTTGATGAGGAACTTTACAAGGTAAAATTTTACTAATTTCGTCGACCAATTTAGTATGCTAGAAGCAAGCATGCCCTTTAAGATCTTTTGTGTTATATGGTCGTTGGTATGCATAACCTTCTCTTTCTTCGTTAGTTGAAAACTTGAAATGATCTTTTGAATAATATATTTAACTAGATAGATAGTCTACTTATAAGGGCAGCTACCTTCAGATGCACCTCAAACAGGCAGACACATCAAACAGCTGGATGTTTTGGATGGTGTTCACCCCGAAAAAATAGGAACTGGGAAGACACGTCCAAATGTTTGGGGTGCCATTGCAGCTAAGAATCCTCAATTATAAGATAACAACTTATGTTGTCATTCATTCGTGCCATAGAGGAAAAAGCATTAAAAAGGGGGCAACAACAAGCAATTGCAAGGTCCCACCTATGTACACCTTCTCGAGAAAGATTATCTGCCAACTTATTAGTGCTTACCATTAAAAAAAAAAACTTATTAGTGCTTCTTAAAATGTGCTTAGGATATTTTTTAATATAATAAGCGAACAGAGAAGAGAGAAAAGATGGAGAAGTGACCATGGACAAATCTTATCATTAAAGGTCAAATGACCGATTGAAATGAGAGTACTACAAGCATCTGTTAAGTGATAAAATTACCATTAAACATGAATAATTACACTTTAGCAACCCTCCTGAAGCTAATATGTTTTCTTGAAAGCTGAAATATAGATAACTTGTCGTCTTATAACTGATCACAATCTCTTATAATGGTCTAAGCCGCTTGGTCAAGAGAAGAATGTAATTTGTAAACAATTCACCATCCTTTTATCACTTTATGCACGAAACAACTATTATTTTTAATGTTCTTTGGTGCATACAGGCAAAGCAGGATTCGAGAAACATTTAATTGCACTTTGAGTATTACAATGAAGAACACTAGACTGTGGAGGAAGTTTCTGTTCATGCATCAAATGGGGGATTCAATAGCAACCATTGATCCATATTCAGCCCTTGTACCGGATTTTGCAATCGTTTTTGGGTTTTTTTACCCCATGAATGAGGTTGATCATTCATCATCACACAATAACCTAAATCATTTTCCCGACTGTCTGGATCACTTTCCCAGTTTGCATTTGAATATGCATCAATCAGTAAATGAGCATTTCCTTTTGCCGGATTAAATAGTGTATTAGAATCGATACCTCTTATATAGGGCAAAATGCGTTTGTTAGCATGAAGATGTTCTTCTTCAGGACGATGCCAGAATTGGTAGCCTTGATTTACAACGAATTTTATGTTTGTCTAGTAAATTCTAGGCATCGGAGGGCTTGAACTAGATTTCAGTGTTGCACAGGATTTGTCACAGGGTGGCCCTCAGTTCCACTTACCTTTTATCAACATAGCATTAGTATTGGTGTGCTTTCAATTAGTCATTTTACCAAGCAAATCAGCGGCATACATTTGCTGACTCAAAAACATTTCTTGGTACATTCTCCTCATTTTTTTCTACAGATGCTGAGAACCTCTATGAAAATATAGAATGGACTCTTGTCTCCTGAACAATTTCTAATTCTAAAATAACTCACTAACTACTATAAATACAATAAAGAAAGTTTCATAATTTATTTAATCTACTATATAGAAATAGCACAACTCTGATACTTGGAGGTTGTTGGAGTCTAATAATTTCTCACCTTCGCTTAGAACTTGGACACATTCTCCTGTGTGATTCCATTGACCATATGAATCAGAGTCAATGTTCAATAGCTAATTTATACTAGTCCTGTCAGTATTCCTTTCTACACTTCGACACATTCCCCTCTCCATTCTTTTCCTTTGAAAATTTTCTATTTTGTTCTTTTAAACAAAATTCATTACTCATCATTCTCATCTTCTGTGAATACAGGAAACCTTTTCGTTGTTGTTAATGCACCTCATACTCCTAATTTTTTATATTTCTCCCAAAGCTATGTGTGAACAAAATAGACTGCCAACTTCTGAATCAGTCAATGCCATGGTTGCTTCATTCTTTTTATGCCATCTATCAGCTTCGTTCAGAAGGCCTCCTATTTGAACCTTCCTATCCAGAGCCTCCATATGGCTCCCAGTTATCCTGATACTTGAACCTATAAACTAATGACCTCTGCAAATAGGCTGGCCCACACATATATTGCCATCACCGAGTGGCAAGTGCCACACCGTCTTATCGTTCTCCACTTCTGCCTGACACCCCCACCTCAGAAGAAACCGACTATTCATGTCTCCCAATCAAGAATTGCTCCCCTTCCCTCCATTGGTCAGTTTTCAAGTAACCTATCCTGAGTGGAAACTCCTAATTTCCCCCTATTTTTGGCAAAAAGCGTAGAGAAAAAAGGTTCAGACTGCATTTGCTTTGCTGCTATCTTTGGAACCCAATCGGTGCCTCCCCCTGAATGTGAAACATTAACCTCATCACTCACCTTGGTTTCGCTTCAAATGCCAATATGGTGCTTCATCCATCCGCTTCAAATGCCAATATAGTACCTCATCTATTCACAGCCCTTCACATGGACAAATTAATTTGTCACTCTTTTATCAAGACCGATAACCTAGCTGCATCAAACCCTGAGTAACTCACCGGAGCTTCATCCATGTTCCATACTGACTAAAGATTGATTCTCTGCCTTTATGATATTGGCATCCAATGTATTCAAGGTTTAAGCAACCATTTCCTTCAACGATATTGGCGTTCTATGTCCTCAAGATTTAAGCAATCATTTCCCTCATCTATATTGGCGTCCTATGTACTTAAGGTTAAGTAATCATTTGCTTCATCTCCTTGTAATCTCTTTTATTTTCCTGTTCAAAGTTCGAACTTTGCGTTTGATGTTGATTGGATTAGAATGCGCAATATTCTACCCCTTTTGGATTCTGAGGGAACTATCGAGGTTGATTTTCTTTTGAGGGAACTAAGAAAGTGTTCATAGAAAAGGGGGTGCTAGTGAGTCAGTGTAGATATAATTGGGTCTTAGGGGATTTTTCTGGTTTCTGAAGTTTGGGTGTTTTGAAAACATTATGGAGATGAAAAGTTTTGATGAGTAGAAAGAACATAAGATCCTTTGAAGGGGAGTTTTAATGGGTTTTGTTGACGGAATGTTTTGAGGGTTTTTTGCTTCAATCTTGTTGGTTGTCTTCAAGATCTTCTAGGGATCGCACAAGAGGGAAGTTTTATCTTATGGAAGGGTTGTTTTCAAGATCTTCGTTGAAGATCGCAAAGGTTTTTTGGTAGTTTTAACAGGGGTTCTTGTAAGAATGATTTTTTTTTTTTTTTGAATGGTTCTTGTAAGAATGATCTTCTAGGAAGATCGGAGAATTTGAAATATTAGTATTTTTGCTTTGGATAGGTTTAGGAGTTTTATTTGTCTTCATTCACACCATTATCATGATTTGCACATAAACCCTAATATTTTAGGGTTTTTTGTTTTGTTTTTATTAATGTTTTTTTTCCTTGAAATGTGGGTTTGATGTAGCCATGGGGTGGGGTTTCATTGTCTGTGGTGGAGGTGACGGGGGTGGCCGAAGATGGCAGTGGCAGCAGTGGCCCAAGGTGGCGACGGCGGCCGAGGAGCGACGAAGGGGGGATGGCGTAACCCTAATCCCTCTGCAAATGAGGGTATTTTTGTCCTCAAAATATTAACCATGGTTAGTTTGTCTTTCCATCAGGTTAAACTGACTGACAGTTGACGGAGGAGGTGTACTTGTCACATTTTGAAAGTCAGGGTTAGAGTTGAATGTGTCAGAAACTAGAGGGGGTGTAAATGTAATTTTCCCTTAAATAAAAGTCCTTTAGGAAATCAAATTAGCATCCTTTCTCTCGCTAAACAAAACTGCTTTAGGAAATCAGCAACAAAAGGGGCAGAATTTTTTGTTTTTTGAAAGGTGACAAGAAAAATATTGATAAATCATACGAGAATTACATGAGAAAGGGACCAGGAGTCCCCCATAAACTACATCGTATGAGGACCTAGGAGACAACACCAGGGCCCTAAAAGAAAGTTCCAAAACTATTCCCGGTTTATGTTGATAAATAAACAAGGGTTTGAATCAAACCCTAATTTTCAGTTTTTAAGTCTGAAAACCCTAATTTTCAGTTGGGGAAGACGAGGGCATTTTGGTCATTTCTGCCTCGCATTCAACTCCGTCACGTTACAAAAACCTCAGGGGGTGTACTTGTCATGTTTTGAAAGTCAGGGTTAGAGTTGAATGTATCAGAAACTAGAGGGGGTGTATCTGTATTTTTCCCTTAATGAAGATGTTTATCGGATTGGATGGGGAATGCACTTTGTACTTTGATTTCTTTAGATTTTCATATTAAGATGGTGTTGTGACTGAGAATTAAACTCAAGGATCATTGGATTATTCTCTATTATTTTGATTTTGAAGTGATCTTCTGAATAAAGGATAAACTTATTTGCTCCAAATTCTTACCAGACTTCTATGCCTCAAGTGTAAAAAGGTCAGTGTTTCTGATTTATAAGGATATGATCAATCAATTGACCTTCTACAGGTAACTGGTGAGGGAGATGACAAGTATTTGATTGCCACAGCTGAACAACCATTGTGTGCTTTTCATATAGGTGAATGGATCAATCCTGATGACCTGCCAAAAAGGTTTGTTTTTTTTTTTTGTTTTTTTTTTTTGACGAGTATTTGATTGCCATAAAGGTTTGCTTTGTCCTGTTTGTGCCATTCTACTCTTTGAATTTTTTCATGACCACTGTATAAAGATTCTAATTCACTGTTTAAAACTCCCCTACTCAACCCAGTTTTACCTGGTCGAGTTCTTGTCTGTGCCTGAATTTTACCCTCCAGAGTCGATCAAAACCCCTTTGACTTCCCCGGGTCATGAAGAATTAACTGTGTCAACCATTGACCCGCCTAAGTCAACTCGATTTTACCCTGGGCAAACACACACACACAAACAATTAACTTGTGGTTACTAATGCAGTTTAGATGTGTGCAGATATGCTGGATACTCAACATGTTTCCGTAAAGAAGCTGGTTCACATGGTCGAGATACTTTAGGTATTTTCAGAGTCCATCAATTTGAGAAAGTGGAGCAGTTTTGCTTGACCGGCCCAACTGGTGATTCCTGGGCGATGCATGAGGAAATGATAAAAAATTCTGAAGAATTTTATAAGGAGGTGTCTTTCTTGGAAACTTCAGTACTCATTCTGTATAACTTTTCCTTTTTCTATTGATTGATTCTAGGTTTATTTTCGGTTTGAAAGTTTTCTGATGTAGATTTTCATTTATTACAGCTGAACATCCCCTATCAAGTTGTATCTATTGTTTCTGGTGCTTTGAATGACGCGGCTGCAAAGAAATATGATTTAGAAGGATGGTTTCCTGCATCCAAAACATACAGAGAGCTGGTGTCCTGTTCAAATTGTACCGACTACCAATCCAGAAATCTTGAAATTCGATTTGGCCAGAAAAAGGCAAGAAATTTTTTCTTTATTTTAATCTTTTTCCCTAAGCATATAATCTATGCACAGATTAAACCTCATGACACCGACTCTAAGAACAACTGAATAACAGCATAACTCATTTGGCCTAGTTTTATTATGTAGCGTGATATAGGCTTGACTGCACCGCGAGGGGGAGGCTATGCTTAGTTCTTACGGCTTCTTGTTTGTTTGTTTTTAGGCTAACGAACAAGTGAAGCAATATGTTCATCTATTGAACTCTACTCTCACAGCAACGGAAAGGACTATATGCTGTATTTTAGAGAATTACCAAAAGGAAAAAGGAGTTGAAATTCCAACAGTGTTGCAGCCCTTCATGGGAACTAGCTTTCTTCGTTTTGAAGATGAAGAAAAAACAGAAGCAAAAGGAAAGAAGTCTAAGGCTAAGGTCTACTTCAATCCATCTGTGTTTCTCAGAATGTGTTGGCTTGTTTGTGGTGAAAATGTTTGCATCATTATTGCATGCACAATTCTGATTTCTTTTAAATCTTTGACTTGGACAGGCAACTACATGTGTGGAGGGGAATTGCATGCACAATTCTGATTTCTTTTAAATCTTTGACTTGGACAGGCAACTACATGTGTGGAGGGGAGCCAAAACGAGCAAGAATGAATACAGACCTACTTGTGAGGAACATATCATAGCCTTTTTAACTTGGTAAATTATCTCATAGATGGGGTTAGATTGGACTAATCCCACCATAGTTTAATTTTTAAGAAGGGACTGAATTGGATTATGCCAGCACATTTTGACTGTAATTCCCGAAAGGTTTTCAGTAATTTGTGCGAGTGTTACCGAAAGAATATGTTGCCACTTGAAGACTCTGGTCTGGGTTTGAGTACCCATGATTCATTTTTGATATGATTAAAAAAAGAAAAGAATGCAAGAGATAATGCGACCCCTTTTAACGTGATTTGGCATAAAAAAACGTTAAAGTCTGTCCACAATTGACGTTGAAAGTGGGGCACATTATCCTACAAGGGGGCGAATAAAATCATCTCCCTTTCCTTTTTCTGTTTTTATATGATTGCAAGGTGTGTTTTTACACAAGAAATCCTCTCGAGTTTTTCTGTTCTAGTCGTTAGTGCTTTATATATTTTAAACTAGCTGATTAACAGGGCGTTCCTTTTTTTTTTTTTAACTATTGCACATTCTTGCTCAGTTCATTTTTTGAGTTTATTCAAACGAAAGGAGAGGTAAGTTTTCTTCCACAATACTAACACTTAATAATTTCAGCAGCCAAACTCATACCCAATTGTATTGGATGCAAATCTATTCAAGGGATCTTGTAGAAAGATGTCATAATTTTAAGCTCAAGGACTCCTTTTGATAGGGATGGGTTAGGGTTGGCCATCCTCAAGCTGAGGCTCGGGCTGGATCGGGTTAGGGTTGGCCATCCTCAAGCTGAGGCTCGGGCTGGATCGGGTTAGGGTTGGCCTCAACCCGACCCAACACGACAGGGTTGGCCTCAACCCGACCCAACACGACCCGAGTTGCACCCCTTTGGATACCTCAAAATTATTTGCAGATCTGTCCTATGCAACTATGCAAGTGTAGTACTGTCCTACTGTTTATGGGAGCCTAATTAAAATCAACTTCCTAAGTCTTTTGGGTGGAGGGGTTGGACCGACCAAGCCTCACCGATAATAAATTCCTCTCTCTCTCTCTCACACACACACGTATACAAAAAATTAATCATGAGTTGACACTTGACATGTGCCTCTCTCTATATCTGATAACAAAAGTTTATCATTAGCTTCGAGGTCGCACGTGCCCCACACACCCACACACGAGAGTCCTTGTATTTGGTGGATGACCATAAGTTAAATGTATTGCCACTTGACCAACCATGATTGGATAATCCTGACCCTTGCATTCAGGTGGCATTTATGGTTTTCAGAAGAGAAGCTACGGGGCATTTGGATGCGTTGATTTTGCTTTCTTTTGAGAGCTTAGAGCAGTGAAAATAAAGATTTTCTGGAAATAGGTTCTATGTTGGATGGATGACATCCTATATTTTATAAGATTGCAGTTTTCCATTATTTGGATCACATCTTATATTGGCTTGAAAGTTTTATTAGCTTTGTTTGGCTAAGAAACATACCTTGGTTAGGGTCTGTTTGTGTTTCTACTTAGGGATTTGCTAGTTAGGGTCCATATTAAAAGGCATTACGAGGCTGGCCTATGCATGTTAGACCACCCACCTCGTGAATGGAGACAAGCCACCTCGTGAATGAAGACAACAACAACTTTTGTCTCCATTCACGAGATGGGTGGTCTGACATGACATGTGACTGACTGACTGGCCGCGAAATGCCTTTTGTGATGGACGCTAGCAATTCCCTTCTACTTATTTCAATAGGAAACTTTAAAGAGAAATTAGTGATGAGTAATGGGGACTCTTTATGCCATTTATGTCCAATACTCTTATTAATGAACTCTTATTGATGAATGGCATGATCCTTTCTGTTAAATGAAATAATGAATAGCTATAATTCTATAAACATTGGAGGGCGATGATTTTTTGCCCCCCCTCCTCCCCTAAGGATCATGTTAAAAAAGCATTAAAGTCTGCCCACAATTCACGCTAAAGGGCGCATAATCCTACAGGGGCGAAAAAATCATCTCCCACGTTGGACCATATCGTAATTGGAAAAGCTAATCGAGCTATGTTGGGTCTATGTTGGGTCTCGAGTATGTGAAACCATAATTTTATAAATCAATTCTTTTCTCGTTTCTATTTTTTTTTGTACATTGGGCTTGTATCCAGGACTAGATGAAGTGTTTTTTTTTTTTTTTATAACCGTTGGATCTTTACTAACATCTTGATGTGATGAGAGGCTTATAGTCTTCGTCAGTTTCTTTTAAAAGGCCTATGATTTGCTGTTGCTGATTATGCAAAACCAACTTCTCTTATTTGCTTTTGATATATGATCATTTTTCACGTGTGAGGTTGCGACTTAGTATAACCTGTGTTTAATATTACAGGGTGCATTGTTCTCCTGTCATCCCAACCTCTGTGTGCTAGGGCCAAATTCCTATAAATCTGGTGTGTCCGAATGGTGAGACTTGAGAGATGTGGGTGTTGTTGATTCTTTTAGGCCCTTCCCTTCCTGGAATGCCCTTTAAGCCGATAAGGAGCCTAATTTAATTTGTCTATTTTATTTTTTCTCTTTTCTTCATCTTTTCATTAGTTTTGCAATTGTGCTTTCCATCTTTCTGTCTGGCTTATTAGTGAAGGGGCATGTCATTCTCTCTTGCTTTCTTTCTGTCAGTCTTTTCTTCACTGTATTTCAATCTTTTCTTGTGTTCTTTCTTTTGTTTGACCACTCCTCCTTTTAATGTTGAGGTCGCACCATTGAATCACCTTTGATGTTATATGTAATAGTTTGCTATTTAGCAATAATATACATTAGAAACCAACCATAGATAATGTAGGTTTTGAGGTTTTTTTTTTATTGCTGTCGAATTTTTGCTCGATTCATGTCATGTCACTAGGGCCGGTCGAACCTACAAATAAACCGATTATTACGAATAACCAAGAAACAAGCTAAAAATTCAAAGGAAATGGAGAACTTTGCTGAAATACGCAAGGAACTAAGAAAAAAAAAGAGCCACATTGCCAAAATGGTCATTGAGAAATTTGGAAAGATCAATCAGAAAAAAAGTAAAAAACCCAACTTCAATAGATCTGTAATAAAGAAGGGGAGAAAAAGAAGACTTTCACAAAAGAGATGTTGGTTGTAAGAGGGTTTCTAAGAGTCTCGCCGTCCCTGTCCATGATAGGCCCAATGTCGCAATCAGATTTTACGTAGATACTGTGAAACCAGACAGAGCAAGGGCACAACCAAGAGAAGAGAAAGGAAGAGAGGGAAATGAGAGTGTTGAATTTTCTTTTTTAGAGTTTTGAGAAGCTCGATTCAAATTTACAAATTTTGCCGAAAAATTGGGATTATCATTGTCCAATGATTTTTTGTCGTGGTATTAACATGCGCCCACATGTAACATGTTCAGAGCCCTACAATGATATTCATGCGCTATGCGCGAACATTATTCATGCAAAAGGTGTAAGCTTTTATGTGGTATAATAATGCTACAGCTTAAAAATGTAAGGTATTTGATATCTATAAAGAAAATTGCACCTGCCCTTAGTAGCTCAGCTATGGAGAATTTTACTTTTAAATATTGGTATCACAATTTCATGCTTATATAGATAGGCATTAAATTGGGGAGCTTGAAATGTTGACATACTTAGCTCACCAGTCCAACAACCATGAGTTCCGTCAAGTTCTTGGTGGTTATGGTATTTTCATTTAGTTGCACCAAAACATGGTCAGATATCCCTTTCTCTCTCTCTTTCTTTCTCACAAGTCTTATGATGACATGAAAAAGCTAGAAGCTTTATATACACATAGCATCAAATCTCATATGTGTGTGTACATCATTAAATCTTTATGATATGTTACTAATTACTTATATGAGCGTGGCATTTTCGCACAAAACCATATCTCTACCCTTTCTTTTCACGACCTAATTTTGATTGTTTATTTGAGGTAATTCTTCTCTCTTAGAAAAAGAGGAGCCACAGATGACTTTTTGTGAACCTACATGAAGAAGTTTGAGTTGGGTGTGGTGAATGTCCTCCAATGAGGGTGCCCCACATAGAATAGATAGTTATGTCACTTGGTAATTTATCTTTTGTTGAAAGAAGCTTAGCTCATCCAATCAAGGTGCTTCTTATTGACATTTGGTGGGACTTGTGGTTGCCAAGGACCAATGAATCTGACCACATAGAACGTGACACAATAAGGCACATAGAGTTTCTATTAGGATTGAACCTAACAACCACGATTTTTTAGTGTTTTCCAATAAAGAAATATAAGAATGTTCTGTATAGTCTCATGAATATTCACAAAAAAGAGTTTATCAGGAATTATATATTGATTTATCAGCTATCTACAAGTAAATTATATGTTTGTCTCCCCATAGTCAATATTAGATAAATCTAGAAACATAATCATATAAAATAATATTGGTATTATAAAATATCACTTGAAAATTGGCAATATCTTCTCCATTGGACGATTTTTTAGTACATGCAATTTACAATACGGGATTTGCTAGGCAATTTCGCGGCTCACTTTTGCATGAGAGAACAACCACCTCATATGAATTGAATAAGTAAGACACAACCTGCTGCAAGTAGGACGTGTGGCTGTTCTCTCCCGCAAAAGTGATCTGCAAAATTGCCTAGCGAATCCCATAAAATAATCCACAAGTTAGAGGGTCAAAATTGCTTGACGAGATTTATAGTCGCTGGCCCATAATTTATTATATGTCGTATAAATGAAGAGAGAACGGTTTCTACACACAAGTGTAGATAAGTTATCTACACACTAGCTTAAAATATAGTGGAGGGCATATTGTTTGGGTGATCCAAACAATTCATTTGATTGGCCCACACATAGATAGCGTGTCCACAAAAATCAGCTCCATAAGATCATCCCAACCCTACGATTTGTGGAGGTAAAATGGACGTGTATAAACCTTCACAAATCTGTCCATTTTTTGCCTCCATGGTTCGAAGGGTTAGGATGATCCTATGGAGCTGATTTTTTGTGGACATCCTATCTATGTAAGGGCCAATCAAATGAATGGTTTGGATCACCCAAACAATGTGGCCTTCTACTGTATTTTAAGCTAGTGTGTAGAAACCGTTTTCTAATAAGTGAAGAGAATAAGTGAATATCATTTCCCTAATGTGATATATCAACTATAGCTATATATCGTCAAGTTGATCATGTGGCTAGGATTATAAATATGAGGATCATGACACATGTCACACTAACATTGATTTGGTATAGATGTCTATATAACTATTAGTGGCATCAAATCACATGATTATCTATAGTTTAGTACTATGATTATTCTTATTAATGATTGATTTAAAGATTATGCTCTCTTTTAACAAATTAAGGTTGCCTTCAGCGATTATTCTTTGTAGTGCTTTTGCATTTTTTTTTTGTGTGTAAGAAAAAAATGAAAAAAAAAAAAAAAATACAAAAAATGCTTTTGTCCAGCGCAATCTGCCTCCACCCGTCCTGTTAATTGTCTATTCTCGAGCAATATCTGGGCGTTTCTTTTGCTTCAAGAGTGGGAAATGAGAAATGTAACCCGTACGAGGTTGGCACATTGGCCAGCCCACGGACTTAACCGATGCGCGTGGTTTACGGGTGATTGTGCGCATCTGTAGGGAATAGTCCTGCCCTAAAATGGGGTGGGGATACCCTATGTCATGAAAAGACCGAAAGAACAGCAAATGAGAAAGGTTGAGTTATGATGGCCCTATGGCCTTCCACATGCAAACAAGACAAAAAATGTAATGCGGAAGGGCCCACAATAAAATCCTCAATAATGCACACTCTTCATATCTAATTATATCGAAAGATCCAACCAAGAGTCCCAGAAACTAAACTAAGCGCAATTGACTCAAGTAAAAATGAAAAAAAAATAAAATGCAAAAACAATGTCTAGTGGAGTGCCATTATCAAAATCATAAAATAAAGATTTCAGTCCATTGTTTTAATATTCACACTCTTCTTGCAATTTTAGTAGTCTACAATTTGACCACGAGAAGTCCTAATGGCCACGTTTAAGACCCATGTGATCAGTTGACTAGACCTCAAACTACAATTCTACTCCAATTTGGTTAACTTTACCTTGATCGGATGATTCTAACTTATAAATAGATCAAGCAAGAACCATAGGGTTCTCCTAAGAAAAGCAGATGTGATCTCTGTTCAGTATAGAGCCTAGGCCATGTGGGATAATCATGATCATCTACATAATCAACGGTCCTGATTGCACATAAAATTTCTAGTGAACCCCAACCCAAAACGTGATTATTAAGGTTGATCATGACTTGGAATATTATGATTTATATCAAGGTTTAAAATTTCTGTTCCGGTACCGGTTTAGACCCATGAAATTCCGAAATTTAGGTCGAAATCTGGTACAAAAAACGAAACAAATATTTTATTCAATATTAAATTTCGGCCGAAATTACCGAAATTTCGGTGAAATATTAAATTAATTTTTTAAAAAACAGATTTTTTGGTCAAATTTCAGAAAAACAGAAATTTAGGTCAAAATAAAATACCGTTTCGGTTTTCGCGATTTCGGTTCGAAATTTAAAACCATGCTTATATGTATATATATATATATATATATATCATAATAGTGTTATTAAGACATCGGATGATGATTAAGACATCATTAGTGCCAGATAAAAAGTGTAAAATAACGAGAGGAGTGCCGTTACCAAAGACACAATGAACAATAAAGGCAGGGGTGTTCCGATTAGAGAGAAGTCGAAGAGACTTCCACTATTTTATTTGGCCATTGATATTCGCACTACAAATCTACCATGTTAAAATAACTGCACAAACTCAAGTTGTCTTTTTCCGTTTAACATGTTTCACAGCTTTTTGAGAAATGTAATAACCTTTGACAGCTGTTTAAATAATAAAAGACAAGCGTGTTAGTGCAATTTTTTGAACTTCCACTATTTCATTTGCTTATTGATATTACCACAACCATATTTGATAATTGCACGAACTCATCTTGTCTTTTATTATTTAACCGGCTGTCGAAAGTTATTAAAATTCCAAAAATCTCTGCAAAGCAAAGGGCAATTAGATAGAAAAGACAATATGATTTTGTGCAATTATAAAAATGGTAGTGCCAATATCATTATCCTTTTATTTGTGCTCTGTTTTTTTTTATGTGTCCTTTGCTTCTTCTAAACGCTTGGCAGCAGCACAAGGCAAAAAAATATTCAAACAAAAGAAGATGGTAAGAAGAAGCTGCATCTGCTTTCCCCACTTTCTCCCTCTCTGTGTTCTTCATTTGGGATTTGGTTTTTATTTTTCTCTGTGACAGAGAAAATACAGAAGAGCTTAAACAGATGCTTTGGAAATGGGGAAAATCGAACAACAGACACATATTGAAGAGACCCAGATCGAGAGCTCTCATTGCGAGAGCTTTTGTTCCAGAATTAATAAGGCTTTTTCGTCCAGATGTGTTATTGTTTTGATTTTTAGTTTATGTGTTTTCATTTCTGCACTCTTTTGGCTTCCTCCTTTTCATCCTTTCAAATCTGGCTCCGAAGGCGCTGTTTCTAATGACTATGCGGGTGAGTTTTGAATTTCCTGATCCAGTTCTGTATTGATTTTATATTAGGTTTTGGAGATGGGTTTCTCTTGATTTGTGTTTTTGTGATGGATTTATTGAGTACTTTGTTTTTTTTTTTTTTTTTCGAGATGGGTTTGATGGGGAGATGGGTTTTTATGTGGGAAATGTTGTGTGATTTTTATGGGTTTTTTGTATTTGGTAATTGGGTTTAGGGGGACTGGATTGAATTATGCAATGGAGGTTCCTATGGATTTTTTTTACAGTGTTCTGTTTGGAGTATTTTGCTTCTACAGGGTTAGGGTAGTCTATCTTAGGGTTTTGTTTTTTGGCCACTCTATTTGTCTCATCACTGTGGACAGCAAGTCATGTGCTTTAAGTTTAAAAATGTGAAGTGGGGTTTGAGTGTTAATGTGGTGAACTTTCTCCACAATGGTAGTGGTTGTACATGATGAAGTATCCTGTTTGATGCCTTGGTATTCTTTCCAGTATTTTTGGTGTCTCAAATGGAACATTTTGAATGTTGCCACAGGTGTCTATGGCATGGTTTTGTTACTGCCCAAAAAAGAGTATTGTTTGTTCATGCACATTTTTTATGCTCTGTTCAATCATTATATTTGTAGTGTGATAACGATTGATGGTGTGGTCCTGCTGTGAGAGCATTTACACACTCTTTTCGGACATGCTTAAACTTTTATTTCAACTTGTTTGGTTGGATTGTGCCATTGATTTCTTGAAGCATCACCAATTTCTTTCTACCGTTTCTGGAAATTATGATTTGTATTTCATAGTGATCATCATAGAATTTATGTGTAACCTTTGAGACATGTCCCTGTCAAATGCATGAACCAACTGTAATTCTAGGAACAGTTACATTTTCCAAAGAGGATTTTGTTTTATGGGTTTTGGTACTAGAAATTTTTGGTTTGATAGTGTTTTGTTTTAGGTTGGGCGCTTTTGACATGAATGCATATGCTTGCTTCTTGTAGAAATTGAATAGAAAATATAGGATTTCCCTCCTCTTACAAGTGCTGCTTCTCTCCTAGTTTTGCATTGCCTTAGTTTATTATCTTCCTCTTCCACTTTTGTTTATAACACCAATCCTTGTTCTAGCTGTTCCATGAACAACCTAGTCACTCTCAGTGCCCACGACTGAGTGCCTATCTTGCTCGACCACCGTAGAGTGGCCCCCAATGTGCTCAGGGAGGCCTTCTCCCTACCTCGCCTTTGTATTTTACTTGAGCTTTAGGCGTTCAGGCCCCCGATTGTGCCCAAGGATTCTACAACAGCCAGATTTGTATTTGTTGTAACCATAGTGTGAGGTTTCTACCACATATATGATCCTTAGCCTTTCGTAGGTTCACCCACAACTATTGCACACATCTCAGTATACCCTATGAAGCTTCATAAATACAATGGCCGCACACCACATCATTGACAACTCAAGTAACATGCTCTTCTGCATCTCTATTCTAGTTCTTTCCATATCCCTACGAGTGATCATTTATCTGTTCCCAACTTCCCATCATCTACATTGGTTCTGCATCTATTTCTTCTTCATTTGGTACCTTTAGTGTTTTCTATGTGTATTTAGTACCCAATATGCAATGAACTTCTTTCTATTTCACACTTTACGTTCCTATTCGATTGTTACTTTGTCTTTTCACCCACTTGTGTTTGTGTGTGTCATGTCCCCAATTGGTCCAGGACATGTGAGCCCCCCACCTTGGAGATTGGCCAAGTTTATGGACTTAGCTAGTGGGCCATACCCTAGCCGAATTAGTGGAGTTTAGTCTCCGATGACTTATTTATTTTCATTATTTGGTTTATTTAGCATTAGTTTCGGTTACTTAAATTAGATTTGATTACATTTTGTGGTATGTTGTCATTGCTAGCTTATTTTATTTCAGTTGGGTAAGGTAGAAAATAGGAAGTAAAATGTTAGGACTTAGGAGCAGTCAAAGTTGTAGTGGGGTTGCTTTGTTTGGAGATTGTTATATAAAGAAAAGGGCACACACGAAAGGGTATGCTATTGAACAATATTTTTTCCTAAAAATCTTCTTAATTTCGTCCCTTCAGAGGTAGTGATCTTTGTAGGCTTCGATTGGGAAGTGCGTTCAATTAATTACCATCTTCTCCGATAGTGCATTGGAGGAGTCGGATCCATCTTCTCTGACTGCATTAGAGAAGTTGAGTTTATGGAGAGATTTAGATCGTTTAGAAATTATTTTCTATCGATTAACTAGCAATCTGAACATTTTTCGAATCGATATCTACTTATCTTTGATATATTCATTGTCCAAAGTGCAAACTGGAATTCCTGTGAATCTGGCTTCCATTTTGGATCACTCAAACCTTATCATTCTTGACTTTGTTTGCTGTTCTAGACAAGCAAGGAGTCAAGGACCTTGCAAGTGAATTTCTGGAGTCTTTAGATAGGGGAGCTGTTTGCAATTACTCGGGGATACAAATCGAATTCCCTGGCCTTCTTTTGGTGCGGATTCCTACTGAAGAATTCGGTCATGGATAGATACATGTTGGTTGATTATGGTTGTGGACATCCTATATATGAAGCAATCATTACAAATATGTGTAGTTGATAGCATTTGAAATCCTAATTGAGAAAGAAAAGAGGGGGGGAGAGAGTGATGTTTTAACATAGAGAGAGAGCTTTAGTGGTTGGGTCATAGTTGGATGGGGATGGGAGTTAATGTTGTGAAATGGATGATGGTCTGTCCATGTCACGAAAACCGAAAGCTATCAAAACTTTGGGTTTTTTAACTTCCATCCCAAAAAGGTAAGAGTGTGGGTATGTACATATACATACCCACACTCTAGCAAGAAAAACTTTTGCAAAGGCACTGGTTGAAAGATCATTTAGAGCTAAAGAAACTGTGAAGCATTGATTTTGAAGACAATTTTAAGCATTTGATTAATATGTTTTTGTTAGTTGGTATTCACTATCTTAAGCTTGAATAGATGACATTATTTGTTTTTTAAATGATACAGTATGTTGTTTACAATCCACATTATTTTTTTCTGAGCTGTTCTTTTGCATTCTATAAATGATTACTTTTCACGGCTTCATATATTCAAATATTCGAGCAAATTAGGTCTTGTTTTACTTTTAACAAGTTACCTGCATCTTTTCAGGTCCAATCCAAGCAAGCTTCAAACTGGAAAGGCCAGTTTCACTACTTACTGAACATATTGAAAGGCTAGAGTATGAAATCTTGGGGGAAATAGGCATGCCCAATACACAGGTCTTATTTCAAGCTTTGTCAGTTATATTTTATTATAATCCATTCTGAATGGCGACTTATCTAACTAAAGCATACCTTTTCAACAGGTTTCCATCATTTCTATGCAACGTTTAGGTACATCAAACTGGACTTATGTCTTGTTTGGTGTTTTTCCTAATCCATATAATGTCCCCATACCTCTGGTAGCCCTAAGTTTACTAAAATCATCTTTAGTAGAGCTGGTCCTTCGGACACAAAAACTGTTGTTGACACCATCAATTTTTGGTCTGCCATCTTCCTTCGAGATTGTGAAGTTCCCGGGGGGACTCACAGTGATCCCTGCACAGTCTGGTTCCTTTTTTCAGAAGGCTCAAATCCTATTTAATTTCACACTAAACAACTCCATTTCTCAGATAAAAGAAAACGTTGACCAGCTAAAGGGTCAACTGAAGTTTGGGTTGCAGTTGAGACCTGATGAGGTAGTCCTGTTACAATTTATTCCAAATCATTCTGACTATTTACATTCTAAGGCCCTGTTCGTTTGAGATTATGACAACCAATCGTTTAATTTTGAGCCCAATAATAGGTTTAGAGCTGACAATTGGTTGTCATAATCTGAAACGAACAGGGCCTAATTGATGGTGTGTGTTAATTTTCATATTTTGCGTGCAGAATGTGTATGTACAGGTTACAAATTTGGATGGTTCAACATTGGCTCCCCCAATTATTGTTCAGGCTACAGTTTTGTCAGATGTAGGGACCCGCTCACTTTTACCGCAAAGATTAAAGCAGTTGGCTCAGGCGATCGCAGATTCTCATTCAAAAAACCTTGGTCTAGATCATGCTGTTTTTGGTAAAGTAAACCAAATTCAACTCTCGGCATATCTACAAAACTCGCTCGACCCATCTCAAGGGTCCCCAAGTCCGTCTCCTTCTCCTTCTCCATCTCCATCTCCATCTCCTGCCCCATCAGAGGGAAATCTCTATTCTGCCCCTGTTTCTCAGA
The DNA here is from genome assembly GCF_043159265.1 of Tasmannia lanceolata. Lineage (NCBI taxonomy): Eukaryota > Viridiplantae > Streptophyta > Magnoliopsida > Canellales > Winteraceae > Tasmannia > Tasmannia lanceolata. Next base: position 3,825,400 of record NW_027518693.1, read on the forward strand.
GTCCTGCTTTCTCTCCATCTTATGCTCCAACTCCCAAAAGTGAACCCCAGCCACCTTTGCCTCCATCTTGTATCTCTCATGCACCTCCAATGATAGATATTGCTCCTTCCCCTAGATATAGTCCATACCATGGTCCTTCAATGTCAGTAGATCCCTCCCCAACTGCTAATCCTCACCCTCCTGCTCCTTCCGGATATTCAACTCTTGCAGCAGTTCCTCCACACAATCAACCGCCAAGTCCTGTTTCACAGTTGGACCCACATGTATCACCTTTACCTGCGATACTCTACAGCCCTAGCCCGGGCCAGGACCATAGAAGTGCAATCTCACCATTCCCATCATGTGAGTTACAACTGCCAGTTTATAATCAATTTTTACTGAGATTGGTCTTTCCCTAGCATTTAAAGTCAAATTTTTATTAAGATTAGTCTTTCCCTAGCTGTTTATTTTACATGCTATGATGCAATATCTTGATCATGCTTGTTAGAATGGATATTATTTGATATTCACCTTTATTAAGGTGTGAGTGGTACAATTGTTTTGTTTAGATAAAGTTAACCATATCACATTTTCATAATTGTAATTGTTAAGTACTAGCCTCAGCTCAACTGAAAGGCTGAAGGTGAACCCTCGAAGGAAAGTTAAGAATGGTGGGACGGGCAGAGAGGTTCTTCTTTTGCCTTTTTTAAAGTCCATCTTTTTTTTTTTTTTTGATATGCAACTGAATTCTTATAATAACCTTTGCATGGATAGCAACTGATATTATAGTTCTTTATCAGGCCGAGGCTTTATTAGATGCTTGTACTGCAGTAATCCATTGCTTCATTGATAGTTTATGTGTTTGCTTTCATTAGTTGCTGTTTTTTTTTTTTTTTTTTTTGGTTAGTGAATAATTTATTAAAAGAAAAGAGCAAAAACCAAAGACCGAGATGGTCTAAAGGTGCAATGCACAGTATATAATAGAAGAAAAGAAGAAAGGAAAGAGGAGTAATAAAAGAAAATAGAGAAACACCATAACAGGGAATCTACCACCCAACTATATACTCTCAAGGAGATAAGCGGTATGATTATAGAATCTCCTCATTGGCAATTCCCACTCCCGGTAAAGAGTTAGGATCCGTGTTAGCCAATTGCCATACGTGTTGAATCTCCGTATCAAGTTTGTCTATAGAATCTCGGATCCCCTCTATGGCATCTGCAAACTGCCAAGGGACATTTGCCAAGAGAAATACATTCCATCACTCACCCATCTGATCACATTGACTGAGTATCCCTCAATGATCATCTTCTGAATCTGATCCCAAGTAGCGAATCGAATCCTACTAAGATGTGCCCTGGCCTCTGCCTCAGATAGCATCTTGCTCACCTATTGGGCCCGAAAAGGCTCAAGACACCTCTCTATCTGCATTTCTCTGCAGTCATCCAATGCCTATTGGGCCTGGGCTACCGAAACTCGAATCATCAAAGTTCAGCTGTAGCCTCCCAGGAGGTGGAGGGGCCCATATGGGCTTAGGGTCGTCCAAGTGAATGCTGCTCAACACGGTCGCCTCCCAAGTCCTATGGAAGGACGTCACCAAGATTCCTCTAAACATGGAGAAACTTGATGCCCACTGAACAACTATCGAGAAGATATGGATTTTCCTTTGAGAACACTCCTGTTCCTCTCCTTCCATACAAGCCACGAAGTGGCAGATAGGAATAGGCTCCATTATAGAGTGTAGAGTGGCTCAGTCTCTATACTTCAGGTTTTTGGATCATGAGGTTGGGTCGATAGGTGAGCTTTTGACCAAGTTTGAGGCTACTTATAACTAACAAATCTAAGGGTGATGATCCCATTTGGAATTAGGCCTCTTTCAGGCTTTTCACCATCAAGTCCGAGATGCAACTCGTAATGATTAGAGGTATAGTGGCTCCATTGTGTGAGCTTGGGTCGATTCCTACCCCTTCCTGTGTCCCAACTTTCTGTTGGAGTGTCTGCCTTGATAAAATCATGATTGTTGACCACCTCATAGATTGTCTTCGTGTCATCATTAATCAATGTACCATGTGTTGTGGCTAACCATCTAATGATTCAATACCTGATTGCTAGGCGCTTATGTTACTTCATCTTTTCCCTCTTTGATGTCCAGTGGGGGATACTGGTGTTAGTGGATTGCTTGGTGTAGGATGTGGTCCTTCTGTAACTTTGGTGCATAAAAGGATGTCTATTTCAATAAAGGTAACAACATGCATTCCCAAATCAGATTAAACATGTCATGATAATCAATTATAGCTAAAGCTTTGTAGGAAATCATAACCATTGAAGTCGTTCATCATGTAGAAGACAATTCAACCCATGCAAGTGCCACACATCAAGTTCACAAATAAAACATCTAGCAAACGGAAATAAATCAGATCTTAAATGATTTATCTCAAAAAGGTGATGTAGGAAATAAACCTAAATATGGTTCAAAAGAATGCATACCTAAAGGAGAAAACGAAGTCACCGTAGGAAACACGATAAGGGCGTGTTGTTATTATAGGCAAGAGTTATAGGAAATGTTGAGGTAAAGTGTGAGGGAAATTAGGTGGGAAAGGCTAAGGAAGGTATGGGGCAAGGAGGATGGTGAGAAGGATAAAAAGGGAATGGAGATATAAGGGGAAATGGAAAGAGAACTGGGAGAATATGGTAGATATTAAGGGATCTCGTCAAGCGGATTGTGCCCTCATTTCAACATAGAAAGCAATCGGCTAATGAAGAAGCCAGCCAAAGTTGGTGTGGACAGAGAAGGCGTTCGTGTCGTTCTGTTAGAAGCTTCGGGGGGAAGAAATTCACCTGTTGGAAGCTATCCCGAGTCGAGGGCTACATGAATTAAGGAGGGGCTGTTAGGGATCGGGTCCGATCGCTAGGTTGCAGGAACCAGAAATGTTTCTTTTAGTTTCTACTTTTTTATGTTCCCTTTATCTGTGGTAGCCTGTTGCAATCTAGGTCGGGCTTGTTTTTGTAGTTGTTAGGGGTCTTATTAGCATCACCTTGAAACAACAAGGATCTGATGTAGTTTTGCCTTGATTTTGGGACAACTCATCTCCTATGGTTGTATTGGGTTTTACAGCTTTAATAAAATCTTTGTTTCCTTTAAAAAAAAAAAAGAATATGGTAGTACCAGAGAGTGGCGTGTCGGGCCTCGTGCTTTGGTTGTCCAGTTGACGGTAGTAACTAAGAGGGGAGAATGAGAGCTAGAGAGGTGAAAGAAAGGGAGCAAGGAGGGAGGGCTGATACTCCCTTAAAGGAGGGAGACAATAGAGAGCCAGAGAAGAGAAGGAAAGAAGAAAAAAGGAGGGAGGAGGGAGGGCTGATGCTTCCTTAACCTTAATGTTAAAGAATGCATGGTTTTAAATTTCTCTGAAATTTCCCTGAAACGACCGAAATGTTTCCATTTTCATCCCCACCGAAATGAAATCTCAATAAATTCCTTCCTCATCATTATTTCTGACTAAAATTCCTGAAATTCGACCAAAATTCTCGAAATTTAACCAAAATGGTTGGAACGACAAAAATGGAAAGGTGTTATGTTTTACATTGTATTGACATAGAGTTGGGGTCCTTGGAGGGGAGACTTGTCATTGCACTTTCTTATACTTCATTACATTGTTCTTCTTTATGGACTTTATTGTTCTAAGCATGTGCGACAACGCATGTCACTAGGTGTTCGATGTACTTAAGCCATTATGGATGGCTTTCTTGCTTATGTGAGGGTTGCTAAGTATGTATTTGTGCTTATTCTAACATTTTCCAAAGTTTCATCTTAAAATTTCATCGTTTACATATGTTTCCATACGTTTAATTGATTTTACAAGATTTTCACCAAAATTGAAATGTTTCCTTTTCCGTGCCGACCGAAAGCGACATTTAAAACCTTGAAAGAAGGGGGAAGAGAAGTGGAAAGAAGATGAAAGAGATGAAGAAGAGGTGGTGGTGGCGGTTGTTGTGAAGTAAGGCTTGTCTTCTCAGGCACTTTTGGAGTAGGGGGACTCCAACGAGGCAGATGACTTGGTTTTGACACAAGGCATTATCCTTTGGTCTTCGCTTCATCTCAAGCCTTTGATTGTATAAGGTAGCTCTAGCAACTTGATCACGTGGATGATTTCCAACGAGATTATCATTGGAGATGAGGATATTATTGATGAGATGTTGGATCATATTGAGGGCTGAGGCATCTTTTTTCAGCACATTGACAGGTCTGTCAATAAGACTACAGACACCCTCGTGAAGGAGGGCATCTCCAGGGTCATTCTAGTTGTGTTGAACTCATTCCTGTTGATTGCTAGCTTAATCAATCTCGGTGGTTTTCTCTTTTTATTACCTGGGTCCGCTTTATTTGAGAGTTTTGTAGTTGAAGTTTTCTCTTTTAATAAAATTTCACCGTTCAAAAAAAATTTCAAAATTCAATAACCATAAGAATAAACATAAAAAGGTAGTGAAATCATAGTATATGGGCTGCCCTTTTTTAATCCATGGAAGAACATGCACCTTTCAAATGGAGCTAGGAAGACAGCTCCATGAGGACAGCATTATGTGGCTTTTTTGAAGCTTACCTATAAAAAAAAGGAATCTCGGGATATTCTGGCAACAATAGGCTTCAGGTCAGGGCATGTTTTTTACCATAAATCAGATCGACTGTTGGATGTGACTTTGTTGGTCTTGTCCGATGTTTCTATTTGAGGGTGATTTGGGAAGACAGATCGCAAGATAATATGCTTGGTTGGTTGGATTTATGCCTAATATAAAAGGTGATATGGTTAGTCTTTTAAGTTATCTCGACACCGCTGGTTGTGGTTGTTTTTTTTAAAAGTTGAATTGGAGCCTCTTCTTCAGTGCACTTTGGTGGATGCATTTCCTCTGTTTTTATTTTAGTTGAATTGGCTATTCTCTTGCTATTTATGCATGTCAAATGCTGGTATATGGTGTTCTTATAATCTTTTTGATTCTTTGGCATATGGCATTCTCATAATCTTTTTGATTATTTGGTAGATAAGATTAATAATATGAGCCAAATTAGGAAAAAAAAAATATGACCCACATTTTTATCTTATGAATCGCATTTTGCATCTGATTTGAACTTTCCAACTGTTATGATTTGTACTTACTGGCTATGCTTTTGTTGCAGCTTTTGCTTCAGGTCCTCTCTATAGAGAGATGTGGTTAATTGGGTTACTTGGATTTGTGATATTTCATCTCTTATGAGCACCACATTAATCAGTTTTTGGTGTTTTAGGCCCTGTTCATTTCAGACTGTGACAACCGATGGCGAGGGCCCCAACCGATTATTGGGCCAATAATCGGTTGGGGCCCTCGCCATTGGTTGTCACAGTCTGAAACGAACAAGGCCTTAGATTACGACATGACCCTTGTTCTCATTTTGGACCCCTCTTGTTTCATCTTTGCGAAAGAGCGGCCTCAAAAGTAAGGCCAAATATACAGTTTTGCTCTCTCTCCCAAGGTATCTGCGTTGAAAAATGCTGGAGTCTGGTGTGTTTATGGCAATCCCTTTGGAAAGGAAGATGGAGGGCTGCAGGCACAGGCAATGTGTATAAAAGAAAGCTGTTTTGTGGGGTCAAAGTCACAAAGGTGGCAGGCCTCTGTTAGCCCTCTCTCAAACATTAAAAGCGCTCTCCCTAAAGGGAAGTATCTGACAAGAATTACTTCTTTTCTTTATTGCTGTTGTAAAAACATACCACATCTGATAATGAAATGAAAATTCATGTTTATGATAGAAGTAGCACTTTCCCCATTGGATGCAATTTTTTGTTTTTTAAACGACCCCATTGGATGCAATTGTAGCTGTTGTACTGAAAAAGTTGAGGTTTCAACTTGTTATTGATGAAGGCCGTGATTATTCTCTACCACTCCAATACCCTATGTTATGTTATACGGATTCTTATGAGTGGTTGAACTACCCATCTCTGATTCCAATACTTCAGGACTTGTTTGACACTTGCTGGATTTTTTTTTTCTTTCTTTGGGATTTGTTTGATACTTCTGGATCTTTCTTATCTGCTTTTTTTTCGAATACTACCCCCGCAATTTTATAATTATTGCATGGTTTGAGTCTTATTCATGTAAGTTTTTTCATAACACAAGGATTTTATTTCAAAATAAATGCCGACATGGCTTTTTTATAGTAAAAAGGAATGAATGGCCATTATTTTTACAATTTTGTAATAGTAGTTAACAATGGGAATGCCAGCATGGCGTTAAATAGCCAATTAATACCTGAGTAGCATCAGGTGGCTGCTTGATGCTAGCATTCCTCTTATTAAGAATAGTAAGGCCGGGTTTATTAAAAATAGTAAGTTCAAATTTACTAAAACATAGTGAGTTCGGGTTTACTAAAAAACTATAATAAGTTTGAGTTCTAGTTTGTGGAGATTTTTCAGTCAAGTTACGATTAGGAATTCTAATTTGTTTAGAGTTGGTATTTGGGTTCAATTAGAATTAGTGGATTATAAGCCTTGTCAAGTTAGGTTAGAAGTCCAAGTTTAATTAGAAGTAGGGAGTTATTTGCCACCAACACCCTTTTCTCACCCCTTTGCATTACCACATCCTTGTCTCCACCAACACCTTTACCTTCCCCTTTGCCCTCTCTACATTCCCTTTGCTCATTTTGCTCATTCCCTTTCACCCTCCGTTTTCCATCTCTTAGCATATAAACCACCCAATTTCTCAAGAACCAATCATTCTCAATCTTTTCCCCATACAACCAGTCTTTACCCTTTATTTACATTCACGACTCATTCTTTATCAAATCTTTAACGTTCTTGAAGCTTTCTTAAAACCTTTCAAAAACTCAATATATACACCCATCAAGAATTAAAGATCCCTATCAAGAATTCAAAAACCTTTCAAGAACCTCATCAGGCTACATGTAGAATTACATTTTTTGTACCCATCCGGCATCATTTTGAGTGCAAAACTGATTATATGACTCAAAAAGTGAATTTAATTTTGAATCGTATAATCAGTTTTGCATCAGGACTCAAAATCCAAAAGAAACAGGGCCTTAGGATACGGTTTTGTCAGATTGCCAAAAGTTCTAAGGTAGAAACGGTAAATTTAATGGTTGCATGTTTGGCAAAACCATGAAAAAATATTCTATAGATTTGTTGGCCCATGTGCGCGCGGGCGCGTGTGCATAGACTTGGGAGGGAAGGAGTGGAGAGTGCATGGAGAGACCACGAGAAACCCCTAAAAACAGTGAAAAAAACATATAACATTTCAAATTGGCTTTCCCCCCTGTTTTTCAGGGAGGCCTTTATGCTCCCCTCATGCCACCCTCTCAAGGCTATCCCTCTCCTTCCATCTTTCACAATTGGCCCCACTAATATTCCATGGAATATTTTCATTGTTGCCAAACCTGCCCTTCTTGTCTTGAGATAAAAAAAAATATAGCTTAGCTTCATAATGGTGGATACTTCCCCATTAACAACCCTTACATAAAATCTTGTCTAGAATGACCCAAATCCTACCCATGTCCAAAGGTAGGACCATGTGTAGATGAAGAAACCAACCCTTCATAACAAGCCTTCCATTAGCTATCAACTGTTTCCACCCCACAATTAGTAAGGAAAACTACAGATCTGCTGTTCAATTAGAAATATATTTGTCCTTCAGTTATGTCTGCTTTTCACAGTCCATTCACAGGCTTGGAGGTTATAGATATGCATGAATGTTACCAAAATAATTAGGACAGCACCTATATACTTCTTTTTTCTACTAAGGCAGGTCAGCTTGGAAGTTACAAATTTACATGAGTGTTACCCAAAATAGTTAGGACGAAGCCTATCTACTTTTTTTTTGTCAATTAAGGGTTCCATATTCCAACCATTCAGGGGAAAAAAGAAAAGGGTTCCATATTCTAACAAAATTACAGGTAAATTCATCAGTGGAAGACATGGAAGTTCAGATGGAATAATTCAAATATGGAGCCTGGTAAGAAATTTAACAGATAAACTCAAATCACCAGAGACAAGAGAGCATATGGTTGCATTCATTCAGGACTTAATTAAAACATGTAAAAGAAAAGAGTGCAACGATACTACAAAAAAGAAACATAATGATTATTGACTATCCTCAGATAGATTACACTAGAAAAGAACAGACACTTCACAATCAATTTCGAATTTGCAATATTTCTTTCAGCTATGACTTGATGAACATCGAACATGAAATACATACTGAGTTACTGACAACTCAAAGACCTCTCATTGTCTCAATGCAGCCGCAATTTTCTTTTGGATGAGCTCAACTCCAAGACGAGGGGATAATCTTGGAAGGGTTTCCTGCAACAGTCAAATGGTTGGGAGTAAAATTTTCCATTTAATCAAGTATCATACATAAATACAGTTAGTCAAAAAATATTGGAGAACAGGTGAAGAATAACCTCATGTAGAAAAAAAGCATTTATTTTCTTTGAACACTGAAAAATAAAAAAATTAATGAAATTGGAGAAAATAAGGAAAAGTGGAACAATCAGGTCAAACAAAAATGACATGAGTACATAATAAACAGTCATCGATTGATTCCAATATAGACACACATGTATGCAAAATGATATTTCGACCCCCATAAAAGCCATTTCATCCACTTCTTTTGTCTTCTATTCTAAATGACCGACTAGGGCTGTAGTAGTTGCCCCAGCCGGTAACCCATTTGAAGAGAAAAAGGGTAAAGTTAGTGAGTTTTATAAACATTTTTTTGAACAGTGGAGAGAGAGAGAGAGAGAGAGAGAGAGAGAGAGAGAGAGAGAGAGAGAGAGAGAGAGAGAGAGAGAAGGGTTCAATCTTTTGTTTTTTACCTCTCCTCATTAAAGTTCATTTTTTTGTCTTTTGATTGTTGAAGTTGACGCTGCTCCATGTATAATCATTCATATTAAGGCCCTGTTCATTTAAGATTATGAAAACCAATTGTCAGGGCTAAACCAATTATTGGACTCAAATTTAAACGTAATTTTGAGTCCAATAATCGGTTTGGCACTCACAATTGGTTGGCATAATCTTAAACAAACATGGCCTAAGTAGAGAGAGAGAGAGAGAGAGAGAGAGAGAGAGAGAGAGAGAGAGAGAGAGAGAGAGAGAGAGAGAGAGAGAGAGATGGATTTGGGAAAGAAGGAGATGGCTTTCCCGGAATGGATTGAAATATAAGAGAGATGTTATTCTGTCATATAGTAGGATGATGTGGTGATGTTGCTGACAGGAGGCATTCAGATTCTCAAGGGTGTGTGCAATATGGCATACAAGAGTTTGATATGGCTAAATTTTCATACTTATATCTGATCCTATATCCACAACGGCCAATTTGTGATTCATGAAGCTGAATCCGACCACATGTCGTAAATGTAGCATTCCCCTCCATGTATTTCACCATCACCCACTTCGTAATTTGCGATTCCAGCCATCAGTGACCCTATTATGTAAGCCCCACTTCCTTCACTTCCACCATAGAACACCTCATCTCGGTTCATCCATTCGGTCTCCTCCCTCCAGCAATAAATCCTCTCCCATCTTTTACTATCCAAACCACATTTTTCCAGCATTGCAGATGGAGTAGGAAGCTCATGAAATGGAAGAAGCTAGACAGAGTGGGGTTATCGCTGGATGGCTGTTGGGTTGGAATGTAGATGGTGTTTGTGTGTGTGTACGAGAGAGAGAGAGAGAGAGAGAGAGAGAGAGAGAGAGAGAGAGAGAGAGAGAGAGAGAGAGAGAGAGAGAGAGAGAGAGAGAGAGAGAGAGAGAGAGAGAGAGAGAGAGAGAGAGAGAGAGAGACCTGGGCCTACAAATAGAGAGAGAGACCTGGGCCTACAAATAGAGAGAGAGCCCTGGCCCTGGGCCTACCACCACTAGAGAATCTCCATCTGATGGGAACCCTTGTGAGGGAAAGACAGTAACAGAATGCAAAGAATCATATTTTGACGTCCATTAAAGAAGCTCTTGATGCTCAAAGTATACATATAAATTAAGAAACACAAACAGTAATCATGTATTCAAATTTCTATGTAAAGCTGGAAGCATAATTAACTGCCATTTGACATATAACAACAGATACATATAGTTAAGAAATAGAACCATTAATGGCGAGTTCAAAGATTGATATAAAACTGGAAGTATAATTCATAATTCATAAACATCAAATTAAACATTACTAAAACAATCAATTGCATTGGTTTGACAAACCAGATTTTGGAAATGTTATTAAGGGTAGGGAAGCTGGGTTATATATCTAACCAATGGCTTAGTCATGCATACTCTAATGACTTGCAATGTTCTCTAGGGGAGATGGCACGCAATAAAATCTGTCCAAATTTGTTGCTCAAGTGTCTTTGGTTCCAAAATTCGGTGCCCACGTGTCTCTTAAATCTTAAGAAGGCTCATAAGGCATAGTTTGTTGTGGGGGAGAGGATTCAAGGCTGACCAATTAGCCAAAATGAGATATTTGATTGCGGAGAAGTGTCTGATGAGTTGAGCCGGAGCTTTCCTGGACCAGCCTGTGGACTTACAGCTTATTCTTGCTTGAGGTGATTACTAGTCATGGCATAAACAAGAAAAAGTGTGGTCCATGAATGATAAATTTGGAGGCAGGTTTTTTTTCTTGATATTACTGACTCAAGGGCTGAGTTTGGGGATCTTTGATTCAGATCATTAATGCTCCACTGATAATGGCTCAGCAGAAATTTAGAATTGGTGATTGATAGTTCAAAACATTGAGGAACCAACACTTGTAGCTTCTTCGAAGGATTGCTTATTAAGGCTATCTGTTGTATTTATTATTATTATTTTTCAATGAGAATGAATATTTTGAAAACATTTTATAGACTCACATTTCCATGTTATACAGTCACAATAAATTTGCAATTTTTTTCAATTTATGGTGTGCTTAGCAGTGGTTGTCAGTTACCTATCCCAGCGTAACTGAAGAAAGCAAATCATTCATTTCTTGAACATGGAAAGAAGTGCCAGTGAGGTCCAGAGAGTCCCTTTATATCCAAACATTTGTGGAAAAAATCACCCAAATCTTTTAAACAGGTTTAAATGGGAAGGGTAGGCATCATGGCACCAAGCTAGAGACAAGAAATCCAAGGATGACTCATCTTGCCTCTTTCGAGAAAGCTCCGTCTATGCCACAAGGTTAAAGAAAGTAATACTTGTAAAAAGTCATCCAATATGCAATAGGTTTGGACAGGGGGGAAGCTTATGAAGCAAGAGTGAAGCATGTACAATCAGGATGGTGTCTTGCCTTTTGACATATCAGAACAGGTGTATCACAAAGCCAAACATTGAAGGGGAAAAAAAAAAGAGTTATCCAAGGTAGACAAATAACATAATCCATAGCAATGAACTATGAATAGAACTTGTTTAAGTGGTCGCTAAAACATTTACCTCAAACTCTTGATCTAATATTTTCATCTTTTGAGAACACCAAGTTACACCTTGCAACCATATAATCAAGTAGAACATCACAATAAGGCAATTCTATGACAAACTGTTGCATTCAATGATTGGTAACTACCTCAAGGGGGCTTCCCCCTGACAAATAGCCTAACTAAAGCATTCACATGCGAATTGTTCCAATTTGGATCCACCAACTTATTTGTTAGAATCATGAGTAAGAAACCCATTTACAATACAAATCAAATCTGCATAAACACTCTAGAAGCAAACAAATTTACTTGACTAAGAAACCAAAATGAATTACAAAGTTTAGCAACACGGGGAATTAAAGAACTAAAGAGGACCCACTTCGGTACCGTCTGAGAGTACTCTGGCCAAAACTGGTATCTCATACTGGTAGCTCCTCTCCCATTCAGGATTAGTTGAAATATCTCTTATCTAAAACCCAACAAAGATAAATAAAAACACAAAGAATAGATGAAAAAGGAGAATAAGAAAAACAAGAATAATAACCTGGAGCTGAACGTCGTGGAGGGAATTATCGGATCCAGTAGCTAAAGATAAAGCAGCGTTAAGCTTTTCTTTGAGGCCATCACACAAACAGCAACCGGGTTTAGTATAGAGAACGAGTTTTCTCGATGGAGAGGGAGATTGGGTTGAGAATCCACACAAAGGGGTCAAAACCCACTTGGGCTTTTGCCTTATGAGAAGCCCAAAGGAAGCTGGTAAGGTCCACGATGCTGCTGCCATTGCCATTCGGGAGGACCGGATTGGGGTGGCCCAGGGAAGAAATGGGGGATAATATATCTTTTCTCAAGGTTTGAGGCCACGTTTTGGAGCGCTTTGGTCATGGGAGGTGCTTTTGAGCTATCTATTTGTGCTGTTGGATCAAATATCAAGGGTGGTATTTCCATTGTCCCACCTTCGCATCTTTGTATGCCCGTTCATCATATAATTTCTCATCTTTAATATACCATGAAAGGGAAATTATCAATAAGGAAAATCATCTTTGCATCATATGGAGTTTAAACTCCCAAGTGGCCAAGTTTTGGAGCTCCCCTTTCATGTGCCCTATGGCCATGGCATGGAAGGCTACCTATTCTCTTGGCTAGGCAAGGTTGCAACTTGGGCCAGGTTTTACGGGACCTGCATCGACCTGACCTAAAAATAACTTGGGTCGAGTTTAGAAATCATGGGTCTTGGGTAGGGCTAGGTTTTAGGTTGAAAAACCGACCCAATCTCTGGTCGCGTTGGGTTTGGGTCAGGTTTAAAGGAATAAGACCTCTGAAACCCAACCCGACTCATAAGTATCTCTTAAATAACATGGCAACTTTTTTTCCCAATATATTGAAATAATTATATTCATTGAGGTGATCATAATTTGTGATGTGAAAAAATAGCTTCCTACTTGAATTTATGCACCTAAAGACACGAACTTAGAGATTTTTTGTGTGAAGAGTTGTTGTTTTCTACATACTCTGAAATTAGTTATTATCATGCACTAGAAAATAAAAACCCAACCCGACTCGAAAAAATCTCTCTATTAGGTTAGGTTTACGGATCTTGGGTTTTCCCATAAAAATTAGATTTGACCCGAGATAATTTCTAGGGTAAGATAGGGTTTTGGAAAACCCAGCCAACCCGCGCCAAGTTTCAACCCTTCTTTCCAAAACCCAGCTCGCCCGCCCCAAGTTTCAACCCTTGTCCAAAGTAGTGTTTAAAAATGCGGATGCAATATGGAATGTGGCCGAAGAAAGATTCATGTCGACTCAATGCGGACGCGGTTAAGAATGATGTTGATGCGGCTGAGTACTCGGCTGGCACGCTCATAACTCGGGAGAGTCATAGGAGTTTTTATTGACTCTGTAGGGTAACATGCAGAATGCGGATACGACGCAATGCAGAACGCGACAAAGGTAAAACGGAGTCGACTCGAGGGAGTCGACGTGGGCACCGGGGAGTTTTAAAACTATGCAACCCCCGGTTACAAAATATATGAATAAATAAAATATGAGGAATGCTAAACTGAGGGGCACCCATTCAAAAACCAGCTACAAGGGCACCCCTATTGGACCATCATGTCAAAATACAATTATAATGGCACTTATAAAATAAAATTAAAGGAATAATAAATGCAATTTGACTAAATGGTCCAATGGGGGGGGCGCCTTGTAGCAGGTTTTTGCAAGGGAGCCCTTCATTTTAGTCTCCCTCATAAAATATTTTTGAAAAAAATCTTGAATTTTGGATTCTCTGTTTTAAACTTTTAAAAAATCACTAATAAATTGGGCAAACACAACATTGGTGATTCACTGTTATACGGATTCTTATGAGTGGTTGAACTACCCATATCGGATTCCAATACTTAAGGACTTGTTTGACACTTGCTGGATTTTTTTTTTCTATCCTTGGGATTTGTTTGATACTTCTGGATCTTTTTTATAATTATTGCATGGTTTGAGTCTTATTCATGTAAGTTTTTTCATAACACAAGGATTTTATTTCAAAATAAATGCCGACATGGCTTTTTTATAGTAAAAAGGAATGAATAGCCATTATTTTTACAATTTTGTAATAGTAGTTAACAATGGGAATGCCAGCATGGCGTTAAATAGCCAATTAATACCTGAGTAGCATCAAGCGGCCGCTTGATGCTAGCATTCCTCTTATTAAGAATAGTAAGGCCGGGTTTATTAAAAATGGTAAGTTCAAATTTACTAAAACATAGTGAGTTCGGGTTTACTAAAAAACTATAATAAGTTTGAGTTCTAGTTTGTGGAGATTTTTTCGTTTAGGAATTCTAATTTGTTTAGAGTTGGTATTTGGGTTCAATTAGAATTAGTGGATTATAAGCCTTGTCAAGTTAGGTTAGAAGTTCAAGTTTAATTAGAAGTAGGGAGTTATTTGCCACCAACACCCTTTTCTCACCCCTTTGCATTACCACATCCTTGTCTCCACCAACACCTTTACCTTCCCCTTTGCCCTTTCTACATTCCCTTTGCTCATTCCCTTTCACCCTCCGTTTTCCATCTCTTAGCATATAAACCACCCAAATTTCTCAAGAACCAATCATTATCAATCTTTTCCCCATACAACTAGTCTTTACCCTTCATTTACATTCACGACTCATTCTTTATCAAATCTTTAAAGTTCTTGAAGCTTTCTTAAAACCTTTCAAAAACTCAATACACCCATCAAGAATTAAAGAGGCCTATCAAGAATTCAAAAACCTTTCAAGAACCTCATCAGGCTACATGTAGAATTACATTTTTGTACCCATCCGGCATCATTTTGAGTGCAAAACTGATTATATGACTCAAAAAGAAACCAATGGATGAAGAAACCAAAGGTAGGACCATGTGTAGATGAAGAAACCAACCCTTCATAACAAGCCTTCCATTAGCTATCAACTGTTTCCACCCCACAATTAGTAAGGAAAACTACAGATCTGCTGTTCAATTATAAATATATTTTGTCCTTCAGTTATGTCTGCTTTTCACAGTCCATTGAGAGGCTTGGAGGCTATAGATATGCATGAATGTTACCCAAAATAATTAGGACAGCACCTATATACTTCCTTTTTTTTCTACTGAAGCAGGTTTATGTTACCCAAAATAGTTAGGACAACGCCTATCTACTTTTTTTACAATTAAGGGTTCCATATTCCAACCATTCAGGGGAAAAAAGAAAAGGGTTCCATATTCCAACAAAATTACAGGTGAATTCATCAATGGAAGACATGGAAGTTGAGATGGAATAATTCAAATATGGAGCCTGGAAAGAAATTTAACAGATAAGCTCAAAATCACCAGAGAGAAGAGAGCATATGGTTGCATTCATTCAGGACATAATTAAAACATGTAAAAGAAAAGAGTGCAACGATCCTACAAAAAAGAAACATAATGATTATTGACTTTCTTCATTGGGTTGACTGATGCCGTTGTAGCATAAACCTGTTTCAAATTTACAATGGAATTAACAAATGTGGCAACGAAATACTTGCGCCAATTAATATAGTCACAAATATTTGCCTCTGGGAATTTCTTGGGAGGGACACACATGTTGGGATATTTTATTTTATTTTTTTGCTAATTTAGGGTTTATATAGGGAAAAAACTTGAAAATGAAATATATAAAATTTAAGATCAAAACTAGGACAACAGATAGTATCATGAATTTATCGCAGTATTTTCATGATATTTTTGTAGTAAGAAATAAATATGAAGATAACTCGACGAATTTTGAAAATCTTGGAATTATGTAATTTTTATAAAAAAATCATAAAATATTGTTATATTTAAAAAGGCTACTGATATGGGCCCTATCATGTTTTAATAAATACACTAACTCATCTCATCCTTTATTTTTTCAACAGCTGTGAAAGGCAATTACAGTCAAGGTTTAAAATTTCGGTTTCTGTACCGGTTTCTGAGTTTGAAATGGTCGAAATAAATGACCATTTCGGTTTTTATGGGTTTCGGTGTCGGTCTCCACCGAAATCCGAAATTTCGGATTTCGGTCGAAATTTAAAACCATGATTACAGTTGCCAAATAGCTCTCAGAACCAAATTAAAACCAAAAAGACTAACTGAGCTTGTGTCAATATCAGTAGCCTTTTTAAAATATCAGAGATGTTTGTAGGGCTGGCAATGGGACGGGGCGAGGCCGGATGTTGCATTCCCCATCTCCGTCCCCGCTTCAGGGATGGCGGGGAATACCTAATCCCCACCTCACACAAAAATTCTCACCTCAAAAAAGAAAAGACAATCCGTGTTTGTGCACTTATCAAAATATTGTAGTGCCAATATCACTAGCATAAAAAAATATTTACTGTTAACTTAAAAAAACACTAACACAGTACTAAAATAAGAGGATATTGATAATGGCTTGCATATTAAAACGGGGCAGGGCGGATCCCCTTTTTCACAGGTGAAATTGCCAGCCCTAGATGTTTGTGACTAATGCTTGGTTAAGGAAAAATGAGCCATGAAGCATTCACATCGAAGGCCTCTGAGTTATTTCACATTATGTCATCTACAAGTCTGTCCTTTATGAAGATCCATATCATATTGACATCACATGGGTTCCAAGAGGGCATCCAGATCATAAGTTTGGACAATCCTAACCCTCCGATAATTGCCTGGAAATTGAAAAAAAAAGAAAGAGAAAAAGAAGTCCACAGTAATTCCAAGCATGGTTTAGTGGGATTTCATTCTACAAATTTGATGCATAAACTAGTTATAGTATCAAGGAAATTTGATGAATAAATACAATGGAGAATTTTTAGAATTGCATAACATGGAAGCACCGTACAATGACTTGGTTGTCTATAAAAAATAAGAAATTACAGGCATTCATGGCATTTACAAGGTTGATTTTGTTTTAGGCTTCAGAGAATGATCCTGATGATATTCAGAAAGCCTTCATCACAGCTTTACTGGATGCTCCAACTCCCTTCGCCACAACTTTCAAGACGGCGCGATGCCTGTACAACCTGTAACAGAGATAATGAAAATCTTAGTAGTAAGAAACCTGCAAATGTATAACGGAGACAATTGAAACTTCTCTTATTAGACTAACATCTCAAAATCATATTCTATACATTGCAGAAGCCAACTAATATTCTAATTTTCTTCATAGAAACACCAATGCGAGGGACATAAAAAAGGTAACTTATAACAGGCTTTCAAAGTTGAAGAAACATTAACAGAGTAACAGCTCAAAATCATATTAGATTCATTTCAGAAATCACCATTGTTCTATTTTTCTTCATAAAACACCAATGCAAGCTGAGGGACTTTAAAAAAAAGTAACTTCTAACATGCTTTCAAAGTTAAAGCATCGTTATGAAGTATGAAAAGTCCCTCTGCATTAGTTGCCTAATTTAAAGTGCTCCTGAATGTGGATAGACTTGCAATAAGAATCCTTGATTAACTAGAGCTGTGATATAGGCCATACGGCAACCCCACACCTGCAAATTTTTAGCCATGCCAGAACCATCATTAGGCCATGTTACAAGGGGATGCTAATCTGACCTGTTAAAGACTCACTAGCCCATACTAAATGGTCCTAACCACTTTATCATACCCAAGAACTGGCAAAGGTTAAACCCTCGACAGGAAAAAGCCTAAAAAAAAAAATAGCCCTTAGCACCATCAGTTTGTCGTGAAGCCAGTGACCATACTAGATTAATGACTATGAATGTCATACACATGTGGGACGCCATATGGCGTGTACGAGGATAAGAAATGGCTATAATGCAAATGGTATTTTATAGCATAGAGTTCTAATAGCATAGGGGGTCGGTTTCGAGTCTTTGGAGAAATTTGATTTTCTTCCCCTTTGATGATGTTATTTCTTGAGTTGTATTGTTTATTTCTTTTCTGTAATCTCTGACCATCTCGGTCTTTTTTAATGAATTTTACCATTAAATAAAAAGCAGAGAGTTCTAATCATAATATTAGCCATCGGCCCAACTAAATTCTTTTATGTTAGTCTTATTATGCACTGTTCAAATTTTGTTTTTCTTTCTTCCCTTTAGAAGCTTTCTCTGCTCAATTGGCATGGACTGACAAAATGCCTTTATATGTCTCATTCTCCAGAGTTTCTCACTTTCTATGCCTTTTCCTGTTGTTTCTTTGTGTTATTGGTCCCCTGCATAAACTGTTTCAACATAAGGGGAAAAAAAGACAAGGCTCACCCTGCAAAAGCAAAGCCCCATGTTGACAGTGCATAAATGAGCTTCCCAGCATGCCACACTTTTCTCATCTTTTCCCATTCATTCATGCTGCCCAACGCTCTCACCACAGCTGCAAGTGTCCAAATATCAAGTCATAAGCAATTTCCGATGTATAAACCAAACCCAATTCAAATGCAGTGAAACTGGGTTTAATCAATAAAGCCAAACGAACCAAAACTGTGTACCAAATGAAAATAAGTAAACATTTCAAAGTACAATAAGCACCAGAATTTGTGCTAAACATCGGACTTTGACCAAAGAAACAGAAAAGTTCCGAAGACTCAAAACTTGACAATTAGAAATGATGGTATGAAGTGATACTCACCTTATGGGTTGAATGCAAAAGGCAATAAATAAAAAAAAGGTGTCTCAACAGATGTGAACACAATAAAGACACTGAAACTAGCAAGTAGCGTGCAACACATGGATGACATAGAAACCTAAAATCCAAAATACAGGTATATGAAAACAGACAGGTATTAGAAATATTTTTTAGAAATAATGACAGACACTGAAACTAGCAAGTATCGTGCAACACATGGATGACATAGAAACCTAAAATCCAAACTACAGATATATGAAAACAGACAGGTATTAGAAATATTTTTTAGAAATAATGAAAGACACTGAAACTAGCAAGTATCGTGCAACACATGGATGACATAGAAACCTAAAATCCAAAATACAGATATATGAAAACAGACAAGTATTAGAAATATTTTTTAGAAATAATGAAAATTTATTAACAAGGCACTAACCGAAATAAATCAACAGGGACAAGGTGTCCCACCAATGCAGTAACAGTTACAGCCTTAGATGTAAACATCGTTCCGGCGAACATTTGTTTTGGTCACTGGAAATAAATGTTTCGGTCATTCCGGAGATTTTGTCTTGATTTCGTTCGAAACTTTTCGGTCCGAAAAAAAAAAGATATTTGTAAGCATTAGTGCAAACATTGTACCGGAATTCCTGAATTCCAACGGAATGGAATTCCAGAACCGGAATTCCGGCCAGAACGGAACGGAATTTATAACTAGGGTTACACCATACCTCCCCCCTAGATGTAAATATTGTTCCGGTGAACATTTGTTTTGGTCACCAGAAAGAAATGTTTCGGTCATTCCGGACATTTTGTCTTGATTTCGTTCGAAACTTTTCGGTCTGAAAAAAAAAAGATATTTGTAAGCATTAGTGTAAACATTGTACCGGAATTCCGGCCAGAACGAAATTTATGGTCGTCCCGTTCAGGATTCCGGACCAGAACCGGAATTCCGGCCGGAACGGAACGGAATTTATAACTAGGGTTACACCATACCTCTACAAGAAACACAACCCCCCCCCCCCCTGGTCACTGTCGGTTTCCATAGATATTACACAAAGACAGAAGCACAGGTATTAGAAATATGAAAAAAATATTTCCTTTTTAAATGAAATAGGCAAAATCAACAGTCAACACATTTTTAATAAATTCAACAAAAAACCAATCAATAAAATACCAGACCATGTGCATATTACAAAGCCACGATAATATAATATGAATAGGTGGGAGACTGGGAGTCGAAAATGGGATGAAGTTATGAAATTGTATCACTCAAGTTCATTCCAAATATCTATACACTCAAGTTAAATGCTTCTATCAGAGCATAGGCACTACGAAGTTTTGGAAGCCAATCTACTGCAAAATTGTGAAAAATCTCATAAATTCAACTCATCGGAATGAGAGAGAGATTTGTGCACTACTTACTTTTATGCAACTCCTCTGGTGTTACTGTGTTAGCCTCTGAAAGTTCATCATCAAAAACATGTTAGAAACTTTCAAACAAATCAAAGTCTTAGTTAAGAAGTTATTAATTTTGTATACCTTGGATTTAGGGTTTGAGACAATGCATTTAGCTATGAAGTTGGCAACTCCATCTACCACTTGCTCCTCATTAATTATCACATAGCTTTCATTATCAATTCCACTCAACTCCTCTGTATTACCTGGAACCATTTCATCCGTGACCCTCACCCACCAATTAGGTTCTTCAAGATCAACGTTGATCAGAGTTTCCACTGGATGCATAGACAACCAGAACCAGACATGCAAAGAAATGTTAACATTAAGGAATAAAAGAAAACAAGAGATGCAAAGAAACTTTATAATAAACTAAGATTATCGTTAAAAAAAACTGAAATTTCTTTGAAAGAGATTGGAAAACCTGAGGGTCCATTCAAAGGGGAATTGTTGTTTGGTGCCTGATGGAGTGATTCAAGTTGGGTCAAGAAGCTTAAAGAGTCCACAGTAGCTACAAGACGCAAATACAGCTGAAAAAATAGCGAGATTATTGCATGTAATTTAGCCGCGAGATTATTGCATGTAATTTAGCCCTGAATTTCTAATTCAATCGAGAAAAAAGAGTAAAATTTGAACCACAGATAGATAAAGAAAGACTATCTAGATTAATTGATCGAAGCTTTGCTCATCAACCTTGAGGTTGGAGGTTCAATCCTAGCTTACTAGTAAAAAAAGGAAAAGAAAAAAAAAACTGCAGCCTGTGGGTTGATTGTAACAAGTAATCCTTGTCCCTCTTAAAATTTTGTGATGAGAGTCAAAAAATCTAATCCATGTTCCTCTTAATGCCATTTATTTTGTAATGAGAATCAAATCATCAACCAAGTGTAATGCATGTGTCCCTCGAATATTGGGGGAGTGGTGGTTGATAGGACTGAAAAGCTCTAAAGGAACTTCCATTAGGACCTGTATGGTTGGAAGTAAAGGTATTTCTACATGGAAAGGGCTTTCCTCGAAAAGCCTTCTACTTTCCAATATTTTTGAATAGCAACAATTTATTAATAAAAGGGATTAAGCCCGAAAACAAAGGTGGTCAAGTACAAGCCAAACAAAAAGGAAGAAAGGTACAGATAGCAATTATTATTATTTTTGGGTTGTTTTGGGTTTGTGTGTGTGTGTATGTGGGTGTGGGTGTGTGTGTGTGTGTGTGGGTGGGTGGGTGCGTAGGAACTGGGTGGGGGTCCAACCACCTCACCATTTGTAGACCTCCAAATATAATGAAAATTAATCAAATGCCCAGCCTACCCGCTCAAGGATGTCTTCAATTGCATATGCACATCTCAGTGGGAACGTCGCTCCTGTCTTCATCCATGGGATCACGTTTAATGAATCTCCTTCCACTATAAGATGGTCAAGGTCTGTATCTTCTAGTAAGCTAATGCCATTAAATAGGGCCTTAACTCCCTCATTTGTGGCATCCGACAATCCCAAGAGACCGGAGTAGGGCCATTTTTTCATACCGTCGGACTCACAAAGAAGACCTCATAATTCGGGCAAACCAAGGAACCCCATACTCGAACCATCAAAGTTTAGTTTAGAATATCCAGGTGGAGGAGGTGTCCACTTAAGTACCACCTTACTCAAGAAGATCTTGCCATGTTTCCTCAGTCCTTGAGGGGTCTCCATGAACTATGATCGCAATCAAGAACAGGATCCTTGCTGCATGGACCAGTGTCGAGCTTATTTCTAGTGTTCCACAATGTAAGCTTTTGAATTGAAGGGGTCTCCATGAATACCTTTAGATAGTTAAAGGAAGGTAGCCTTGCTCTTATCCTGCCCTTGTTATGCACAAAGCCCAAAGAAATCACAAAAATAGTCATCTCAACTTTGGTTGGAGAGGGAGCACACATTCACCATGAGGCCAATCTAAAAGATGACAGGGGTTTGGAATTTGCCCTACTGCTTGTGATGAAATGCCACAATGTTGAACTCATGGGTTGTATCCAGACCAAAGAAAAAGTTATGCAACGTGACAAGCTTTGCAACTTTAGAGCTTATTCAAAGCATTTAGTAAAAAATTATGAAACAATATCTTAGATGCAGATGACACGAATTCAACTTTAGAGCTTAATCTATGAGAGATTTAACCAACTCTACTTGATTATAAAAAAAACAAGAATAGATTTTCGTCAGAAGAATTCATAAAAACCGAATAAATTGGGATTCATTTATCTAATATTTATTCAAGCATCTGAGACTCGAGATTGGAAGCATGAGAGCAGGGTTCAACATGACTTCTACACAAAAACCTAATTTCAAGTTTCCAATCTTGTAATAAATCTGAACAACGAATCCACAATACACTATAGCTCTTCCCATTGAGAAGATTCCAAATTCACATTTATATACAATTAAAAAAAAAAAACATTCCATAGAAAGAAAAGAAAAGAAAAGAAAAGAAAAATCAGATGCATGATCTTAGAATTCAAAGAATTTGAGAAAAAAGAAAAAAAAAGAAGGGTTTTGTAAGTAATATTATACGTACATCGGGAGGGCAATCTTTGGGTCATGAGACGGAGATTCTCCGATTGTAGAGAGGAGATTTCATCCCCTACGGAATCAACGGATCGATGCTCCCGATGATGCTCTATTGCTTTCCACGCCACGTCTGCAACCTCCAATACTGTTTCCACCACCTCCAATGGGTGTCCGATTCCATGAACTCCATGACCCACCATCTCTCTCTCTCTCTCTCTCTCTCTCTCTCTCTCTCTCTCTCTCTCTCTCTCTCTCTCTCTGTGATTTCTAGATTTTTTCTCAAAACCCTAGCTTCTCTCTCTGTGAATTCTTTATTTTTTTCTGAAAACCCTAGCTTCTGAGAACCCTGGCTTCTCTATATGGATCTTGATTTTTTCTAAGAACCCTAGCTCCTCTCTCTCTCTCTCTCTCTCTCTCTCTCTCTCTCTCTCTCTCCTTGCAGAGGGCTGTTCGTTGCCTCCTCTTGACGACAAGCTAACCCAAAAAGTGGATACGGTTTGGGTGGGAGTATTTAACAGAGAATGCCTACATAATGGGCGAAAAGTACGATTATGTTTTCGCCCCCCGATGTAGGATAATGCGCCCCTGTTAACGTGAAAAAGCTTTGAAATATTCTTGTTAAAAGGGGCGCATTATCTTACAGTGGGGCGAAAAAAATAGCCTTCCCTAGGAAAAATTCTAATTGAAAGGGCCAGGGGGCTGTGATTCTTCTTGGGCCCACTTGTGTAACGTGTACGTGATCGGATTTGTTGATCTAATAAATTTTTAGCATAGTCGAGTTAGGAAATTCTATGTATATTCTTTGTCATGAACACTTCCCAAGTTATGCTCACAATGCCATGCTGATGATTTAGGTTTTCCTGTAAAAGCAGATGTGGAAGATGAAAGTGATTGACTCCACAACTTTAATGTAGAAAAAGCTGAGAAAAGGACCATTAATTAACCAGAGCTCCTAAGTTAGTCTCAAATGTCAAAAGATGTTAGTTTTTTGTCAGGGAAACAGGTGATTTGTGGAGACAACAGCTGCTGATCGTGAAGTATGTAGAAGGTAATCGCAGTCCCAATGCATCCCATGTTGTCCTGCTTTTTGTTGCAGAAAATTTAGGCATCAACCCAGTGTTAGTATAAACTATGGGTTCTATAAATTATCAAGATCGTTTATGCCATGCATCTGAGCATCATTTATACCAAGATTTAATTGGTAGTGCAACAAGCACATGCTAGGAAATAATCCTAACTGTGGATATGGCTGTTGCAAGATCGACGGTCAAGATCATTTGGTGTGAAAAGGTATAAACATTTGAAAAAAAAAAAGACGTTTGGGGAGAGGGATCAGCGCGATGAGGAGTCGCATCTCTTCCCACAAACGCTTATAAAAGGGAACTCTTGGGTCCTATTTGCTCACAACAAATTCGTTTCAATCTTTGAGAATTCACGCTTGAAGAGAAAGAAACCGGTCCCCATCACCGACGGTTGTGTAGCGAAGAGAAACTCAGAGAGAAAGAAAAACATGATTCATGGCTTCCGGTATGATTTTTTTTCTCATTTCAATTCAATCCCCATTGTTCTGTGATTTTCTCAATGTTGAATCGCCAAGATCTGTTGCCGGTGTTCATATTTTGGGAATTTTTGACATCGCCGAAAAATGGTTGCTCCGACCGGTGATTTTTCGGCATGGATGTGAAGTTCGTCGAGAGACGAGTCCAATGCAACAAACGGTGCCTAAATCCGATGTCAAACGAACCCAGAAATTGAAATCATACCGGAAGCCATGAATCGTGTTTTTCTTTCTCTCTGAGTTTCTCTTCGCTACACAACCGTCGGTGATTGGGACCGGTTTCTTTCTCTTCAAGCGTGGATTCTCAAAGATTGAAACGAATTTGTTGTGAGCAAATAGGACCCAAGAGTTCCCTTTTATAAGCGTTTGTGGAAAGAGATGCGACTCCTCATCGCGCCGATCCCTCTCCCCAAACGTTTCTTTTTTTTTCAAACGTTTATACCTTTTCACACCAAATGATCTTGACCGTCGATCTTGCAACAGCCATATCCACCGTTAGGATTATTTCCTAACATTCTCCCACTTGGCTAGTGTAGACACCCCAGTTTGACTGGACCCTAAGGTCCCCAAAATCCAATAAAATTCTCAAATTCCGAGTCCCAAAATATTCCGAAATTAATCTCAAAAATTTCTGAAGGACTGGGCCCAAAATGAGAAGAAGGCTTGAGTCTTTGAGCATCTTATTGTGCGTATTCCTAGGTACAAATTCCCCAGGAGGTTGTTAGTATTCTCAGGGATACCCCTGCAAAATTTTATGGCAATCGGGAGAAAAATGTAAAGAAAGACAGGCGAAGTTTGTGCAATAATCAAAACTGGGTTGTGATAAGGTATGGATTATCAAAGCCTGGTTGTGTAGATATCACCCTCCTTTTTTCATAAAAGGCAAGATATTTTTTTGTTTGGTAAAATGGTGATTTGCCATCTTTAGAAGGGTGATGTTGTAATTCTGATATTACTTAAGGTTTAAGAAATCTCTAAGAGCCATTGGATCAAATCAAAAGGCTAGGATTGAGTAGGGAGAAGAGAATCTTTCTCTTTATTTTTACCTTGTTTTCTACTCGGACCACCCCCTGTTCACCAAATGAATAAACATAAATGCACTAGGTAGTGGCTGTCCATGGAGGATGGGGGGGGAGGGGGGGAAGAAAATTTCTCATTTTCCCTTATATAGCTCGATCCGACTAGGGTTTAAGGAGGAGGAGCTCATTTTTCGTTTGAGAAAAACAGAGAGAGAGAGAGAGAGAGAGAGAGAGAGAGAGAGAGAGAGAGAGAGAGAGAGAGAGAGAGAGAGAGAGAGAGAGAGAGAGAGAGAAGCAGAGAAGAGGGAAATCCACGAACCCCATTTCATCTTCTCCGGCAAGCTAGCCGGATTTCGGCCGTGCCTCCACCTTGCCCTCATCATCCACCTTCTCACCGGAGCCACCATCTTCCCCTTTCACCCACAACCTCTACAACTACTCCGGCCGAACCTCTTCCACAGCCACCGTACCCCATCTTCACCATTTCCTCCACCCAGCCACCTTCTCTACCACCCCCAAAACCCATTTTCGAGACCAAACCCATTTCAAAAAACCCAAAAACCCAGCCACCGTACCCCATCCAAACCCTCTCCTCCAACTCCGGCAATCCCACGGCCATGAAATCCGGCGACACTCCCCCCACCCCCATAGTCTACAACCGGGGGTGAATGTTAATAGATAGGAATGAATGTTAGATATGGGGGGGGGGGGGAGAATCTGATCTATCTGCTCCCTATTTTGAGAATTGGTTTCGACTCCAAACTGATTATTAGACTCAAAATAAATGCAAGTCTTCAGTCCAATAATCAGTTTTGGACTCGAAATCAATTCTCATAATCTAAAACAAACAAGGTCCAATATGATAGTTACTGTCGCTTAAACTCTTGATTTATATGTAAAATTTGTGTGCTTGCTTAAACAGTTGATATGGGCATTGTCTTGTTTATCTAATGGTAACAAAGATTTATGGGAAAGATGAATGAGGTGTTTGTGTTAAATTTTGAAGAGAAGATTTTCTATTATTCTTGGATGATTTACAATAGAGCTCAAGGTGTGCTTTTATTGAGCACATACATGATAAACATAGAAAGAGATCAAGCAGACTATGGAAAGAGATAATGATGGAATATTCTAATCTAATCTACTTACTAATTAAATCGAGCTGCCTACTCTAGTAGGTTGCCTCATTAACCTTTACTCCCTTGTTTTGTTGGACAAACGGTCCATTCATATACAATAATCATATTGTAGCGGGTATAGTTTAGTGGTAAAAGTGTGATTCGTTCTATTAACAACTGAAATAGTTTAAGGTTCTTTCGATTTTTTCCTTCGATTTCTTATGAGATATCCAATCGATCAGAATGGAAGTTAAAGAGGGCCTTTATTCCTGTCGTGTCCTTTATATGGAAATTAGAGGCCAGCGAGCTATCCCCTTGACTCGAACCGATGAGAATTTGATATGAGACAAATGTATGCATTTCGATTAGAGTCGTATTCTATGGTTACGATTCTACCAGATATGTCTTTTTCATTCCGTCGAAAATCGATTTTACGGTATAGACGCTTATGACCTCCCCCTCTGTGCCGGTAGAAATAGATTTAACTAAGGATAAAGCTTTTATCGCGGCCCAATATCCCTTTCTCTTCCAAATATTTTTGCGAATACGCTTTTTTGACATAGAAGTACGTTTCTTTGGAACTTGCCTAATCTCCCACAAGAAGATCTAACGGTGAGATCTACACCTAATCCAACGGTGGATCTCACATATTCTAACAGAAAAACATTAATTTATTAGAAAGAGAATAAAAATAAGAGATTGTAGATAGAGACATAGATTAGGAAGAAACCCCTAAAATCTCTTACTTCCTCATTAAAGGCAATAAATCATTTGAAAATCTCCTTCTCAAATAAAGGTAAGATTTTATATAGTGTAAGCCTCATATAGTCCAATATTTTTAAAAAGTACTGGCCACACTATTGGATTATCCAAACTGCACATTTGATGGGTCACAACGTAAATAGCCCCAAAATCATTTTCATAGGACAGTCCTACCCCTCCGATCTATATCCTGTGGAAATTATTTTTGGGCGACAACCTATTTACGTTTTGGCCTGGAAAACGAACGGTTTGGATCATCCAATGGTATGTCCCGTACAATACTTTTTTAAAAAGTAATGGATTATACAGGTCAACACAACATAAAATATCATTTAAAAGAAAGTTAAAGAGAGAAATGTTCCCTAGAGAGAAAGATTTAAACGATTAAATGCTGGAGAGATTTTAGCGATCGTGTTACGGTCCTGAATGGGGGCCCACCTAGGAATGGGACTGGGTGGGACCCAGCCTGGTATGGGACATATTTAAAGGGCCTTGCCTAACGCGTTCCATCAGCTTTGGAGCTTTTGGCATATCGGTAAGGTACCTAACATTTGGTATCAGAGCAGCCACTGCGTCCCGTGTTCGAGTCACGGAAGGGGCGACCTGTGGAGAGGACTACCTGGTAAAAAAGCCAGAGTGACAGCCGCCAGAGTGAAGTTGCCACAGAGTAGGCCACCGCAGAAGGGGCGACCTGTGGAAAGGGCTACCTGGGAAAAAGGCCAGAGTTAAAGCCGTCACAGAGTGGGCTGCCAAGGACGGTGGATGCGGAAGCGTGGTGGTATGTTACAGTCCTGAATGGGGGCCCACCTAGGAATGAGACTGGGTGGGACCCAGCCTGGTATTGGACATGTTTAAAGGGCCTTGCCTAATGCGTTCCATCAGCTCTGGAGCTTTTGGCGTATCGGTAAGGTACGTAACAGATTGGTAATTAAGAAAACTATAGGGGGATTCTGGTGAATACATTTTGATACAGGGAGTTTCTAATATTTTTCCCAAACAATCCCTAAAATGGGTAACTCTTGAAAATTTCAGGGGCAACTTTGCGAAATGAAATTGTGTGTAGAGAGAGAGAGAGAGAGAGAGAGAGAGAGAGAGAGAGAGAGAGAGAGAGAGAGAGAGAGAGAGAGAGAAATTGGGGATTGGCAGAGATTTTTTCTTTTCAATAGAAGGATGGGAGTGTCCCGTGGGCGTGAACACTGAAACCCCCATCCTGCTATATTATAATAGATAGATGATGGGCTGGCCCTTGGGAGAACAGGGTGCCCCTCAAATTATAATGTTTGTGGGGTCTTAAATCATCCCAAAACAAGGGGTTAAGATCATCCAATATGCAACCATCTCCACCCAAACCCAAACCGTTTTGCATTGATGGGTTTCAATGAAATTACTATTTTTTTAGTAGAGGTTTCCAAGAATAACTACTACAAAATTAAATCAGTGATTAATACAAGAATCAGCGGGGTATTCGGTTAGTGACGACCAACTCCATAGGATGATCTTATAGCCCCAAATTTGATGGGTCACAACGTAAATAGCCCCAAAATCATTTTCATAGGACAATCCTACCCCTCCGATCTATATCCTATGGAAATTATTTTGGGCGACAACCTATTACGTTTTGGCCTGGAAAATGGACGGTTTGGATCATCCAATGGTATGTCCCGTACAATACTTTTTTAAAAAGTAATGGATTATACGGGTCTACACAACATAAAATCTAATTTAAAAGAAAGTTAAAGAGAGAAATGTTGCCTAGAGAGAGATTTAAACGATTAAATGCTGGAGAGATTTTAGCGATTGTGTTACGGTCCTGAATGGGGGCCCACCTAGGAACTAGGGGAGGCTTGCAGAGGGTTGGATAAGGGCTTTCTAGGGGACGAGGCAGATGAAGATGAGAAAATGGAGCTGAGAATTGCCTTTGGATTGCCTTTGTTTGCATGTCAAATTCTCCGGTTGATTGACCTTCAAGCGTCGAAGTGTTAAGTCAAAAGGGTTGTGTAGGAAACCTCTGCATTATTATGTTTTTTGGTGATGGTGGAGCTTTCATGTTATGCAAAAGCTTTTTTGAAATATTGGCCTTGTAAATCACAGGAAGTACTTGATTTTTTAGTTGGGAGGTAAATGTACTTGAAAATTTAGCTAGAGGATATTTTGGTCATTATAAGATGTGGGGTCCTTTGTAAATATTCGTGTTGATATTCATATAAAGTCACTTATAATTTAGTTTTTTCAATTTCAATAGAAACAATTATTTTGTGGATGGTTTGAGCAAGATCCTGTCTGAATGACTGCTACATAGGGCTGCAACTCGGGTTGGGTCGGGTTTTTTTTCCGGAAAACCCACTATTCCCAAACCTGGTCCTACCCATGATAAATCTCGGGTCGGTTCGGGTCGGGTCAAGTTTTTTCACGTTGACGCAATTTTTTAAGGAAAATTCTTGTTTGGCAAGGCAACTCAACTCATAGAAGCAGAAATTACACTCACATTACACTTGAATCAAACAATGATGTAATTACACTCACATTACACTTGAATCAAACAATGCTGTGATCAAACAATGTTGTAATTACAATCAAACAATGCTGAATCAAACACTTGAATCAACTCAACTCATAGAAGCAGAAATTACACTCACATACAATAACAGTGGGTTCGTGGGTTTTCACTTTTAACTTTTAACTAACAATAGAAAAAAATGTACATACTATAACTTATGTAACTCGGGTCGGGTCGGGCCCCTTCAAACCGGCTTGAGCCGAGATTCATGCGGGCTTTTGAATGCTCAACCCGGCTCGACCCAAAACCCATGAAACCTGAACCCAACCCAGGCTATTTTCGGGTCGGGTCGATGCGGGTTGGGTAAAACCCGGCTTGAGTTGCAGCCCTACTGCTACACTTTCCTTTCTCTCCATTTTTTTTTTTTGTTGACTATTTAAAAAAATAAAAATAAAAATTAGGGGTAATGAGCAGGAGACAAGAAGCCATGACCAGAGGTTCCTACCCTCGTATGATTAGTGGGAAGGAAGAATGCTACTGGTTCTTCATTAAAAAATCTAGCAGTTGTATATTCCTACTGCAATGTTACTGTTGCCTTTTGGGTTAAGCTAGGCAAACACCTAATAGTTCCTGACTAATTATCTTTTGCTATACAAATTTCAAACAAAAATTATATAATATGCATGAACTGAAAAAGTAGAAAATCAAAATGGTATTCATTATTTTGGGTAGAGTTTTTAAATGTTGTGAAAATACCCCCACTGAAAGTAGGGGTGGACATGGTTTCGGTTCAACCCGAAGAATCGAACTGAACCGGCCTATTTGGTTCGGTTTGGTTAGGTTCTAGGATTTGGTGGTTCGGTTCGGTACTCGGTCTGCGATCTTGGAACTGAGAACCAAACCGAGAACCGAGTAGGATTATACCCCCCCAAGTCGTAGTCATAAAAAGGACTCATCATGACCAGTGAAGATCTAAAGTCCTAACGATTTGAATGCAAGTTTGATGATTTGGTGGCTTTGTTATAGAGATGCTCTAATGTAATGTTCGAATTATTGTTTGGATCTTGCCCTAACTCGTAGTCATAAAAAGGACGCCTCAGGATCAGTGAAGAACTCAAGTCCTGATTATTTGAATTTAAATTTGATTATTAGGTGGCTTTGTTATAGAGATGCTCTAATGTAATGTTCAGCTAAGTTCTCTACTATTGGAGAATTTTTTTCAGAAAAACCTGTATGCTATATTAAATTTTGTTATATTAAATCATGCTATATACATGATTACATGGTGGTTTATTAAATTTTGTTGAACATGTTTATTAAACTTACACGGTGGCATACCCAGACCATGCATTCCATTCATTCATCCAATAAATGGGGGAAAAATTATAAAATAAAGGTTGGGTAAACCCCGAACCGAACCGAACCGAACCGATCAAGTTCGGTTCTAGTTCCAAATTGTGAGAACCGATTGCATATGGTTCGGGTCACCCAACCCGCAAAAACATGGGTCGGGATAACATATGGTTCCAAATTAGTGACCTGTCAAAACCGAACCGCGGGTCACCCAACCCGCAAAAACATGGGTCGGGTCGGGTCAACCCACGGTTTTTTTGGATTTTTTTATTTTTTTATTTTATTTTAAAAGAGAAAGAGATCAAGGGCTATGATCAAAACTGAAAAGCTAAGCGAAATGCTATCCGCACTACTGTATTTTGATGGGGACGCTCCTCACTTTATTAAAAGTACGGTATGGCCCGCACCATAGAATGATCCAAACCGTGCATTAGATGGGTCACAGCTTTAATCCATCTTGATTTTGATATGTAATTAATTAAAGACTTGAAATAGTATGAATGGTTAAACCGTTTCTGTATCTTTTGTGTTTTTTTAGAAGAGTATTCGCTAACAAATGCTCTTTCGAACTGTGAGATAATTCCCTCCATAGTTGTCTTTCATCTTCTCACTAAGTGGGCCACTTGGTGGCTTAGATATGTGTAAAGAGGAGTAGGAAATTTTGACTTTGACCGAAAAAAACCAGAGAGGGAGAGAGAATAGAATAAAAAGAGTAGTGCCATTATCAAAACGAGGGGATGCGATTTCGTTCTTTATTTATTATTGTTAGGGAAATTATATATATATATATTTTTCCTTATTTTGCTTGGGACAGCCCCATGCCATCCAGTGTAAAAAAGTAGTTTTAAATACACTAGATGGGGCTGTCCCAAGTAAAAGAAATTAAGTGCAAATAAAAATGTAGTTATATTGTGTTTTTTAATTTCTGAAGTGCGGAGTCTCTCAATTGTCTAATTTTCTGAATAATTTTTCTCTCCACTTTTTCTTCAGATATCTTTTGTGTTTTTGAGAATTTAAATAGAGGAATGCTAGCCTCAAGCGCTCGGGATTTAATTGGTTGAAAAATGACTGACGTGGCATTTCATTAAAGAAAGGAATCTTCCTTTCTATTTTACCGATTTTTCAGTTTGTCATTCACCATCCCCTCACACATACCCCCACCTTCTAAATCTACACTGGAATCCCTCCCTCCCTCCCTCCCTCTCCTGCTTTGCAGCTGCATAATAGGAAACCAGGCGGCTCGGCTGTGTGTAACAAGAAACGCCTCGGCTGTGTGTAGGGGTGTAAACGGATCGAATTCGGAGCGGATATGGCTATATCCGAATTCAATTACAGTATACACTATCCGAATTCGGATTCGACGGATATTTAAAATCTATTACCGAATTCGTATCCGTCGGATATTGTTCGAATTCGGATATTATCCGTATCCGTTTATCCGGTAAATTCGAACATTTATTGCAGCACTTTATCTTTTTTCTCCTACTTACTCGAATGAATTTTTCAAACCCTAAAACTAGACCTCTACATTCTCTTCACAAAATTAACTCTCAAAGCCTAAAATATATGAGATCCTCTTCTTCATTGTAAAACAAAGGCAGAGAGAGAGAGGGAGGCGATGAGGATGGATGATAGTGTTGGTAGTGGTCTTTGGATTCGGATGCGGACGGTAATCGAATTTCCGAATATCCATTTACACCCCAAGCTCTGTGTAACAAGAAAACCAACTTTGTCGTTTTCGGTAATACTTAAAGAGGTTGCGGTGTCCATTGAAAAGCAGGGGTGGCCAGAACCGAACCAAACCCGAAGAACCGAACCGGAACCGAACTGTTTAAAAATATTTTTGGTCCGGTTCGGTTCCACTGATGAAGAACTGAACTTATTCGGTTCGGTTCCGTGTCTAATGTTCTCGGTTCGGTTATGAAACCGAAGAACCGAACTTTGAATATATATATATATATATAATATTTTTATATTTCTATTATACATATACTTAATAATATAAATTACTTATAATATTAATAAGTAATAGTTAACACTATTCTTATAATAAGAAAGTAACTTATATTATAACTTTAATTAAAAGTTTTTATAAATTATAATTAATAATTAATAATTAGCCATTAGAACCGAAGAACCGGACCAGATCGAACCGATTATGTTCGGTCCGGTTCGGTTCGGTCCTACTGTGTACTACGGTTCGGTTCGGTTCTTACGGTTCATGGAACCGAGAACCGAGAACCGAAAAAAAAGTAACCGAGAACCGAACCGGTTGGCCACCCTATCGAAAAGTTGCCCTATTAAACGAAATGACGAGAAATAAATGACAACTGAATCGGGGTAAAATAGGAAGGAAGAATAGGTGTAAAACTATTAAAGTAAGTGTAAAATGATTGGAAATATTTCTTTCCCAATGCACTGTACCGCTGACACCATAGGATGATCGAAACCATCCATCTAAATACCGTGTGCCCTAAATCATTTCCAAAGGATTATCCCAACCCTTCAATCTATAGATGTTTACATAATATGCATTTCCTCTGTTGATTGTACGGCAGAGGGTCAGGGAAATTAATGAACAAGATATGTTGTGACTTGTGACAGGGGAAGATTATTTCCATAATATGCATGTTTTCAACTACGCCATCACATGCCATGCAGAAAAGCACTCTGATTGGATATGGATAGTTCCAACGAATATAAACATGGGGCTCATGTGGGTCATCCATAGTGGTGCCCACAAGATGAAGGGTCAGGAACTCGGGATCACTCACATTCCTCCCACTTGTACTAAGAGTGCAATAAGAGAACAAAGGTGTTTTCACATAATATACTTCTCCTTTTACTTTGTAAACATAGTCATATAGCATAGAAGTTTGTTTAATGAGACAAGTACATGCTCAAAGGAGCATCATGTCACCTACTTGGAAAAAAAAGGCAATGTTATTTTCACCCAACATAACGTAACTTATTTCTAGTTTAATTTGCTCTGCCTTTTGTAGGGCTATGTCATATGTGGTCCTCCTTTCCGTGAAGGAATTCCCTTGAGATTAGAAAAGTTTGGAGTACAAGCTTTCAAAGCATGTGATATTTCTAGGATAGTTACATTCAAGCTTTGCTAATAATACACATCAAGAAAATTAACACTAATGAATCAACATCAAAGCATGTGATATTTCTAGTATAATTTTTCTTAATGATATTTCTAGGATAATTATATTCGAGCTCTGATAAGAATACACATCAAGAAAATTTAAACCAGTGAATCAACATGTAATCGGTTTTATTAATCACATGTCGGTATGAGTTGTTCGGTTGTTTGACAAGGACTTTCAAGCGCTTTTCATAGGTCTTTCCCAAACCTATGAAAATAAGAATACACACTAGACCTAGACCTGGGCCCACATGGGAGGTGAAATGATATCATCACAAGTTCGTATACTGATGTGATGAAGTTTAATAGTGATGTAATGAAGTTTATACTGTTATAATGAAGTTTAATACTGAATTTGGGTTTCAACGGAATCAACTTATCGTCTTTTCGGGATTTGGTTTCCTGGTTTTTAAGGATTTCAGCCACTTCTCCACTTGGGAGATGCCAATTTTCCCTATAATTTATTGAGTGGACGTATCGGTAAGGTACCTAACAGATTGGTAATTAAGAAAATTATAGGGGGATTCTGGTGAATACGTTTTGATACAGGGAGTTTCTAATAGTTTTCCCAAACAATCCTTAAAATGGGTAAAATAATGGATTAAAAGATATTTAAGGCACAAAAACATAACATTGGTAATTTAAAATATTTTCGGGGATTCTTGTAGATAAGTTTGTTGAACATGTTTATTAAACTTACACGGTGGCATACCCAGCGCATGCATTCCATTCATTCATCCAATAAATGGGGAAAAAATTATAAAATAAAGGTTGGGTAAACCCCGAACCGATTGCATATGGTTCGGGTCACCCAAACCCAGAGTTTTTTTGGATTTTTTTATTTTTGTATTTTAAAAGAGAAAGAGATCAAGGGCTACGATCAAAACTGAAAAGCTAAGCGAAATGTTATCCGCACTACTGTATTTTGATGGGGGCACTCCTCACTTTATTAAAAGTACGGTATGGCCCGCACCATAGAATGATCCAAACCTTCCATTAGATGGGTCACAGCTTTAATCCATCTTGATTTTGATATGTAATTAATTAAAGACTTGAAATAGTATGAATGGTTAAACCGTTTCTATATCTTTTGTGTTTTTTTAGTTGTCTTTCATCTTCTCACTAAGTGGGCCACTTGGTGGCTTAGATATGTGTAAAGAGGAGCAGGAAATTTTGACTTTGACCGAAAAAAACCAGAGAGGGAGAGAGAGAATAGAATAAAAAGAGTAGTGCCCACAAGATGAAGGGTCAGGAACTCGGGATCACTCACATTCCTCCCACTTGTATTAAGAGTGCAATAAGAGAACAAAGGTGTTTTCACATGATATACTTCTTCTTATAGCATAGAAGTTTGTTTAATGAGACAAGTACATGCTCAAAGGAGCATCATGTCACCTACTTGGAAAAAAAAGGCAATGTTATTTTCACCCAACATAACGTAAGAATTCGACTTCTTATTTCTAGTTTAATTTGCTCTGCCTTTTGTAGGGCTATGTCATATGTGGTCCTCCTTTCCGTGTAAATCTTTGAGGTTATGCTAGGCAATTTGGGGGAAACCTGACTTTTGCAAGAGAGAACAGCCACATAGGCTCACTCAATTAATTCATCCGAGGTGGCTCTTCTCCCACGACAGTGAAATTGCCTAGCAAATCCCAAATCTTTGATACGAGTTCAAATTGCCTCTCTGAATAATTCTTCTCAACCCAAATTTAGCTCATTGTTCAGAGAGGCAGTGTGTTGCAGTGGTTAATATATAGGAATGTAAAAATGGAGGGGCAAGAAAAAGCTGAAGAACCATGATGTTTTAGACATATTTACTTAGGATAATGATATCAGCACAACCATGTTCTATATTTGCATAAACCCAGCTTGTCTTTTCTTTTTTAACTGGCTCATGAGAGCTTTTTTGGAAATGCAATTACCTTTTGACAGCACTTTAAATACTAAAAAATCAAAGATGGATTAGTGAAAATATAAACATCTACTGATTGGGCCTTAATGTCGATATATGCTTATGGTGATTAGGACCATAGGATAATCCAAACCGTCCATTTGGGTGGGGATCATCCTACGGTCTGGACAGTACACTTCATTTTCAAAAATATGAGTGGGGCCTAAATTGGGCCTTAATGTTACTTTACGAACCACACCATAGGATGATCCAAACCATGGACGGCTTGGATCATCCTATGTTGTGGACGGTACGCTTAAATTTGAAAAATATCGGTGGGGCCTTAATGGTAGTGTACGACCAACTCCATAAGATTATCCAAATCATGGACGGCTTGGATCATCATAGGTTGTGCGCCAAAAACATTTCCATAGGATCATCACAACCCTACAATCTATAGAGGTTGCATAAGATGTAGTTTCTATTTAGATCGGAGGGCTAGGATCGGCCTATGAAAATGATATTTTGGAACGCAACCTATTTATGTTTATGGCCCAATCAAATGGACGGTTTGGATTATCCTATGATGTGGTATCGGCGGGCCTACGTTGGGCAAAGATGGGCCCGCCATTCCCCAATGATTTCTGTTGGGCCCACTAATTGTTCGTGTTGTGTGTATGTGGAGAGAGAGAGAGAGAGAGAGAGAGAGAGAGAGAGAGAGAGAGAGAGAGAGAGAATATCAGCGCCCTAAATTTTTTTTTTTTTTTTTTAAATAAAATGCTAGACGAGGTTATCTCTAAATGGCAAAAAGAGACCTTTCTTCTTCCATTTCAGTTAACTTTTCTACTCCATTGCCCTCATTTAAACAGTTTCGCCTCCTTCAACATGTGCTATTCTATTATTAAATGTAGTTGACACTGACCTTTTAACATTTAAGATAAATAAATGCCCAACATTCGCTAGGGCTGCAACTCGGGTCGGGCGGGTCGGGTTTTGGAGAACCCAACCCTACCCGAGAAATATCTCGGGTCAGGTCGGGTCGGGGTTTTTTTCGGAAAACCCACGATTCCCAAACCCGGCCCTACCCATGATAAATCTCGGGTCGGTTCGGGTCGGGTTGGGTTTTTTCACATTGACGCAATTTTTTAAGGAAAATTCTTGTTTGGCAAGGCAACTCAACTCATAGAAGAAGAAATTACACTCACATTACACTTGAATCAAACAATGATGTAATTACACTCACATCACACTTGAATCAAACAATGCTGTAATCAAACAATGTTGTAGTTACAATCAAACAATGCTGAATCAAACACTTGAATCAACTCAACCCATAGAAGCAGAAATTACACTCACATACAGTAACAGTGGGTGCGTAGGTTTTCACTTTTAACTTTTAACTAACAATAGAAAAAAAATGTACATACTATAACTTATGTAACTCGGGTCGGGTCGGGTCGGGCCCCTTCAAACCCGGCTCGACCCGAGATTCATGCGGGCTTTTGAATGCTCAACCCGGCTCGACCCGAAACCCATGAAACCTGAACCCAACCCAGGCTATTTTCGGGTCAGGTCGATGCGGGTCGGGTAAAACCCGGCTCGAGTTGCAGCCCTAACATTCGCTGATAATAAAGAAAAAGACAGGGTAGTGATTTTTTCTGTGGAGTTGAAAACATAGACATGTGGGGGGGTGGATTTAAAAGAGTTACTCATTTACCCAAAACGTGCACGGCACCTTTCATCATAGGACGATCCAAACCGTCCATTTGATGGGCCACAATGTAAAAATGGAGGGGCAAGAAAAAGCTGAAGAACCATGATGTTTTAGACATATTTACTTAGGATAATGATATCAGCACAACCATGCTCTATATATTTGCATAAACCCAGCTTGTCTTTTCTTTTTTAACTGGCTCATGAGAGCTTTTTGCGAAAGGCAATAAACTTTTGAGAGCACTTTAAATACTAAAAAATCAAAGATGGATTAGTGAAAATATAAACAACATGGTTGTGCTGATATCAAAACAACCAGGCAATATTTCATAACAAAAGATGTGGGCCCCACATGGATGAGCAATAGCGTAAACATCTTACCAATTGGGATGATCCTAGCCATCAGATGCTCTCTCTCTCTCTCTCTCTCTCTCTCTCTCTCTCTCTTACCAATTCGGCCTTCAGGCATAGGAGGTCCGCGTCTCTTCAACTGAACACTTGACCCCTTAGAAAACTACACCCAAGTTTTTAGCAGTAGCTAAGGGAGCATTAATTTACCAAACCAAGAGATTTTAGACACAGCTCCAAAATCCATGAGCAATTCAATAAGAAATTAGATTTATATGAAAACACCCAGACACAGAAAATCAACAAAGTTTGTATATATATCCAACTTACATTTCATTCAAACCATATACCTATATCACCCAAGAGACACAGAAAATCAGCAAAGTTAAAGTATATATCCAACTTACCTTTCATTCACTATATATATATATGTGTGTGTGTGCGCGCGCGCGTGTGTGTACCATATACCTATATCACCTATATCTTTCGGGGGCCACAGCCGAGGGAAATGACCCCGGCACCGGCACAGCGTGGAAGTTCCACGCTACAATTTCCAATGCATTTCGCCTTCTTGAACGCGTGCCAGAACGCAGCGCCAATGATGATGACGAGAGCCACCACCGCAAATGCAACCACCAGCCATACCGGAAAGGTTACTCCTTCACCGTGATGAGGATGAAACTGTGGAGGAGGAGGAGGAGGAGGAGCAGCAACCGTGGGGTTGAAGAAGGCCATAGATTAGAGTACCTGGAAAAAAAACAGAAAGTTAAAACAGAGGAGGGAAAGAAAAAAAACACAGACGATGAAAAAACAGAGACAGTGAAAAACCTATGAGAAAAAAAGAATCGGATGGTTTCTTACTGTGTGATTTTTTTCAGTTTATATTTGTTGCCCATGGTTCGATGGACGGTTTGGATTGATTTTTTTTTTACGCGGTATTTGGTGGGCAATCATTTTTTTAAAGATTTGGTTGTTTTTTATAACAGGCGCTCCTCGTCTGTCGTCTAGCTGTTGAAGGGTATCCGACGACAAACAAGTGGAGGGTATGTTTATTAAAACACTTGCCGCAGCTATCGTTAAAAAGTATGCTTCATAAGTTGATCCAAACCGTTCATTTGTTGTGCCACAACGTAAATAGATTGTGCCTTAAAAAGTATCTCTATGAACTAGGGGTGCAACTTGGGTCGGGCTCAACCCGAACCCGATGGGTTCAAAGCGATTTTGGCTCGGGTTGGGAAAAGCCAACCCGATTTAAATTCTGGTTGGGTTAGGGTTGAGGCCTTCGCAACCCGACCCGACCCGAACCCGACCTCCATCTTCTAATTTTAGCATGATTTCCTGAGGATTATGTTTTTCTTCTTTCATTTTTCTGTTTGGCGCTGATGAACCCGTTCCCAACCCGAACCAAACCCAACCCGATTTGGAGGCGAGGCGGGTTGGCTTAGGGTTGAGCATCCTCAACCGGAGGCTCGGGTTAGGGTTGAGGGAATGCTATCTTGGGGTTGGCCTCAACCCGACCCGAGTTGCACCCCTATGACTCTATCTGATTACCCCTACACTCAAATCTATAGAGGAAACTTCAATAGTTCGGACGGTTAGGATCATCCTATGGAAATGATTTTTGGGCACTACCTGTTTATGCTGTGGCCCGACAAATGGATGGTTTGGATCATCCTATGGAGTGAATGTTAGGAAATAATCCTAACGGTGGATGTGGCTTTTGCAAGATCGATGGTCAAGATCATTTGGTTAGTTAATTGGTTTTGTGAAAAGTCATTAATGAAAAGACTTTATGTGAAAAGGTATGAACGTAAAGAGATGTTTGGGGAGAGGGATGGGCGTGATGAGGAGTCGCATCTCTTCCCACAAACGCTTATAAAAGGGAACTCTTGGGTCCTATTTGCACACAACAAATTCGTTTTAATCTTTGAGAATCCACGCTTGAAGAGAAAGAAACCGGTTCCCATCACCGACGGTTGTGTAGCAAAGAGAAACTCAGAGAGAAAGAAAAACCCAATTCATGGCTTCCGGTATGTTTTATTTTTCATTTCAATTCAATCCCTATTGTTCTGTAATTTTCTCAATGTTGAATCGCCAAGATTTGTTACCTCTTACAGTGGGCCGTACCATTCACTACGAAAAATATGGGTTTGTATGGTATGGCCACCCATCACATAACTTCTCCTTATCCGGTACGTATGTAGGTATTAAGTTACATAATTTGATAAGCTACATATAATTTTGGCCGATTATTTTGATGGTTTTGTAATCGTAGTTAAAGAGGGGACTGCCAGCCAATAGATACCCTGAGTACCTTCTAGATAAGGGGTGGACATGGTTCGGTTCGATTCCGGGGTATACCCATAACCGAACCATATGCAACCGGTTCCCACAATTTGGAGCCAGAACCGAACCA
This sequence comes from Tasmannia lanceolata, assembly GCF_043159265.1. Classification (NCBI taxonomy): domain Eukaryota; kingdom Viridiplantae; phylum Streptophyta; class Magnoliopsida; order Canellales; family Winteraceae; genus Tasmannia; species Tasmannia lanceolata. The sequence goes on from NW_027518693.1 coordinate 3,865,704, forward strand.
TATATCTTTGGAACTGAACCGAACCAGAACCAAACGCAGTAAGGGTTTTCCTTACTGCGTTTGCAAGATCCATGACATGCTCGTCTTCGGATCCTTCATCAATTCAACCAACAAAAAGGAAAAAACTCAGAATGTCTAGCGCATCTTAAAAGATAGCTTACCAATCTCAAGAAGAGCGTTTTCAAGCTGGAAAAGGTAGTCCCTGTTGGGTCCTGAGGGTCCTTCTGCATTGATAATTTGCCTGTCCACCAAAATGTTAAAGCAGCCATTGAAATACCAAAGAAGATTTGCAGTTAAGACCATGTTTGGCAACCATGAAATTTTGTCCCATGGAATATCAGTTTAGCAAGTGGTGAAAGAGGGGAGGGGAGGGAGGGAGGGTGGGAGAACTGAGGAAAAGTTTTAAAGGGATAAAAAATTAATATTTTGTTTAAAATTTTGCCGAAATTACCGAAATTTTGTATGTTTCGGAAATTTCCGATTTCGGTCAACACAACACTGGTGTCGACCGAAATTGGAAATTTTGGCAAAATTTCAAACCATGGCTCTTCCTTGTGTAGGATTTCCGGACAATCTCGCTGTGGCAGTCACGTACAAAATAGTTGCAGATTACAAACTAAGTGTCAAAATGAGAGCCAAAGCTCTAGACAAGCCCACTCCAGTGAACCTAGCTCAACACACCTACTCACTTTTTGCCAGGTCTAACATGTTGTATAGGTTTTCTTTTCAGCAGGATTGAAAAAAAATGCATGGGGTGGTGATATGAGGGGGTTTTGGTTGAAACAGTCAGGTATTTTACTATTTTAGTCATCAATTTGTGTACTTGTGTTTTGCAATTGAGGGAGAGAATTCTGATATTATAACTCAAGAAATCATTTGGGATTAGTGCCTTTGGGCTTTTATTTCTGATACAATAATTCAAGAAATTCAATGAAGAGTTAGGTGCTTTTTTTTCATTTGTGGTGATATAATGATTCTGATAGAGACCCCTATCCATGTGTATCATGTGTGGTAGGCAATGATTGCTCCAGTGGAGATGGCATTTATTGGAAAATTCAACCATTAAATAAGGGTTGTTCGGTTATTTTCCACCTCAGTTTTCTAAAATGAATCCCCATTTTTCGCAGAGAAATTCTACATTTGTAAGAGAGTACCTGAAATATCCCTTCCTCTTCCTCACCTTTTAATGTTATTTGATGTTGGCACCACTTCTTTTTCTATGTCTGGAATTTTGGTACAAAATTTGTGATCTTGACCGTTGATGTGAAACACACTCGCGGCCATTGATTTTGTTTTAAGGAAATGATGCTTGAGTTCAACCGTGGCCGTTGATCTTGTTGGCCATGTGACCCATATGTTTCATGGGCAATTTTTTAGTGACAGAATTCAGGGTTTTCATCTTCTCTTGGTGGAACCTGAAATGGGCCCTCCGATGAACAGGCCGATCACATCTATGTCCAGATGGGGCCCAAAAACTGATCTTACGATGACCAATTTCTTAGGGTTCTTCATACGGCTATGATGACGTCTCATTATTTTTGCCTCTCGCTCTCATCAAACTTGTAGCCACATGTGATATGAGATCATCATTGATGGGCCAAACCTTAAAAAATTACATAATTTGGATAATCTTAGCCATCCAATTAACGATCTGCAAAATGGACGGTTGAATGTTACTGTTAAGCTTTTATTTTGAGAATTTAAAAAAAAAAAAACTGTAATTGGGCCACCCACATGATACAGGCATGATTTCGACTCTCCATTTAGTAGGCGTCACTTTATAGATGAAAAAACATGAGGATCCTTTCAATTGATCATTTCCATCCATCGGATCACCATTAGATCTGAATCCTAAATATCAACATTGGATCGTACAAATGATGTGTTCAATTAGACCCATTGCATTGGTAGACCATCAACAGTAAAACATATATCAAAAGAATCCTCAATGACCCTAATAGATCAAGGGGCTTAGATCATCCGATCAAAGTGAGGTCTACACCAATGAGGTTGATATGGGCATTGTCTTGTTTATCTAATGGTAACACAGATTTATGGGAAAGATGAATGAGGTGTTTGTGTTAAATTTTGAAGAGAAGATTTTCTATTATTCTTGGATGATTTACAATAGAGCTCAAGGTGTGCTTAAATTGAGCACATGCATGATAAACATAGAAAGAGATCAAGCAGACTATGGAAAGAGATAATGATGGAATATTCTAATTTAATCTACTTACTAATTAAATCTAGCTGCCTATTCTAGTGGGTTGCCTCATTAACCTTTACTCCCTTGTTTTGTCGGACAAACGGTCCATTCATATACAATAATCATATTGTAGCGGGTATAGTTTAGTGGTAAAAGTGTGATTCGTTCTATTAACAACTGAAATAGTTTAAGGTTCTTTCGGTTTTTTCCTTCGATTTCTTATGAGAGATATCCAGTCAATCAGAATGGAAGTTAAAGAGGGCCTTTATTCCCGTCGTGTCCTTTATATGGAAATTAGAGGCCAGGGGGCTATCCCCTTGACTCGAACTGATGAGAATTAGATATGAGACAAATGTATGCATTTCGATTAGGGTCGTATTCTATGGTTACGATTCTACCAGATACGTCTTTTTCATTCCGTCGAAAATTGATTTTACGGTATAGATGCTTATGACCTCCCCCTCTGTGCCGGTAGAAATAGATTTAGCTAAGGATAAAGCTTTTATCGAGGCCCAATATCCCTTTCTCTTCCAAATATTTTTGCGAATACGCTTTTTTGACATAGAAGTACGTTTCCTTGGAACTTGCCTAATCTCCCACAAGAAGATCTAACGGTGAGATCTACACCTAATCCAACGGTAGATCTCACATATTCTAACAGAAAAACATTAATTTATTATAGAAAGAGAATAAAAATAAGGGATTGTACATAGAGACATAGATTAGGAAGAAACCCCTAAAATCTCTTACTTCCTCATTAAAGGCAATAAATCATTTGAAAATCTCCTTCTCAAATAAAGGTAAGATTTTATATAGTGTAAGCCTCATATAGTCCAATATTTTTAAAAAGTACTGGCCACACTATTGGATTATCCAAACTGTACATTTGATGGGTCACAACGTAAATAGCCCCAAAATCATTTTCATAGGACAATCCTACCCCTCCGATCTATATCCTATGGAAATTATTTTGGGCGACAACCTATTTACGTTTTGGCCTGGAAAATGGACGGTTTGGATCATCCAATGGTATGTCCCGTACAATACTTTTTTAAAAAGTAATGGATTATACGGGTCAACACAACATAATATCTAATTTAAAAGAAAGTTAAAGAGAGAAATGTTGCCTAGAGAGAAAGATTTAAACGATTAAATGCTGGAGAGATTTTAGCGATTGTGTTACAGTCCTGAATGGGGGCCCACCTAGGAATGGGACTGGGTGGGACCTAGCCTGGTATGGGACATATTTAAAGGGCCTTTCCTAACGCGTTCCATCAGCTATGGAGCTTTTGGCGTATCGGTAAGGTCCCTAACATTTGGTATCAGAGCAGCCACTACGTCCCGTGTTCGAGTCACAGAAGGGGCGACCTGTGGAGAGGACTACCTGGTAAAAAAGCCAGAGTGACAGCCGCCAGAGTGAAGTTGCCACAGAGTAGGCCACCGCGGAAAGGGCGACCTGTGGAAAGGGGTACCTGGGAAAAAGGCCAGAGTTAAAGCCGTCACAGAGTAGGCTGCCGAGGACGGCGGATGCGGAAGCGTGGTGGTATGTTACGATCCTGAATGGGGGCCCACCTAGGAATGGGACTGGGTGGGACCCAGCCTGGTATGGGACATGTTTAAAGGGCCTTGCCTAATGCGTTCCATCACCTCTGGAGCTTTTGGCGTATCGGTAAGGTACCTAACAGATTGGTAATTAAGAAAATTATAGGGAGATTCTGGTGAATACGTTTTGATACAGGGAGTTTCTAATATTTTTCCCAAACAATCCCTAAAATGGGTAAAATAATGGATTAAAAGATATTTAAGGCACAAAAACATAACATTGGTAATTTAAAATATTTTCGGGGATTCTTGTAGATATGTTTTTATTTAGGGGGCTTCTAGTATTTTTCCAAAACAATGTAGAGAGAGAACATTAAATTGGAAAATGAATAAAAAGAATCCCTTATTTCAAGCCAGAGAGAAAGAGAGGATTGAGGAAAACTCCTGAAAATTTCAGGGGCAACTTTGCGAAATGAAATTGTGAAGAGAAAGAGAGAAATTGGGGATTGGCAGAGATTTTTTCTTTTCAATGGAAGGATGGGAGTGTCCACGTGGGCGTGAACACTGAAACCCCCATCCTGCTATATTATAATAGATAGATGATGGGTTGGCCCATGGGAGAACAGTGTGCCCCTCAAATTATAATGTTTGTGGGGTCTTAAATCATCCCAAAACAAGGGGTTAAGATCATCCAACATGCAACCATCTCCACCCAAACCCAAACCATTTTGCGGTTTCAATGAAATTACTATTTTTTTAGTAGAGGTTTCCAAGAATAACTACTACAAAATTAAATCAGTGATTAATACAAGAATCAGCGGGGTATTCGGTTAGTGATAAATCAAAACCCAAATTAATAGCAATTTTTTAGCTATAGAAAGAGTCCAAAATAAAGAGGAAAGCGTCTCAAAACGTGGAAACGTTATATTTGAGAAGAGAATTAATAACTTGATTACAATTACTTAAAAAGGAGGATTTGTGTATGCAACCTTAGGATTTTTTTTTATTTTTTTTGAAATGGCAGAATGATTTCATTAGAAAAGGGAGTGGGCCGAGGAGGACCATTCCCGAAAGTACAAGAGAAATAATAAAAATAAAGATACAAAAAAAACTCTCAAGGAGGGAGGAAGTCAAACCACTCTAATGTCATACGACTAACCCCACCCCTAGCCAAAGAATCTGCCTCCCCAGATTTCTGCACGTGATTGAAAACAATAGCAGAGCCCGAGATTAGATCATCTATTTCATCAAAGATAGACGAAAATCTCCAAGGAAGCAACACCGCCCCCTTCAACCATCAAATTACATTGAGTGAATCACCCTCCACAATAATGTGATCCATGCTTTCTCTATCAAGTCTTTTAATACCAATATATACCGCCTTTACCTCGGTCTCCGACGCATCACATACCCCAAGAGGACCAGAATAAGCCCACACAACTTTGCTATAATCATCTCGGCATAACCATGAGAGGACCTTGGGAACCTGTTTTGACACACGTTTTGAGATTTTTGGGGATTTTTATTAGCAATTTAAGACTTTTTGGTTGGCAATATTAGGAAACAAAGAGAGGTAAGATGGATTTGATTTTGGATCTTAAATAGAGAAACGTCTATATTAAATGCAATATTATGAAACAAAGAGAGGTACGCTGGATTTGATTTGGGGTCATAAATAGAGCAACGTCTATATTAAATGCAATATTAGGAATACAAAGAGATATGCCCTTGATTTGATTTTGGATGTTAAATACAGAAAGTACGTAGTAGTAGTAGTAGTAGAGGGGTTCTTTGCAAATTTAATTTGGAGTGCCACATCTAAACAGTAAACCTCCTCCCTTCATAGTTTAGGAGAGATATACTACCTAGTTTTTTGCCGAAGGTTTAACTTAGAAAATGCTTTTACATGGGATTTTATACAGATAACCCACTCAAATTGGAATCCACTTCTGTATATAGCTTCATGATTTAAGAGAAGAGAGAGCAGTTTAGAAAATACATTTAAATGGAAGGTCGCTTAAATAAATTATATGAATATATAGCAGAATTGCCTAAAATCACCTTCGTGATTTCCTTCAAAGATTTTTCTACTTGCCAATTTCTACACTTACCACCTTCCGTTTTCCTTATTTATAATAATAATAATATAATAAGTAGAGGGAAATGATAAATGCGCCCCTTTTCATCACTTGGGACACCTAGATGCACTTTATCTATGACTGGAAAAGGCTGGTGTACATCACATGCGATGGATTTAAGGGACCTGATTGACATCGAACACTACAACTGGTTGTCCCAAGTGATGAAAAGGGGCGCATTTATCATTTCCCTAAGTAGATTATATGATTATATGATATACATAATATTTCTAATAATAGGAGAATAAATAAAAAAATCTCTATTAAAAGCAAGTATATTCCCTCTTACCCTAAATAAGAATAAGCATTGTGAACGATGGGTCCAAAGAGAAGAAGTGGAGGTTATTGTTGTTCCATGGGTTTCCTTGAGAAGGCTCATCACCCCTTCATGGCTTTGAACGGAATGATACTGATTTTCTTATTAGCAGTCTCTCTCATAGCCGGGAGCCAGAGAGTGGAAGGAGGGAGAGCAAGTCTATCAAGAGAAGAAGATTTGGAGCTTGATAGGCAGCTAAACCTTCTCAACAAACCAGCAATCAAGACAATTCAGGTACTGTTATTTACTTTATAGTGTATTACATAGCCTATCAATAAATAAGTTAAGAGTGCTTATATATAAATACATATTGTAAAATGTAGAACTAAACTAGGTCCATGATTTTTGCAGACTGAATATGGACAAATATTTGACTGTGTTGACATCCACAAACAACCAGCTTTCGATCATCCGTTGCTAAAGAATCACAAGATTCAGGTGCGTTTTCCTCTCCCCATCGCTCAATGGTTATATACTTCTGTACATATATAGTGATAGAAAATTTTCTCTTTGCAGATAAGCCCTGGTTCGTTGCCCAAAGGGATGATTAACAAAGAAGCTACATCTGTTGGGCTCAAGGACGGAGGTTGCCCACACGGAACAGTTCCAATCCGGAGGATAAAAAACAGGATCTAATAAATTCTAAATCTCTTAAAACAATCAGGAATAGATATTCTTCAAAGGTTGTACCCCCTCAAGCTCGTGTAAGTTTAAAAGAGATTTCACGTGGGACACCTCAAGGTTGATTTATTTTAGCCACATGCATTCTTCAATCCTAAAGTGACCTTTAAGGATTTTCCTTAATTATGTAAAACATTGCTAATGAAGCATCACTCTAATTAACTTGTGACTTGTTATCTCCACAATACTAGTGAAAGACTTCCTCATAAATTGATCAATGAAATTTATTTACCTTGCAGTTTGCGCTGCAAACTACGTTGCCAGGAGAGTATTATGGTACCAAAGCAACCCTCAATAGATGGAGCCCACAAGTCAGTCTAAACGTCAGTGACAAACAATACACTGCTACTAATATTTGGATGGGTGACCCCATCGGAAATATTGAAATTGGCTTTGTAGTGAGTAGCCTTTTAACCAAAATCAACTTTATGATCCAATGCAGAGTAGCTTATTTGCTTGATTATCCAAGATGTTGATATGATGGGTCCAATTGGTCGAGGTCTGAAATTGAATTGGTACCTCACCTCAAGATTGAGGCATGCCTTTTCGTTATGCTTGGACAAAGTTTTAGATGAGATGGTTCATGTTGTCTGGGTGATCCAAACCGTTCATTTGTTGGGCCCTTACGTATATAGTGTGTGTCCGAAAAATCTTAATTTTCATGTCACTAATTAAATATATAATTGCATTTGTATACGTGCAGGCAGATGGTTTTCATAATACAGGTTGCAATGACGTTCTTTGCCCAGGTTTCGTACAAGTTAGCAACTTATTACCCATGGGCTTGGCAATAGGACTGGGTTCTGAGTATAATGGAACCCAATATGATGATGATTTCACCTTTTACAAGGTGATTCCGGATTACTTTACCATAATTTTTCCATTAGCTTAGAAGTCACCCTCATCTAACTGATCGTCTTAATTGACAAATTAATGTCCAGAAAGAAAAGAAGAAGAAAATATAGATTAAGAAACTACTTGAAACTGATCTTTTCATTCTTTTGTTCTGTTCATTATAGGATCCGGAGAGTAAAGATTGGTGGTTATTGTTTGATCGAGATAATAGACGAATTGGGTATTGGCCTAAAGAATCTCTTCCCTTCTGAGTTTGCTGATTATGCTAAGAAAATTGCTTGGGGTGGAGCAGTTTCCAACGCAGGAACTAAAGCTTGGCCTCCGATGGGGAGTGGCCGTTTTCCAAATGAAGGATATAGAAATGCAAGTAACATTGGAAACATTAACTTATAGACAAAGGTGGCAATTATGGAGAACTTCACGGTGATGAACTAATTAATTACGTAGAGAGCCGTAATTGTTACAATGTGATGGGGCCTCTAGAGGTTCCTGTGGGGGGTTATTCTATCTTATTTGGTGGACCAGGGGGTAAATGCCCGGAATAATTTAATTCCATGTAAATTCCGATTGATTAAGCTTCTATAGAAAAGCTATATATCTTTATTGACTTTCCCAACCATGTGTAGAATGCAGAAATTATGTGGAAAAGTTAGGGAAAGATTTAGAGTTGCCAAAAAGCTCTCGAAAGCAAATTAAAACATTGTTGTGCTGATATCATTTCCCACAAAGAAATGTTTAACACTAAGGGGCCATTTGGATACGCAGATTTTAGAAACAGGTATTTAGTTTTAAATCAGGGTAAAAGAGGGATGATCAGGCTGTTGTGTGCTGTCCAGGCAGCATTTCTTGGATTTTAAGCAAGAAAATCAGGTTTTACAAATCTCTCATGCAACCTGAGATTTCTAAAACTAGGAAAATGGGAGGATCTTCTACTCTTGCTGTTGGAAAGAAGGGAGAGAAGTAAAAAATGAGTCAAAAACGACGGCTGGTCCGCTTCTCTTTTCTCACCCTCTTTTACACTGTTTTCAAACTTAAAAACCTGGATTCTAAAATCCATGTATCCAAACGGCCTCTAAAATACCAAAAGAAAACTAAACAGACCCATAAGAAATTGAAAGGGCTATTGAAGATTCCTGGAAGATTCCTTTGTGAGGAAATAAGGAGAGATAATGCGGATTTCATATATGGTGCTGGTGATGTTTTCCTCACAACATGCAATGTAGCTGCTCATCTCATCAGTCCTGCAACAAAGCCATAGAGAGAAGCAAAAAAAAGCAAAGTAAACTGATGACAGGGTGAAGTCATGAACACTATTTCAGGAAAATATCATGGCATGTATGGACCTAGAGTCTCCTATATTTCCATTTTTCTTTTCTTGGTCCAGAACCTTGAATTTAAATAAGTTTCTGTTCTGTAAGTAATATAGATACCAAGAAGCAAAAGCATCAAAGGCAGCATACGGAAGTTGTTCCTCTTATAACACATTTGTCTCCCATTTTTGCAGCCTTATTTTGTTGGGCTTCGTCAACTGCAGTAGGAACTAAATGACATAAGCAGGGGTTGAGCTTCTAGTTCAATTGGTTAAGTCTTTGATCTTGAGGTCAGAGGTTCAATCCCTGCTCCTACGAAAAAAATAAAGGACATTAGCACACCTGCCACCTTTCGAAAAAATGAGAAAAAAACCCATAGGGAATTTTTTTTTTTTTTTTTTCAAACAACGTATCACATTACATTCAATTCAATTGACTGAAGAAACCCAAAACGAGTAAAGAGTGGTTGAATATAACCCATTAAAATCATTTTAATGACAGTCATTTAACTTGCTAAATTCTAAAATGATATAAAAGCAAAAAACAGAAATGATCAATTTAGCTTATGAGGTTGAAGTATATAGACTATTTTCCTTTGTTGCAAAAGAGTACAATTATTAAAGGGTAAGGAGTGCACACCTAGCTAGGGAGCAACGAAGGAACCAGATCTAAACATGTTTTTGAAAGACTGAATTCATTCCTTGAGATTGGACGTATTTCAAGACATTATTCAAGAACAGCATCTGTCTTTTCACCTTGCAAGTAGAGATGCTTATGAGTATGGTAGCCCGAAAAGAATTTAAATCGTATCGGTCATTTTCAAAATCAAATGAATCCATTTTAGTGGAGCGATTGGGTGCATTAGAAAAGAAACATAGTTGGTCGATGGAAGGAAATCATATTAGATGTACATTGCTCTATCAAGAAATTTGAAGTAGATGAGTTACTGGAAAAATATAAAGCCGGCATTGTAGCGAAGCATAATATATTTAAAAAAATACTCAATTTAGATGAGCAATTGTCCCTATATAGTCCAAAATCCTTACAAACTAAAACTATTTTCGCCTTTAGTGCTCAAACCGTTGATCCTCTGAGAAATTGGAATCTTTTGCTTCTGATCTGATAGTGCATTTTCTTGGGTTTCATCCGACACAATACCAAAATACCTCAGATCCAAAAGCTTTAGTCTGAGAAGGAAGACAAAAAGACCAGGGAAAACTCAAAGAAAAGGAAAAGAAACGAAAATTACAGGTTGTGGCACAGTTTCTTCACATCTCATCAGAAAATTTAACAAATTCTGAAATCCATAACCTTGGAATGTCTAATAGAGTTATCTCTTGCAACAAACAATAAATAAAATCAGGTGTCAAATCCCCCACAGAAAAGAATCCTCTGTTTCAGCTTCGAGATGCCTCTCTCCAATGCTTCTCCAATGCCGAACAAAGCCCAATTCAGCATAAACGTAATCATTGTTTTTTTTACATTCAAGTAAGAATCAGGAAGAACCCACCGAGCTTTTGGCAAAGCTGTACAAATCCAAAATCAATGTCAATTACATTCTCAAAATTCAACAGAGGAAAAAACTGTGACGGTACAACTAATAGTGGCCTTTCCCTTGATACTTAACGAAGTTCCTAGGAGACAATGCATCCAAAAGAAAAGTAATGCCCAGCTGATAGAGTATATTGATTTCTTTGCTTCTTCTTCACTGTGAAAATAAAACAGTTAAAACAAAAATACATCAACAAACAGAATCAACAAATTGAAGTACATTAAAAGAAAAGAGTGAGTTCCAATGGTGCCTCATGGTTTTCTCTATACAGTAATATTCATCCTGTCTTGCTCTTTCAATCAAACCTAAGAAAAAAACATGTTTGAGAAAAGAAAACCAAATTGAAATCTAAATCTATGACAAAAGAAAACAGGAATGAGCGCAAAAGAAAAACATCAATTTGAAGGACCACTTGTGCCTGACTGCATTAGCTCTCCCACTCCCACTTGTGCCTTTGGTTAAATTATTATTCATAACTCCATAGTGTACGGCTTCCAATGTGGTACGTATGGTTTACATATCCTTTTTTTTTTGTTTGAATGGTCATAAAATTCATTCCAAAGAGAGATGATTGAGGAGATCATTCCCAAAGATACAAGAGAAGCCGGGAACATACATTGAGGCACAAAAAAGAAAACAAACATCACGGAGGCAAATAATCGAACAACTCCAAACTTTGCTTGTCTACTCCAAACTTTGAACTTTGCTTGATTTGGAGGGACCTTCAATTTATAATACTATCACTCTAAATTAGCCATAATCATGTCTGTTTTCTCTAAATCGTGAAAAGAAAAAAAAATTGTGGAAAAAATTTCATCGAGGGAGAAAAAATTTTCAACATCGTTTTCACATTTTATTCATATCACCTGCCTCCATCTATTACTTTTTTCATTTTCTCCTTTCCATTAGAATAGCTTACATTCAATATGGCTTGCAGGGTGAGGTGAAATAAGGTTTCTAAGCCCCTCGAGATAAAAAAAAAAATTGAATAAGGTTTCTTCAACTAATATGTTTTTAGGCCCTTGTAGGTAAAATTTGAATAGGGTTTCTTCAACTAATAAGCTTTCAATGTGTTAAAAAGCTAGAAAATTTTAGGAATTTATTAGGGCTTCTTCAACTAAAAAGCGTTCCATGTGTTAAAAAGCTAGAAAATTTTAGGAATTTATAAGGGCTTCTTCAACTCAAGGTTGCCAAGGCGGGAATCGAAAGTGGGATTCGATTCGGGATTCGAAAGCGGGAATCGAAGGCTTCTGGGATGGTGGGAAGCGGGAATCGTGGGTTTTTCAGAGAGTCGACGGGGATTCGTCGGGGATTAGTTGGGGATTCGTCGGGGATTCGCCGGGGAATCGTTGAGAGTCGTGGGGAGTTGGGATTCGCTGGGGATTCTCAGGGAATCGTCTGGGAATCGGGGTTCCCCAGAATCGGGGATTCGAATCGAATCACGGTTCGGATTCGCGATTCGGGGATTCGCGAATCCCCAATTCCAGGAACGAATCCTGCTTCTATGCTTCAACTAATAAGCTTTCCGTGTGTTAAAAAGCTAGAAAACTTTTTAGCTCTAGAAAGAGAAAGCGTCTCAAAACGTGGAAACGTTATATTTGAGAAGAGAATTAATAAGTTGATTACAATTACTTAAAAAGGAGGATTCGTGTACGCAACCTTAGGATTTTTTTTTTTAGAATCCTATGAGAGGACATTGGGAACCTGTTTTTACACACGTTTTGAGATTTTTGGGGGATTTTTATTAGCAATTTAAGACTTTTTGGTCGGCAAAACCTTAGTAAATAGCGAAACTTCTATAGTAATTGCAATATTAGGAAACAAAGAAAGGTAAGATGGATTTAATTTTGGATCTTAAATAGAGAATCGTCTATATCAAATGCAACATTAAGAATACAAAGAGATATGACCTTGATTTGATTTTGGATGTTAAATACAGAAAGTACGTAGTAGATAGACCTGGCAAACGGGTAACCCGCGCGGGTACGGGTACGGACCCAACGGGTACGGGTAAAAAATACCCGCGATTCTGCGGGTAGCCATTTCATGTACCCAGACCCCACCCGGGCGGGTACGGGTAAACCCGCGGGTAACCCGGAAAATTTTAATTTTTTAAAATTTCAGTATAAATTTTGCTTTTGGTCCCAGCCAAAATCGAAATTTCGGTATTTCGGCCGAAATTTAAGACCATATTTTTCAGACAATAACAAAGCACTAACCACTGTTTTTGTAATGACTAGGCTACTCCATTTACAATTACTGAAACATAGGATTATAGGACTGTTACATGATGTTTCCAACTTTATTGGTTCAGGAATAAGTTTATAGTTTGTACTTCTAGATTCACAGGATTTGTGAAAGAGAACTGTTTACTCATTTGTGTGGGCCACATGATGGGTCATGGATCAAGATTCATTTTCATTTTGGATGATTCTAACACTCCCATCCATAGCCTTGCTTATCAGATAGATGGTTTGAATCATTGAACAAGTGGGCCACATCTGGGCTTTTCTTGCTTGTGGGCCCTCCTTAAATTAGCTGGACTATCTGTTTGGTGGGCCCTATCATGGATTTTCAATATAGAAAAATCCCATTGGTTGTTAAGAACAAAGAATCAATGATTGTTATTCAACCACCAAATGATCTTAGATCAAATATTAAAGGGCTAAAAGATCAGCGGCTGTTATTGAACAACTAAATGATCATAGATCAGATGCTTATTACCTAATCGATGGGCCCAAAAAAATTTCATTTTTTTGCTTTTTTTTTATGCTACGGGCACCCGCGGGTTTACCCGGCCCGGCCCATTTTTGACGGGCCGGGTGGACCCGCGGGTCCACTTCAAACGGGTTTTGCGGGCGGGCCGGGTGGACCCGCGAGTGTGGGTCACTTTTTGCCAGGTCTATAGTAGAGTTGCAATATTAGGAAACAAAGAGATCGAGGTATGCTGGATTTGATTTTGGATCTTAAATAGAGAAACGTCTATATTAAATGCAATATTAGGAATACAAAGAGATATGTACTTGATATGATTTTGGATGTTAAATACAGAAAGTACGTAATAGAGCAAATTTAATTTGGAGTGCCACATCTAAACACTAAACCTCCCTTTCTAGTTTAGGAGAGATATATAGTTTTGCCGAAAGTTTAATTTAGAAAATGCTTTTACATTTTGAAGCTGTCGATGCATCAAAACCGTCGAAATGAAAATGGATAAAAATTCTAGTAATGCTGCTAATAATTGGCAATTTCTCATATAAGGAGCATGAATTGGCATAAAACTAGAGGACAAATCATGAGTTTCCCTATGATTTTTTTTTGAAATATTTGGAAATGATTTTTTTCTACACAAGTTTTTATATGGCGTAGGGCTTACTTCAAATGCTTATCCAAAATGTTACATCGTAAATAGGTTGTGCCCCAAAAATCGTTTCCATAGGATCATCCCAACCCTCCAATCTATAGATATTTCCATAATGTGCAGTTCCTCTGTAGATCTGAGGGTTAGGGCCATCCTATGGAAATGAAGTTTTGGGCAGTACCTATTTACGTTTTGGCCCATCACATGGACGGTTTGGATCATCCCATGATGTAGGCTGTCCAGTACTTTTAAAAAAATACTAAAGTATACCAAGTGCCACGTGAGGGAAAACAATAGAAAACAATACACGTGCCACACGCTCCGAGGAAAGTCCGAATCACCCCAAAACAATGCTTGATCGATCAAGGGGTTAAGATCATCCAATCAACGTATGCAACCATCTCCACCCAAAACCAGGATAGTGCCAAACGTTTTGCATTGATGGATTTCAAGGAAATAACTATTTTTTCAGTAGAAGTTTCCAAGAATAACTACTAGAAAATTAAATGAGTGATTAATACAAGAATCAGCGGGGTATTGGATTAGTGATAAATCAAAACCCAAATTAATACCATTTTTTTTTGCGCCAGAAAGAGTCCAAAATAAAAAGGAAAGCGTGTGATGGTCTCAAAATATTGGGGAAGAGAATTAATAACTTGATTACAATTACTTAAAAAGGAGGATTTGATTTTGGATCTTAAATAGAGCAAGGTCTATATTAAATGCAATATTAGGAATACAAAGAGATATGCCTTTGATTTGATTTTGGATCTTAAATAGAGCAAGGTCTATATTAAATGCAATATTAGGAATACATAGAGATATGCATTTGATTTGATTTTGGATGTTAAATACAGAAAGTACGTAGTAGAGGGGTTCTTTGCAAATTTAATTTGATTTGGATCATCCTATGGCCCTAAATAGGCTGTGCCACATCATGATCCTAGCCTTCCGATCTATAGAGGTTTCCAATTTTCCATAACATGCAGTTACTCGATATATCAGAAGGCTAGACCATCAAATTTTACATTGTAGCCCATCAAATGGAAGGTTTGGATCATCCTATCATCTCTAAAATATGGAAATGTTCAATGTAGAGAGAGAGAGAGAGAGATTTAATAGTATAGGTAAAGGAGATTTTGTTACTATTATAATAGACTTTTTGGGACAAAACCGATTTGGTTTCCTAAACACACGGTTTTAAATTTTAAGTAAACACATTGTGCCACGTTGGACGGTTTTAGATTTTAAGTACATACATTGTGCCACGAAAGCTGGATCCTGCTATAATAGGAAAATATAAAAAAAAATCTCTATTAAAAGCAAGTATATTCCCTCTTAGCCTATATAAGAATAAGCCTTGTGAAGGATGGGTCCGAACAGACGAAGTGGAGGTTATTGTTGTTCCATGGGTTTCCTTGAGAAGGTTCATCACGCCTTCATGGCTTTGAACGGAATGATACTGATTTTCTTATTAGCAGTCTCTCTCATCGCAACTGTGTTGACATCCACAAACAACCAGCTTTCGATCATCCGTTTCTAAAGAATCACAAGATTCAGGTACGTTTTCCTCTCCCCATCGCTCAATGGTTATATACTTCTATACATATATAGTGATAGAAAATTTTCTCTTTGCAGATAAGCCCTGGTTCGTTGCCCAAAGGGATGATTAACAAAGAAGCTACATCTGTTCGTATTTCTGTAGAAATTGGGCTCAAGGACGGAGGTTGCCCACAAGGAACAGTTCCAATCCGGAGGATACAAAAACAGGATCTAATCAATTCTAAATCTCTTAAAACAATCAGGAATAGATATTCTTCAAAGGTTGTATCCCCTCAATATCGTGTAAGTTTAAACGAGATTTCATCTGGGACACCTCAAGGTTGATTTAGTTTAGCCACATGCATGCTTCAATCCTAAAGTGACTTATGTAAAACATTGCTAACGAAGCATCACTCTAATTAACTTGTGCCTTGTTATCTCCTCTCTATACTCGTGAAAGACTTCCTCATCAATTGATTAATGAAATTTATTTACGATGCAGCTTGCGTTACAAAGTATGCGTATCGGAGAGTATTATGGTACCAAAGCAACCCTCAATAGATGGAGACCACAAGTCAGTGACAGACAATACACTGCTACTAATATTTGGATGGGTGACCCCCTCGGAAATATTCAAATTGGATTTGTAGTGAGTAGCCTTTTAACCAAAATCAACATTGTCTGGATGAACAAAAATAACTTTATGATCCAATGCAGAGTAGCTTATTTGCTTGATTATCGAAGATGTATATGATGGGTCCAATTGGTCGAGGTTTGAAATTGAACGGATACCTCAAGATTGAGGCATGCATATATAGGTCAACGGCTTGAAGACATGTCTAGGACTTCCTTTTCATTATGCTTGGACAAAGTTTTAGATGAGATGGTCCATGTTGTTTGGGTGATCCAAACCGTTCATTTGTTGGGCCCTTATGTATATAGGGTGTGCCCGAAAAATCTTCTCTATCGGATGATCCTAACCATCTGATCGGTAGAGGTTTCTATATTGTCCACCCTATATACGTAAGGATCAATGAATGAATGGTTTGGATCACCCAAACAATATGGGCCTACTGTGTTTTTGGGCTGCACACACACTGTTATACTTCTATTTCATTATATACAGGAAGAGAGATGGAAAGTGCACTGATATTGAGAGTATTGTCCTCGAAGCATATGTTTGATATTTAATTTTAGACTATAACAAAGTTATGCCATCTCATTTTAGAGAAGCTTTAAGTGTGGGATTTTTGTAGATAATTACCGTTAGTTTTTGTATGTGAATTCTTATTTTGAATCTCTCAGGTAAACCCAACATTATACCTTGACTCTTATACTCATCTACACTCATACTGGACGGTATTATTCAAACCTTCTTACTTTCTATACCACTTAACTTAATTAATGACTCATTTGTATGTCACTAATTAAATATATATTTTCATTTGTATACATGCAGGCAAATGGTTTTCATAATACAGGTTGTGATGACGTTCTTTGCCCAGGGTTCGTACAAGTTAGCAAGTCATTACCCTTGGGCATGGTATTAAAAACAAGTTGTGAGTATAATGGAACCCAAATTGATGATGATTTCACAGTTTTCAAGGTGATTCCAAATAACTTTTACCATAAATTTTTTATTAGCTTAACAGTCACACTCATATGATTGATCGTCTCAATTGACAAATTAATGTCAGAAAGAAAAGAAAAAGAAAATATAGATTAAGAGACTACTTGAAACTGACCTTTTCATTCTTTTGTTCTGTTCATTATAGGATCCGGAGAGTAAAGATTGGTGGTTGTTGTTAGGACCTAATAGACGAATTGGATATTGGCCTAAGAATCTCTTCCATTCTGAGTTTGCTGATTATGCTAAGACTGTTCAGTGGGGTGGAGAAGTTTTCAACGCAGGAACTGAAGCTTGGCCTCCGATGGGGAGTGGCCGTTTTCCAGATGAAGGATATACCAAGGCAAGTTACATTGGAAACATTCAACTTATAGACAAAGATGGCAAGTATCGAGAACTTCACGATGAAGAAGTAATTACCTACGTAGAGAGCCGTAATTGTTACAGTGTGATGGGGCCTCTAGAGGTTCCTCCTGTTGGGGGTTATTATATCTTATTTGGTGGACCGGGGGGTAAATGCCCGGAATAATTTAATTCCATGTAAATTCCGATTGAATAAGCTTCTATAGAAAACTATCGTTATTGACTTTATTATATTCAAGTCCTGTTAACATTTTTTTTTTTTTGAATGGTAGTGTTCTTAATATGGAAAAGCTATCTTTATTGACTTTCCCGACCATTTGTAGAATGCAGAAATTGTATGGAAAAGTTTGGGAAAGATTTAGAGTTGCCAAAAAGCTCTCAAAAGTGAATTAAAACATTGTTGTGACTTGTGCTGATATCATTTCCCTCAAATAAATGTTTAACATTAAAATACCAAAAGAAAACTAAACAGACCCATAAGAAATTGAAAGGGCTGCTGTTGTTGAAGAGGTGTAAATCTATTGAAGATTCCTGGAAGAGTCCTACGTGTTGAAATAAGGAGAGATCTATTGTGGTAATGCAGATTCATATATGGTGCTGGTGATGTTTGCCTCGCAACATGCAATGTAGTTGTTCATCTCATCAGTCCTACAACAAAGCCATAGAGAGAAGCATAATTAAACTGATCGATGACCGACCGAATGAAGTCATGAACACTATTTCGGGAAAATATGTATGGACCTAGAGTCTCCTATATTTCCATTTTACCTTTTTTGGTACAAAAACTTGAATTTAAATAAGTTTCTTTTGCGTAAGTAATATTGATACCAAGAAGCAAAAGAATCAAAGGAAACATACAGAAGTTGTTCCTTTGATAACACACATTTTGTGTTGACTTTTAATTTTAAAAGTTCATTGTAATTCAAAAATTACAAAAAGGGATTCTTTTTGTCTTTTTGTGGTGTGTTCTTTAAGACTTCCTTTATGCTCTTCAAAATCTCTACCAAAATTTGAACTTCACTCCAAAATGGCTAAAGTCTTGTGAAAACCTTTAATCCAAGATGGGAAGTTTGAGAAAGGGAGAGTGGCCATATATACTCTCACTCTCATAGTCTTGTAAATAAGAAAGAGGAAAAGGGGAGACCCTCGTGCATTAGCCGTCGGGTGGCCCGGTGGGCTAGACCATACCATACACGCGCGTCGCTCGGCTCGGCCGCGCGCGTGGGCTCGAAGTTTTTCTTTTATTTTTTCCTATTTCCTATCTTATTACTTTTCATAATAATTTTGTTACCGTTTAAGTGTCCGTTTGGAAATGTCTCCACGTACTTAGCGGGCCGTTTAGGAAACGTTAATTATTGCAACGTTTCACTTTCCAACGGATCCTTTCATTTCTATAAAAGTCGGATTTAGAGAGAGGAGAAGATATCCCAAGCGGAAAGTCTTCCTCTCTTCTCGTTCTTTTTTCTTTCTGTTTTCTTTGCAACTTCTGTATCCCCCCAAAAAGTTTTCTGATCAAGGCATCTTTGGCACATATAAGCGAGTTCTAAGGCATCCGGGCTGCGTGAGTGCCCACCCTTGGAGCGAGTGTTGTTGTATCCTGGAGGCATACGCCGAGATGCCCATTTGTACTGTTGATTCATCATAGTGGGGGCGAGATTGGACTTAAGGATAGCGAACATCCTTCGTGCCTCAACTCGATAAGTTGTTTCTTCTTTTGTTTTGTTTGCAGATTTATTATTGATGGTTTTTAGCATCTGTTGATATATCAGTTCATCTTCTATGGAGCTATACTGGTATATTTCGGATCCCAAAATTACATATTACAATACTATTTTCTAACAATCTTAAAGCAAATCTTGAATCTGTAATTTTGGGATTTCGTTTTCTGAAATTGAACCACCATGTCTGGCAGTTCTGTTGAAGCTAACATCTGGAAAAGTCTTAAAACTCTGTGATGTCCTTCATGTACCAGAAATTTGGAAGAATCTGGTGTTTGGGTCACCTCAGATCAAGAAAGGCTTTAAACTTGTTGTTGAGGCAGATAAGTTTGTAATCACTAAAAATGGTGACTTTATAGGCAAAGGTTATTCGAGTGAGGGACTCTTCAAACTGAATGTATTTGAAAACATCATGAATAAAGTTTCATCTTCTTCTGCTTATATTACTGACTCTATTTGTTTATGGCATGATAGACTAGGTCATGTTAATTACACTTTTTTAAAGAAAATGATGACCATAGGTCTAATTCCTAAGAGTAATCATTTAGCAGATAAATGTGAAATATGTGTGCAATCAAAGTATACAAAGAAACCTTTTCACAAAATAGAAGAAAGGAAAACTGAACTTCTAGGTTTAATTGACAGTGATGTGTGTGATTTAAACAATGTAATTACTAGAGGTGAAAAAAGGTACTTCATCACGTTTATAGATGATTTTTCCAGGTATTATACTGTATATCTTATTAGAAATAAAGATGAGTCATTTGAGAAATTTATCACCTATAAATCTAAAGTAGAAAACCAACTAAAAAAGAGAATTAAAATCTTGACATCTAATAGAGGAGGTGAATACACCTCTAATGAATTCAGTAATTTTTATGAAAATCATGGAATTATTCATCAAGTAACTGCACCTTATTCTCCTCAACAAGATGGAGTTGCTGAACGTAAAAACCAAACTTTAGTAAACATGGTATATTCAATCTTAGGAAGTTCAGGCTTACCTCAGAACTTAAGGGGAGAAGCTCTTCTCTCGGCTTGTTGTATCTTAAACAAAATACCCTTTAAGGATTCTGACAAAACTCCTTACAAGTTATGGAAGAATCAGAAACCACATTTTAAATACTTTAAAGTGTGGGGGTGCTTAGCTAAAGTTAGGATTTCATATCCTAAGAGTTTTAAGTTAGGTCCTAAGACTGTACATTGTGCATTCATTGGATATGCACATAATAGTAGTGCATATATGTTCTTAATAAATAGATCTGAACATGCAGATATGCAACCTAACACTATAATTGAATCTAGAGAGGCTGAATTTTTTGAAACTATTTTTCCTTACAAGGCTAGTCCAACTGATAACACACTTAAAAGACCTATTGAATCTATAGATAAAGACCATAATGTGACTGAGAAATCAGTAAAGCCTAGAAGAAGTAAAAGGGCAAGAATGGAGAAAAACTTTGGTCCAGAATTCATTGCTTATCTTCTAGAAGGAGATCCAAAGACATATAAAGAGGCAATGTCATTACCAGACTCTTCACTCTGGAAAGAAGCTGTCAAGAGTCAAATAGACTCAATTATGAGTAATGGGACATGGATCTTGACAAATCTGTCTCCTGTGAATCCATCAAACTAAAAACCGATGGAACTATAGATAAGTACAAAGCTAGACTATAGATAAGTACAAAGCTAGACTAGTAGCTAAAGGGTTTACGCAAAAAGAAAGAATGAATTTCTTTGACACTTATTCACCTGTAACCAGAATAACTACTATAAGAATATTAATTGCCATAGTTGCAATCTATAACCTGGAAATCCATCAAATGGATGTGAAAAAAATATTCTTAAATGGTGAATTAGATGAGGAGATTTATGTGGATCAGCCTGAAGGCTTTGCAATCCAAGGCCAAGAACATAAGGTGTTGTGGACCCCGATCCGAAGAGAGAGATGGGGAACGAGCTCCCAACGGCCTCTGGTTCATCCACGTGTGAAGGGGAGCTCTACCAAGGAACTCTCAAAACAGATGACACCCGCATAGCAAAGCACGAGTGACAATAAATGAGATACATCTTGATCCAAGGATAAATCCTCAAGCCAAAACGTACCTAAAATAACTTATATTATAACTTTAATTAAAAGTTTTTATAAATTATAATTAATAATTAATAATTAACCATTAGAACCGAAGAACCGAACCGGACCGAACCGATTATGTTCGGTCCGGTCCGGTTCGGTCCTACTGTGTACTACGGTTCGGTTCGGTTCTTATGGTTCATGGAACCGAGAACCGAGAACCGAAAAAAAAGGAACCGAGAACCGAGAACCGAACCGGTTGGCCACCCCTATGAATTGGCATAAAACTAGAGGACAAATCATGAGTTTCCCTATGATTTTTTTTTTGAAATATTTGGAAATGATTTTTTTCTACACAAGTTTTTATATGGCGTAGGGCTTACTTCAAATGCTTATCCAAAATGTTACATCGTAAATAGGTTGTGCCCCAAAAATCGTTTCCATAGGATCATCCCAACCCTCCAATCTATAGATATTTCCATAATATGCAGTTCCTCTGTAGATCTGAGGGGAGGGTTAGGATCATCCTATGGAAATGAAGTTTTGGGCAGTACCTATTTACATTTTGGCCCATCACATGGACGGTTTGGATCATCCCATGATGTAGGCTATCCAGTACTTTTAAAAAAATACTGAAGTATACCACGTGCCACGTGAGGGAAAACAATAGAAAACAATACACGTGCCACACGCTCCGAGGAAAGTCCAAACCAAAGATCCAACGACTATATCTTTGAGTCAAATCCGAGAATCACAAGGAGATCGGACGGCTAAGAGCATCCCTCTATGTGTTTGAATGATGTATAGAGCACAATGGCAGGTTCAGTTCTCGACTTTAGTTTATCCTTGAGATCCCCACACATATGTGAACAATAGGGTCATAGAGCCTAGTGCTTAAGTCTTGTTCCTTCCATGACCCTTTGGTTTTCCTAGTGTGTACTACGTAGAGGAAGCTTAGGTTTCCAAAATTCACTTTATCGGAGTCTTGGTTTTGATTTCAACGTTTAGGAAGACGAAAAGGCTACTCGGAGCCCACTCTTCCTTCTACCTTTTAAGGACATTCTTTAGTTTCGGCCTAGGTTCCTTATTGGTTTTCGGATTTCTATCGGTTTTATTCTTTTGGGTTGTCCATCGATTTTCAGGAGTTTTCATTGGTTTTAGGTGATAGCGGAATTGTCCTAAGCCAAAACCCTTTTCAAAGAGGGTAAAAGCATAAAAAATGCAAAATTAAAAAATAAAAAAATTGAAAAACACATAACCGAACAAAAAGAATTTCAAAAGCATAAAAATCTCTTCCCTTCTGAGTTGGCTGATCATGCTAGGTCTATTCAGTGGCGTGGAGAAGTTTTCAACCCAGGAACTGAAGCTTGGCCACCCATGGGGAGTGACCGTTTTCCAAATGAAGGGTATAATAATGCAAGTTACATTGCAAACATTCAACTTATAGACAAAGATGGCAACTATCAAGAACTTCACGGTGATGAAGTACTTAATTACGTAGAGAGCCCTAATTGTTACAGTGTGATGGGACCTCAAGAGGTTCCTGTTGGGGGTTATTCTATCTTATTTGGTGGACCAGGGGGTAAATGCCCGGAGTAATTTAATTCCATGTAAATTCTGATTGAATAAGCTTCTATAGAAAAGCTATATATCTTTATTGACTTTATATTCAAGTGTTCTTAACATTTTTTTTGAATGGAAGTGTTCTTAATATATATAAGAACACCCGACACTAATTTATCACGAAACGAAATCATGGCCTAAGTGGAAGACTTTCTACGAGAAGTCGGCCTTCCAATTTAAACGTGTGGGGGACCTTGGCCTTAGTGGGAGACTTTCTATTAGAAGTCAGGCGTCCAACTTAAACGTGTGGGTCCATGTGGGCCCCACACATTAACCCCAACAAGGATCACTTCTAGGGTCCCACATAGCCAGGTGCATACATGTGCAATCAAAACCATTGATCTTTTAAAACATCTTGAGCAGCTCACATGGTCTCTATCCCACACCGCCGACCCAAGATAAAAGAACTACAAAATCTAGCCTTTAGTTTTCTATTGGCAAAACCCAAAAAGAGGCTTAATGGATCAAAGGCCTTGGATCATCTTATCAAAGTGTTCAGAGTTCTCACTGGCATTCAGCTGGACTTCTAATTACTGATTAGGCCTACCGATCCAATCACATAGATGTGAAAAAAAATTGGATCCCTTATTTTAATGAGGAATGATAGGATGAATGGCGCTCCTGCAAAATTCAGCTTCAAGGGCGCCCTTATTGATTGATTTATGGAAAGTCAACATGGTTTCCACTTTTTTAGGCGCCATTCAATTTTTTTCCGCACCACACTATGCAGAAATTAACCAGCAGGGGGGCCCTTGAAACTGATTTTTGCAAGGGCGCTGCCCCAGTCAATCATCTCTCTTTTAATTATGATAATATTAAAAACAAAGGGTCAGATCAATTGCCCCAAATCTAATCCCTATAGAACCAATAAATACACATTTAAAAGGGTCAGATCAAGGGCCATTTCAGCCCCCTTTTATTTTTCCACAAACAACCAGCTTTCGATCATCCGTTGCTAAAGAATCACAAGATTCAGGTACGTTTTCCTCTCCCCATCGCTCAATGGTTATATACTTCTATACATATATAGTGATAGAAAATTTTCTCTTTGCAGATAAGCCCTGGTTCGTTGCCCAAAGGGATGATTAACAAAGAAGCTACATCTGTTCGTATTTCTGTAGAAATTGGGCTCAAGGACGGAGGTTGCCCACAAGGAACAGTTCCAATCCGGAGGATACAAAAACAGGATCTAATCAATTCTAAATCTCTTAAAACAATCAGGAATAGATATTCTTCAAAGGTTGTATCCCCTCAATATCGTGTAAGTTTAAACGAGATTTCATCTGGGACACCTCAAGGTTGATTTAGTTTAGCCACATGCATGCTTCAATCCTAAAGTGACTTATGTAAAACATTGCTAACGAAGCATCACTCTAATTAACTTGTGCCTTGTTATCTCCTCTCTATACTCGTGAAAGACTTCCTCATCAATTGATTAATGAAATTTATTTACGATGCAGCTTGCGTTACAAAGTATGCGTATCGGAGAGTATTATGGTACCAAAGCAACCCTCAATAGATGGAGACCACAAGTCAGTGACAGACAATACACTGCTACTAATATTTGGATGGGTGACCCCCTCGGAAATATTCAAATTGGATTTGTAGTGAGTAGCCTTTTAACCAAAATCAACATTGTCTGGATGAACAAAAATAACTTTATGATCCAATGCAGAGTAGCTTATTTGCTTGATTATCGAAGATGTATATGATGGGTCCAATTGGTCGAGGTTTGAAATTGAACGGATACCTCAAGATTGAGGCATGCATATATAGGTCAACGGCTTGAAGACATGTCTAGGACTTCCTTTTCATTATGCTTGGACAAAGTTTTAGATGAGATGGTCCGTGTTGTTTGGGTGATCCAAACCGTTCATTTGTTGGGCCCTTATGTATATAGGGTGTGCCCGAAAAATCTTCTCTATCGGATGATCCTAACCATCTGATCGGTAGAGGTTTCTATATTGTCCACCCTATATACGTAAGGATCAATGAATGAATGGTTTGGATCACCCAAACAATATGGGCCTACTGTGTTTTTGGGCTGCACACACACTGTTATACTTCTATTTCATTATATACAGGAAGAGAGATGGAAAGTGCACTGATATTGAGAGTATTGTCCTCGAAGCATATGTTTGATATTTAATTTTAGACTATAACAAAGTTATGCCATCTCATTTTAGAGAAGCTTTAAGTGTGGGATTTTTGTAGATAATTACCGTTAGTTTTTGTATGTGAATTCTTATTTTGAATCTCTCAGGTAAACCCAACATTATACAATGACTCTTATACTCATCTACACTCATACTGGACGGTATTATTCAAACCTTCTTACTTTCTATACCACTTAACTTAATTAATGACTCATTTGTATGTCACTAATTAAATATATATTTTCATCTGTATACATGCAGGCAAATGGTTTTCATAATACAGGTTGTGATGACGTTCTTTGCCCAGGGTTCGTACAAGTTAGCAAGTCATTACCCTTGGGCATGGTATTAAAAACAAGTTGTGAGTATAATGGAACCCAAATTGATGATGATTTCACAGTTTTCAAGGTGATTCCAAATAACTTTTACCATAAATTTTTTATTAGCTTAACAGTCACACTCATATGATTGATCGTCTCAATTGACAAATTAATGTCAGAAAGAAAAGAAAAAGAAAATATAGATTAAGAGACTACTTGAAACTGACCTTTTCATTCTTTTGTTCTGTTCATTATAGGATCCGGAGAGTAAAGATTGGTGGTTGTTGTTAGGACCTAATAGACGAATTGGATATTGGCCTAAGAATCTCTTCCATTCTGAGTTTGCTGATTATGCTAAGACTGTTCAGTGGGGTGGAGAAGTTTTCAACGCAGGAACTGAAGCTTGGCCTCCGATGGGGAGTGGCCGTTTTCCAGATGAAGGATATACCAAGGCAAGTTACATTGGAAACATTCAACTTATAGACAGAGATGGCAAGTATCGAGAACTTCACGATGAAGAAGTAATTACCTACGTAGAGAGCCGTAATTGTTACAGTGTGATGGGGCCTCTAGAGGTTCCTCCTGTTGGGGGTTATTATATCTTATTTGGTGGACCGGGGGGTAAATGCCCGGAATAATTTAATTCCATGTAAATTCTGATTGAATAAGCTTCTATAGAAAAGCTATATATCTTTATTGACTTTATATTCAAGTGTTCTTAACATTTTTTTTTGAATGGAAGTGTTCTTAATATATATAAGAACACCCGACAATAATTTATCACGAAACGAAATCATGGCCTAAGTGGAAGACTTTACGAGAAGTCGGGCTTCCAATTTAAACGTGTGGGGGTCCATGGCCTTAGTGGGAGACTTTCTATTAGAAGTCAGGCGTCGAACTTAAACGTGTGGGTCCATGTGGGCCCCACACATTAACCCCAACAAGGATCACCTCTAGGGTCCCACATAGCCAGGTGCATACATGTGCAATCAAAACCATTGATCTTTTAAAACATCTTGAGCAGCTCACATGGTCTCTATCCCACACCGCCGACCCAAGATTTTCAAAACCATTGAGTGCTCACCCCTGATTGCACCGTTGATTCGTCATAGTGGGGGCGAGATTGGACTTAAGGATAGCGAACATCCTTCGTGCCTCAACTCGATAAGTTGTTTCTTCTTTTGTTTTGTTTGCAGATTTATTATTGCTGGTTTTTAGCATCTGTTGATATATCAGTTCATCTTCTATGGAGCTATACTGGTATATTTCGGATCCCAAAATTACAGATTGCAATACTATTTTCTAACAATCTTAAAGCAAATCTTGAATCTGTAATTTTGGGATTTTGTTTTCTGAAATTGAACCACCATGTCTGGACAAACCGAGAGACCAGAAAAATTTGATGGTTTTGATTTTGGAAGATGGCAAGAGAAGATGAAATTCTTCTTAACTTTTCTAAACCTTGATTACATTTTAAGAGAACCAAAACTATTAGAAAATGAAGAAGAACCTGCTAAAACTCATCTCACTCAGAAGGCAAAGAGATAACTATTTCTGCAAAGGTCACATTCTGAGTTGTCTCAGTAATCAACTGTTTGATGTTTTCTTTAGAATTGAATCTGCCAAAGAGTTGTGGGAAACTCTAGAGTGCAAATACCTTATAGAAGCTGCCGTTCTAAGAAGCACTTGATCGGTAAAAATTTCCGATATCATATGGTAGATGGTAGATCTATAATGGACCGAGCGAAAGAGTTGTAGAAGTCAGGCGTCGAACTTAAACGTGTGGGTCCATGTGGGCCCCACACATTAACCCCAACAAGGATCACCTCTAGGGTCCCACATAGCCAGGTGCATACATGTGCAATCAAAACCATTGATCTTTTAAAACATCTCGAGCAGCTCACATGGTCTCTATCCCACACCGCCGACCCAAGATTTTCAAAACCATTGAGTGCTCACCCCTGATTGCACCGTTGATTCGTCATAGTGGGGGCGAGATTGGACTTAAGGATAGCGAACATCCTTCGTGCCTCAACTCGATAAGTTGTTTCTTCTTTTGTTTTGTTTGCAGATTTATTATTGCTGGTTTTTAGCATCTGTTGATATATCAGTTCATCTTCTATGGAGCTATACTGGTATATTTCGGATCCCAAAATTACAGATTGCAATACTATTTTCTAACAATCTTAAAGCAAATCTTAAATCTGTAATTTTGGGATTTTGTTTTCTGAAATTGAACCACCATGTCTGGACAAACCGAGAGACCAGAAAAATTTGATGGTTTTGATTTTGGAAGATGGCAAGAGAAGATGAAATTCTTCTTAACTTTTCTAAACCTTGATTACATTTTAAGAGAACCAAAACTATTGGAAAATGAAGAAGAACCTGCTAAAACTCATCTCACTCAGAAGGCAAAGAGATAACTATCTCTGCAAAGGTCACATTCTGAGTTGTCTCAGTAATCAACTGTTTGATGTTTTCTTTAGAATTGAATCTGCCAAAGAGTTGTGGGAAACTCTAGAGTGCAAATACCTTATAGAAGCTGCCGTTCTAAGAAGCACTTGATCGGTAAAAATTTCCGATATCATATGGTAGAGGGTAGAAATGATGAAGTAACCAATCTCCATAATTGTCCATCATCGATGAGGCTATTGATCTGCATACATACCAATCGATGCAACTGAGTTGAGCTCAAGAAAAAGAATGCTTGAAAATGCATATCTATATTTCAACCTTGGCTCCCCACAACATCAGCTTCCCTTGGGTTGCAATCTGAGCAACAAAAACCCTGGGGACATCACAAAATAAAGAGGTGATTCACATCTTTGCATCCAAAATCTTCAAAAAGATACGAAAAGCCACAGAAAGTGATACAAAAAGATGAAGTTGTCTGTCCCCAAAGCGATAAAAAATGTAGCCTGTCCCCGATTAAGCACAGGAAATGATAACACCATAGGAAGTCCAACCATTGTCATGAAACCCAATTAGTCATGAAACGGTTGCATATAATGCTGTATAAACTCATTTTGGTGGTGGTACATTGGGGCCGCGTAATGAAACACGGCCTTTAGCAATATCATTTAGTGGGTCAATAGTTCTCATGTGTATGATACCCTGTTTCCCCATTGGTTCCCCGCAAGTGGGTGTGTTTAAGCTTAACTTTGATAGCCCCACCATAGGAAATCTTGGCCTAATGGGTATCAGGGTATCATTAAGGGCATGATGATGCTTTCAGAATGGCTTATTCTGGGCTGGCAAGTATTAAGGCTTCTAATGAAGCTGAGATTTTTGTGGTTAAGTGCTGTATTAGGTTGTTGCCTCCTTCGTTCCATGGTTTTAAATTTCTACCAAAATCAACATGAAACAACCGAAATATTTCTATTTCCATCCCTATCGAAATGCATACCGAACCCGAAGTTGAAACGCATACTAGAACCAAAACTATAAGGGTAGGAGTTATCCTGTTCAGAAAGAATAGGTTTATCAAGGTGCCATTGTCTAGGTCCCATGACTACTGCAAAATTTACAAGGAGTCAATGGTGGTAGCAAAAGGTTGGAGCAAATATTGTATGGAATTGTATGATAAAATCAATGGTGTTTTGCATGAACAAAACGAGTCTGCGTAAATAAATTGAGGAATTTTTCTAGGCAAGGAGATCGCAATTTTCAATAAGTTGTTTTGATAGGTGCTCTGTTTTGATAGAAAATGTATCAACATATAGGCTGTGTACTTTAAGTGGTGGGAACAGAGAGCTCAACAAAGCAGTCAGCATAAAAGGAAGTTGTAGAAATAGTTTGCGTATCTGGTGCATTTCAGAGGGATTAAGATATCACACACAACAGCGACACCAAAAATGAGAGAAGGTCAATCTTTTCCGATTGAGTGTTATGAATTCTCCCAAACCAAAGCAAATATTATTTAGAAAAGTTCAAAACAGCCTTCATTTCACTGTCTGAAATCGATTCAACCTTTTCTGTAGGGGGTTATGTGTACATGAACTCCAAATTCAACCAATGTCCAGAAAACCAAAAACCAGATGTTTAAGCATCCAATTATGCCTGGAAATGGCTACGATACCATGCTAAAGGAAAATTGATTATATTCCAACACAATATATAATAAGAAACTACGTAATTACTTGCATTCCTATTTGTAGAAGTAAAAGTGAATAAATAACACCAATTCTAACAACTTAAGCTTTTAGAGTAATTGGTTGTTTCACATGGTATCAGAGCTATTGCCTCACGGTAGGTACTGTGTTCAAAACCGAACAACTCCTTGATATTAAAAATTCACATGTACAGCCAACCGAAAAAAGAGGGGTGCCATGTGAGGGGAGTGTTTAAGTATAAATGAATAAATAACACAAACTCTAACAGCTTAAGCTCTGGGGGTAATTGGTTGTTTCAAACTATTCATGGAAAAGTGAGACTCACATAACATTAACGACAATGAGGACATTGGTCCATAGCCTTCCATTGAAAGAATTATTGATAAATGTTTGGAAAGAGGACTTTCCTCGATCTCCTGTGTCCTTCCCCTTTTTCTCATTGATGTAAAATAAGCAAGATGAAGATGTTGCTGAGAAAACATCAGAGAGTCTTTCCAGAAAACTGATCCTATTTGATAAAAGCACTCTTCCACTCCAGACATCTTTGATTCCGTGCAAATGCTTAGAATGATAGAAGTAGAACTCCTGTTGATTTCAGGGATGAAAAGAAGTGTTGAGAAAAATCTGCCAGGAAAGTCCGATCTGATTGTGCACAAATAGACATAAAAGTAAAAATAAACACAAGCCACAAGATGAACACCAAGATTTTACGTGGTTCGGCAAAGATGCCTACATCCACGAGAAAGAACACAATCTTCACTACGAGAAAATAAAATTACAAGGATCGCAACGGATTAACAAAAACCCGCAAACCACAGCCCTTTCCCTTATCCTCTCAACCAAGACTGTACATGAGAAAACCCGAGAAAAAAAACCCGGGAGAAAAACTCCAAGAAGAAACCTTCCCTCCCTCCCTCAAGCGTTTTAGGAAGAGGCTTTACAGTTTGGATTGCAAGAAAAATATTTCTTGAGGGAAAATTTTCCTAGATTTTTTTTTTTGTTTCAACAATTTAGAGAAAAATAGTAAATTTTTAGCGACATCATTATAAATTAAAGGTCGATGTAAATAAATTTTGAACTGTGGTGATTCAAGTCACTTTTTTCATATGTAATCAAACAATGGAAAAGTATGAGATTTCGGAAAAAAAATTTCCTTTTCAAACATTTCTAGAAAATTCCTGCAATCCAAACAGGATCTTAGGTTTTAGAAAAACCTAAAAAAATAACTTCTAAAGGTTTTAGAAAAAAAACTAAAAAAATAACTTGTAAAGAAAGAAATGCAAACAAAAGGTGGGATTGAGTTAGAATTGAGAGAAGGGTTGAGTTATACCTGGAAGGAGGATCGAAGGAAAAACCCTAACTGGTTTTTGCGGAGATTAATGAAATCGCCGACCCGAAGAGATACGGCCATGGTCACGAAGTGGGTGGCGTTGGGGGTGTCCTTATAATTTTGGAACCCAAAGTTTGGAGGAAGAATTGCTCCCATAATTTCTCTTAGTTTCATTAAACAATGGAAAACCGCTGAATTGAAGAATGAATGACCAGAGATTTGTATTTTGGATGGTCGGAAATTAGGACTGGTGCCAAACCCATGACCTCAAGCAAAGAGAAATGATATCCGTAAAGCTCCCTTGTTTTGATATTTGCACCCTACCACTCTCTCTTTCTTTTTTCTTTTTTTCTTTTTTTTTTGGTTTTCCTCAATTCTGATTGGCTGAATTATTTCGAGTGTTATGTAGGAGTGCAAATGGATATTCAAAAATTCGATAACCGTCCGCATCAGAATCCGTTTCAAGCTGATATTGTCTGAATCCGTTTCAAGCGGATATTATCCGAATCCGTTTATGAGATATCCGGCTCTTAGCGGATGCGAATCTGGTAAATGGTATATCCGATCCATTTAACATCCGAATTCAAGAAGTACATGCTTTTTTATTTATTATTAATAATATCTATTAATAATATCATTAATATTTATTTTTAGTAATGACACACTATCTTTTGTTTCTAAAAGAAAAGTGAATTTTTCTTTTAGAAAAAAAAAAACAAAAGTGTTTTGGGTGGTCTGGTTTTAGGGTTAGAAAAATTCATTCGAGGAGTAAGAAGGAGAAGAAAGAAAAAGTGCTGCAATAAAATGTTCGAATTTACCGGATAAACGGATACGGATAATATCCGAATTCGAACAATATCCGCTGGAATCGAATTTGGTAATTGATATTAAATATCCGTCGAATTCGAATCCGAATCTGAATTTGGACAGTGTATACAGTAATCGAATTTGGATATAGCCATATCCGATTTGAATTCGATCCGTTTACACCCCTAGTGTTATGTACCGTTAATACCCAATGACAAAGATTCTAAATTTAAAATGAAATTAGCATGCATATGGGAAGATTATTTTTTCACCCAAATGTAGGATAATGCGCCCCTCTCTTAAACATGAATTGTGGGCTCATTATCCTACGGGGGGCGAAAATATCATCGTCCATATTCAGTAAGCCTTCTATGAAATCCCCACTCTCTACTCTACCCTCTTCAGTACATTTTGGCAGCGACCGACCCCCACGATGTTGATATGCCCACCCCTCCTCTGTTCATATTAGTTGTACGGATTCTAAAATGTTATTTTTTGCTGGGAAATAATCTGGAATTTATGTAACTGACTACTCAACTCAACTAAGCCTTTGTCCCAAAATAGTTGGGGTCGGCTAATCAATCCTTTAAAATTTTCATAAAGGAGGTGAAAGAATCCACCCGGCTCAAATTGACTAAGTTACCTCACACTAGTTGGGTTCGTCTACATAGACAAGTGGGCAAATTTATACCCGCACATTTTCCTCTCTTTCACCTCCACAGTTCGAAGGGTTGGGATGATCCTATGGAGCTGAGCGAGAAACATCATTCCATTGGATGTGTAAGCGGGTCCCCTGTGTATCACGTTTGTTAAAAAAACAAATTATAAATGACAATCGAGCCCTTCTATTCCTTTAAAAAAAACCGATATTCCAGTCGAGTTCCTCTCTCTTCAAAACGACCATAAGAAAAGAGATTGAGCACAGAAGAAAAAGGGGAAAGACTAGGGTTTCTACTCAACGCCACCCTCGATCTCCCCTCCCCTCCGCTCGATCTCCTCTCTGTTACTATCCTGAGTGGGGGCCCGCCTAGGTATGGGATTGGGTGGGACCCAACCTGGTATGGGACAGGTTTAGAGGGCCTTGCCTAACGCGTTCCATCAGCTCTGGAGCTTTTGGCGTATCGGTAAGGACCTAGGCCCACCATGCTTCCGAGTCGGCCGTCCACGGCGGCCCACTCTGTGACGGCTTTCACTCCGGTCTTTTTTCCAGGTAGCCATTTCCACAGGTCTCCCCTTCTGCGGCGGCACACTCTGAGGCAACTTCACTCTTGTGACTTTCACTAAGGCTTTTTTTACCAGGTAGCACTCTTCAGATAGTCCTGTCCATAGGTCGCCCCTTCCATGACTCGAACTCTTGCATGCTTTGATTTGTTCGGTCCCTCTTATATTATTATCATAAGTATCGTACATTGTGGGTCTTTAGCTCAAATTGGAAGAGCACTTGAGATGTTATTTCTCAAGAGGATGGTGGTTCAAGTTCACCAAGGTCCTTTTTTTCCCTTCAGATGTCGCATGACAGGAATTTGATGAAATGCCTGAGAAAGATGTGGTGTTAGGCCATTATAAGTTGTACATGTGAATCACTATTAGTCGGTCTTTGGAATGTGTGAATCACTGTACTCGAACTGCATTTAGCCTAAATGCAGTTTTAGAAGGCTACATCATCTAGTACTATGTTATTTAACATATGATTTGGATTTGCAAGTTTCTCATGAGACTATTGACGCAGGTACTTGAAATATATCAGATCCGAATACTTCTGGACATAAGCTCTAATAGACCTATGTCTAATTCGTCACATGAGGCTCTGTTTTACTGGTATATACTACACATCAAGAGGATTACTGAGAGCTCTTCCACATCTCCTTTTTCTTAAAGGCCTTAATCTTCAATTCTAGTTTGGATCTACTAATTGTTGATGTGTGTGGGAATCCTGCTTCCAATGTCCACGAGATATACATTTAGTTCCCTCTTGAACTACTCGAGCTTATAAGATCTCCATATGGAACGGAAGTTGCTTATCTAAAGCTCTGTAAAAGAAAAGAAGAAATAAATTTCTACCTCTTGATATAAATATTACGAAGAATCAGTGATCCTACATCCATTTTGTCACAGATATTCTAGTGCAAGGACGTGTGCTTGCTGTCCTGTCATGAGAAGTGCTCATGTTTTCTTAACTTTTGTCTAGTAGAGAATTTATTTGTGATGATCAACAGCCACTAAAATTAAGTCCTTAAAGGATTGTGCATGTAATTACATTATGTGGTCGTTGTTTGTTTTAGACTCAAATTGATCAAGTAATATTTCTACATGTGATTTATTAGCCTTTCCAAAGAACAAGCCTGAAACATCACCAAGGAGGATCAGTTTTGGATTGTGGTTCTGAGCTAATTAGAACATCCATTGGTGGGCCTGAGTCAAACTTTCATTGTTATTAAAACTCTTCTTTAACAGTTCTGCAATTGTGCTTACAACTGGATGTTGAACTGCACAAAATCAGAATTTTATTGAGTTGCAGTTAGCTGGCACTACAGACTCACTCTTTGAATATTTGCTTAAATAATGATGGTGGCATAAGAGGCTTAGACTTGCATGGGGTGATGCCTCTCTTCTATAATGTCTTGAATAGTGGGTCAAGGCACCAATATATCCATATGCATGTGTGAAGCTGAATATTTGGATTTGAAAGAGTTCCCTGGCAATCGTTTTTGAAAACTTCTTACTCAATTAGTTTATGACAACTGCCTCCTTCAACTTGACTCAGCCTTGCATATATTCATACTTGATGTGCTCATGATTGTATTTCTATTTTTAGGTTCAACTGGTTAGATTCCGGACACTATTTCCAATCCGTGGAGACAAATTAAACATTCACCAGTGTGTGCGACAAATGTTCTAAAGGCAAAGATGGATGAATAATTCCAAGGCAAAAATTATGCCAGCACATTTATCAAGTCTCAAGTCAAAAGATATGGAACTCATGTGACAAAATTCCACAATTGAAAGCCAATCCAATTGAATTAGACATTGAGAGCCATCTTAACACAAGCACTCAAATCCGTAAACTTGTGTGTCAAAATTTCGCATCCTTGTTTTCATAGCATTCATAAAGACAACAAAATGCACGTGTAGCAGAATTCTGCTATACCAATTACAATGACTAGAAATTAGGTTGCCATTACACAAACTGCAATATCACTAATATACAGAGCATGGTGCTGGTTTCTTAACTTCACAACCAACCATTGCAACAACCATTACCTATAATGAGTATGAGAGAGAAGGTGAAGATCCCTTGTTCTAATATCAGATACTGCATTTTAATACCATACTAGCAGAAGAGATTAAGAATCTTGGTGGATTCGAACCACCATACTCTTGAGAAACATTAGGCCATGTTTCCCAAGTACTCTTCCATTTGAGTTAAAGACCCAAAAGAAGATTGTGGCAAGCAAGAGCCTTTCAAAATGGATCAATGAAAAAAAAAATGTGCTCGGATACCATGATAGTACAGTGCACCAGTGGCATGCTCCTCTACACAGCTCCATGTCTGCTACCATACTCTTTATAATAATGCAATTGCCAACCCAAAAAATGTGGTTTCCATGACTTTTAATCCAAAGAACCACAAGACGTTGACCCAAGTCTCGATCTCTTTGGAGGAAACCAATTGGTTCAAGGATCTGCCCAAAAAGCTTTGATAAGTTTTGGGATTTTCACTAATCTCAGATTAATTGTATTAATAGTAACATGTGCATTCATGTTCAATAATCTCAGATTAATTTTCACTAATCTCAGATTAATTTTCACAAAGTTTTGCTATGAAAAACCGTTTCAATAATATAGTAGTTGAAGGGGATTCATCCAATGTTATTCGATGGCTCAATAGATCTCAAAAGCCGCCGTGGAGAATTGATAGATGGTTCGATGAATTGTTTGATTGGGTGGATTCCATGGATGTTGTGTTTCTTCACGTGCTGTGTTCCGCTAATCAGATGGTGGATGGGTTAGCTAGAGGAGGAGTCTTCAAGGACTCTCTCGCCCTCTATGATTCTCTCCCTCCATGAATCTTTTTTGTATTTTGTGTTGATCATTCTTTCTTTCGTTGTACTTTGACCATCTGGGTCTTTTTTAATATAGTGGCTAGCATTTTAAAAAAAAAAAGAAAAAAAAAGAGTAACATGTGCATTATTAACTTCTTCTTCTTCTTCTTTTTTTTTTTTTTGAAGAGGTAAATATGATCTATTAATAGAGGCCAAAGAGCCCAGAAGAATATACAAAAGAAAAAACAAAGAGATACAGGAACAGAAAACAAGAGAGAAGATCAAGGAGGAAGATGGTCAAAGGATTGCATGCAATCCCTAACTACTCCATCCTTGGCTAGCTTATCGGCTACTCCATTAGCAGATCTTTTAACATGATATGCCATGGTAAGAGGGCCACCAAAAATATCTTGGATTTCATCGAACCACGGTGCAAATCCATGGGACAGACCGACAGAGTGTGATCCACTAATCCAACTTATCACATTCTTCGAATCTCCTTCAATTTCAACCTTCCCCAATTCATCACTGGATAACAACTTAATGCCATAGTGAGCTGCTCTCACCTCAGCCTCATTAGAATCCGATACCCCAATGGGGCCCGAGTAAGCCCATTTAACGATACCTTGATCATCTCTTAATACTCCCCCAATTCCGGAAGGACCCGGGTTACCCATGCTAGATTCATCAAAATTTAGTTTCAAGGCTCCTTGAGAAGGAGGTTCCCAAATCTGATCTACTTTAGGTGCTTCCCTCTCTCCATTACATATAACCTTCCACCCATACCAAAGGTTGAAAGCCGATACAAATGCAAAGCTAGGAGTTGTTCTCACCCAGGAAATAATGAGAGCAATAACCTTATTGAAAAGAAAGAGAGGTCTTCGAAACGAAACCTTTGAAGACTCTAGCGTTTCTTTCTTTCCACAGAACCCAAATGACTGCAAGAAAGACACCTTCCAAAGGCATTTCCCTTTCTCTTTCCCTTTCCAAGGAGTGAATCCCAACTCTCAAACAAATCTTCTAGTTTGGCTGGGAGTAGGGGTGTAAACGAGCCGAGCCGAGCCGAGCTTGGCCAGGCTCGTTAAGCTCAAAAGCTCGGCTCAGGCTCGGCTCGGTCAGGCTCGCGAGCCTTACCGAGCTCGGGTTATATTAAGTTCACACCCCTCTTCTTCCCTGGACAGCCCTATCTAGTATAATTTGACTACTTTTTTTACACTATGGGGGGTGGTCCAAGTAACAAATGGGGTTCCAAAAATGAAGTGGCATATTTTGCCTCCCCCTTTCACTCCCTGGACAACCCATTTAGTGTATATATTAATATATAATATATATATTTAAATATATTAAATTCTTAACGAACCGAGCCGAGCCTGGCCTAAATCGGGCTCGGCTCGTTAAGCTTAACGAGCCTGGCGAGCCGGCTCGGCTCGGCTCATTAAGGATTTGAGCCGAGCTCGAGCCGAGCTTTTTTCGAGCCAAGCTCGAGCGAGCTTCCGAACCCGAGCCAAAATTGACACCCTTAGCTGGGAGGACCCATGCTACGCCAAACCTGTACAGCAACCTGTTCCATACCTCTATGGCTACCCTACATTGCAATAGCAAATGGTCTACCGATTCACCCTCCTCTATGCATAAGGGACAATGATCGATAATCAAAATGTTGAGCTTCCTCAAGAAATCCACCATTTGAATCCTTCGTAAAATAGCCGCCCATGCAAAAACTTGCACCCAAGGAGGAACATGGATGCTCCATACCTTGGCTACTTTGGAGGGTGAAGAACTTGGCACCAACAGATGATAGAAAGATTTGACTGAGAAATCCCCTCCCGAGTTCCAGATCCATATTCGTTTGTCCGCACCAGAGCGTTTGATATAGATCTTCTCCAGCATAGCAAACAGCCTGCCCACTGAATCAAGTTCTCTGTCAAAAAAGTCTCTTCTGAACAAAAGTGACCAAACCACTCCACTTTCCCCCCGAGCAAAGCACATTTCACATGTAATTCATATAAATATTTATACATAATATATTACATTTCAATTGCAATTCATATAAATATAATTATGTAACAGATACTAATATAGCATACCACTAATTCACTTCAATTTCAGTATGTGTTTCAGTTGGGATGGAAATGGAAACATTTTGGTCATTTCATGTCAGTTTCGATGGAAATTTAAAACCATGATACTAAGACAATCAATCATGTGTCTTGTCTAGGACATTGATAGATAATGGCCCGTTCTAGTTGCGTGAATGTCATTATGATGTATGTGGGCTGGGTTAGAATGTAGTTTTTATGTAGTTATGGCTATGTGTTTTAGGGTAGTGGGTGTTAGGAAATGAGAGAGAGAGAGAGAGAGCACATATTTTTTTATTGTTGTAAAAATCTGAGTCTTCAATTGAAAGTTTAGCATGGAATTTTGGTTTAGGACAGAGAAACCTCATGAATCAAAGTTTTGATCAAGCATTAAGGATCTATATATTTGATTTTTTAGACAGATATTACAACCTAGAGCTGTTTTATCAAGTTTTCATCATGAAATTGCAATCCTCCCTCCACCCTCCTTGAAAAATTCTAGTTTTTTAGGAAAAAAAATCTATAAAAATAGTCATCAACTTACAAATACACTCCAATTTGAAAGGGTCCAAATTGAACCCAATTTGCAATTTGGGCGTACATCCAAACAAACCCTAAAATTCTACTTCATACAATCATATGGATTTACACATGGTTAGAGAGAGAGAGAGAGAGGGATTTTACCGGCGTAGCTTTGATTGCGACCGAGATGGAGAGAGGATTCGTCGATGATCCTGACCGTTGGTTTGAATTCTAGTGCTTGGAGGGCTTCAGAGAGGCAAATCGCAGCCGTTGATTTCCCGCTGCAGGGCTGCCCGCATATAACGACGAGAATTCTAGGGCTTGGAGGGCTTCAGAGAGGCAAATCGCAGCCGTTGATTTCCCGCTGCAGGGCTGCCCGCATATAACGACGAGAGCCATGCCCACAAATCTCTCTCACGTTTTTTTACCGCAGTCGCACTCCTACCTTGACTCTTAAAAAGTCCTCTTCTTCCTCAATTAACTGTAGTTATTGAATGTGGAAACAGACAAATAAAAGGGGTGGCATTTGTAATTTGAGAGGGATAAATTTGCATACTGCAATTGATAAGAAAACATGGGGCCATCATGAAATTAAGCCGAACGTGAGTGTCAAACTGTCAAGTGCCCGGACAAGCCCTAACATAGCTTCTGGCTTGGAGCCTTGGACCTTGTCTTCACGGGTGTAAAATGGTGGGGCCACTCTATGCATGGGCTGGGGGGGAGATTGTGGGGCCCACACCATCAAAAGATAATGGAAAATGGTGGGTCCATCCGAATGCATAGGTTTGAGTGGAGCTGGTAGGACCCAACCTATTAAATCATAGTGTAAAATGGTGGACCCCACCCGTGCTATGCATGGACCGGTAGAGATAGTGCGCCCACTCATGGAGGTAAAAATGGTGGGCCGCACCACATGAACGGCTAGAGATTTGGGTCCTACCTTATCAAAACATGAGGTGCAAATGGTAAGCCCCACACACACTAGTTACATGCTTTATGTTTTCTGATTTTTAGCTACTTCCCCTTCATCCCCACTTGGAGACACTGATTTATCATAAAAAATAAAAAAAATTATGGTAGCCAAACATGCCCTCAAGGGTCGTGTTGTTACATGTATTTTACAATCAAGGATAAGCTAAAACCCGGCTTTTATAAGCTAAAACTTAGGGCTGTTTGGATACATGGATTTTAGAATCCAGATTTTAGTTTGAAACAATCCACTATCCTTGATTTTAAGTAAGAAATTCAGGTTTTAGAACTCTCTCCCATCCTGGGATTTATAAAACCTGAAAACACGAGACGGTCTCCTACTCTCTTGCTCGACGGAAAAAAGGGCGAGAAATCAGAAAACGATGGACGATCTCCTTCTTCTCTCGTCTTCCATCCAGGATTTTGAGGAAATCCAATAGGTTAATCCGAGCTTATAAAATCCATGTATCCAAATGGACCCTAAGTAGCCACTTGGATGCAAGGATTTTATAATTCAAGATTTTAAAATCCTGGATTTCATATGCTAAAACTTGAATTTTATAGTTAAAACCTGAATTTTATAAGCTAAAACGTAGACTGTATATTTTCAGGATGGTAAAATCCACGCTTTAGCTTATAAAATTCAGATTTTATCTCATAAAATCAAAGTTTTAAATTTAGAAATCCAGGATTATAAAATCCTTGTATCCAAACACCCATCAAGGCTAATATGTCCTGCTACAAGTAGATCGAGTTTATTTCAAGTATATTCAGGCCCAACCCAAGCCTTTGGAGTAGAAATGCAGAAATGCACTTAGTATAAACTAAGGCTAATATGCGTTAGGTATACATGTGTGGTGATCAATCCATCTGGTGCATTGAATTCGCGCGCATCATGGTCATGGGATGATTAAAGCGTCAAATTGAGTTGGATACAAGCCATAACTAAGCTTATAATTAAGCCTAAAATCTAGGCCCAGCCCAACCAAGAGGACCTTGTAGCCCTTGAAATGTTACTTCCGGTCCTGTTTGGATTGCAAGAATTTTATGGAGAGGTTTAGTAAAGAGATTTGATGGGCTGCTGTGGGTCTG
Source organism: Tasmannia lanceolata (assembly GCF_043159265.1). Taxonomy (NCBI): domain Eukaryota; kingdom Viridiplantae; phylum Streptophyta; class Magnoliopsida; order Canellales; family Winteraceae; genus Tasmannia; species Tasmannia lanceolata. The sequence goes on from NW_027518693.1 coordinate 3,906,041, forward strand.
CTCCTGGGCCCGGTCAAATGGGACTATCAATTCGGGGTTTCAATGGGCTGGACCCAATCATGGGTCTGGCCCAAAAGACTGACTAGTTTAAAATCTTGAATCCCAATTACAAGAGTAATTTTGAATCCGATTAGACTGGATCCGGCCCCTTGACACCTCTAAAGCTGTGAACAGGTGGCCTCACTCTCTAAGTCTGCTAGGGCTCATTTAGGCCTGTTCGTTTTGGATTCTTTTATCCAATAATCGGGGCCGCCCTGTTCGTTTCAGATTGTAGCAACCGATTGTTTGCCTCCAAACTGATTATTGGAGTCAAAATTAATGTAATTTTGAGTCTGATAATTGGTTTCAGGGCTAACAATCGTTTGCACAATCTGAAATGAACAGGGCCTTACGATTATAAAAACTGATTGAGTGCCAAACCAATTATTGAACTCAAAATCACGTTTAAATTTTAGTCCAATAATCGGTTTCGAAATCACAGTGAGTTGACATAATCTTAAACGAACAAGGCCTAGTATAGGAGTCACAGTCGGTTGTCAGAATCGAACAGGGCCTAGAGTGTGGATTTTTGTAGGTCTTAATCTTATGCGTGTGATATCTGTTTAGCTTGGAGCCATCTGATATTGTTTGCCTACGTGGTACTTGAGACGAGTAATAGAAAGTATAGAGAACATTTCCTACACACTTGTGTAGGTAAGTTACCTACGCACTAGCTTAAAATACAGTGGCGGCCCACATTGTTTGGGTGATCCAAACAATTCATTTGAATTGTCCTCACATAGATAGGGTGTCCACAAAAAATCAGATACATAGGATTATCCTAACCATTCAAACTATGGAGGCAAAAAATGGACTAATTTGTGAAGGTTTATACACGTCCATTTTACCTCCACAAATCGTAGGGTTGGGATGCAGTGGGGGCCCAAACAATGTGGGCCCCCACTGTATTTTAAGGTAGTGCGTAGGTAACTTATCTACACAAGTGTGTAGGAAATGTTTTCTCTAGAAAGTAACATACATGCAAAAAATCTTTCACATCCAAAAAAGTTAGTGAGTGTCCATCACTTCCTACTTTCAAGCTCCTTTCCATGTTAAAAAGCTATGATAGGTCATTTTCTCGTATGAAACCACCACATCTTTTGGGGTATTGGGTTTGTACTCTTACGTTAGGGTTCAACCCCATAGCTTAAATGAATTGTACCTCTCGAACCTTTTTTTTTTTTTTTTTTGATCGGTAAGCTGGGATTAGGCGGACTCCGACCAGAGATTCATTAAAATAAATATAAAACAGAGATACACGGGGGCCTGAATCGGCGCCAAGCTAGAAAAGATATATCAAAAAGAAGTCAAAGAAAGCTAGAAGAAATAGGAATAATCAACTGAGAAGAAACTCACATGACTTCAAGCAGATTGAGCAAGACAGAGGGGGCAATGGAGCCATCTAAAACAACAAGAGAATAAGTCTCTTTCTGATAGTAGCTACAACATGATGAGGATGTGAGTCATTTCCGCCGTTTGTAGAGAGTTCCTTGAGCATCACTGGATATGGATTGGAGAAGATCCGTCGGGAATGAAGAGGGTAGAAGTCTTTCTCCTTTGATGGGGCACTCTACCTTTGAGAGGTAATCAGCAGCACCATTAGATTCTCTCCAGACATGAGTGATTTCCCAGGTATTGAAACTAATCAGCTTGGAGTGAATCGAATGAAGGAGTGGTCTCTGCATCCAGTGACATCTGGATGTGCCAAAGATGTTTAGAACTGAAGTGAGGGAGTCTGATTTAATCCAGAGATTTTCAATTCTTTCATCAGAGGCCAGATGGATTCCTTTATGAATTGCTTCCATTTCAAGCTGTTGGATGCTTTTTTCCGAGGTGTTAACAGAGAATGCAATGGAGGACATACCTTTTTCATTTCGGATGATGCCTCCAATAGATGCTCTGTTTTCTTCAAGAGATGCATCAGTATTCAGTTTGGATCTGCCTTTAGCTGGAGGGATCCATTTAGAGAATTTCTCAGGAATGTCTGAAGGGTCGACATTGAGATTGGAAGACTTTGCAAACAGGAGGCTTCTGGGGTTGGGGGAATCTGTCATTCCCAAGTGAATGATTCGAATTCTGATATTAGCTAGGATCTCCCTTAGGATGATTTGCTTATGGTTTTTCTTTCCTTCGAAGATTCTGTTGTTTCTTTCAAGCCAAATGTGATGAATAGCAGAGTTGAATGCTATTCTCATTGCGGTATCAATTCTGTTCCTACCTGGGAAATCTTTTCTGATCCATTCCTCCTCCTCTTCGATTGATTTGAGAGGTTTCTTTCGGGTGGAGAAGCGCCATAGTATCGATCTCCATATCCATGAGGAGAAAGAACATCTGAAGAATAAGTGATCATGAGTTTCTCTGTCATTCAAGCACAGAGGGCATTTTGTTTCTCTGGAAGATCCAAGAAAAAGTAATATGTCCCTAGTGCTGAGCTTGTATAGGAGAGCTTGCCAGGAGGTAAAACTCTGCTTTGGGATTGAGCCTTTGAACCAAACAGTGGAGGCCCAAGGAATTTTTGGATGAGAGATTCAAGTGATGTTCCAGGCAATCTTATTGGAGAACCTCCCATCTGGGTTTGGTTTCCAAATTAGGAAGTCTTCACAACCAGGAATCAGAATTGCTGCATTGAGAATGGAGTTGATGTTTGGGAGTGAAGCTAGACGTGAAGGAAGCCATTCTCCATTAGAGTAGATTTGATCAATTGAGGAGGTTTGAGAGATGGCAATGAGAGGTCTGCCATCTGGGTACTAAGATATGACGGGGCCATTTGGGTGCCAAGGGTCTTTCCAAAAATTTATTCCTTTCCCCTTACCTATTTGATAGCATATGTGAGGTTTTGCAAGATCTCTCGCACGAAAAATGCTTCTGGTACCCCATGAGGGATTCCAAGGGATTGAAGCTTGCCAGATGGATTTGTCTTTTAGGTATTTGGAGTGAAACCAAGGTTTCCAAAGGGATCTTGAGTTGTTTATGATGTTCCAGAGAAGCCTCAGTTGGCAGGCAATGTTGACTTCTTTGGTTTTTATGAGCCCAAGCCCTCCTTCCAATTTCGGAGTACAGATATTGTGCCATGCTATCGGGTGGTATCTTTTTTACTGTACTCCCAGCCCATATGAAATTTCTTGTTATCTTATCAATTCTATCAAGGACTCCGATAGGCAAATTGAAAGAAGAGGACCAGTAGAGTTGGAAAGAAGTGAGAACTGTTCTAGTGAGCTCAACCCTCCCAGCTCTAGTGAGAAGTTTGCTCGACCAGCTTGCCAATCGTTTTTCAACCTTTCCAATCAAGGGATTACAATCAACTGAGGTTAAGCGGTTGGAGGTGAGTGGAAGGCCCAAGTATTTTATTGGCAGATGGCCCTCGGGAAAGCTAAGAATTGGAGCAATGAGACTTTTGAGATGCATGGAGCTTTCAGAATAGAAGATCTCACTTTTCTGAACATTCATATGTAGGCCAGAGGATTGATTAAACTGTTTGATGCAATCTGTGATATTTCTAGCAACTTGAAGATTGGGAATTGCAAATATAAGAATGTCATCAGCAAAGAGTAGGTGGGAGAGTTGGAATTTTCTGCAAGAGAAAGGGGAAACTATGAGCCCAGAGGAGGTGGCATCATTGAGGATGGTGGAGAACAGCTCCATGCAGATGCAGAAAAGCAGAGGGGATAAGGGATCCCCCTGTCTTAGCCCATTGTACCTCTCGATCCTCTCTTGCTAAGCTTAAGGTTTTCCCACGCTAAGGAGTTGGAACCCGCCTCACCTATACAATTTTTTTCGGTAGTGATACTCCCCCCACCCCCATAGTCTACAACCGGTACAACACTACCAACCACATCATAATGACATTTTTGTAGGTCTTAATGACCGAAACGGTCATTCCAGACATTTTGTCTTGATTTCGTTCGAAACTTTCGGTCCGAAAAAAAAAAGATATTTGTAAGCATTAGTGCAAACACTGTACTGGAATTCCTGAATTCCAATGGAATGGAATTCCAGAACCGGAATTCCGGCCGGCCGGAACGGAACGGAATTTATAACTAGGGTTACACCATACCTCCCCCCTAGATGTAAATATTGCTCCGGTGAACATTTGTTTTGGTCACTAGAAAGAAATGTTTCGGTCATTGCGGACATTTTGTCTTGATTTCGTTCGAAACTTTTCGGTCTGAAAAAAAAAAAGATATTTGTAAGCATTAGTGCAAACATTGTACCGGAATTCCAGCCAGAACGAAATTTATGGTCGTCCCGTTCAGGATTCCGGACCAGAACCGGAATTCCGGCCGGAACGGAACGGAATTTATAATTAGGGTTACACCATACCTCTACAAGAAACAACCCCCCCCCCCCCCCCCCCCCCCCGGTGTCTCTGTCGGGTTCCATAGATATTACACAAAGACAGAAGCACAGGTATTAGAAATATGAAAAAGATATTTCCTTTTTCAATGAAATAGGCAAAATCAACAGTCTAACACATTTTTAATAAATTCAACAAAAAACCAATCAATAAAATACCAGACCATGTGCATATTACAAAGCCACGATAATATAATATGAATAGGTGGGAGACTGGGAGTCGAAAATGGAATGAAGTTATGAAATTGTATCACTCAAGTTCAGTCAAAATATCTATACACTCAAGTTAAATGCTTCTATCAGAGCATAGGCACTACGAAGTTTTGGTAGCCAGTCTACTGCAAATTTTGAAAAATCTCATAAATTCAACTCATCGGAATGAGAGAGAGATTTGTGCACCACTTACTTTTATGCAATTCCTCTGGTGTTAGCCTCTGAAAGTTCATCATCAAAAACATGTTAGAAACTTTCAAACAAATCAAAGTCTTAGTTAAGAAGTTATTAATTTTGTATACCTTGGATTTAGGATTTGAGACAATGCATTTAGCTATGAAGTTGGCAACTCCATCTACCACTTGCTCCTCATTAATTATCACATAGCTTTCATTATCAATTCCACTCAACTCCTCTGTATTACCTGGAACCATTTCATCCGTGACCCACACCCACCAATTAGGTTCTTCAAGATCAACGTTGTTCAGAGTTTCCACTGGATGGATAGACAACCAGAACCAGACATGCAAAGAAATGTTAACATTAAGGAATAAAAGAAAAAAAGAGATGCAAAGAAACTTTATAATAAACTAAGATTAACGTTAAAAAAGACAGAAATTTCTTTGAAAGAGATTGGAAAACCTGAGGGTCCATTCAAAGGGGAATTGTTGTTTGGTGCCTGATGGAGTGATTCAAGTTGGGTCAAGAAGCTTAAAGAGTCCACAGTAGCTACAAGACGCAAATACAGCTGAAAAAATAGCGAGATTATTGCATGTAATTTAGCCCTGAATTTCTAATTCAATCGAAAAAAAAGAGTAAATACACTAATGCTGGGTGCCCCTAATCAACTTGATGCAATTTCAATATATTAAAATGTTATAAACTAACATAAAGACGAAGGAGATATATTTCTTACTCTTCAGAAGATAGCAAAATCCCTTGAAGTACTGACTTGAGTGCCCTCACAGCAGTCGCACCAACAGGCGTTATAAACCCAAATAGATGGTAACTCGGTTCACCCTACGGATAAGTCGTAAAAACAAGAATAATTAATAGCAGTCTAACAAAAAATGAAAAAATGACAGAGCTTCAAAATCATTAAATCTTCCCACCACTAGCCTGCTGAAATTCATCTGCATAGCAAGTTCTAATCAAATACTTATTTTCTATTGATGAAGATCAAATTCCAAAAGTAAAACAAAAAAGAGCAAATTGCAAGAGTAAAACAAAAAAGGCTTACCTATATTCCTGGATGTCATTTGTGTATCAATGACTAAAGAGGGGGTGATGTTGGGGCGAGAGGCCAAAATAATGAGACGTCATCATAGCCGTATGAAGAACCCTAAGAAATTGGTCATCGTAAGATCAGTTTTTGGGCCCCATCTGGACATGGATGTGATCGGCCTGTTCATCGGAGGGCCCATTTCAGGTTCCACCAAGAGAAGATGAAAACGCTGAATTTTGTCACTAAAAAATTGCCCATGAGATGCGTCCATTTGGAATGGGACCAAAGCCATATGGGTCAAATGGCCAACAAGATCAACGGCCACGATTGAACTCAAGCATCATTTCCTTAAAACAAGATCAATGGCCGCGAGTGTGTTTCACATCAACGGTCAAGATCACAAATTTTGTACCTGGATCGACTGGGTTGCTTTGTTATGGCTCACAACAACCAAGTGTCAATTTTCTGGGTTCCACATTGGGGCATGTATGTGCAATTGAGACCGTCAATCCTGTAGAGACTCACCAGGTTTACAGAAATCAATGGTTTAACTTTTATTTGAAGAACCTTAAATGATGCCAAATGGATGAAGACCCTAGGATCGTCCGATCAAGGCGTTCTCAACGGCATGGCACTAAACTATGCTAGAAATTTACTAGATCAACAAATCCGATCACGTACACGTTGCTCAAGTGGGCCCAAGAAGAATCACAGCCCCCTTTCAATTAGAATTTTTCCTATGGAAGACTATTTTTTTCGCCCCACTGTAAGATAATGCGCCCCTTTTAATAAAAATATTTCAGCGCTCTTTTTTTTTATCGCATTATCCTACACCGGGGGGCGAAAAAATAATCGTACTTTTCCCGCATTATGCGGCGTCCCTGTTAAATAGTCCCACCCAAACCGTATCCTCTTTTTGGGTTAGCTTGTCGTCAAGAGGAGGCAACGAACGGCCCTCTGCAACGAGAGAGAGAGAGAGAGAGAGAGAGAGAGAGAGAGAGGAGCTAGGGTTTTTAGAAAAAATCAAGATCAAGAGAGAGAAGCCAGGGTTCTCAGAAGCTAGGGTTTTCAGAAAAAAATAAAGAATTCAAAGAGAGAGAAGCTAGGGTTTTGAGAAAAAAATCTAGAAATCACAGAGAGAGAGAGAGAGAGAGAGATGGTGGGTCATGGAGTTCATGGAATCGGACACCCATTGGAGGTGGTGGAAACAGTATTGGAGGTTGCAGACGTGGCGTGGAAAGCAATAGAGCATCATCGGGAGCATCGATCCGTTGATTCCGTAGGGGATGAAATCTCCTCTCTACAATCGGAGAATCTCCGTCTCATGACCCAATTGGAGGAGAATCTCAAACTCCTAATCAAGGAAACCCAAGAAGCCCATGAAAAAAAACAGAGGAAACCCAAATTCATTATAAACTTGATTACATCAGTATTAAACTTGATTACATAAGTATAAGAAGATATATTATGTACATTTTCTACCATTCAAAGTGTAAATAATCGCACCTATACCTTCGGCCTCGGCTTCCAGGTACAGCCAAGGGAAATGAACCCCGCATGACGCGGAAGCTCCACGTCGCAACGCCCAGCGCATTTGGCTTTCTTGTAGAAGTAATGCAGCATGAGTCCAATGAGGACTAGAACAGAGACTATGGCGAAAGCCATCATAATGACAACCCATAGGGCAACCGTTTGTCCCTGAGACAGCTGAGGAGGAGATGGAGGAGGAGGAGGAGGGGGAAGAGGAGGAGGAGGAGGGGGAGGGGGAGGAGAACATGGCTGTAAAAAAAAACAAAGAGAGTTAAAAACAAATAGAAAGGAAAGAAAAAAAAAAGAGAGAGAGAAAAAAAAACAGAGAACTTCTGCTGTGAGAAAAATGTTTGAGTTGGTTTTGTAACTTTGTTACTGCCGTGGTCTCTTTTTATAACCCATATGCATGCGGTTTCAAGCATTTTTTTTTATTCTTAGGGTGTTTAAAATGAAACCTGTGATTTTGATAAACATGGCTCCTTGTTTTATCGTCTAGCATTTTATTTTTTAAAAATGCTAGAAGAGAAATACAAGAAGATCAAAGAAGATGGTAAACAGGAATCCTAGAAATACAAATGCACCATTTGTGGGTTGTCTCCCTTTGCTCAACCATTTCCGTCAATCTTATTTTGAAGCCTCGCTTGCAAGGTCAGATTCAGCATCCCCCTCAATCATTACTTATTTACTTGGTGTGTTATTGGATGGGTGAATAATCCATTGATATCCCTAAGGCCCTGTTTGTTTTAGATTATGACAACTGATTGTGGAGTCCCCAACTGATTATTGGACCGAAAAATTGCACTAAATTTTATTTCATTAATTAGTTGTGGACTCCACAATCGGTTGTCATAATCTAAAACAAATAGGCCGTAAGAAATTGGTATGTACGGGTTGGGTTGACCCGTGGGTCAAACGGGTTGGGTTGACCCGTGGGTCAAACGGGTTGGGTCAAAAATGACCCGCATCCCTATATGAGTCAGCACTTAGGTGACCCGCACCCGCTACGGGTGGGTTGGGTCGACCCGCAGGTAATCGGCAATTTTGGTCGGTGATAACTTCTCCCCCATCTATAATTTTGAAAATGGATTCTACAGCCCACACCATAGGATGATCCAAACCGTCCATTTGATGGGCCACAATGTAAATAGGTTGTGCCCCAAAATTCATTTCCATAGGATGATCCCAACCGTCCGATTTATAGAAGTTTCCATAATGTGAGTCCCTCTTTAGATCGGAGGGTTAGAATCATTCTTTGGTAATGATTTTGTGTGCACGACCTATTTACATTGTGGCCCATCAAATGGACGGTTTGGATCATCCTATGATGAAAGGTGCCGTGCAGTGCTTTTTGAAAAATACTAGACAATAGGGGCATAAAAGAAACAAACTTAGAGAAGAATATGATGCCCTGATTAGAACTTAGAAGTTGAACGAGTCAAACTTGATCGAATTAAATGCAGGTCTTGTTCTTGAAACTTACTTCACAAGTCATAACATTGTGTAAAAGATGTTGTAAATGTTGCAGGGATAAAAAAACCACGTCAGCTGTCACTTTCCCTTCCGTTTTACAAGTGTTTTCCTTCAGAACCCTATTAAATGAGAGTGAATTGTCTGTTCTGCCCTTTTTCAATTTGGTCCCTGAAGGGAATTGTACAGCCATTAACAGAAGTTGGATGGGTAAAATGAGTCATTTTCCAAAGAGGTAAAAGTTTGGACGTTAGCGTATGAAGGATCCGAAGACGAGCATGTCATGAATCTTGGTTCAGGTTCGGTTCAGTTCCAAAGATATATGGCTCGGTTCTGGCTCCAAATTGTGGGAACCGGTTGCATATGGTTCGGTTATGGGTATATTCCGGAATCGAACCGAACCATGTCCACCCCTTATCTAGAAGGTACTTAGGGTATCTATTGGCTGGCAGTCCCCTCTTTAACTACGATTACAAAACCATCAAAATAATCGGCCAAAATTATATGTAGCTTATCAAATTATGTAACTTAATACCTAGGTACGTACCGGATAAGGAGAAGTTATGTAATGGGTGGCCATACCATACAAACCCATATTTTTCATAGTGAATGGTATGGCCCACTCCATAGGATGATTCAAACCATCCATTTGTCGGGCCACAGCATAAACAGGTAGTGCCCAAAAATCATTTCCATAGGATGATCCTAACCGTCCGAACTATTGAAGTTCCCTCTATAGATTTGAAGGTTGGGATAATCGGATAGAGTCATAGGGGTGCAACTCGGGTCGGGTTGAGGCAAACCCCGAGATAGCATTCCCTCAACCCTAACCCGAGCCTCGGGTTGAGGATGCTCAACCCTAACCCAACCCGCCTCGCCTCCAAATCGGGTTGGGTTTGGTTCGGGTTGAGTCAGGTTGGGATCGGGTTCATCAAGCCAAACAGAAAAATGAAAGAAGAAAAACATAATCCTCAGGAAATCATGCTAAAATTAGAAGACGGAGGTCGAGTCGGGTTGCGAAGGCCTCAACCCTAACCCAACCCGAATTTAAATCGGGTTGGCTTTTCCCAACCCTAACCCAACCCGAGCCAAAATCGGTTTGAACCCGTCGGGTTCGGGTTGTGCCCGACCCAAGTTGCACGCCTAGTTCATAGAGATACTTTATAGGGCACAATCTATTGGCACAACAAATGAACGGTTTGGATCAACTTATGAAGCATATTTTTTTACGATAGCTGCGGCAAGTGTTTTAATAAACATACCCTCCACTTGTTTGTCGTCGGATACCTTTCAACTGCTAGAGGAGAGACAAGGAGCGCATTTTATCAAAAACAACCAAATCTTTAAAAAAAATGATTGCCCACCAAATACCGCGTAAAAAAAAAATCAATCCAAACCGTCCATCGAACCATGGGCTACAAATATAAACTGAAAAAATCACACAGTAAGAAACCATCCGATTCTTTTTTTCTCATAGGTTTTTCATTGTCTCTGTTTTTTCATCATCTGTTTTTTTTTCTTTCCCTCCTCTGTTTATTTTTTCCAGGTACTCTAATCTATGGCCTTCTTCAACCCCATGGTTGCTGCTGCTGCTCCTCCTCCTCATCCTCATCACGGTGAAGTAGTAACCTTTCCGGTATGGCTGGTGGTTGTCATAGGGGGGCCCACATTGTTTGGGTGATCCAAACCATTCATTTGAATGGTCCTCACAGAGATAGGGTGTCCACAAAAAATCAGATCCATAGGATGAGGAGGGGGAGCAGGAGGAGGAGGAGCAGCAGCAACCGTGGGGTTGAAGAAGGCCATAGATTAGAGTACCTGGAAAAAAAAACAGAAAGTTAAAACAGAGGGAGAGAAAAAAACACAGACGATGAAAAAACAGAGACAATGAAAAACCTATGAGAAAAAAAGAATCGGATGGTTTCTTACTGTGATTTTTTCAGTTTATATTTATTACCCATGGTTCGATGGACGGTTTGGATTGATTTTTTTTTACGCGGTATTTGGTGAGCAGTCATTTTTTTAAAGATTTGGTTGTCTTTGATAACATGTGCTCCTCGTCTGTCGTCTAGCAGTTGAAGGGTATCCGACGACAAACAAGTGCAAGTGGAGGGTATGTTTATTAAAACACTTGCCGCAGCTATCGTAAAAAAGTATGCTTCATAAGTTGATCCAAACCGTTCATTTGTTGTGCCACAACGTAAATAGATTGTGCCCTAAAAAGTATCTCTATGAACTAGGGGTGCAACTTGGGTCGGGCTCAACTCGAACCCGACGGGTTCAAACCGATTTTGGCTCGGGTTGGGTTAGGGTTGGGAAAAGCCAACCCGATTTAAATTCGGGTTGGGTTAGGGTTGAGGCCTTCGCAACCCGACCCGACCTCCGTCTTCTAATTTTAGCATGATTTCCTGAGGATTATGTTTTTCTTCTTTCATAATTCTGTTTGGCATTGATGAACCCGATCCCAACCCGACTCAACCCGAACCAAACCCAACCCGATTTGGAGGCGAGGCAGGTTGGGTTAGGGTTGAGCATCCTCAACCCGAGGCTCGGGTTAGGGTTGAGGGAATGCTATCTCGGGGTTGGCCTCAACCCAACCCGAGTTGCACCCCTATGACTCTATCCGATTATCCCAACCCTCAAATCTATAGAGGAAACTTCAATAGTTCGGACGGTTAGGATCATCCTATGGAAATGATTTTTGGGCATTACCTGTTTATGCTGTGGCCCGATAAATGGATGGCTTGGATCATCCTATAGAGTGGGCCGTACCATTCACTATGAAAAATATGGGTTTGTATGGTATTGCCACCCATCACATAACTTCTACTTATCCGGTACGTACCTAGGTATTAAGTTACATAATTTGATAAGCTACATATAATTTTGGCCGATTATTTTGATGGTTTTTTTTCATCTACACAACAACAGCCATCTCTCCAAAGAATTATATTTTTAAGGATAGAAAGTAGAATAAAATAAAACGTCAAAAACTAAAATAGCCAAAAAAAATGTTAATGTTTGCCGGGTTACAGGTTGGGACGGGTTGCTTGATGCCCAACCCAACCCAACCCAACCCAACCCGAATTTTGGTCGGGTTGCCAAATCCCAACCCGGACCCGAACCCAACCCGCCCAAAAATCGGGTTCAACCCGACCCAAGTTGCATCCCTAATTCGGATCAAATCACCCAAAATCAATCCTCAAAATCCAAAATGAACAGGGCTAACATGATTATGTGAACAATGTGGTTGCAAAGAAATGAATGATTCAAATCAAATCTCTACTTTAATTCAGAAAGAAAATCCAAAATGAACAGGTCCAACGTGATTATATGAACAATGTGGCTGCAAAGAAATGAATGATTCGGATCAAATCTCTAGTTTAATTCAGAAAGAACATAGGCTCGGCTAGAGAGTCCGGGTTTATAGTAAACAGAGGACAAGATAATTTAGAGATTTGCTTATCCAAGCAGTAAAACAAATCCCAGGAACAGCTTATTCAAGGATTTCTATCCAAGTGATGAACATTCCTTTTAGGTTTTAGCCCTCTGAAGATGACCTAAACTCAAAATTCCCATCTGGAAGATGATAACTTAGGCCCTGTTCGTTTAAGATTGTTGCCGTTCGGGTTGCCCAAGCCCTCAACCCGAACCCGACCCGACGGGTTGAGAAAACCAAACCCGAACCCGACTTGAAATTATTCACAAGATTCTAATCCGGTTTTGTTGAGTAACAAATAAAAAGTGAGGAACAAATAAAAAAAACAAGAAAAAAAAGAAGTAAATACCCTCTACGTACGAAATTTTAATTTGGACTCGTCACATAGATAAAAAATCCCCAAATCCGTTCTATTCTCAAGTACGCAGCTCCCTCTGAGTCATCAAATGCACGTTATGAAATGGTAATCCAAAAGGGGAAGAAGAAGGCCATTGATTAGCGGTAAAAAAACAGAGTTAAAACAGAGGGAAAGGAAAGAAGAAAAACAGAGAGAACCTGCTATGAGAAAAGAAGGGTTGGCTTCGTACTGCTGTGATTTTTTCAATTTATTACCCATCAGTCCATCACATGTACGCGGTTTTTGCTTTTTGTGAGAAAACACCCACATGGGCATTCATTTTTATTTTATTCTTTAAAATGATATCTCTGTTTTTTATAAACATGCGCTCTTGTTTGTCGCCTAGCATTTAAAAGGGTTTAAGCACTTCTTAAGAACCCTAATATCCTTTTAAATGCTAGACGAAAAACAAGTGAAACGCAGATATCAATGTTAGTTTTTTCAAAAAAAGTATGGTACTGCCCATTTCATAGGTTGACCCAAACCGTTCATTTGTTGGGCCACAATGTAAATAGGATGTGCCCCAAAAATCATTTCCATAAGATGATCCAAACCATCCGAACTATGGAAGTTGCGATGGGTGGCCATACAAACCCATATTTTTTTTAGTGTATGGTACGGCCTACTCCATAGGATGATCCAAACCATCCATTTGTTGGGCCACAATGTAAACATGTTGTGCCCCAAAAAGTATCTCACCATCCGAACTATGGAAGTTTCCTATATAGCTTTGAGGGTTGGGATAATCGGATAGAGATACTTTTTGGGGCACAACCTGTTTACATTGTGGCCCAACAAATGAACGGTTTGGATCATCGTATGGAGTGGGCCGTACCATATACTATAAAAAAAATATGGGTTTGTATGGCACACCCATCACATAACTTCTTATACGGTTGGTAGGTAGATATTAAGTTACATAATTTGATAAGCTACATATAATTTTGGCCTATTATTCTAACTATTTTGTAATCGTAGTTAAAGAGGGACTGCCAGCCAATAGAATGATAGATACCTGAGTACCACCTATATCATTTGATTCGTCAATTCCTCCAAAAAAGAAATAAGCAAAGTTTCATTGTTGAGTGACAAATGGAAAATTCATGGAAAATTGCAATCCCCACCACGTAATAGTGCACCTATACGTCTTCATTGACGTTGTTTTTCAACCGGAAGATCTAGAGGTAACTATCGAGACTTTGGACTATCGGGGCACATACTTCGCGAAAGGTTTCATGCATGTTTGTTGGTTCGGGGTTATACCCAGAACCAAACCATATGCAATCGGTTCCCACAATTTGGAACCAGAACCGAACCATATATCTTTGGAACCAAACCAGAACTGATTATAGTTTCTGGTGATGAGTTGCTGCTAGAAATACTATATCTTGGGTGGTGGTGCACAACCCAAGGAAATCCCCAGTGTAGCAAGGAAGTTCCCCAGTGTAGGGGGAAGGGATCCGTCACCCTAGCAACCGGCGAGGCATTGCTGATTATAGGAAAATTGGCAACTCCGAGGTGGCCGAAATCCTTAAAAAACATGAAACCAAATCCTGGAAAGACGATGTTAAAAATCATGAAACCAAATCCTGGAAAGACTAATGAGTTGCTGTTAAAAATTCGGAAAAGGAAATTTCTACTCAAAACTGGAACGGCCTTTTCCGAATTTCTAGCAGCAACTCATCACCGGAAACTAGTGTTTCCGGGATTTGGTTTCCTGATTTTAAGGGATTTCAGCCTCTTCTCCACTTGGGAGATGCTGATTTATCAAAAAAGCAAATTCCTGGCAGCCCAACGTGCCCTAAACATTGTTTTTCCAAGGTTTTTCTTCTCCAAATACTATTAAATGACGCCTAAAACCCTCTTTAAACAAATCACATGGACCAATGGGGGCACCCTTGAGTGTAGAATTCATCGAATTCTATTATTTATAAGTGAGTGCATAGTCCAAAAGTTGGATGTGTAATTTAGATTCTTCAAAAATAAGACGTGATTGCCTTAACCATATACTATAACATTCAACCTCAAGTTTTAATCGGCGTGTATAAAGAAAAGACAATTTAGAATTTTAAAATTATAACCAAAGAGAAAAGGAATGAAGAAAAGTAGAGACGCACCTTTTTCCTATATCACCTGTTCCATAGAGTGCGTTAGCCTGTAATGAATAAATATGCAGTAATAAGAAACAAGGGAGAAGGGTAATTTAAACTTTTTTTCGCTACTTACAATTTCTCTTAGAAGGAAGAAAGAATCAACAAGTTATATAAGTCTACAAGAGATCAACCAATGTAATGTAAACAGAGATAAACCGTACTTCACTATATTACTCTCTAATGTTGATCCAGTAGGATTATCTGTGTGGTTTAATGTGGGCCCTACTAAGGGTACAACACTTGGCAAAGCAAACCATAGCCCACATGTGGTTTGACAACATATGCATGTGCATGTGGTTGTGAGTTTGCATGTAGGGGACGTTTGGATTTGGGTTGTACAAATGTGTTGTGATGATTAGCCTCAATGCCATGTGGCAGGCTATGATCAGCATGGGTTGCAACAAATTGATTTCATATTCTAATTCAACATCCTACTTTATAGGATTAATTATGGATGGCTATATCAAATCCTATTCTATAGGAAGTTGGACGTGAGCCATAGCCAAAAAGATTGGGAGAACCTATTTTATAGGTCTCTGTTCCTTTAAAAACCAGGGGAGATAATGTAAAACAGATTATTCATTCAATGCTTTGTATTGATTTTTTTTTTCTTTTTAGAAAAGAAAAGAAGGAAAGAGGGAGAAGGGACGTTTGCCCACTCTAGAAGGCTGAAGTCACCAAAATTCAATAAAAGACTAAACAGAGAACAAAGATGTGTGTAAGTTAAACAGCCAACTGAAGGGGTCGGTTTCGGTGGAGGAATCCATTTCAAAAAAAAAGTTAAACATCCAACAAGACAAAAAAAAAAAAGGGTGCACCCAAGTAAGGCTTAAAGTGAGGAACCAAGCTCGAGTTCTTAACTAGAATGGGGATCAGATTTAGGTGAATGTTGCTCAAAGTGCTCAAAGTGCAGGAAAGGCACAAGCTAGAAACCATCAACGCAAGCAGTAAACGACCTTCATTACGATGCCAATGATAAACAAGTGTTAAGGACATTTATAGAAAGCCAAAAATTAACAGTCGCAATGCTTTTCATAGAGCTTCTTCAGAGACATACCACTGTGGAAAAAATGACTTGATCCTTCTCATGGTCCATGTCTAGCCAACCCAAAGTATGAAAGTTTTGCATTCCAGTGCTCATCCAAAAGAATGTTTGAAGCTTTAAAGTCTCGAAAGATAATCTTGCAAATAAAACATAGACATCAGCTGACGTGGAGAAGTCATTACAAGGATAAAATTCATTAGCATTTAAATAAGAAAGACAATTAAGGTTATCACATCATTCAGAAAAATGGAAGCATGATATATTTTCTTAAAAGATCAGCCCTGATATGTTTGAATCACAGAGTTAAATATGGAATTTCAGGCCACGCAACTGCATGAATAAATCAGGTTAAAGCTAAATGATGGCAATATCTAAGATTAGTAGCCAAATCCTTATCTTAACCACAAAAATGTGATCATGAAATATTGACAGTTGGCTATTGAGGGTAATTAGTAGATAAGTAGAATTTTGTAGCGATAATTGTGTCTTCTTTGGGAGGTAGTACAGATCGGTTTCATAGGTTATACACCGACCCACAAGATTACACCACATAAAAGCACAATAAAACCCTTCTATTTGGTAAAGCTCACAAGTACCATCATCACCCAAGCAGCCAGTGGATTCTCAAACTTAACTAGAATGCAGTTTTACTGTCCTCCACTCCTAGTCATGTAAAGAGAAAAGCTGGTTTCAATTACAAAAGGGTAGCCCCAAACATCTCTTGCCCCTGAAAATTACATCAATATTAACAACAATCAAATTAACAACACTATTCGCCTAGTTAGAGTCACAATTACCAAGGGTGAATTCTAATGGCTAGTTTCCCATCCTAGCCCCATGGTTTCAATTAAGGTAAATGGCATAACCGAACCAAGTAGAGGCGTGGATCTTTTGAAAGAAAATAAAAACAGCTATTAATAAAGAGATTCACATACCATTCAAAGTTGCTAGTAATTAAATCACAAAGTTTTTTTTAGAAAAAAGTACTTTTTGAGATACACATCAGTTTAGGATCTACAGGGTCCTGTAAACAAAAAATGAGAACTATTCCTCTGAGATGCCATGTATGAAAATCTAAGAACCCAAAATAAAAACCATAAAACACACAAAATAACAATTTAACAAAATCAAACCCATCTATCTTACTCCAAATAGAGATAAATGCAAATAATCTCAGAAAACCAAACAGAAATAAGACGAAGAAGAAAATTGTTGATCATAAAGAGTGAATTCCACAAAACCATGAGATCAAATCACCAAAACCTAATTCCTAGATAACAACATCGAACAAATTGAAATGAATCCTTCATAAACGCAGTAACAACAGTAATGAAAAGAAGAAAACCCACTTTGAAGGCATATGTGGTAGGAAAATCGACCCAATCGAAACTTGTCAAGAGTTCGATCCCAACACCCACTACAAGTCGGGTACTAAGGTGCATAAAATCAGAGAAAAAACCCCACAAATAGCCACCAGTTCCCAAAAAAAAACACCCATCATAAACTCTCCTAAACCGGCTAACCAAACCGCATTCAAAACCTCTGCTGAAAAAACAGCCTCACCAGGCCCTACTATCCCTCAGTCAGCAGTCCCAGAGCTAACAGGAGAAGACAAATTTGGCATGCGGTCAAAGTTGTGTCAGAACCAGCTTTTCAGGCCTAGACACTAGCCCTGTCAACTGCCTCCAACCCTCTGACTTGGAGTCAGCAACCTAATGTAAAGGCCCACCATCTTCAAAATTCAAATCAGGCTCCGTCGTCCGCATTTTCCCCATCTTACCCCTCGACTCGAATATCTCTCCAATCCTTAACCCCCACCTAATGCGATAAGGTCCTATATGGTGGAAACTATAACTTTGGTGGCCGCCCGCTTGTACTTTGTGAATGGACCCTAGATATTGAATTAGAAAAAACTCTCTCTATCCACTATTCCCGTCTGGGTCCGCTTGCCTCGTCTCAATCTAAGGTTCTGGTCAGCTCACTCCTTAAGCAAGATTGCCACTAAAATTGGAATCTCCCCTATTATACATGGACGTTCAAACAACTGGAGCAGCCAGACTCAGCTACGTAAGAGTTTATATTGAAGTGGAGGCTGGAGTTGAGCTCCCTAACCAAAATAGAAATCTCAACTTCACTTGGCACAACCTATCAACCAGTGTTGCTTGAATGTGTCAAAGATATCTGTGATTCTTGGGCCTATTTTGCAAATTGCAATCAAAACCATTCTTCTTTTAAAACATCATGAGCAGCTCACATGGTCTCTATCCCACACCGCCGACGTAAGATAAAGAACTACAAAAATCAGCCGTTAGTTTTCTACAAAAATCAGCCCCTGCCCACAATTCATACAGGGGGAGAAAAAATCATCTCCCTTAAATGACAGGATAAAGGGCGCCCTTATTGGTTGATTTAGGCAAAGTCAGCATGGTTTCCACTTTTTTAAGGCGCCACCCACTTTTTTCGGCCCCACACAATGCAGAAAGTAACCAATAGGGGCGCCCTTGAAACCGATTTTTGCAAGGGTGCCCTTCATTCTATCATCTCTCTTTTAATTATGATAATATTAAAAGGAAAGGCATTGTTATATTCTTGCCTTCCTAAAAGACACCTTTGGCCCTCACTTATGCCTTGCATATGTGATCAAATCAATTGGCCTAAATCTATCCAATTCCCCATGACTGGATAATCCTAGGCCCTCTTCATTTAGGATACTATCAAGAAAAGCTCAAGCATTGAATTTTGTAATCCTTTATTTTTATGCATGGGATGTCCATTCCACGTAAGTCGCCTCATGCTATCAAGGGTCCTTATTTTACATAAGGGCAGTGATAAATCGACCCCCCAAAATGATAAATCGACTCTCCATGTGTCTTTCTCTCTCTAACTCAGAGGAGAGAGAAAGACACATGGGGAGTCGATTTATCATATTTGGGAGTGGATTTATCACTCTCCTGTACATAAATATTATCTTTTATCAAAACATCTCTCTCTCAATGATATCAAGGGTCCTGATTTCAGACAAAACTTGCCTTTTACCAGAGGGTCTCTCTCTCTCCCTGTTTGTTGCGTATTAAAATAGTATGAACAAGGAGAGTCCTAGAGAAATGGACATAAAAATTGGGAAATTAACAAACAATATATAATTGGAAAATGGAGTAAGAAACCGTATTAAAGGAATAGTGTTGTGATGGAATGATCTGGCTTTGGAGCTATCGTCCAAAAAACGAGTGATGGAGATCGTCCATTCACGTGGGCCCACTGTCTGAGAGAGAGAGTGCAACTGTAAAAGTAATATCATTAAATGCGGGCGATGATAAATTCGCACCCCTCGTAGTATAATTCACTCAGACTTCTCCGTTTACCTTCAAAACAGCAACTGATGTGGCGGTTGTTATAATTTTAAATGTTCATGTCATTCACTAGTGTTTTAGAGAATTTTACCTTGTTTTTTTTTGTTTTTTTTGCGGGGGGGTGGGGGGTTAATTTTATTAAGGCTACTGATAATATGCACTATGTTCTGATAATGAGACTAACTCACTTTGTCTTTTCCTTTTTAATTGGTTGCTGCAGCTTTTGGGGAATTGTAATAGCTTTTGACAGCTGGTTTAATAACAAAATACATGGTGAATTCGTGGAGCACGCCTCAAAGAAGGAAGAGCTCAAAGCAAGGAGTGGATTGAATAGAGGGAGTGCCAACTGTGCTTCTAATATCTAAGCCCCATCTCCTGTATTTTGAATTGTATTTGATTATCATTGGAATACTGAAGATGATTTGGAATTAAAATCTTTTACAATACTTCAATACAAGGAAAAATTTGATCTTATTCTTTTAGTCAATGTCATATGCTTTCCAAACAGTTTCCATGTTTTGCTATCCTCCACCCATATTCAGATTAGAACTTTCCATTGGGTGTTTGAATTTCCACCCGATAAATGAATGCAATACATGGGAGTAATTTAGTGTCTACCCTTTAAATCATAAGAAATGTCAATGAAATTTTCATGAAATGTTGAAAGAAATTTCTGAATATATTGTTGTATAAAGCAATCACAAAGAACAACAATAAGAAACCTTGAAAAAAAAAATTTTGGGTGCATGCTTGGACCAGGCCGACATGCCCGGACCCAGCTCGTTTTCAGCCCAACTCAAATATACCAAGCTATACCTAATTAAAAAGATCATAGACGGCAAAATCTCATAGTATTAGTTGGTTTTAACAAGGAATAATGGTCAAAGATCAATTGTTTCTACAAGAAGAGATGTACATCAATTTGCCATTCAAGAAAAGAGATGTACATAAATCCTTTCTATCAAGTGTAGCTCTCTTATTTCAAGGGTTGCCAAAGACTTTGGCACTTACAATGCTCAAGTAAGCAATCACTTTGAGTGACATACAATGAACAGTGAACTTCTCTATTCGACGCCCGAGAAATCTATTATCGAGAAAATGCAATCTACAATGGTTAGATAACTCTCAATAATAAACAGCTTCTCAAACCCAAAGCTTTCTTCATTCTAAGCTCAAGGATGAGGTTTGCAGATCATGCCGTAGAACTGCATTTTACAATCCAAGCCATGGTTTTAATACGCAAGGAGTCATTTCCATTATGAGAAAAGTGAGTTCAGAATATTTTAGAAAAATCATAAGAACTCTGGTAATATCTAGAAAATGAATGGGAGTAAAAAGCTCAACAGTAGTTCCAACTGATTTGAAAAATGTTACCTGACGGAACTAACGTATCCTTCTTTTTTGATTGAACAAATGGGAAAGAGGTGCCTTGTCAACAAATATTGATCTCCCATCAACTGTTCGAGATTCATATCTCCACGCGGGGCCTACCAGCCATGACATGGCCACTCCACCAAGCAATCCTCCTAACTGAAAATTTTGAGTTTCAAATCAGCATAATTACATGAAAAGAATCCAACTAATGAGCTATGCTCTAGACTTACATGGCCCCAGTTATCGATGCCCCTCGACAAAAGCCCGATAACCTGCAAAACATGTTATCATTATGACGTTCATTTTTAATTACTTATCTGTGTAACCATTTTAGTATAGAAGGATGCGTACCATATTTAGAGCAATCACACGCCCAATTTGCTCTAAATCTTGTGTCCCACTCCCAACAAGACTTCTATGCCTCAACACAAACATTGCAAGGGAGCCAACCTGGTGAAGAATAAGATCAAAATGAAACAATAAATAATCTTAAATTTATCATGATGCAGACCACAAATCCTGTGTTTCTATTCAGTCTGAACTTGAAGAATGTAATTGGGCCTTACATTAAACACATATCTGAAATTAGACTTAGATAAGAAAATCTTATAACATGTTTGAAGCTCGTGCCCCACGTATATTAATATAATGAAACCTCAAAAGATACAAGAATTAGGGAAATATTGACAAAAATAGTTCCAAATTCGGAGATCTCTGACTTGACCACAATTTGTTTGAGTGTCATTGAGCCAGGCTCACAAGCTAATCGGACACAAAATTTACCTCATAGGTTCAGGTTCATTCATAGTTTTCCACATTTGTGATTGGTTTTGGCCCATTGACACTAATAAAAATCCAGAGGTCGGTCGCGAAGTACTTCCGGGGATCTCCCACTCTAATGCCATGATAAAGAAAAACTAAGTGATTAGAGCCTAGTTACCAAAAGCTTCTAGTTGGGTGGGAAGCTCGTTTCAGAAGCTAAATTATTATCGTTTCTCAAATTTCAGGGAAGTGCACTTACTACACACTTCACCTTAATTAGGAGTGTGCTGTAAGATCTTATGTGGGCAATCATTAATCTTTCAGCCACTCGGTCTAGTGATAGAATGGGCCAAGTGGAATAGTTAACCTTTTGGTTGTATAATGATGTGTGGGTATGTAGAAAACAATCTCTCATAATCTGAAACGATCCGGAAAGGAACCCACATAATTAAAATCATATTGGGACATTTGGGTTTTGCTTAATTCCTATATGCAGTCAGATAGGAAATCGAGCACGGTTTCAAAGTTTACTATCTTGTGTTTTGGAATTCTAAGAAGATGATTTTCACACATTTTTAAGCTTTCAATTTATATCCTTTAAATGTACAATAAGAAAATAAATGAAAATAGACTAGGCAACCTAAGAGGGGGGGGGGGGGGGGGTGAATTAGGTATTTAAAAAATTTGTTGCTTTGGAAACCTTGTTTTAAGAAATTTTAACAATTACTTTAAAGCTATCTAGCATGCACTTGTAAAGAATAGGGTTTAAGATATTACCAAGAGAGTTGAGAGATAAGAGAGAGTAGAAGGCACACCACAATGAACAGAGAGATTTATAGTGGTTCGGTCTTCTCAAAAGACCTACTCCACTCTTCCAAGTTTGTCGTCTTTGGGTTTCTTCACTATCCGGACACCACACCACAGCCGGGTCCGAGGCCTCCTTACAAACACCAAGTCTTTAAACTCTCCAAGGGTCACAACCGTTCTTTACAATGGTAGAATGAAGTAAAAGCACTCTAGCCTCTTGTTTAGGCAAATACAAAGGTAAAAGCTTAAGCAATAATTCTTGTCTCACTCAAAATATACACCCTAATAAATCTCTCTTGGGGATGAAAGTAATGGCACTCAAGAGAGGTAAGTGTATGTTGTTTTCACAATAAATGGCAAGAAGAGAGTAGGTGAGAGTTAGGGTTTTGAAAATTGTGGCTAATAACTTTGCAAGAGCTCAAGAGATCACTTAGGGTTTTCAAAATAGCATATTTATAGGTTAGAAAACAAAAACCCTAATTTTTTGCTTTCCTGAGCGTCGCGGACGAAGTCCGAACGTCAGGAAAATAGAGCCGTTTGAAATTCCAAACGCACGCTCAAATCCGTCCACGGACGTCCGCAATATTCCCGGACGACCGCAATATTCTCAGTTATTTTAATTCAACCTTTTAGGTTTCAGACGGACGTCCGCCAATATCCCGGACGACCTCAATATTCTCAGTTATTTTAGCCCAAACCTTCAGGTTTCAGACGGACATCCGCCAATATCCCGGATATCCGCAATTCCCTCACTTATCCAGTTTCAAATGTTCAGGTTTCAGACGGACATCCGTAATTCCCATGGACACTTAAATTAATAATTCTTGAGGGAATTTTTTATGAACTTTGAGCCTACTTTAGGGAGTGTGATTCCTAGAGGTATCTAAGTTTATTTTAAACCTACCTAAGTGCTAAGAATACTCAAAACACCCAAGAGAGACCTACATTCTAAACTACACATATAACATCTTCTCTTCTGGGCTTCTTGAGACTTCAATCTTTGGTTGGCTTCGATTGACCTTAGATTTGTGTGCGTCAAGGTTCCGCGGATCGCTTGTAATGTCCATGTCGTCTTGCTTGACTGCAATGTACTGAACCTGTTCATTTCATAGGCAATCGACATTTGTGTGATCAGTCAATATGGGTTTGGTTCCAATCAAAACGTTGGTGATCGATAGCCTCCCAGCTTACAATAAAAAGGCAACACATTGTAATCTTATCCCAAAGGAGAGATTACATGGATGCGGGTAGGACTTCCAATGGATTCTTAAAAGAATCTGGGTAAATATGTGAGTAACATATTTTTAATTTGACTTTTACAATAATCTCACACTTAATCTCATTCTTCAATCTAGACTGTCGATCTTAGATCAACGATTGCCCACATAAGATCTTACATGTGCATGCATCCTGTTTATGTGAGTTTATTTTTCCTAAAAGAATGTTTTATCCTTTTGATAATGGCATAGGAGTGTATTTAAAACTTTTAAAATCTTTTTCCAAAAAACTTAACATTAAATTTACAAGAATAAAAAATGTAAAACTATAAACCCCTATTCCCAAAAACTTGTAATTCTAATTAGATGAGTCCTATTTACTACTTGTAATCCAAGCTTACATTTGACCCTTCCTCCCTAACCTATTATAACCCCATCTCTCTCAATATGATTCTAGTTCGCTTCTATTGAGGCTTATTACATGCTCTATGTTCACTTCCGATGGCACTCTGAATTTTTTCTCTTTTAGATTCCTAGCTTCCCACATTGCTTCTCGCACTCGCTTCCCACTTTGAAAATTATGGATTAGAGAATAGATGGATTTCTAGAAGCTAAGGTCATGAACAAAAACTAGCCAAAAGAATAAATCCTACAACAATTAAAATACAACTAGAGTATGATACCTTAAAAATAATAGGTTCACAGTGACAAGCAATGGTAAGCTTCCAATTCTAATTGAGGGATCATTCATAAAAAGAAAATAGAAAAATAAGGGCTAGGAATCATGTATAAATTCCTGACAATACAAAAATCATGCTTCTATGATAAAATTATGAAACAACCAGCAACTCCAAAAGCTTAAGCTGCTGGAGAAGGCGTTATTTAATCTTTAACAGTCCCCCTCACGTGTGGCCCCTCTTTTTAGGGTTGGCCTCCATGTGGCACATGTGGCCCCTCTTTTTAGGGTTGGCCTACACGTGGCACATGTGGCCCCTCTTTTGGGTTTGGCCATTGCATGTGGATTTTTGCTATCAAGGAGGTTCGAACTTAGGACCTTTGGCTTTGATACCATGTGAAAACAACCAATTACTCTAAAACATAGTTGCCGGAAACTCCTTGGGCGGGTGGGAAACCCGTTTCCCCTAAAACACGTTTCTCGCAGGTGGGAAACTCGTTTCCCCTAGAACGAGGGAACACGTTTCGGAAACGTATCCAAAATATGATATAAAATTGGAGAAATGGTTCTAAAACACATGGGAAACATATGGAAAACTTATGCAAACAATGTGTAAACGCGTGATAAACATATGCAACACTCGTAGAAAACGCATATGAAACGTGTAGGAACATGTGTGGAACTTACGAAAATCATTTTGGAAAAAACACATCATTTCCTAAGACATTTCTCGTACGATTTTCTATTGTTTCTCGTTTCTTGTTTCCCCTGTATTTTTTTTCATGCGTTTCCCGTTTCCGTTTCACGTTTCGTTTCCCGAATTCGTTTCCCACCTTGGTAACTATGCTCCAAAAGCTTAAGCTGTTAGAGAAAGGCGTTATTTATTCTTTTATACTTTAACAACATAAAAGCAGTAATAGGACTTAAAATTTAACAGAATTGCAAGTGGTCTGTTCAATTCTTTCTCAAATAGCTTTAATACAAATGAATAAGTTTAAGCTCTGAAAAACAACATAGATGATGGGTGCAAAATGAAGATCTACACCTTCAAACTCACAGCCCTCAACATTTTCCTACATCTTTTCATATCTATTTGACTTTTCAGTACTATATCCTACTTTTTGCCTTCTTTGCAATAGATCGATAGCCCTTCTCCAACACTAATTTGCCCCCATGTCCAGAACTAATCCAAGTCGTGAAAACTATTACAGGATTGTAGCCATAACCAAGGATTTAAATTTCGGTTTCGGACATAACCGAAATTTCCGCCGAAATACAAAAATTTTGCCCGAAACACGGTAAAAAAAACAAATTTGATTAATGTACCGAAATTTTGAAAAAAAAACTTTAAAAATCACATTATCCCTAAATTTTGGCCGAAATTTCTGAGATTCTGGCTGAAATTTCGGATTTTGGTTTCGGTCCCAACTGAAATCCAAAATTTCGGCCGAAATTTAAAACCATGTCCACAAATATGAGATAGCAGAATTGAAATAATTACTTCAAGGAGACTTACTAGTCCAAAAATGGCACCTGATGCACCAACGGCAGGAGCTTTGCAAAAGCAGTAACTCATCGCAGCACCTGATTTTCTTGCAAAGTAATAATCAGATTTCTAAGTGGGATTAATAGATGGTGACTTTAAACAATTTCATCTACCATAGAAGGTAAGTGAGTTCTTACTTGCAACAACAGAAGTGAAGTAAACTGCAAGAAATCTTTTAGGCCCACTGAACTGCTCCACACCGGGACCAACAGAGTTCAAAGAATAACAGTTGACCTGAAGTGTAAATTTTGTAAAGAAATTATGAAATGCTAGCAATTACACTAAAAATAATGGATAAAAGTGACTAAAACCAGACCATGAGGTGCCCTATATTTGCATGCAGAAATGATGAAGTAACCAATCTCCATAATTGTCCATCATCGATGAGGCTATTAATCTGCATACATAACAACTGATGCAACTGAGTTGAGCTCAAGAAATAGAATGCTAGAAAATGCATATCACTATTTCAACCTTGGCTCCCCACAACATCAGCTTCCCTTGGGTTGCAATCTGAGCAACAAAAACCCTGGAACATCACAAAATAAATAGGCGATTCACATGTTTGCATCCAAAGTTTTCAAAAAGATACAAAAAGCCACAGAAAGTGATACAAAAAAATGAAGTAGTCTGTCCCTAATTAAGCGCAGAAAATGATAACACCATAGGAAGTCCAACCATTGTCATGAAACCCTATTAGTCATGAAATGGTTGCATATAATGCTGTATAAACTCATTTTGGTGGTGGTACATTGGTGCATAATGAAACATGGCCTTTAGCAATATCATTAAGTGGGTCAATAGTTCTCATGTGCGTGATACACTGTTTCCTCATTGGTTCCCCACAAGTGGGTGTGTTTAAGCTTAACTTTGATGGCCCCACCATAGGAAATCTTGGCCTAATGGGTATTAGGGTATCATTACGGGCATGATGATGCTTTCAGAATGGCTTATTCTGGGCTGGCAGGTATTAAGGATTCTAATGAAGCTGAGATTTTTGTGGTTAAGTGCTGTATTAAGTTGTTGCCTCCTTTGTTCCATGGTTTTAAATTTCTACCAAAATCAACACGAAATGACCGAAATATTTCTATTTACATCCCCATTGAAACGCACACCGAAACCGAAACACAAGCCGAAGCTGAAACGCATACTAGAACCAACACTGTAAGGGTAGGAGTTATCCTGTTCAGAAAGAATAGGCTTATCAAGGTGTCATTGTCTACTTCCCATGACTACTGCAAATTTTACAAGGAGTCAATGGTGGTAGCAAAAGGTTGGAGCAAATATTATATGGATTTTTATGATAAGATCAAGGGTGTTTTGCATGAACAAAACGAGTCTGCGTAAATAAATTGAGGAATTTTTGTAGGCAAGGAGATCACAATTTTCAAAAAGGTGTTTTGATAGAAAATGTATCAACATATGGACTGTGTATTTTAAGTGGTGGGAACAGAGAGAGTTCAACAAAGCAGTCAGCATAAAAGGAAGTTGTAGAAATAGTTTACGTATCTGGTGCATTTCAGAGGGATTAAGATATCACTCACAACAGCAACACCAAAAATGAGAGAAGGTCAATCAGTTCCGATTGAGTGTTATGAATTCTCCCAAACCAAAGCAAATATTTTTTAGAAAAGTTCACAACAACCCTCAGCTCACTGTCTGATATCGATTCAACTTTTTTGTTGGGGGTTGTGTGTAGATGAACTCCAAATTCAAGCAATCTCCAGAAAACCAAAAACCAGATGTCTAAGCATCCAATTATGCGTGGAAATGGCTATGATACCATGCTAAAGGAAAATTGAGTATATTCCAACAGAATATAGAATAAGAAACTACGTAATTACTTGCATTCCTATTTGTAGAAGTAAAAGTGAGCAAATAACATCAACTCTAACAGGTTAAGCTTTTAGAGTAATTGGTTGTTTCACATGGTATCATAGCTATTGCCTCACGGCAGGTCCTGGGTTCAAAACCGAACAACTCCTTGATATTAAAATTCACGTGGAAAGGGAACCGAAAAAGAGGGGCCCCACGTGAGGGGGAGTGCTGAAGTATAAATCAATAAATAACACAAACTCTAACAGCTTAAGCTTTTGGGCTAATTGGTTGTTTAAAACTATTCATGGAAAAGTGAGACTCACATAACATTAACGGCGAGGAGGACATTGGTCCATAACCTTCCATTGAAAGAATTGTTGATAAATGTTTGGAAAGAGGACTTTCCTTGATCTCCTGTGTCCTTCCCCCTTTTCTCATTGATGTAAAATAAGCAAGACGAAGACGTTGCTGAGAAAACATCAGAGAATTTTTCCAAAAAACTGATCCTCTTCGAAAAAATTTCTCTTCCATGCCAGACATCTTTGATTCCGTGCAAATGGTTGGAATGATATGAGTAGAACTCCTGTTGATTTCAGGGATGAAAAGAAGTGTTGAGAAAAATCGGCCGGGTAAGTCCGATCCGATCGAGCACAAATAGACAGAAAAGTAAAAATACACACAAGCCACAAGATGAACACCAAGATTTTACGTGGTACACAATCTTCACTGTGAGAAAATAAAATTACAAGGATTGCAACGGATTAACAAAAACCCGAAAAACCCGCAGACCACCTTGGTCGTTTTAGGAAGAGGTTTTACATAGGCCAGTTTGGATTGCAAGAAAAATATTTCTTGAGGGAAAATTTTCCTATAATTTTTTTTGGCCACATCATTATAAATTAAAGGTCCATGGAAATAAATTTTGAACTGTAGTGATTCAAGTCACTTTTTCATATGTAATCAAACAATGGAAAAGCATGAGATTTCGGAAAAAAATTTCCTTTTAAAACATTTCTTAAAAATTCCTGCAATCCAAACAGGGTCTTAGATTTTAGAAAAACCTAAAAAAATAACTTCTAAAGGTTTTAGAAAAAAAAATTGTAACGATAGAAATGCAAACAAAAGGTGGGTTTGAGTTAGAATTGGGAGATGGGTTGAGTTATAAACCTGGAAAGAGGATCGAAAGAAAAACCCTAACTGGTTTTTGCGGAGATGAATGAAATCGCCGAAGCGAAGAGATGCGGCCACGGTGACGAGGTGGGTGGCGTTGGGGGTGTCCCTGTAATTTTGGAACCCAAAGTTTGGAGGAAGAGTTGCTCCCATTTCTCTCAGTTCTCATTAAACAATGGGAAAGGGGGCTGAATTGAAGAAGAATGTATGACCAGAGGTTTGTATCTTGGATGATCGGATATATTAGGACTGGTGCCAAACCCATGACTTCAAGCAAAGAGAGATGATATCCGTAAAGCTCCCTTCTTTTGATATTTGCACCCTACCACTCTTTTGGTTTCCTCAATTCTCATTGGTTGAACTATTTCGGGTTTTGGGTTCTCTTAAATTCTTAATACCCAATGACAAAGATTCTAAATTTAAAGGGCCCATGCTTTTCAAAAATTATCAATGAAGGACAAAAGAGGTCCCATCAATAAAAGCTGGACGAAAATGCCCTTTGGCATTTACAACACATTTTCACCTTGTTTTTTCCTTCTTTCCTTTTTTTTTACATTTCCATTTTTACCTTTTTTTATTTTTTACCCTACTAGTCATCTTCCTCCTTGTTGAGCCACCATTGTTGCTGGCAAGTCTTGAAAACTTAAAAGTTAAGTTCTTACAATCTATCTCACTATATCTAGGTTTTGTTTTTGGGTTTTTTTTTTTTGGATTTTGCACTCTATCTCATTCCTCTGTTTCTGATTTATCTTGTTTAGGGTTTAAGCGGTTTGTATTTTAGGGTGTGTTCTCTAGATTATGCGCCATTAGAAAAATTGCTATAGGCAGAGGGTTTTGTAGCATAAGGGGTTTATCAACTCTCTGGAAGGGGGTTAGCAACTCTCAAAGCCACCAATTTCTGAATGGGCTTATCAAGTGCCTGAAAATTGGCCGAGGGTACTAGAGTTCTGGAAGGGGTTTCACTGTTATGTTATTCATCTTTCTCAGTTACAATGAGGTTCTGAGCTAATTAGAACATCCATTGGTGGGCCTGAGTTAAACTTTCATTGTTATTAAAACTCTTCTTTAACAGTTCTGCAATTGTTCTCACAACTCGATGTTGAACTGCACAAAATCAGAACTTTATTAAGTTGCAGTTAACTAGCACTACAGACTCACTCTTTGAATATTTGCTTAAATAAGGATGGTGGCATAAGAGGCTCAGACTTGCATGGGGTGATGCCTCTCTTCTATATGGTCATGCATAGTGGATCAAGGCACCAATATATCCATATGCATGTGTGAAGCTGAATTTTTGGATTTGAAAGAGTTCCCTGGCAATCGTTTTTGAAAACTTCTTACTCAATTAGTTTATGACAACTGTCTCCTTCAACTTGACTCAGCCTTGCATATATTCATACTTGATGTGCTCATGATTGTATTTCTATTTTTAGGTTCAACTGGTTAGATTCCGGACACTATTCCAATCCATGGAGACAAATTAAACATTCACCAGTGTGTGCGACAAATGTTCTAAAGGCAAAGATGGATTAATAATTCCAAGGCAAAAATTATGTTAGCACATTTATCAAGTCTCAAGTCAAAAGATATGGAACTTATGTGCAAAAATTCCACAATTGAAAGCCAGAGCCATCTTGACACAAGCACTCAAATCCGTAAACTTATGTGTCAAAATTTCGCATCCTTGTTTTCATAGCATTCATAAAGAAAACAAAATGCACATGTGTAGCAGAATTCTGCTATACCAATTACAATGACTAGAAATTAGGTTGCCATTACACAAACTGCGATATCACTAATATACAGAGCATGGTGCTGGTTTCTTAACTTCATTACCAACCATTGCAACAACCATTACCTCTAATGAGTGTGAGAGAGACGGTGAAAATCCCTTGTTGTAATATCAGATACTGCATTTTAATACCATACTAGCGGAAGTGATTAAGGATCTTGTGGATTCGAACCACCATACTCTTGAGAAACATTAGGCCATGTTTCCCAAGTACTCTTCCATTTGATCTAAATACCCAAAAGAAGATTGTGGCAGGCAAGAGCCTTTCAAAATGGATCAATGAAAAAAAAAAAAAAAATATGTGCTTGGATACCATGATAGTACAGTGCACCAGTGGCATGCTCCTCTACACAGCTCCATGTCTGCTACCATACTCTTTATAATAATGCAATTGCCAACCCAAAAAATGTGGTTTTCCATGACTTTTAATCCAAGGAACCACAAGACGTTGACCCAAGTCTCGATCTCTTTGAAGGAAACAAACTGGTTCAAGGATCTGCCCAAAAAGCTTTGATAAGTTTTGGGATTTTCACTAATCTCAGATTAATTGTATTAACAGTAACATGTGCATTCATGTTCAATAATCTTAGATTAATTTTCACTAATCTCAGATTAATTTTTACTAATCTCAGATTAATTTTCACAAAGTTTTGTTATAAAAAACCTTCTCAATAATATAGTAGTTGAAGGGGATTCATCCAATGTTATTCGATGGCTCAATAGATCTCAAAAGCCGCCGTGGAGATTTGATTGAGTGGATTCCATAGACGTTGTGTTTCTTCACGTGTTGCGTTCTGCTAATCAGATGGCGGATGGGTAAGCTAGAGGAGGAGGAGTCTTCAAGGACTCTCTCGCCCTCTATGATTCTCTCCCTCCGTGAATCTTTTTTGCATTTTGTGTTGATCATTCTTTCTTTCGTTGTACTTTGACCATCTCGGTTTTTTTTAATATAAATGGCTAGCATTTTTCAAAAGAAAAAGTAACATGTGCATTATTAACTTCTTTCTTTTTCTTTTTCTTTTTGAATAGGTAAATATGATCTATTAAAAGAGGCCAAAGAGCCCAGAAGAATATACAGAAGAAAAAACAAAGAGATACAGGAACAGAAAACAAAGAGAGAAGATCAAGGAGGAAGATAGTCAAAGGATTGCATGCAATCCCTAACTACTCCATCCTTGGCTAGCTTATTGGCTACTCCATTAGCAGATCTTTTAACATGATACGCCATGGTAAGAGGGCCACCAAAAATATCTTGGATTTCATCTAACCACGGTGCAAATCTCCATGGGACAGAGTGTGATCCACTAATCCAACTTATCACATTCTTTGAATCTCCTTCAATTTCAACCTTCCCCAATTCATCACCGGATAACAACTTAAGCCATAGTGAGTTGCTCTCACCTCAGCCTCATTAGAATCCGATGCCCCAATGAGGCCCGAGTAAGCCCATATAACAATACCTTGATCATCTCTTAATACTCCCCCAATTCCGGAAGGACCTGGGTTACCCATGCTAGATTTGTCAAAATTTTGTTTCAAGGCTCCTTGCAAGGAGGTTCCCAAATCTGATCCACTTTAGGTGCTTCCCTATCTCCATTACATATAACCTTCCACGCATACCAAAGGTCGAAAGCCGATACAAATGCAAAGCTAGGAGTTGTTCTCACCTAGGAAATAATGAGCGCAATAACCTTATTGAAAAGAAAGAGAGGTCTTTGAATGAAACCTTTGAAGACTAGCGTTTCTTTCTTTCCACAGAACCCAAATGACTGTAAGGAAAGACACCTTCCAAAGGCATTTCCCTTTCCCTTTCCCTTTCCAAGGAGTGAACTCCCAACTCTCAAACAAATCTTCTAGTTTGGCTTGGAGGACCCATGCTACGCCAAACCTGTACAACAACCTCTTCCATACCTCTCTGGTTACCCTACATTGCAATAGCAAGTGGTCTACCGATTCACCCTCCTCTATGCATAAGGGACAATGATCGATAATCAAAATGTTGCTCCTCCTCAAGAAATACACCATTTGAATCCTTCGTAAAATAACCGCCCATGCAAAAACTTGCACCCTAGGAGGAACATGGATGCTCCATACCTTGGCTACTTTGGAGAGTGCAGAACTTGGCACCAAAAGATGACAGAAAGATTTGACTGAGAAATTCCCTCCCGAGTTCCAGATCCATATTCATTTGTCCCCACCAGAGCATTTGATGTAGATCTTCTCAGCAAACAGCTGGCCCACTGAATCAAGTTCTCTGTCAAAAAGTCTCTTCTGAACAAAGGTGACCAAATCACTCCACTATCCCCCCGAGCAAAGCACTCTGTTCAAATGAATGCTGATTATCTAGTTCTGTGATAGAGCCAGCCAAATTAAATTAGCCTAAATCATACAGGAAACCCTAGGTCATAGATCTCTCATCAGTCATCCCCACTCCATGGCCGGCCGGCCCACACACACGATAACAGCACAATTTGGATTTCTGCATTGGTGGGGCCCAGCACAATTTGGATTTAGTCCACTTTAATGGCCCCTGCCATTGCAAACTGGACAAGTAGATGGCTTTGTATCAAACTCTTCACTCTTCACTACATTCTTGGCAGCGGCCGACCCCACTATTTTGATACGCCCACCCCCTCCTCCAGTTTCCGACCATGTCCATGTTCCTTCTCTTTACCCTCTCTCTTCTTTTCTTCTTCTTCTCCACCTCATCACAACAACAACAAAACCCTAACAAATCAGACCCAATCTCACTTTTCCAACAATACCTCCAAATCAAAACCGCTCACCCCAACCCAGATTACACCTCAGCCATCTCCTTCCTTACTTCCCAAGCCCTCTCCATTGGCCTCAAAACCCTAACCCTAGAATTCACCCCAAAAAAACCAGTCCTCCTCCTCACTTGGCCAGGCCAGAACCCTTCCTTCCCTTCAATCCTTCTCAATTCCCACATCGACAGTGTCCCCGCCGAGCCGGCCAAATGGGCCCACCCCCCTTTCTCCGCCTTCAAAGATTCCGACGGTCGGATCTTCGCCCGCGGATCCCAAGACGATAAATGCATCGGAATTCAATACCTTGAAGCAATTCGTACCCTCAAATCCTCCAATTTCAGCCCCCTCCGTACAATTCATGTCTCTTTCGTCCCTGATGAAGAGATTGGGGGTGCAGATGGGGCTGCTAAGTTTGCTTCTTCGAAGGAATTTGACAATCTCAATGTGGGGTTTGTGTTAGATGAAGGGCAGGCGTCACCCAGTGATGAATTTAGGGTTTTTTATGCGGATAGGACGCCATGGCACCTGATTGTTAGGGCTTTGGGCGCACCTGGGCATGGGTCGAGGATGTATGATAATGGGGCAATGGAGAATTTGATGGAGAGTATGGAGGTTTTGGCGAGGTTTAGGGAGAGTGAGTTTGATAAGGTGAAGGCGGGAATGGCGGCTGCTTCGGAGGTCATATCGGTGAATCCTGTCTTTTTGAAAGCTGGAACGCCTTCGCCCACGGTGATATGCTCTCTTTTTCCTATGGAATTTTTTTTTTTCTTTTTCTGATTCCATTTGGTTTTTTCTTCTGTTTTTTGTTTCCTATGATGAACCGTGAAACTTGGAAATTGTGGGTTGGAGATTAATTTAGTCTAAAAGAAAGACAACAATATTTGTTTAGTTACTAAGAGATTTGGTTTGTACTTTGAATTCTTATCACAATTACCATTCTGGGTTTCACTCATTTAATTGTGGGAAATTAAGATTGAAGACCAACAAAGCAATGGGATGTTGATATGTAAACTCATGAAGCTTTGGGATTGATTAATTACTAGAAAATTGGGTTTTAGAATGTTGGAGAATAAGAAAACGACAGTAATTATCAGCTTTTCATATAAATAAGAACCCTGGAGTTTATTTTTGCAAATCAAATAATCAAATGTTTGTGTCTTGAAAGTTGTATGCTGGTTAAAGGTGTTTACATACACTGTCTGTTCACACACCTTGGTATAGTGCAGATATGTAAATCATGCGTGCGCTTCCTCATCTATATCTCTAACCTATCTAAACATGCACCTGATACTTTCCTCAAACTGGCCAGTCATGGTTTATGATAGATCTTCCATGTTTGAATTTGAGCATGTTAGAAGTTGGAGGTCGATGATAATAACATATTGTATGATAGATCATGACAAGAAAGGTTACGGCATGAACCAACTAGTTAGCATAGGGACATGACATCTTGAAGGGGTGTGCAATTATCACTGGGGTCCATAAACAAGCCTGTAAAAATATCAGCAAAGACATGAAGGATCTGGAGTTGTCAGCCAAACTATGTGCACATGAAAATTGATTCTATCTTAGAAGCTAAACGACTATGACTAGAAGAAACTGTTCAGCTTGGACTTTTCACCTGCTCTTCTTGGATGCACTCTCCTTGTTATTCAGTCTTTGATCAATGAAATATAAACAAAGGTCACGGCCAATAATATTGAAACGTGAATCACAGTTGTTGTGCAACTCATCAAGGCTTAGCCACTCCCTTTCTTGGATGTGCTCTTTCTCAAAATTGATTGAATATATACCCGTGCCATTAAAGTATCATCTATTGGAAACAACCAAACAGGTATCCTTATCCTCCAATTGGAACTTCCTACTTGCCCCACTGGTATGCTACAACATTCTCAAATTTTGGTTGAGCATAGAACCACTTGTCCTAATTCAAAAGTTTCCCATTGTTTAGTGGGAGAAATGGTGGACCCTCGGTAGCATCGGTAATCAAGGTGTTTTCACTTGGCTACCACGAGAGTATTTTCGAAGTTAAAAGATGAAATTTTGTAGAAAGAATCCAAAATTAGTAATTATACAATGCCATCCAAAGAAATGAGATTTTGACAATTACTAGAATCTTCATTAAACATAGAACTAGGGTAATCTATAATAACAAAACATCCAACACTGGGTTCTGAACCCAATCCAAAAAATTAGAATATTGAATTTGAAAGAATTTTCGAAGATCTTCAAATTGAAGGCCTTCGAGTTGGTAATCCAGGAATGGAGATCACACACCTTCAGTACACTGATGACACCCTATTGGTAAGGTTGAGGAGGATAGGGTCTTGAAGCTAAAAGCAATTATTCTCTGTTATCAGGGTGTAACTGAGCAGAGTATCAATTTTGGCAAAACTAAGTTGATGTGTATTCACCTGAATAATGAAGAAAGTTAAAGGTTAGTAGTTTTGCTTGGATGGTTGGTGGATGAGTCCCCCTATCAACTATTTTGGCCTTCCTTTGTGCGACGGTAAACTAAAGGATTGGGTTTGGCATCCAATCATTGAAAAAGTAGAGAAACACATGTCAATATGGAAAAGAAAGCTTATATCTCTCGAGGGCAAGATAA
This sequence comes from Tasmannia lanceolata, assembly GCF_043159265.1. Taxonomy (NCBI): domain Eukaryota; kingdom Viridiplantae; phylum Streptophyta; class Magnoliopsida; order Canellales; family Winteraceae; genus Tasmannia; species Tasmannia lanceolata. The sequence continues at coordinate 3,941,790 of NW_027518693.1, forward strand.
CTCTCATAAATGCAGTTTTTGCTAATCTTCCCATTTACTACATGTTCGTACTAGGATCTTTGGTCACTGTAATCAAAAGAATTGAGCAGTTGCAGAGAAACTTCCTTTGGGGGGAGCGATCGAATAAGAAAAGGAGGATACACTTGGTTAAATGGGAGGACGATTGCAAACCTAAATCATCCGGAGGACTTGGCATCCGTTATCTCAGAACAATGAAAGATGCACTTCTTGGGAAGTGGCTGTGGAGGTTCGGAGAAAAGAGGAATCACCTTTGGGTTTAGGTTATTGAACATAAATATGAGATTAGTCATGTTGGATTGTCATTAGATGATAGATACAAAAACCGTGCAACCATGGTCTTGAGAGATATTTTGAAAATGAAGCCTAGATTCTTGAAATGTATTAGATATAGAGTGCTTAAAGGAGACCAAGTGAAGTTTTGGAAAGGTTGGTGGTGCTTGGGGGCGCCTCTTATGTATTTGTTCCCATATCTATTTGAGGTGGTGAGCGACTCAGATGCCTCGGTTTAGTATTCTTTTCAGCAGTTCGATGGTGGGGTTTATTGGAATGTAAGGTTTCATCGTAACTTTTTTGACTTAGAGATGGACTCGATGGCAAGGTTTATCAATGCTCTGGATTCCATATTCTTGAAGGGAAATGGAAGCGGCAAAAGCATTTAGATCTGGAATTCTGTCGGGGCTTTCAACGTCAAATCATTGTGCCTTCATCTAGATCCAACTTTGCCTACCTTGCCATCAATTAGAATCTCGAGGGTCCCAGCAACCCCTAGGGTGTGCGCCTTCAGGTGGTCCGTAACCCATAAGATTTTGACAATCGATCATCAATGGAGAACCTAAGATTTCTTATTGTTGATCATTGTGTGTTGTGCTTAGAGGATAGTGAGATGGTAGACCACCTTTTCATTCATTGTAGGATCACGAGGGTGGTTTAGAACCATGCATTATATCATTTCGGTGTTTATTGGGTTTTTCCTGTCCAGATTGAAGAGCTTGTGGATAACCGGGCACTAGCTCCCTGGCCATGTAGAGGGAAAATTATGTGGAGCGTAGTGCTCTTACCTACCAGAAAGGTTTGTACCATGTATTGGACTGTTTTGGTGTTTACTGGGGTTTTCCACTTTGGATTGAAGAGCTTGTGGATAACTGAGCACTAGCTCCTTGACCAAGTAGAGGGAAAATTCTGTGGAGCTTAGTGCTTCTAGCTACCAAGGAGGTTTGGAACAACATGTGTTTACTGGGTTTTTCCTGTCCAGATTGGGCACTAGCTCCCTGACCAAGTAGAGGGGAAATTCTGTGGAGCTTAGGGCTCCTGGCTACCAGGGAGGTTTGGAACTCTGTATAAGATTGTTTTGGTGTTTACTGGGTTTTCCTCATCAGATTGAAGAGCTTGTGGATAACTGGGTACAAGCTCCCTAGCCAAGTGGAGGGAAAATTCTGCGGAGCTTAGTGCTCTTAGCTACCCTCTGGATGGTGTGGAAAGAAGAAATAACCGTGTGATGGTAAAGTAAAAGGTAATTATCTCATTTACTTGAAGGTGATTGTGACTACCATCAACTGGGCGAGAGTGTTGCCTTGCTTCAGATTCGTCTCCAGCCAATCTCTTAGGTGGTTCTTGAAGGTGTACTCTAGTGAGAAGAAGACCGATCCTCCATCGCCTCAGTGGGACCCCCGGCCCCATTATGGTTGAAATTGAACCTTGATGGTTCAAGTATTGGTAAACCGGGGCCGGCGTGAGTCCGGGGATCTTAAGAGACGAGACCTGTCAAATTAAATAGGCATTTTCTGGTCTGTTTGGGGTGAAGGATTCCAATGAAGCTGAAGTTATGGTGGTGTGGCAGGGTACTCGGTTCTCCGACAACTGAATTGTTGACCATTTCATTGTGGAAGGAAACTCTCTTAACATGATTAGATGGTTGCATTGCAAAAACCCCTACTCTTTGGAGATTTGCAGACTTGATTGAAGAAAGCCATGAGCGGTTGGAGGGTTATTTGGTTATATCATAGTTTTAAAACTCCCCCGTGTCTGCGCTGACTCCCCCGAGTCGACTCCCTTTTACGTTGGCCGCGTTCTGCGTTGCGCCGCATCCACGTTCCGTGTTTTGCCCTACAGAGTCAATAAAAACTCCTTCGACTCTCCCGAATTATGACCGTGTCAACCAAGTACTCGACCGCATCGTGCCGAACCAACTAGGATTTTCTTCGGCCACGTTCCGTGCCGCATCCACGTTTTTGAACACTGGGTTGTATTCCAGCACGTTAGGAGATTGCCAATGCTGAAATAGATAGAGGTGGAGTGATTAGGGCCAGAGTGGAGCTTTTTTATCATCTTCCACCTTGAGTTTTCTGGTTTTTGTAGGGTGTTTTTTTTTGTAGTTTGTCTTGGTTGTTTACCTTTTCTTGTATACACCCACCTCAGGCGGGGTGTTTCTTATCTTTTTCTTTATTAATAAATTTCTTTGCCAGTAAAAAATAAGTTATATGTGTTTACCTTTTCTTGTATCCACCCACTTCGGGCAAGGTTTTTCTTATCTTTTTCTTCATTAATAAATTTCTTTGCCTGTCAAAAAAAGTTATCTATGATTACGAGAGAACTGGAAATGAGTTTGTATCCACATCCCACTTGTTAGAATATTGAAATTGTATTGGAAGATATGCATTTTATTTAATTATTTTGTCAAATCCTTGTGTCCTTAGTTATTCATCCTTTCTTACAACTCAACTCAACTCAACTAAGCCTTTGTCCCAAACTAGTTGGGGTCGGCCCTTGTGTCCCAACACAACTAAGCCCTTGTGCCCTTACTTATTCATCCTTTCTTAACACTAGAATATAGAAATTGGGTTTTCTGTCTGCTGATGTTTCTTTAGTGATTCAGTAAGGCTTTTTAAATATTGTTCAAATTTCAGAAGAATTACTTAAAGGCATTTTAAAGACAGTGATGCATCATCTTGTTTGAAGCTTTATTTGTTAGTGACATGAAAGTTTTCCATCCCTTCTGATTTTTTCTTCACAGAATTTATGTTTCTGGGTGCTATTTTATCAGTTTTAACAATTTTTTGAAGAGAAAAGACAGTAATCTATGCAGGGTTTTGTAATGAACATGCAACCTTCGGAAGCAGAGGCGGGGTTTGATGTTCGGCTTCCTCCCACTGCAGATCCAGATCGCTTAAAGAAAAGAATTTCTAATGAATGGGCGCCAACTACAAGAAACATGACGTACCAGGTTAGAGACAAATTTCCATCATGTTAGCTCCATTTATAGTCTATTGCTGATTGAAAACCAAAAAAGAAACAAGAAAACACTGAAAAACAAAAATGAATAGGCTATATTGTACAAATGCTATCCGGAAGATATGGTCCTATATGCTAATTTAAATAATAGAATGGGTTGAATAAACAAATTATCAAAATAATTTTTGTTTTGGCATGAGCATGAAAGGAATTTATATGGTTGGAAAGTTGTTTGAATTGTTTAAATAACCGAATATCCTTTCAGTCTTGCCATTAGATATGTTCTTATACATAAATCCGAGTGTCTCCAAACCCATTTATATTCCTAAACAATGAATGGATTTTTAAATTAGTTCTAGCATGATCGGCAAGTATGTGCTAAGTGAATGTTAGTTGCTTTCCGGAGTCAATGATGAATATTACCAAACCTGAATTCTTGAAGGGATGCATTCATGAAGTAAAAGGCCAATTTGTATTCATTAGTAAATTATAATTATGCATAGAATATTATAATATAGTATTCCTTTTCAAGATGAGAGATGAGTCATATGACTAAGAACAAGAACATGCTAATGAGAAGCTTATGAAATATAAAGCAAGGTCGTGGTATTAGAATCCAATTTTAGGAAACCAAAGGATGGGATGTTTCTTTGTTGAGGAGGTCTGCAAACCTAATATTCTTAGGCTTCAAAGAAGTTAGATTGTGAAGCTTCAAAGAAGCTGAGTAGTCTTCGGCATGGAAAAATGCCGGTTGGAAACACGGATTTAAATTTTCACTGAAACAGACACGAAACCGAAATGTTTTGTTTCCGTCCCCATCGAAACATATAGTGAAACTAAAATTCCAAATGTATTAGTAGTACACTGGTACAATATATGTTACATAAATTTTGTTTTGGCACGAGCATGAAAGGAATTAGATGGTTGGAAAGTTGTCTGAATTGTTTAAATAACCTAATATCCTTTCAGTCTTGCCATTAGATATGTTCTTATACATAAATCCGAGTATCTCCAAACCACCCATTTATCTTCCTAAACAATGAATGGATTTTTAAATTAGTTCTAGCATGATTGGCAAGTATGTGCCACGTGAATGTTAGTTGCTTTCCGGAGTCAATGATGAGTATTACCAAACCTGAATTCTTGAAGGGATGCATTCATGAAGTAAAAGGCCAATTTGTATTCATTAGTAAATTATAATTATGCATAGAATATTATAATACAGTATTCCCTCTCAATATGAGAGATGAGTCATATGACTAAGAACAAGAACATGCTAATGAGAAGCTTATGAAATATAAAGCAAGGTCGTGGTCTTAGAATCCAATTTTAGGAAACCAAAGGATGGGATGCTCCTTTGTTGGGGAGGTATGCAAACCTAATATTCTTAGGCTTCAAAGAAGTTCTTCGGCATGGAAAAATGCTGTTTGGAAACATGGATTTAAATTTCCACTGAAACCGACACGAGACAACCGAAATGTTTCGTTTCCATCCTCATCGAAACATATAGTGAAACTAAAATTCCAAATGTATTAGTACACTGGTACAATATATGTTACATAATTATATTTATATGATTTGGATGTAAAATATGGTGTATGTATTATGTATAAATATTTATATGAATTACATGTGAAATGCTATATGTATTAAATTATCTGGAATGCCTGACAATGCATGTGACTAGGTGTTCGATATTGTTAAACCATTTTGGGTATGATTTTTACTTATGTGATGATTTTTGAGCGTGTATTTGTGCTTATTCTAGCACTTGCTGAAGTTACATGTAAATGTCCATCGTTAGCATATGTTTCTATACATTTCCGTGATTTTATAAGATTTCCCGAAATTTCTATCTGAAATCGATATGTTTTTATTTCGTCCTGATCGGAACGCATGTTGAAACCAAAACATGAAACCTTGGTTGGACACACTACCTCATCCACAGTTTGCTGCAAGCTTCTGAAGCTCGAGCATTTTTGTTTTTCACAGTGTTATGCTGCTGCATTCGTTCAAGTGTAGGTCAAAGTGTATTCTTATATGAAACTTCTTTTTTACTGTTTCAGTAACTATAAGCAGCAGGAATTGGAAGTTTCCAGTGGGCAAATATGATATTCTTGGTGATGTTTAGTTTTCTAAATATGTGTGGGATGTTAAATTCCTTGATTTGGATTTTCCTTTCTCTTACATTCGCTCACATGAAATGCTAAATATTCTAGGTTCTTGTTCATTCCACAGCTACATGAGGGTGGACCCATGAGAGATAATAAAGGACGCCCTCTAATGACTCCAACCAACAGTTCCAACCCATGGTGGTCAGTTTTCGAGCAATCTATAATTGCGGGTGGAGGAAAACTTGCTAAACCCGAAATTCTACCTTCCACCACAGACGCTAGATTCATGAGACAGAGGGGCATTCCTACGCTTGGGTTCTCTCCAATGGCAAATACGCCCATCTTACTTCATGAGCATAATGAGGTTTGGTGATTTCATATATCTATTCTTCAAGATTTTAGTATTACATATGTTTTGTGATTCATCCTTTGCTGACCGTTACAAACTCTTTCATGCAGTTTCTGAAGGACTCTGTATTTTTTAGGGGCATCAAGGTGTATGAATCCGTGATCCGCGCCTTGAGTTCCTTTGCTGGAACTTCAGTCTAACAACTTCCACAAGTTGAAAGGTATCTTGTGATTGGTATTTGTCTTTTGATAGCAATGGTCATATACTTAATTTCAGCACAACTTCCATGTGTTTAGGGAGGTTTTACTTGAAATGATTTTGGTTTGAAAGCAATATTTGTAGCAGTTCTATGTTCCTAGCAGCTTTATTACAAAAGGTTTTCCAATCAACATTCCGAAGGTTGGCAATGCATATGGGTGCAACTTGGGTCGGGCTCAACCCGAACCTGGCGGGTTCTACCGATCTCAGCTCGGGTTGGGTTGGGATTCCCAACCTAATTTAATTTTGGGTTGGGTTAGGGTTGGGCAGCCCAACCCGACTCAACCTGGCCCGATCTGGGAAAAAACATGTTAGACGGGTTGGGTGAGGATTTAGAGGCAGGCTGTGTTAGGGTTGACGCTCATGACCCGATGCTCGGGTTGGGTCGGGTTAGGGTTTAGGGAACACTCTAGGGTCGGCTCCAACCCGACCCAACCTGGCCCGAGTTGCGTTATTTGTTAACAATCTCAGTCTGTTATCCTTGCCATTAAAAATAAATAAATCTTAGCTATTTTATAAGATATAAGGACATGGATATCTTTTCTCCCTTCATTGGGTTATTTACTGTTACAGGACATTTGAAAAAATGACGAGAAAATGTTGACTTTTGAAAAAACTCTAAGAAATGTTGTTTATTAAAAAAATGACTTTTTAGGACGAAAATACCCCTAACCTTACTTTATCTTTCTCTTCTTTGTTTTTACACTTTTTTACTTTTACTTTCAAGTTTTACAGTTTCATTTCTAGGTTTTACTCCGACCCTTTTTGTGTGAAACGGCCCATTTTCCGGCGAGAGAGGCCTTCTTCTTCGGCGAAACATCTTCATTTCTCCGGCATATGCTCATTTGTCTTGAGAGGTTAGAAGGAGTTCTCTAGAGACGCCCCTTTCTCATTTTCTTTTTCCTCCTCCAAATATTCAAAATCTCATTATCTTTGTAAGTATTTCCCCTTTTCTAGTGGCTGTAGCCAAAATCAGTTGCCCAAAGAGCTTTCACTAGGCAAAAGGGTAGTGGAAGCCAAAATGGTACTCACACGGGTTATTCATAGCCAAAAAATAGGTTACTTGAAGCTAAAAAAATGTAACTCGAATCCAAAATCGATAGCTCAAACCCACAAAGTGATAGTCGAAGTCAAAATAAGAAGCAAGGCACTCGAAGCAAAATGTAAGTTATTTGAAGGCAAAAATGATAGTCGAAGCCCAAAAAAAGTTACTCGAAGCCAAAAAAAAAGTTACTCGAAGCCAAAAAAGATAGTCGAATCCAAAAATGATAGTCGAATCCAAAAAATGATAGTCGAAGCCAAAAAAAAATTTACTTAAGTCAAAAAACTAGTCGATGCCAAAAAACAAATTACTCGAAGCCAGAAAAAGTTACTTGAAGCAAAAAAAAAGGTAGTTGAAGCCAAAAAAAAGAAGTCGAAGATAAAAAAAATTTAGTCGAAGCCAAAACGTGTTAGTCAAAGCGAAAAAAGAAGTTTGTCGAAGCCCAAAACGTGATAGTCGAAGCCAACAAATATTTCTCGAAGCTAAAATATATTAGTTAAAGACGAAAAAAGTGCCAAATGTTACTGGAATTCAAAAGTTTTAGTCGCAGCCAAAAACATGTTAGTCAAAGCAAAAAAACCAGTTATTCGAAGCCTAAAAAAATTTAGTCGAAGCGAAAAACACAACGGCGAATGTGACAGGAAACACATTTTTCACTTCGACCAAGTAATTTTTGGCTTCGAATATCCTGTTTTGGCTTCGAGTACCTGTTTTGCGTTGAGAAGAAGAGGGGGAGATCTCGAAACCCTTCGGAGAAAGATTTGACGAGGCAGAAGGCTGATGGGTCCAATTTTGTGTATTTCAAGCAAAAAAAACCTTTGAATACCTTAAAAAATGAGAGAGAGAGAGAGAGAGAGAGAGAGAGAGAGAGAGAGAGAGAGAGAAAAGGAGATGATGGGGAGAATGAGATTTTAGGCTTACATTCTTACGTATTGCCGGAGAAAAGAGTAGGTTTCGCCGGAGAAGAAGCACTTCAACTAGGTTCAAAACAGGGTAAAAGTAAAACTGTAAAAAGAATAAGGGAAGCAGAATAAATGTACCGAGGGGCATTTTGGTCCTAAAATTTTGATTTTTTATAAATTAGCATTTATTCGTTTTTTCTCATCAAGTGACATTTTTATGTCAATAATGCAACTCTCTGACACGTAACAGTAAATAACACCTGTCACAATACAACCAGGTGAGTGTTTCTTAAAGTGAGTGCCATTGTCAAAACAAGTACGGATATTATTTTCCTCTGTATAGAAAATCATGTGATTAGCTCAACATGTATTTTAAGGGGAATGATACAGTGACAAGCTCTTATGATGAGAATCCCATGTGAAGCATGATCAGGGTCTCCGAAAATAATGTTATCATTATCCTAAACCTTCATCCCAGGGCCACCGATTGCCAACCCTGCTCTATGTTAGCCTTTAACGATTCCATTGTGGAACTTTGAATTTGGATCATTGCTTAAATTTTCTTTTACCATCCCTTCGCTCAAGCCATTGATTGGGTGGGTGAAATCATCCAATGGGTGCATTTGTTTGGCCATGTGATCCTTATTATAAAGCTTACCAAGGCTGGATTTGGTTTGGATTTTGAGAACCGATTTGAGTCCAAAACAGATTATTGGAATTTAATTTTGAGTCCAATAATCAGTTTTGGACAATATCGATTCTCAAAATCCAAAGCGAACCGGGCCAAAACAAACATAGCCTATGTGGAGCAGCTGAATCATGCCCTGGTGAATTGGATCAACCTTTTTACTTTATGGCTTCTTCTCATACTTTAAATCCGTAAATATCATAGTGAATTAAGAAATACATGTTTTTTTACCCTCTCAAATGAGTTTTAAGCTTTCAAATTATAAGATTCACAGATGCTATTGATGAGATTCTTGGGGTTGACAAAGTTGTTGTTGAGGTGTTTGTTAATTAACCTCATTTCTTCCTCCTCTTTTTTTTTTATTATAGCCTTCTACCATCTTGGTGGTAGATTATTTTTTCCTTTTTTTAATAAATATAGCTTGTCCATTGAAAGAAAATTTGGGTGTCAAAGATGCAGCGGAGAAATAAACAAGGGAAGAATTCCAAAAAAAAAGAAAGTTCATTTGTAGTGCTGTTTTTGGAATTCACTGTGTTCATGGGCTGTTTGGTATTTCTATTTGTGACCTTTAAATTACCTTTTGATTCTTAGGTTAGGGTAACAAAGAGGGGCCTAACTTGAGTTCTTGAAATGCTCCTCCGCCCTTTATTGTTGGAACAAGATGAAATAATTGGGAAGTAGATGTTAGAAATGAGGACAACTTTTTACAACATAAAAGACTTCAAGTTAGTATTGAGTGAAAATACCATATGACGAAGCTATATCTATGAACCGATTGATAAAAATTATTCTAAGGTGATGTTTGTAAACCATGATTTTTTTTTTTTTCATTAGTTAGTTTCACCAGTAGCCAGAGAGAGTAGGGAGGGTGGGAGAAGGAGAGACTTGAAAGGACAGGAATGAGCAGAGGGTGGCTAAAAAACAAGGAAAAATTAATCATATTTTGGATAGAGTTTTTTTGTTTCCTTGTATTTTCTCAGGTATTTCTTATCCACTCCTCACAAAATCGCACTCGTGTCTATCTCTCTCACTGCTGGCCAGCTGAGCCAAAGCAGTGGGTTGGGATTCATTTAGGCCTAGTTTCGATTGCAAGAAAAATATTTCTTGCGGAAAAATTTTCCACATTTTAGAGGAAAATAATATGGTTATGGCTTATTTAGAGGGGTATCATTAAAAAGAGATTTTATATGGTGAGTGGGTGTGCAGGGGCAGCCACCCTTGATATTTGATCCAACGACAGCCCACTTTTTCCACTTTTGAAGAGGCTGCTATTGGATCAAATATCAAGGGCTGCTGCCCCTTACACCTGCGTGTCCGCCCACTCATCATATCATTTCTGTCATTGTAAGTTGTCCCTGTAAATAAAACTTCAACTGTTGGTTCAAGTTAGTTTTTTCATGTGTAATCAAATGATGGAAAAGGAAAAAAAATTGTAGAAAAACTCTTCCTTTCTAACAGAAAATTCCTGCTATCCAAACAAGGCCTCAGTTCCAGAACTTCGATGTGGTGGACAAGAACCATCTATGAACCAAGAGAGATTTTTGCTTGTGCATGGCCAAGAGGATTTGGGATTTCTGCAAGTAATTGTTTCTGTTTAAGAGGATGGAGACCTGATTCACAAAGGATGATGCTGTACTGCAATATGATCGACAAACTAGGGATAAACATAGTAATAGGTGAAGGTGGTAGAGAAGACTACTTGATTAAATTTGGGATTTCACTAAATCATAGATTCTATTACAACCAGTCCTAATATGTGATAGACGTGGAAAACGATAATAATAGAATATCCTAATTAATCTAACATGATCGTTAATCTAATCTGGTTGCCTAATATATCTTGGCCACATTTAACCAACTTGATTAATCTTCCACAAAATGATCCAACGATGAGATCTACACGCAATCCACATATTCTAACACTACTAGTAGAGAGAGAGAGAGAGAGAGAGAGAGAGAGAGAGAGAGAGAGGACAAATCAGGGACAAAGTAAAGCTTGGATACCATGAAAGAGTTTGGTAACAGTTGGGTTCCTATTACGGTTCCACAGTGTTGCTTAAATACAGCCCCTTTATTTTCCATGATGTTAACTGCTGTTTCCTGAAACCCTAGTAAAACTTTATCCCATTTAATGAGGGGAAATGATATTCAACACACACACACCCCCGCCGGTTTCTGCCTTTAACGTTTTTCTTTGCCTTCAAAATCAAAGGACTTCATGGATATATTTAAAACACTTTTCTTTTTTATTCCGACACAAGAAAGAACATGAATAACATGGTTGTACCGTTTATCTTATTCAAATTCCTTGTAAAAATACATATATCTATATATGTAAATATAGAAACTCCAGGAACAGCCTAAAAACATTTGGCTCCATGGGAATTCCTCTTTATCTAAATACAAATCAATGGAGTCACCTCTTCAATATTCTTTCCAAAAATTTAACTAATTAAGATACAAAACAATGAATAAAATCCATGGAAAAAAGGAGTTGATCAATTAGCAGAAGCTCCATAAACTAATGTCCCCTTCTTGATCATCACATTCTTCCATCAAAGGAGGAGCAAAGGGAGCACAAGCATTGAACATTTGATCTACTGCATACTTAGGCGATAACCAATCGCCAAAGTCCAACCACGGATCCATCAGACGGTTCGATTCTTCGGCTCTGCACTCAATGTAATTCTCCGAACAAGAAGGAAAGAGCTCGTCGTAACTATCTGATGAAGACGACATTGACAGCGAAGGAGAAGGGGACGATGATGGAGGGGGTGGAGGGGGAGAAAATGGGGGTGTAGAATTAGCAGCTGCAGCTGCTACTCTTTGAATGGATTTGGGGGACATAAGCGTGGTGTCTGGAAGGTGGATTGATGGGGTGATTGGAAAATTGAGATTGGCTGTAGAGCCCTTGAGACATAAAAGTGCAGCATCATAGGCCCTAGCAGCAGCCTCTGGTGTGGCATAAGAGCCCAACCAAATTCTTGTCTTTTGGTTTGGTGCTCTTATCTCAGAGACCCATGAGCCCCAACTTCTCATTCTCACCCCTTTGTATTGCTTTTTCCTTATAGCTGTGGATTTGGGTACTTCTGATTGGATCTTGTTTGCAGCTCCCAAGTGTCCATTTTGATCTGCAACACCCTTGTTGTTCTTCACCATGAGGATAGATGGATGAATAGATAATAAATGGTATTGCTTTCTCTATCTTCTTCTTTGAATGTGAGAAAGGAAAGGGGATACAAGGGTTATTTATAGACCAGGTTTTGACTTTTGAGTAAAAATAATCCTCTGTAGTCCAATGTAAAAATCAGCTCTCAAATGGTAGAATTCAAGGCTTTTCATGAACTGGGGGTCAATTATTTTACATGCTCTCTACCTTTGTGAAAATGGGAATATGAGCAATTTTACTAACTTTCCCCTCAAGAAATTGCAAGGAACGTGTGTCCCCATGTCCTAAAGATATTTTAAATTTATATAACATGTTTCTTTCAGAAAAGAAAACGACCCTATATGCCATGGCAGAGGCTGTAGTTTCTTGCACCCTAATCTTCATCTCTGCATCCCATAAAGACAAGACACTCATAATCTCTTCATACAGAATATAAAAAATAAAAAATAAAAAAGCAATTCATTCTCCCTCATCTTTTAAGGTGTCCACATGCCTACTTAATTCTATGTTTACCCACTTTTTGATAACCTTAGGACAATATTGGCATCAGGAATGATAATGTGCTCATTTTACATGTTTTTTTTTTTTCTATATATTATAGGGAAAAATACACTTAGACCCCCTGTGGTTTCAATTTGTATAAGGTAGGTCCCCTCAGTTGACGGTTCGTCCACAGATTGAAGGGTTAGGATGATCCGATGGAGCTGATTTTTTGAGTTCACCCTATCTATGTCAGGGCCAGTCAAATGAACGCTTTGGATCATCCAAACAATGTGGGCCCATACCCGAATCTAAACACTACCAAAAACACAGTGGCCCCACAATATTGGCAATGAATATGTGTACACAAAACTAATAATTTGGCACTAAGAGTGATAAATTGGTCATTTCACAAAATGAGTTTTGTTTAAATAATGTTACGTAGGTAATAAATATGTAGATACGAGAAGGAAACATGGGATTCTCTGACGCAGTGAGGAAGCTTCCCGGATTTGAAGAAGGGGTCAGATTTGATATTGAGACACCCAAGTCAGAGCCAAACCTTGCTGTTGCACCACTGGCTCGCAAAGCTCTAAACGCGTCATGACTCGAACCTCAAGGATCTAGAATTAAATTAAAAGCCAGACTCACAACCGTTTCTCTTTCAGACTTCATCATGGTTGGCTTGACTTTGAGTCCATTCTCTTGTGAGCTCTGTATATCCAACTCACTTCTGAAAAACCCTTTTTTCTCTATTCCAAAATTGCAGATGGAGTGCTCTTTTTTATTGACTTTTGAGACTCTCAATGGGTTGTTATAGGTTTTATTCTTCTTTACTATTTGGATGTCTTATTACTATATGATGGGTGGCCGTGAAAACACGTGAAGTCTAAAAAAAAGTAGGTACGGCCTACTTTTTTGATGATCCAAACCGTTCATCTGTTTGGGCACAACGTAAATAGGTTGTGCCCCAAAAATCATTTCCATAGGATGATCCTAGCCCTCCGATCTGTAGAAGATTTCATAAATTGTTTTTGGAAATCACCATTTTCAGATCAGTTACGATCGGAGGGTTAGTATCATCCTATGGAAATGATTTTTGAGGCGCAACCTATTTACGTTGTGCCCAAACAGATGAACGGTTTAGATCATCAAAAAGAGTGGGCCGTACCTACTTTTATAGACTTCACATGTTTTCACGGCCACGCATCGTATAAATTCTCGTCTTATTGCTATCTGAATACTCACATTTTCTTTCCATTTTCCAGCTGTTTCTCTTGCTTTTCTGTATTGTAGTGTGTGCAATGAGAATGAGAATAGTGTCGTCAAGTAGTACTTCTCTTTCAAACGAGTAACTCGGTACTAGGAATCTATTTCTCTGGTTGAAAAACTGATAAAATAGTATTTTTTTGTACCAACGGAATCAAATAAAATAGTATTTAGGCCAATGCATAACTAGGTATGTGATTATCTGGGACCTTCATGTATGTTTCCTTTGGAATGATTTTAGGGAAATGATATATTCTCCCCCCTTTCTTCCCCGAGCCACCCCCCTAGTGTAAAAACCAATTGACTTAAATATGCTAGAGGGAGGTGGCCGGGTAAGAAAAAGGGGGCAAAACAATTTACGATTCACACGTGTAATCTTTGCATGAGTGAGGCTAAATGCGCGCTTATTTGTGTGAACCATAGAGAATGTGTGATTTGTGAAATGTTGATCTATGGTTCGATGGAAATGTAAAGTAAAAATAAAAATAAAAATGAAAGGATGAGGAAGGAGAGGAGATTGGGAGACTGGAAGTGCTGAAAGTGTACGTGCTTGTTAGCCTAGATGGCAACCCAAAGCTCCATCCGGAGGTTGAATCCATGCCTCGTACACTCATCCGAGCTTTATCCCCGAGCTCACTTCAAAGAGCTGACAAGGTGCCCTACACCGTAATACAAAAATGAAAAACAAAAGCCTTCTCAAAGGCAAATGCAACAATTGAGCTCACTTAAGAACAACAAAATGATTTACAAGAGTAATCCTATCTATAATCCTTCAAATATAATCCAAATATAGGCACGAGGGTGTAAAACACTCAAATATGAGTTCAAGCGAGGCTTAAGAGTGTATCTTAATGGTTTAAGGCTCTTTTATAGTGTCTGGAGCCCAAAACTAGCCTTTTCTAAGCTCTAACGGCTAGTTCGGTGGACCTTTGGTCGACCAGAGAACTAGCCATTATAGCTACTTAAAAAACCCAAAAATTGGGGTTCGGTCGATCGAAGTCAACCTACTGGGGTTTTTCAATTTTCCGTAGTTATCTTGGAAAATTCATATTTCCATTGTTTCTTATCAGATTTCGATGATCTTAGGCTCTCTAGAAAGCTAAGGGAGTTTACTTTCTGTTAAAAATAATTTCAAAATTATTTGAAAATCTCCTAGAGCCATTATCCATAAGATAATGGCCTTTGGTCAACCAAGCAAGTGCCAATTTGGACTTTTTCCATTTTATTTTTTCTTTGGCTCATGGGCTATTGGTCCACTTAATTTCTTTGATGTATTTAACTTATGTTGGTCACTCTGAGGTGTCCTTGAATGCCTCTAGTGAAATCAGATTGGGAATTAGGGTTCGTGAATGGAGAAGGAAAGGGATTTGGAGTATGTTGATGGAGATTGGGATTAGGGATTGGGGATCAAGGGTTGTGAATAGATGTGAATGGAGATGTTGAAGGGATGGGAGGGGATGTGAATGGAGATTTGAGGCATGCGGGTGCGAGGGGGGACACAATTGGGAGAGAGGGAGTGAGAGACATGTGGGTGGGATGTGGGGTTACGCGCGCGGGTGGAGAGAGAGAGAGAGAGAGAGAGAGAGAGAGAGAGAGAGTTTGCTTCCATTAATTGTGGTCCTTAGGCATCAACCCTAGGGCTCTGATACCATGTTAAGAGAGGAAAGATGGGAGAAGAATGTCTGAGCTGATGATTAGCTCCCCTCACTTATGTATTTATATAAAAGGAGAAAAGAAGTACAGAGACCATAGTGCCCTTAGGCACACCTCACTTCCAACGCTGATCATTTCCATCGGAGGGTGCTCCTTGGGTTTCATTTTTTAGTAATATATTTCTTTGCCGTTCAAAAATAAAAAGAAAACAAGTGTTGATTTTCTTGATCATCCATACTATTTGGCATATTCTAGAAAAAGACAAAAAAGAAAGATACTATTAAGTAGCAAGAGCCGGGGTGCGGATATCAAAAAGAGAGGAGAGGGGGATGAATGTTTGAGAATTGTTAATGAATTGGTAATATTAAAAGATAAAGAAATAGTTTTGAGGATATGGGCGAAAGATCATGGGAGGGTTTTGTTCTTTGGATGATGTTGGGAGATGAAGAGGCAAACTCCATGTGAGCAGACTCTCGTGGAAGCATCGGAGCCCCTCTTTTTTTAACTTTCTTCTACTCCTTCATCCTATATTTGTTTGATTTGGTGTATGTATTTGGAGTGATGGAGTTTCGTGGAAATTGCAATATCACATGGAGTAATATGGTTTTCAATGGCCCACGCCAGAAGCTCAGTAAGGCTCCAAGGACTTTCTTTGAATACCGCGTATCAACAACTGTACTCAGTAAATGCTTAAACGTAATGCTTATATCACCCTCTTGTTGGATAGTCATACTCACTCACGTGGTTAAACACTTTCTAATTTGCTGTTGACAGCTTTTTCTAAAAAAATTTCAACAGTCTTTCAACAACTAAACGAGCGTACAAACTTTAAACAAAGGGGAAGACTCAATTTCATTAATAAAATAAGAGTGTGGACGTCATGGCAAGCGCTCGTGAAGTCCAGTATAATTAAGAAAGTACAGCGGGGCCCACTTCACAGGGTGATCCACACCATTCATTTGTTGGGCCGCAACGTAAATAACTTGTACCTCATAGATTATCTTCATAGGATGATCGACTGTGGAGGGACTCCACATTATAAAAACCTCTATAGATAGGAGGGTTAGGACCATCCTATGGAGATCGATGTTCTTAGAGGCACAACCTATTTACGTTGTAGCCCAACAAATAAATGGTTTAGATCATCCTGTGAATTGGGCGCACTTTAGATCATCATGGGAAGTGGGCCCACTGTACTTTCTGAAAAATATTGCACTTCACGCGCACTCACCATATACAATCTCCATATATACATACGTACAAGAAAATATACATACGTACAAGAAAATGGCATCCATTGTGCTCAAATTTTATTCATGCAAAGAATATGTTCTTTTATCATGCACTTATATAAAATAGAGCCAAATCTTAAAATATAAAGTACTTAATAGATATAAAGAAATTTATGAAGCGTAAAATACTTCAAGAAAAATTTAAATTTATAAGGTTTTAGATGATTTAGGTTATCCTAGATTTTCCGTTAAAGGAAACTTTATGGTCATAAGGTTTTACAAAATCTTGGGAGCTAGATTGAACCGTTATAGAGCTCCACAAGTAGATTCTAATGGTATATAATAATTACTGATCCATTAATGGGATTAAAAGTTATGCTCGTTTGAAGTTTTGATTATTCAAATTAAACTTTTCAAAACACTATTCTATGCAGTCTCTCTCCTAATTTTTATTTATTTTTTTAAAAAAGAAACTCAAGCTCAAGTCTAGGTCCGGATAAACTGGCTGTTCTGCTCGATAGTAGTCTAACGGATCAGAAACATTGGATGTGTTGAAGAAATGGATGTCATCAATGTTAAGATATGTTGGATCAGATATGGCAAAATCTGACCGTCGGATCATCTAGGATTAGATGAGAGGTAGTTTGGTTAGATTAGGCTACCTGCAGCTAGATTTGGCAAGTAGTTTGGATTAGGCTGCTGGAGGTAGTTTGGCAAAATCTGAGCAACATACCTCAACAATCAAGAACCTCAACGACATATGCATTATCATTAATTTTCTTGATTATGTAATGAGCTAATCCTTCCTAATTCTTTGGTTTATTATACGCGCCAATGCATCTCAACATACCTTTTTGTAGGTGAACCATCACCAAGTTGCTTTATGGAACACTTCGAGTCTCCGATGTTTCTTTACATCTTCTTAAAATTCGTTGTTGTTCGACTCTTCAACATGTTTCTTGAAATCAGCATATACAAATTAGATTCTATTAATCATGTTTTCTATTACAATGCTCATACTCAGAAGTTTTGGCAAATCTAACCAGTCTAGTGTGTAACTCGGCATGCAACTATATAATTAAAATCTCAAAAGGAGACTTTACTAGAGACTATTCGCCAATTGTTAAAAGGAATTTATTTTTTCTCGATCAAGCAAAGAATCTCACTACTTAAGAATTAAAAACCTACAATGCATCTCATCAGACTCCTAACTCCTAAGTATCGTGTTGATGACTTTGGCTTAGCCATCTGTCTATGGATGGTATGCACTATTGTACTACAAGGATGTATCAAATCTCCTCTAGAAGTGGCCTTGAAACATTGCCACGCTACACAAGTTTACAACGTTTTTTCAACTGGGGCCAGGAATATCTCTCCTCCAGAAGAGCAATTCTCTTATCATGTCCAAAATACCTGTTTAACTCGTGGATGATCTGCTCACCTTGGAATGTACATTTGAGTAGTCCTTTTGAAGAAAAGCTGTCTTTAACATTCAAATTTACAGGTTGTTCCATCTGACACTTATCCTAACTATTTGATCTCTTCATCATCAACATATAATTCTCTTAAGCATTCAAAGCCCACGATTTCATTAGCCATGAGGCCCATGACAAATAAAGTCATACGTATATAGCATTTTGTATTCATTATCATGACTTAAAGTTCAAAGATTTCTTGGGTTAAAGTTGATTATCATGATATTTGCACCCCTCTCTTTGTTTGGTACCTGTTAGCCTCTCTTTGTTTTGTGTGCATTGGATAGATCTTGTTGACCGGTGGAGGAATAAGGGTTTGCACATGTTACCACTTCAGTCTGTTGCAGGGCATGTGAACATTGATATGGACTGTCTAAGTACTAGAAATAATACAACAAGTAGACTTTTGACCTTTGAATGTAGACCATTTTTCATATTTTTTTAATGACAAAGACCTATCATAAGAGAATGGAAGAATGATCACATATGCCAAGGGATACTCCTGTCCAATGTAGGGGATACTCTTGTCCAAATGCTATTAATTCCCTTCAAATTATTAGGAAAATGCTGTAAAGACCATGGTTCGATTTATTTTCAATGTCTGCCCTCTGGACATGATTGGGCCGTTGATCGAGACTGAAAACATATACTAGGCTATTGATTGCCATTAGATCTGTCTTAATCGGATGATCCTGAAAATCTAGAGAAGCTAAATTTGATTTGTAGTCCTTAATTGACGGATAGGATAGCAAAGATCTTGTGGGTTGCCTCGCTGTAGCCCCTGAGATCAATTGTCCGATCTCATACAAATGTTCCATATGGGATCCAATTTTGATCATTAGGAAGGATATATTCGTCGTAACAATGATCATCTGCATAGTTGGAGACTTGGAGTCAAATTATTATATATGGGGTCGGTTACCCTTCTAGTGTTTTTATGCCCATAGTGAGTAAAACGTGATTCAGCCTAAAAATAAATAAAACAAAACATACGGAACAAGAAAAATTCGAGTTTAACATGGTATTGGCTAAGAAAACGTAGTAGAAAAGACAAAAAACACAAAAAATGCGTTTAATGAGTGGGGAAGAGTGAAAAGTTGGCCAAAATATGATATGTGCATGTTATTGGGGTTAGTTAGATTGTGGTTATTAATTATGCGGTTATGGGTGTTAAAGTATAAAAGATAAAATAACGCCTTTTTTCGCTTTTGGAGAAGTTGGTAAGTTAACAATGGGTTTAAGGTTGTGGATGTTAGTTATTTCCTATGTGTTATGTAAGTGGGTTAGTAGTGATGTAAAATTAGCCACCTTTATGCTTGTATTTAAGTTTGTATTTTAATGGAATGACGAAGAAAAAGAATTCTACAGCAAATGAAACTTTGTAGGAGAGTCATGGTTCCTCTCGATTTGAACCATTAGGAGGTCCGGTTGCCTCGAATCAACCTCTCTTCCCTTCTCTTTCTATTTTCTCTTTGTTTATTTCCGTTACGGCAAATTAGGCACGTAACAAAATACGTGTTTAATATGTTTAAAATATTTTCCTTAAAAAAATGGATTTTTTTACTATGAAAGTTTTAAACGGAGTATTAAACGGCAAACCATTAAAACAAGTATTTTTTTTTCAAAAATATGCCATTTAAAACAGTGTTTTGCTAACAATGTTTATGGCTACTCTTCTTAGGCTACAATGGGGAGGCATGGGGAAGAAAAGGGGCAAATATATCATTTCTGTTATCATGGTATTAGGTGCTGATGGGGTCCAAAATCTGCAACCAATCGGCTGTTGACACGTGGCCCTCACAGGGACCACTGTAAAGCCAACACCTGTCCCTGCTAGGTGTGACACCTGGACCAATCAGGGACTTCCATCTGCCCCTCCTAGGTATGAGACCTGGTCCATACAGGGGCTACCACCTGTCCTGGACAGGTGGCTCAGAACCACTATAAATAGCCTTCACTTGTGCTAAGGTGAGGGATCTGAGATCAAAACCCTAAGTTTTTTGCTCTGACATTGCTCTGCACTCCTGCTCATACTGACTTGAGTGTCGAAGCGCCCGTCCGGAGCACCACTCCGGGTTGGTCTTCTGACCCTTTGTATCCTTGTCTGTGCCCTTGTGCAGCGCAGGACTCCATTAGCTCTTCAGCTGTGGCTTGCCAGATCAGCCCTTCCGGCCCTACCATAACCTGTTACCAATTTTAGACCTAACAGGTGCTAAATTTAAATTATTTTTTATCTGATTGGCCAGATTTGACCAAGAAAGATAAAAAATTAGTGGGCTTCTAAAGCTTTAACTAAAGGGTAAAAAGAAAAAAGAGAAATGATAGATGAGCTTCTTAAGCTTAGCCAAAAGATTACTCCTAAACATAAGCAAGGAAGATAGATGAAAAAGAAGAACGATGCGTGTGGATAGGCCTTCAAGAGACTTTAAAGATCAGAACATAAATTATCACGTGCATGCATGGTGTTAGCGGGCCCACTTCGGAGACTTTCCTTGAAAGCATTGCACCTGGTCTTTTGTGAGTTCTTCACGTAATTAGTAGCATGTGGGAGGTATAACTTTTCAAGATATGGTAATTTACACGTGTAAGTGATCAGGACCATTGATTTAGCCTCATTGGTCCTACAATGAATCAACGACAGATATCTGTTGATAGTGGCAAACCCATCGTGGGTTAATTGCAACAACACGATATACAGATAGTTGTATGGTCTGATGATCTAGACCGTTCATTTAGTGGGCCCTGAAATATATGGATGATACAAAAACCCTATAGATCGATTGGACAATCCTAGTCATTTGTTCTAATAGACTTTTGTCTATTGAATAGGATCATCGATCAACGGCTGCCAGTTTAATGGTTAGGATCCTCCGATTAGTTCAATTTTTGTATATATTAAGTCTAATTTACTATCAGATTTACCATACAAATACGTAGATCATTGCATTGTATGTTTGTATGACCAAGTGTGTGCTATTTTATTATGTACAATAAATGTACAATGATTCATACAGTAAGTATTCGTAATAAAAAACTAAGTATAAATTTCATATGTTAAAAGATGGACTGATTAGCTAGAGATTTAGGGAGATGTTTGAAGAGATTCCATATGGAAGGTCAACTGGTGGTGAATGTTCACTTGCGTTCTCGAGAAAGCGGAAAACAGTCTCTCTTTTCCTTGACAAGACCTTGATAAGACAGAATTCTGGCGGTCACTTGCTTTCCTGATAAAGTAACAAGCCTAGGTGGAAAATGTCAATTAATGACATGAAAATTGCCAAAAATATGTGGAAATGTCTCTTTTCTCACAAGTGTGGGAAACCAAATCCCACTATTTTGGTTGGATTTGCTTTCCCGGGAAAACTAGTGAAAAAAAGGTGGGCAAGCAATTTCTCGGGAAACCTTTTCCTGCGCACGTGAACAGGCGCGGGAAACCTTTTCCTACACAGTTTCCCTTGATTTCTTTTCCTAATGCCACATCAGATTCCCGGAAAACCTTTTCTTTTCCTTTCTTGGGAAAACAAGTGAACAGAGCCTAATAGTGAGATGGACTGATTAGCTAGAGATGGAGTGAATTGGGCGTCGCTAGTCCCCCCACAACCCCCCCCCCCCCCCCCCCCCCCCCCCCAAACCGCCCCAGTGCGTTTGATTTGTATTTTCTTTTCAATTGTTATTTTCTCTTGTACTATTGATCTCCTTGATTATGGGGCTTTTCCCCTCTATCTTAATATACATCTCACCTTTTAAAAAAATTATCTTTAACTTGTTTAGTTTGCAAAGAAATAAAGACTCCCAGAAATCCATCTTTGACATAAAGTTAAATAGCTTAAGTTCAGGCAATAATATATTGAAATGTCATGATTGGCAAAATAAATTAGAATTTATGAAAAGAATACACAAGTAACTTTTTATATGAAAATTAGAGGCCATGGAGCTATTCCATTTACTCGACCGATGGGAATTTCACTCTGAGAAATTGATAAAAAAACTGCTGAATCAGAACATTTCTTATGCGTGCCAATTGAAGTATTTTGAAATGAACTGTAATGAAGAATGAATGCTCTGCAAATCGTCATTAATTAAAGTGATCTAATTAAATTCCACATAAGAACCATTTGATTCAAGGCTGCATTATGATGTATTGACACTCCAAACCATACAATATGTGAAAACTTGTAAATATCACGATCTAGATTAACTCTCATACCCAAGAGGAGACATAAATCCCATTTTTTTAAAGGAGTGGTTTACTTGTAATCTAGACTACAAATTATAACAAAGAAGGACATCCAAGCCAACATCCACTCACTCATCAATGCAAAAAACAACATTAAGAACCTATCACAGAGAGATGATGATCCTATGCAAAAGATAGATAAAATATAGTAAGGTCGTGAGAAGTATGGTGGTGAGGGAGAACTCTATGCTTTACAAAAAGATCATAAAAATCAATCAAAATAATTAACTTACATTGAAAACCTTCAACTAAAAGGGAAAATAAAAATGTGCATGGAGTAATATAAACAAAACATCAAATTGCATTCAATGCCTTGAAAACCTAATATCTTGTGCAGAGCATATGCTTATGAGAATATGAGAGTACTAAAAAATGAGTGCAAGTGCTTTGTGTATGATTCTAATTTTTCGACTAGAAATATTTGGAGCAAGACTACCCCTTTATAGGTGAAAGTGGGATCTTCTTTAGGCAATTTTGGCGACGGTTAGGTGACCACCTCTCTACCAAGTAATCAAGGGGATTTTTATCTTTCGATTCGGGTGTCTCCTAGCTTGAGATCAAGAGACATGTGCGGATTAGAATAGATTGGACTCTATTATTGCCTAGGAGGTAGCTTCTTCGACCCCAAGGCAATTATGTCCCAAATCTAGGCTGCTTCCTAGCTCACTTGATGTATCTTTGGAGGTTTGCTTGCTTCATTGGTGCACCTTGCATGCTTGGAAGCATCAAATTCTAAAATTACGAACTCTTGTCGCAAAATGGGATAGGTGGATGGCTTGCAATGGAAGATACGACACTTGCATATGCCCAACTCAAATCTATCTATCCATCTATCTATCTATCTATAATCTATCTATAATATATACTGAGCATTTTTCTTTCCATTGTCATTTGTCTTTATTCCTGGAATTGTTTTTACTGGAAATAATTTTGTCGTGAAAAATGGCTTTGCTAACATTCAGTTCCGGTAAAAATTTGGTTTTTCTTCACACATCTCTCTCCTCCCTACCTCTCTCAATCCTCCTTATTAATTAGGTTTTTCATAACCACAAAATCTCTTATCCCTATTAATTAGGTTTTGCAATAATCCCAATCCTCTCTCTCCTCCCAATTAATTTGGTTTTGCTATACAAACCCCAAGATATACTGTTTCATGTTTTTTTGCAAAACTCCTTTTTGGCTTTTACACCTCATGTTTTATGGATGAGGCCACCATCTTCACCCAAATCGTGCACAGGGCAGGGCCCACCATTTGAACCTCCTTGGCCCACCATTATACTCCTCATATTCTGATGGGTGGTCCCATCATCTCCACCCAAACCCACTACCCACGCATTAGGTTTTGCACCAATGTTGTGATGAGGTGGAGCCTACCAACTCCACCCAAATCATTCATAGGGTAGGGCCCACCATCTCATAGCTTATTCTTTTTTGGGGTGGGGCCCACCATTTCAAACTTCATGTTTTGATGGGCGGGTGGGTCCCACCATCTTCAACTAAACCCATGCATAGGGTGGGCCCCTCTATTTTGAACCTCATCTTTTGATGGGCGGGCCCCATCATTTTATGCTCATGCATAGCTTGGGCCAAGAATACTAGTAATGATATAAACAATATGGAGAGAGTGATAGAGGCTAGTCGGAGGCCAAGAGGTGGGTTAGTGTTCAAATATAAATGATTAAATAACACCAATTCTCACAGGTGAAGCTTGTGAAGTAATTGGTTGTTTCACATGAAAATGCTTGAACCAAGGCACCCAAATCACTAAGCCTCCCTGACTTTTGTGCAACCATACACACTATGATGATTCTATGGCCGGTTTGAGTTATGGGCCATAGGTGATCTAAAGCGAGGCCTCTGAGATGAACGGTCCATATTAATCAAAGGTAGGCCCCACTGGGCTCTGACCCACCCAATACAATGTGGTCACGATTTTAATTGAATAAGAACCCTAGTAACCTAAGTCCCGATTGAGTTACCTCGCTTCGTCTTTCCCTTTCTTCGAATTTATCCAAAATCAGAAAGCGGGGAGAATAAGAAGAAGAGGAGAAGATGGGTTTTTCTAAGGACCAATTGCTTGCTCGTTTGCAGGTTCTATCAATCCCTTAGCTCTTTCTTCCTATTTCTATTAATTTTTTTAACTTTATACGTTGCAATATTTTATTTACTTTGCCTCTTTTTTTTTTTATCTTCTTGAATCTTTATTTACTTTGCCGGGTTCTTGATCTTATTCACTGATTGGATATTTCACCCAAAAAATCGACACCCCCGTGAATCGGATTTCCCTATATGTTTGTTTCAATGCTATGTATATGTTTATTCTGTTTTTTTTTTCCTTCTTGTGTTGAATCATCCACCGTGTTTGATTTAGCAAGGCAGTGAGAAATGGTATTTATGTGTTTATGATCATTCAAGTTAGACATAGATTTCCCAGTGTTGGATGTGGACTCAAGGTAATAAAAGTATTTTTGGATGGAATACAGGGATGATGTGATATATAAGTTTACTTTTGTTTTTAAGATTATTGATCTATGTAAATCAGAATACGAGGGAGGGAGGGAGCAGATGCACTTATCAGTTGGTTTTTTCGAAGAAAAACCCTTTAATTGAAAAACCCTTAATTGAAAAGGCCTCTCTCTCTCTCTCTCTCTCTCTCTCTCTCAGTTAAAGAACGAAATGTTGGGATAGACTCCTTTGCTAATTTTGGTGTTGCTTATACCGAAATTAGAACATGGCACTTATACCGAAATTAGAACATGGCATGAAATGCCCAAGTTATAGGGTGGTCTTCGTTTCATCTTCCTTTGATGGCTGGTCCATCTTTCTGGTTTTATTAGTAAAATCGTGTGTGTTTGATGATATATCTCATGAATGAGGCCCACTGAAGCACTTATTACAATCGTTTTCCTTTATTTCATTCTTTAACTGGTACATGTTTGGTGAGCCTGTCTTCCTAGTTCATTTGAATATCTTAATGTTTGGAATGAATGTTTTGGTGGAAGTTGCACAAATTCTAATCGATTTATATTAAGTCTTCTTGCATATACGCTAACTTCTTCTAGTTACTAATATTCTAATGCACATTTAGGAGCTTCAAATTGATTTTGTTAGCTACAACCATCCTGCTGTATTGACAGTTGAGGCTCAAGTAAGTAAAATAGAAAATATTTTGATTTTTTCTTCTTGACCTTATTTCATTTATGGAAGGTTATTTTATGGGACAACCTCGATTGTTCTTCTCAGGCAAAGTATGTCGGGCATTTGGGAGGTGCACTAAGTAAAAATTTACTGTTGAAGGTATGATAATTTAATTTTTCTGAATGTAAATTCTTTCTTGTTTTCTTCTAGTAAATTTGGTATAGTTATATCTTCGGAGGACAATTATTTAATCCTCAGCTTGCTTGCATATTGCAGGATAAGAAACATAGGTACTATGTTGTTTCTGCTCTGGCAGGTACCAATGTGGACTTGAAAGGTACGCTGTTTGTTTTTCATTGGATTGCAATAGCTACACTATTGAGTTTATTGTCAGGATTATGCTGTTTTGGATGAGGGCCTGTTTGTTTTAGATTATGGCAACCAATTGTGGAGTCCCCAGCCGATTATTTGACTCAAATTTAGTGCAATTTTCAGTCCCGTAATCAGTTGGGGACTCCACAGTCGACTGTCATAATTAAAACAAACAGGGCCTAAAAGTCAACTGCTTCATTGATTCTGGCCATATGTTTCTTTGATCTTTTTGGATGTTCATTTGAGTGCTGTGTGTCTTTAAAGTTGAGCAGTTTTGTCTCAGCGGCTTGGTTTGGGAAAAGGAGGTTTGCGCATGGCTCCTGAAGAGGCTCTGCAAGAATTACTTCAGGTGGGTATGGCCTCATAAAAGAGTATTGGATTTTGTTATAAAAAGTTTCCCTTCATTATGACCTCAATTATCAAACCACCCGAAGAAGCTCTGCAAGAATTACGTCAGGTGGGTATGGCCTCATAAAAGAATATTGGCTTTTGTTATAAAAAGTTTCCCTTCATAATGACTTCAATTATCAAACCATATTCTATGGCTAAGCCACACTAAGCATACAGCGTTGTTTTCTTATATGAGAAGCACAATTTTATCTTGTGCTCTGAGACTACAATTTCAGTTGCAGGGATGTGAATGGAGAAGATGAAGGAATCCTCAAATATTTATGATTTGATGAAGGAGACAATGAAGGAATCTATTAATACAAACTCTTCTGTAGTTTTTTATTTTCTTTCTTAGGTTACTAAATGAAATAACTTGTACGGTTAATATTTTGAGTTTTCTACTTGATTATCTAGTTTAAGTTCACATATAGAAAAATTTCATTATCTCCTCCAAACCTTTGAGTATAGGATGTTATGTCTCCTCATGATTTAAAATTTCCTTTGTAATTTATGCTCAAGTGGCATGTAAATATTGACCTTAATATTAATGTACACTATTTGATTTTAAATGGCTCGGAGATCATACAAATAGGGCATGTCTTGCGCTTGGATATTAGTAAGTTTACTTGCCGAATCAGAGTGGGCAGCCACACCATGTTACCATATTCAAGCATGGGTGAAGCCAGCATTAATTCATGAACCTTGAATGATATGATTAATAAAAGCTGGGACATATAGAGGAGAGATATCTAATCTGTCCGACTGTAGACTGTAAGAAGAAATAGTAAGCCACCTCAAGAATTCAGTAGACTGTAAGAAGAAATATCAAGCCACCTCAAGAATTCAGTAGGTACACTGTACATTGGAGTGGTAGTCTGGTTGAAATCTCTTATAGATTGGTTCATGAATATTCTTAAACTCGCAAACTCATTGCAATAACTAGAGTACCATTTACATTGCTCATAACTCTGAAGCAAATCAATTTGACGTTGTTATCTTTCTCACAACGGAAAAAAGGAGAAGATCGACCATCCATTTAGTCGTGGTTTTTTAAGCAGAGATAATCTTTAGTCCATATGTTCCTTTGGAATTCATGCTTTTTGCCTTTTTGCCAAATCTCCTAGCGATGAAAGACGAGTTTCTTTTAGTGAATATGGGTATGGATTACTTGGTTTAAGTGGCGATTGAGTCACATCTTTCGTGTTTCTTTGTGATACTTTTGTATCACTTTGCCATCTCTCTCTCTCTCTCTCTATATATATATATATATATATGCAAGGATCTCTTTATGTTACCATGCCTATAGATTATTTTACTCATTAGATCATGATATACTTGCATTTATACTTCTTTACTGGGTGATCTACTTGTTCTCACTTGATTCCATTGGATCATTATTATTATTCCAGGTTCCATTGGGATGCGTTACTCCATTTTCCCTAGTGAATGATTCTGCACGGTATGCCTTAAATTTCAATTTTGGTCTTATCTTCTGTATATAATAAATAGAAAGGCATGAATTCTTTTTTTGTGTGTATGCTACTTCTTAAACTTCCGGATGAGAGTTTAACATGTCAGATAGCAAAGGAATTACTTGGGCTGCAAAAAACAAAAAAACAAAAAAAACATTGACCTTGTTCATACTTCAAACATTTTAGCAAATCAGTTAATTTGATCAATGAATTGGTAATGAATGAATATAATGAGGAATTTCTTGGGGTGACAAATAAGAAGAAAAAGGGCATTGAATTCCCTGATTCAAACACTTCACAAATCCGATGATCTGTTAAATGAATCATTGACTTTTTTTTATTTGAGTGTAAATTTTATTCAGGAACATTGGACCAATTTTGTGGGAATTGCACATTAGACGTATAATCCCACTTCATAGTACAATTATTGTTGAGACCTGCTAACTTGTTTACTGGCAACTTTGATTCTCGTCAAATGTGAGGTCTAAGCTATTGAGAAAATAGATAAATTCTGCATCATTTCCTAGTATGTAGAGAAACACCACCAAGGAGTGTTGTGGGAGGAGATAACCTGAGCTGTCTAATTGATCATTAATTCATCAACCATGTTGAGAACCTTGTCTACCAGATTAACTGCATTTTACAAAGCTAAGACAGCCTCATTGTCATCAGTGTGCGTAACCTACCGTAGACTAGAGATGCCAAGTTAATATTTTTTGTCGGAACATGCTATTCAAACTGGCCTGTGAGGATTCTGCTCTATGGTACCCAGATACGAATACGTATATGGAGTTATGGACAGGGACGAATATGTTTATTTTTCAAGTGATTCATAACGGAGATACAACACGACATTTTCCAAATGTAGGACATGGATACTTGTACATGTATCACATGCCATGAGATAAGGAACACGACATCTATCATCTATGCACAAAATATCTTAAGATAAGTAGATTTAAATTAGATGGTGAAATTAATAATAAATTTAAAATTGTATTTATAGACTCGTATACTCAAAGTTATAATTGCAAATGTAAGACACTGACAAGCAAAAAAAAAAACTATTAATTCCAATAGAGAGGCATATGTTTGAAACAAGATAGTTATTTGACCAACAGAATTATCCTTGAAGTGTCTGAGCATGTGTTGTGTCAGACTGTACTTGGGCATCTAGAACTATCAGATTATCATAGGCTCTACTTATTGCTAACATCAAAATTAAGCTTTAAAAAACTGCAAGGCAGTCCCTCCCAAGTGTCGTTCTATTTCAACCTAGGAATATGGCTATTGCAGAAACCCATCCAATCTATGTAACATATCTTTCTCAAAGGAGGGTTGAATAGATCCCCTCTTTGATGCCTCCAATTTGTACAATTTAGTTTTCAACTTTTCTAAATGATATATAATTTTGTTTGGATCCCTTAACCGTTAGCTTCATTTTTTGAGTTCTCAAGTTTCTTGTTCATTTTTCTCCCTGGTGTGCGGCTTTACCTTGTACACTTGCGGTCTTTTCCCCTTACATTGTGACTGTTCTTCATTGATTGCTTGTATTATTTGTTTCTCCACTGATATCTAATTACTTTCTTTACCATTTTCTATACTTAAGCATGATTTCTTTGTGCTTTCCGTTTTCTTTTTGAATGATCTGTCCGGGAAGATGCCAGCCGTCTATCCTTTCAACAGACACTTTTCCGTTTTAGTCATTGCTTTGAACAGTCACTTTTTTCTGCAGTGACCAGGGATTCGAGGCTGCTTATTTTCATGGAAATATTTTACAGTCCCTATTGAAACACTTCGTTACTATAGAATAAGTGTTTACTACAATTATCAATTGTACTAAAGAGACTATGATATTTGTTAATAACTCGTTTAGTTTCATCTCACTTTAATCTTATTTATTCTGTTGTACGTGAGATCATTTTTCTTTATCTTGGAACTTACTTGAAATAACAGCCCCAGTATGGTAGAAATCTGTCATATTCTTAGTTCAATATCTTTTTGTTAATATGCTGATTTGTCGTGCAATTATCTTTGTGTTATGAAGGAATGTTTCACTATTGTTGGATCAAGGATTCAAAGCTCAGCAGTGCTGCTTTTTCCACCCACTCTCTAATGACACAACCGTTTGTAAGTGAGAAAATTTTACATTTGTTCTGTTTTAAGCTGATGACTCTAGTCTTTATCCTGGCTTTGTAAAACTACTTAATTTTTGGGAGATAACAGTTGGGAGAATCTCCCATGTTCTTTATAATGTGGAATTGCATGCTTTAGGAACTTATTGTAATTTGTAGGTGGAATTGCATGCTTTAGGAACTTATTGTAATTTGTAGATACACTTGAGGTATGTTTATGTTCCAAGATAGAATTGTATGACTTGTGGAACTGATAAAGTTAATACCAAATTGCTTTTAGTAAAGGACAAGGTGGCTTCTCGATTGGGTGTGCTACGGAACTTATTTGAATTTCTTCTCTGACACTCTTTCCTACCAAGAAGTCCTAGTTGGGCATCTGTATGCCAAGAAATTTCATGTAACTTGAGTATCAAATGTTCTGTAGTAGAATTATAGTTATTACAAAAGAAATTTCAGTGGAACTTTTGGTTAATTATCATATTTCCTTTTGCTCTCTTTTAATTTAGTTTTTTGAATTGTAAGGAAATATTATTGAAATGAAACAAAATTGCTTGAAAGTGAAATTCATTGAAAGGAAACAAAATCGCTTGAAAGTGCCATCCCCTTCCTTACCCCATGCTTCCCCAGCATTTGGAAGTCTGTAGCCTCGTTTAGGGCAGTAGTCTTCTTATGCTGCATAATGCTTGGAAAGATTCTTATCGGGGACCAACTTGCTTGGAGATACATCTGCCAAGATAGGGTGTGCTCGCTTAGGGCGGTAGTCTTCTTATGGTGCATAATGCTTGGAAAGATTCTTATCGGGGGCCAACTGCCAAGATACATCGTGCTTGGAGAAGAAGGATCCTAATGATTGAGGTGAGCATTTTTTTTGGTCTTTTCATTTTCTTTAAGGAGCTCACACGTAAGTCAGGGTTGAGCGAGACTACTTCAGTACTTCCAATGCAACTGAGTGGTTCCCTTGCTGTAATCTACAAACTATTCGCATAATGTTTGAGATCTTAGATTCATATATGTAATTGAAATTTCTTTTAGTGGAGAGATGCTAATGAGGTGGTTGATTCTTAGCCTTTCTGTGTGTGGTCGTGGTGTTGTGGGGGGGGGTTGGAAGAGGGTTGATTCGTATATGTAATTGACATATTCTTTGAGCTTAACGAGCAACTGTTGTATCTTGAGTCCACAAATGGTCTCTCAGTAAGGAGTGTAAAGACCATCTGGTGATATCTCTAGCTAGTATTGACTTAAGATTTTAAAACTTAAGCCATGACTCTTACCCACTTACAAGGATGCCCCTGACAAAAGTGTTGAGCAGGGTCTTAGTGATTTGTTTGTTTTCCTTGTTTTATTGGAAACCAATCATGTTGATGACGTAACAGAATCAAACTGGTACAATAAATATAAGTAGTTTTTAAGTAATTGCTGAAATATTATAGTTTTTTTTTTAAAGTATCCCACCTTGCTATTCGAATAATTGCTCAAATATGCAGTTTGTTAGAAAGGTTTCGTGCTTATGGCATGTTGATAAAAATTCATCTGAATTCTCTCAAGATGCACTCTTTATGAAAATCATGTGACAGTGTACCCTCCCTAGTTGGACTTCTGCTGATTTTCGACAAAGTTTACACTGCATTAATATTCACAGTACCATTAATTTTACATTATATTCAATTATAAGAGTGCAAGGAGGCAGGTTGTAAACTAGTGCACTGGTTGAATGGCGGCATACTAAAGTTTTCCACTGATAATATTACTCTTATATTTCGTGTTCTCCAGCTATCAGTGCTCGTGATCTTGACAAGTTTCTGGTTTCAATTGGAAGAAATCCATCATATGTAGACTTGGAGGTGATTTATTGTTTGTCTTCTAGATGAACTCATTCATTTTAATCCTTTTCCACTATTATTTTAATAATGACGGTTATGCTTTGTAGTAGGCTACACCTTTGGTAGGGAAGGATCAACCTCCTGATCTTGCAGCTTTCGTTCCATCTGGGAATCCTGTTCTGCCTATCTCAGAAGAGAAAGCAGTTCCTGTTCAACTTCCTACTGAAAACCATGTTCCTGCGAAGAATAAATTGATTGATCTTACAGGTAAACCATAAAAAAACATTAATGATTTGTTTGACCAAGCAATCAACTTTCTTTTTTCGAGAATGCCATTGGTTGGAACTTTAATGGCAGAATTTCTATCCGCATTTTGTCTGATACAGTTCCTTTGAATGCTTAGGAATATTTATTTTTCTGAATAAAAACTTCGTTGGGTGATCTAGTTGTGTCTAAAGTAGTTTATGACTGACTGCCTGGGTAGAAGGCAAAAAGTCTTTGTATGTTACCTCCAAATTATAACCAAAATGAAGAAAATTGAGGAAGTGATTGTGACATTGCTGAAACCATATTGTTTAGAGAAGACCCATGATTGTACTTTCAAGTGGGGCTTGTATATTTCATATACTTCTTATCTGACTATACTAATTGACCATGAAATATAAAAGTATCTTGTTTAATTCAATCAGTTTTTCCCATTTGCTCATGCTTGGCTGTTAGTTTCCATTCAAGAAATATATCAGATATTCCTCTTTGGTAACATTCTGTCTTCCGTTTTACCGATGTAGGCCAAACTAAAACACAGACCAATCATGCAAAGGGAGCTGTGGAGAAGCCACAAAATTCCTCAAATCCCTTTGCTGCAGTTACTGATGTTAGGAAATTCGTAGATGAAATCATAGTTAAAACATCTGATGCAGTCCTTTCCGAGGTAACCAAAATGGTTTTGCATGCTCTATCGATCTCAGTTTCACCCTTTTACATCTTTATTAAGTTATCTTTATAACACCAAATCATACAGATTGCCAAGGAGTCTACCCAACAGCAAGGACAAGAGCTTAAGCCTGTAGTATTGGATGGCGTGAGGAAACATCTCAGTTTGGAGTTGGAGAACCTAACAGTGAGTATTGAACTAAGATTTTAGATCTCTTTTCTTTTTCCTTTCACCTTTTTTTTTTGCAACTTTTTTCTCCAGCATTTTGCTTTATCTCCAATTCTTTCAGCTCCAGTGTATTGATGGATAGGGCATTTCATTTCAGATGACTTTCAAGAATGCTGCATACACTCAAGGGTTTACTTCCGGTGTGAAGAGCATGTCTTTGCAGAAGTGATCTCCCCCTTTTCACATTTTGAAAAGGATCATATTTAAGGTTCAATCCCTGTGTCTGAGCTGTCCAATTACTAGTGATTCTGTTACTAAAGATATCTGTATTTACACTTCTTTCAATTCTCATATCTTGTGGGGTTATGGTGTTCTACCCATTTCCGCTTTTTGAAAAAGATCTTATTTAAGGTTCAATGCATGTGGCTGAGCTGTCTGAATACTAGTGATTATCTATATTTACACATCTTTCAATTCTTGTATCTTTTGGAGTTATGGTGTCGAATTCGTTCAATGAAACCTTTGGTCACAAAATAAATAGCCTGAATGTAGGTTCCATCCCAATTGTGCAGTAAATTTTATACCTGATTACCCTGTGGATCTGACGTCTTGACACCCATGTATTGGATTAATTTCTTCAGCTTGGTATTTAACTTGAACCCAAGTATTTGTCTGTCTAAATTCATAATTTTCACTTTGGTGGTGATTAGATTTTTTCTCTAGATTGGAAACCTTTTGTACTAATTCCACCCTGGTGGGCTTTTGAATTAGCTACGTAGAAATAAAACCAAATGGGAATTGAGATAAAACTAAGGGGGGCGCAAGCGAGGTAGAGCACTTTAAATCAACACAAAAAAAGGTTTGTTCAATATTTTTTGCAAGATTTTTAATGTAAACTTCCGAAAAAGATGAAACGGGCATCTTGGCTCTCAGTCAGACTCTTTCACTCCCGTCCTCTCCACCCCTGTTTCATGATAGGTAAGGAGAAATACAGTGATTTTTCTTTCTTGGTTGTCAAATATGCCCTCACCTGTTTGGATTGCAAGAAAAATATTTCCGTCAAAAAATATTTTCCAAAATTTTTTTACTTGAAAATGATGTAGTTATGATTTTTTTAGAGAGATATCACTATAAATTGAAATTTCCTCTAGAGAAGATGTGATGTTGAATCAATCTTTACTCTATCACCAACTGTATGAAAGCTCCTTGTTAAGCTCTTGGACCATCTTTGGCTTTGGTATTAGTCTTTCTCTCGCGCAGACAAACTCGTGCACTGCTCCCAATATACACATATGGGTCATATGCTAAGGCAGTCTTTTTCATTGCAAGACCATACACACCTAACACCCCTTGATGTTTCTCTTTTGCTCACGATCTCCAAGTTACTTGAACCCATTTGTGCTACCAAGCTTTCTCTTGTCATGCTCAACTTTAAACCCCCTCTTGTGATCAGCGCTTCTTCAAGTTTTTTTTATTTTTTTTTATGTGCAATTAAACACTGGAAAATTTTGAAATTCTAAAAGTTTTTCCTTTCCAATTTTTTTTACAAAATTCATGCAATCCAAACCCGACAATGATGCGATTGACCGATATGAGGAAAGATTGTGGCACCGATATGAGGAAAGATTGTGGCATTCTTCAAAATTTCAAATTGATTTCAGTCTTTACAAATCGGACCTTGTTCAGTTGCGTCATTGAAGTAGGTTAAGCTTTATATTGGCAACTTTGTCTTGGACTCATTTTGATTTTAGATGTACATCCCTTCATATTTTAGATGTCCATCACTTCATATTTTCATATCGTCGGTGCCAATTAAGGAAAATATCTCATTATTTCCAATCATGCACTTGTGATTTATTTATTGGAATAGAATCTCTCTACTTTTTTAACTGATTCTAGTGTGACAAGAAGATCACTTGTGAGCAACTCCAAAATATAAACTTTTTTCATTCCACTAGCATCAATCATGGATGAGAGTACATGTATTTTTCATAGCAAGCATATATAGCTTGCTTTAAAAAAGGGGAAAAAAAGGGTTTCAAGAAGACATGTTCTTGTTATCTTAAAGTTTTGTAATTTTCATCTAAGGTGTTGATGAACGGATAAGATCATCCGATCATGGACAAATGCTTCAGTAGGAGATCTTGGCATCTGGCCTCTCAGATGAATGGTTTGGATCAATCAAAGGTGGGACACACTATGTTGTGGCGGGTGCACGCCACATTTTATTACAATGAGGTCGGGCTATGATAAAATATGGGAAGCTACTTGATGTCAGAAGAATTTAATGGGCCTGATTACCACGTACACTGGCGCTAGGTGTCACTAGTAATCAAAAGGGGCGGATATATCACTTCCCTAAAATATTCCTCCTGATCATGTTGTGACCAAAACTTCAATACCAGTTTAACTACCAAAATACAAAAAAATTACGTTTGGTTGCCGGAATTTTTTTGAGTCTTGGGACTTTTGTGGAATTTCCAGATGAAACTCATGTTTGATTGGTGGGCCCAAAATAATCCAAGGAACCAAAATAACCTCGCACGAAACCCCTGGAAGGAAAACAAAATACTTCCAGGAACCAAAATAATCCCAGGAACCAAAAATAAGCTTGCAGAAGAATTTTTTTCTTCCCAACAGTTCAAGCAACCAAACAAATCAACTCGTCTGGTCAACCAAACATGGGATTTTTATTTTACCGGGATACTTCCAGGGAGTATTTTTCCCCACCAATCTCCCAGTAAGTTTTTTGTTCCACAAAAATCCCAAGAAACAAAAAAAATTCTGGCAACTAAACGGAGCAGGCCCAGTGAAAGAAGAAAAGTTAGCAAAGGGGAAAACATGTTGGCTTTTGTTTGGGCGGTGATATTGGCACGCCTTTGTTTTGATAAGTAAAACCCCTTCTTTATAGGAAAACAATAATTCATATAAAAAAATTGACTACCTTGACCCCTATAACGAGGCAGTTTCCATATGAGAACCATTTTGCCTACTTTCAAATGGCGAAGTTACGAGATTTGAAGACAAGATTGTTTAACGTGCAACCAAGTATGCAAAAAATAGGGTTATACTTGTCATTTGTGAAAAAAACTAAGGTGTTCTTTATCAAAAAGTAAATGATTAAAGTGGAATGCACACATGGAAAAAAGGAGGGTTGTCAAGCACCTCATTCATGAAAATCGTATTGATTCTTTATCTCAGTGCTTTTGATTGTGTTTTTGTACGGGGAGAATGATAAATCCTCCCCTGTTTACTGGGGCCATCCTATATAGTCGCTTTGAGATTTGCTAGCGTCCATCACAGAAGGCATTTGGCGGGTGGGCTGTTGCATGTGAGAGCAGCACATGGGCTCACTTTTCAGCAGATTTTGTCTTCATTCACGATGTGTCTGCTCTCACATGCAACAGCTCATCTGCGAAATGCCTTCTGCGATGGACAATAGCAAATCCCGACAGATTTGCTCTTAAGTGTTCTTCAGTTTAAGTTTTGAGAACTGATTTCGGGTCCAAAATTGATTATTACACTCTAAATTTTGTTTAGGCCCTGTTCATTTGAGATTGTGACGACCGATTTAATTTTGAATCCGGTCATAGGTTTTGGGCTCACAATCGGTTGTCACAATCTCAAATGAAGAGACCCTGATGACCTGTTCGTTTCAGATTGTGACAGCCGATGGTGAGTGTCCTGACTGAAGGGCCCTCACCATCGGTTGTCGCAATCTGAAATGAACACGGGCTTAGGGTTTTGAGATTTGATTGTGAGTCAAAAAACTAATTATTGGACCTAAAATTAAGGGCCCGTTCAGATGCTGAGAAGATTTTGATTTTGATTTCTCACATTTGCAGCCATTTTTGTGCATTGTAAATTTGTAATTTGGATTGGATCAAATTCTTGGATTTCTAATTCAGCAGCCGACAGTGAAAAAAAATCAGATTTCTAAATTAGCTGTGGAAAAAAGAAATTGGAAATCCATAGATCCGGCAGTTTCCTTCACCCTCTTTGCTCCTCAACCTCTGCCCTCCACGAAGTACCCCCTTCCCTCTATGTCTCCCTTTACATGAGCTGCCGGATCTATTCATTTTGTATTCAAAACTCAATTCCAAATCCAAATACAAAATGGGAGGTATCCAAACGGGCCCATGTTCAAGGAAGAAAAATTAATATTATTAAAAGCTAAGATAAGTAATTGTCACTGATATTTTTCTGGTCACAAGAGTTCCAAGGCAAGACCTATCAAATAGAGGTTGAGATTTAAGATCATTTAAAGGCGGGACCCACGGACATTGTGGGGGTGTCTCATTGTATTATAATGAGGTCAAGCATTCTTCACATTACATAAGGAAAGTAAGAGACAATTAAGATGATTCAATCTGTGCAATTTATGGGCTATTATTAATCTAACATGGGACCCACATGTTAGACGGTCACGATGAAGCTACCTGCCATCTGAATCACATAAAGAAGCCAATTGGAGATATCCACGTGGCAACCTGTAAAAAATGAGATATCTTGCATCATTCTGCATGTAGATTTGTTAGCCTAAAAAAACCAGGTTAGTGGGATTCTCATTCTCTGTCAAGTAGGAGGCGTGGGCCATCCAGTATTTTTTGAATGGCCGTGGTGGGCCCCATCAAAAGTAGTGCTTCCTTTGCAACGATGGGATGTTTCTTCTTCTTCTTCTCCTCCTCCTCCTCCTCATTGTCTTTGCTCCTTCAATTTCACCTGCAATGGCCAAACAAGGTATGTTGTGTTCTACAGTAATAATCTTTTTAGTTCTGTTCTCTTAAGTTGCACTACAGTCGTTGTTGGGTTGATGAATTGATCTTTTTGATCATATGGGTTATTTTGTTCAAATGGGTTATGGATTTCTATAATGGGTTTCTTTACTTCAGATGGTTTTGTGAAGATTACCTGTGTTAAACATGTTTCTGTTTGGATTATAAGTCTAATCTCTATAGTTCAGAGGATGCTTTATATGAATTACATGTGAAATTGGGTATGTACAAATTGTGCATGTCATTATGTGTTCGATTTTTTTTAAAACCATTATGGATAACTGTCTTGCTTAGGTGATGGTTTCTAGGTGTGTATTTGTGCCTATTCCAGCATTTCCTGAAGTTTCACTGTTAAATTCTATCATCTACATATGTTTTCTAGATTTTACAGTATTTCCACCAAAATTCCTGACGGAAACCAAAGCATTTCCATTTTTGCGGTGACAAAAACTGAAATCGAACCGAAATTTAAAACATTGTGTATGTGTGTGTGTGTGTGGAGGATGGGATGGCCTTTGGCTGCACTCCCTGCATGTGGGCCAGCCAGACGACACATGTGCTCTGACCCATGTGGGTATGCAGCTAGAGGCCATCGTGTGGCAATATTTGGATCCTTTGACATTGAGTTGGAAGTTTGAAATTTAGTTCCCGAAGTATCGAGTCAAAATGTTATAAGAGGTCAAAACTCAAAAGATATGACCAGTTCTTTGAACATTTTATTTACTTTTTAGTTCACTATTACAATTTACTAGGTTGATTCACTGAATTATGGTTTTTTGGCAACTGTGGTTAATCCTCACTTGCTGCATTAATCTTCTCAGCAAGTCGTAGAAAGAATGTTACCACCACAAAGGGCAAGCCTAATTAACACAGGAATATCATATTCGTCCGACTCTCAGAACACGAGGAAGTTTGTGCGAGGCATAATTTTTTTGTTATTGCAAACTGTTAGACGATGTTGGATTAGTGATATAAAATCACTTCAGTTAACTTCTTTAAGTGGGGGCATTCTTGGAATGTGGTTTATAAGCCCACTAAAGAGGGGTTTATCTTTAGTTGAGACTTATTCTAAAGAAGTGAGGTTAATAGCTAGCTTTTCTCTACACAAAGAAAAAAGGTTTATCTCTCTCCAAGGGTTTCTTCTTCTTCTTCTTCTCTTGCAAGGGCTTTGATCCAAGGTTATTGGGGTTCCTTTTATGGTGTTTTTGGGTTTGTGAAGACATTGTAAAGAGGGAGTTGGGTTTTTTCTTGAGCTGTAAGAAGAGGGTGTTGGTGGGGTTTTCACCATTGTTGAGGTAAGGGTTTCAACCCTTGTTTGTATTTTCTCATCATAGATAGTGAGGTTACTTGCCAGATTGCCCGTGGAGTAGGCCAAAGTGCCGAACCACGTAAATCTCTTGTGTCTCTTGCTCTCTTGTTTTCTTTCTTAATTTTACTATACTCTTGATTTGTTGCACACACTTGTTTGGGCTAATTCCGTGGGTTGCCGGAGGCTATTTGTCATTGTTTGCTTGGAGTAGTCTTCGATAACCGGATTTCTAGCGGCGGGGTCCTGCCCCTACAAATGGTATCGAGCTCCAGGGCGTGGTAACGCTGGTTTGCCTCCGAGGGTGGGAATGTCCCTCAGGGAAGATCTCGGAAACCCCGGTGTATTATCTCATGGTTCCCAAGTTGCCGCCTCGCGGAGGGGCAAGATTGTCCATGTTGCTTCTACGTGTGTGTGTGTGGGTGGGGGGGCTGTTTGGGTTCCACGCAAAAGCAAATAGTCCCACATCGGATAAGTGAAGTGGATGGGGATGGGTTACAAGGGAATGGCACCCTCCCTCTAACAGCTAGCTTTTAAGGGTGAGTTCTACCCGGTTAAATTCCCTACAGACGGTATATGGTATTTATCTAATATATTGCTTGTCTAGCTTGTGTTTAGGAGTTCTTTTGATGTGCATAATTGTCATGAATTTGGATACACTTTAGAGAAAAAGCAGTTCCAATGTATGTTTATACTTTAACTTAAAAAGACACTGTAGTACTTATATCTTAATGTGTCATTGAAATCCCATGTATTGCAGATTCCAGATTACTTTAACATTGTTTCCTTAGTATTTCTGCTCCTTTTCCTCTCGTGTCACTGGCTTATGTTTATTTCTGATCTTATTTACATGAGGGACATAAAATTGTTTTTTTTTCTTATATCTCATCTGGTCTTGCAAGTATGTTGGTTTTGGATGTTAAACTTCCAATGGTATGTAATGATTTTGTGAAAACTTGTCTCGTTAGAATCTCTCTACTACAGGATGACCACATAGAAGACATTCAGAATGCAAAGAAACTACTTATAAACTAATTCACTATTGATTAGCATGATAATTAATTGTCTGACTGTTGATTTATTTGTTGAATGAACTATGGTGATCTTCTTTATTATTTCTCAAATGTAAGTTGGCGACTTTAATTGTTCTCTTTCCTTCCTAAGAATGACTATCCACATTTTGAGGTCACATAGAGCAAATGATTTTGGTTTCATTATTATTGTGACAACTTTGTTAACCTTGATTGATAAATTTCTTGTTTTCCCACAGAACAATCAAAACAAGGCAATTGGTGTAAGCTGTCCCTGGATAAGGTTTTAGTGGAAGGAGAATGCAATTTGGCTTTCCAAGTATTCCATTTTTTGTGGGTCTTAATAGTAAGCTGGCTTATAATTGTCGAGTTTGTTGGCTTTAGCCATGCTTCTGCTGGACCCAATTTTGAAGGTACGATGATGTTGTGATACTTTAAACTTTTTGAGATTTATATTTACATATTTATCATTCGTGGTTCACATTGAGTTTGAAATTAGCCAAGTCAGATAATTTAGAATAATGTGCCTGTTATTCTGCAAAGAGTTAGGAAGTGATTTGGCTGATGCTTCCTTCCACAATTAATTTCATGTTGACTGTGATTGTTCACTGGCCATTGTTAATTTCAGTGTTGGATAGATATTGTGAACAATAATTCTTTTTCCTGGATACACTTTATGCGGCTGTAGAATTACACTTTGTGCATCTGTAGCATTACACTCTTTAGTGAAGCACCAAACCAAGGCCTAAGACCGAAAATGACCATTTTTTTCCTTTTCTGTTCCTGGGGCTACAAACCTTGAATTATACTATCATTTAGCAATCCACTAGGTTTAACATTCTTAGAAAAGGCTCAGTGTTATTCATAATCATTTGATAACTTGAAAAGAAAGAATTATCCGACAATGTCCAAACAACCTATATGCTAACCTCATGTGTGACCGAATTAGCGGGGACACAATAATTAGAGACGAACATCTGTTGGAAATCTTTCTTATGAGTGACAATGTAAGGCTAAGAAGTTGGTGGTGAACCACAACCAGGTGGGACGATACACATATTTGTCACCAGTAAACTTGTTCCTTACCGTTAAAAAAAAGAAGAAAAGTGCAACACAGATCAACCTTTAGGAATTTCGGTTAGCTTTCTTTTCAAAGCTTTGTCTATTGGATGTTTATGTGGTTATGTTAATCACTTAATTTGACAAATATTAACAAGAACTAGCCAAGCTTGGAGTTGCTTTACCATACCCTCCAAGAAAGCCCAAAATCTAAGGTTTTATTACCGGGTCATTAAAATAGTGGCATAATAACTAGCTGCCATATATAAATGTGTCTATACTTTACATGGATTATATGTAGGGATATATATAATGGCATCTTGGCATAATAACCAACTGTGATCACATATCTGTCTTCTATTAACTTCATGCTATTGTGTTGATGTATGTGTTTTACTGGTGTTTCAGGAGAAGCATTAATTGACTTCAGGAGAGCTCTAAATGATTCCAGCAAGTCAATTAGCGATTGGGATATTAGTTTTGTGAACCCCTGCTTTAGCTGGTCCCATGTAACCTGTGGGGTTGGGGGGCGCGTTATATCTCTGTAGGTGCTTTCTCTTAAGTTCCATATTTTCTTGTTGAAGCATTTATGATTTCAATTTTATTTGTTATCATTTTCAATATATGGATTATCATATTGCAATGCTTCTTCATATTTGATTGATAGTTTTTTTTTTTTCTGTGGTCTCAATATGTGTATCTTTTGCAGTACTTTTAGTTTGTGACTGATATTTGCAGGAGTTTGGCATCAAATGGTTTTTCAGGAACATTCTCACCTTCAATTACCAAACTAAAGTTCTTGGTTAGCTTGTAAGTTATCATCTTGGTACTGTATCATTTGTTTTGTACTCAGGATTTATTTCTGTAAAATTAATGTGTACCAAATTAAGATGCTCACCTTAATTGGGTGAACGATGTGGCATGAGGGTTAACTGACATGAATTTACGATGATTTCAGCTTTTATTACTGATTTATGCTTTATACCTTTATCTGTTAGGAATGAGTGTTATATAGATTGAAAAAATGTTCTTCCTAACTGTTTCGTTTATTTTTTATTGGTATCTGACATGAATTTTCGGTGATTTCCACTCGTACTACAGATTTATGCTCTATATCTTAACTGTTACGAATGAGAATATTGTATAGATTGAAAAAAGTTCTTCCAAATATGTTGGTTCTTTTTATTGGTCTGTGTGATGAAATTAAAGAAAGCTACTCATATAATAACATTTAACAACTAACCAACAGTCAGAACTTGGAATGCCTTTTGCATTGTTGTACCTTTTATATTTAAAACTTAAACTTAATCAATGTTCACTTAATATGCTAGCATTATTTGGCTTTCTTATTGTTTGGTTTGTATTTTCAGCATGATATCCTTCACATTTGGAAAGTTATGTCGGTTGTGGTTATGCGCTTTTCTTGGATTGTATTTGTATCTACTGGAGTCATTGCTTCCCTTATCTGTGGGATGCTTTGACAGTGCTATGACTGACATATGTCAACCTACTTGTAGCATTTTTTTAGAAAAATAAAATTTCAAGACCATGAATTATGTGGTTAATGGATATTTTTATGGGTTTATTTGAATGAAATTCATGCATGAATTCATCTGTATCACTCTATGAGTCTGTCATGTATGTATGGCATAATATGGCAAGGTTTTAAAGAATAAGAGCACAGAAAAACAAAGCATGCCCGCTAAAAACATACATTTTTCTCTATCAAAGTAGAACATGTAATTGTCCATGTCCATTGAAGTTCAAGAAACTGATACTGATAGCAAATAAAAGCATTGCAAAGCAGAAAAAAAAGACTAAAAAAGATTGACACTAGATCTTATATTGTCCGAAATCAAGTTCCCAAGCATACATATTCAACTTCAAAACATTACAACCCAAAAATAGTGAAGAAGTGGTCACAATCTCAAATAAACTCCACAAAAAAACCAATAGGTAACCTAGATACAATCTGAATGTTACAAGGAATATAGGATACCCATATGCAGCCACAATCCATTCAATGATTGGAACATTATGAGATAAAAAAAGGGAACAAACCTAGTCAAGAGAAAGGGATTCTGTCACCTTGTATTTTAAAGATGTTGCAGAGGTGCTGTTTCTATGGCAAGAGAAAGCAAATAGGGAGTCGAAAGGA
The DNA here is from genome assembly GCF_043159265.1 of Tasmannia lanceolata. NCBI lineage: Eukaryota > Viridiplantae > Streptophyta > Magnoliopsida > Canellales > Winteraceae > Tasmannia > Tasmannia lanceolata. The sequence continues at coordinate 3,984,665 of NW_027518693.1, forward strand.
AGGAATTCTCCCGCATAATATTTTTTCTTGTAAAGAAATTTGTTTGTTTTCCATCAGCTGTAGCTAGGGAGTCATTAATTGGTGAGAGTGAGTTTCCTGAAACTTTATTTTACAAAAGAGGTTAGATACTAGGGGATATCTGCAATGCGATGGTTCCTGGATGGGGAATTTGTTCAATGGGGTGAGGACGAGAGAGAGAGAGAGAGAGGGAGGGAGGGAGGGAGGGAGGGAGGGAGATTTTCGGCCTTTCCCAAGCATTGAATCATGGAGGCGGAGCAGGGTGAAGGAGGGGGCTGCGCTTTGCACTACTAGAAGGGGAAGCTCGTCTTTTGCTGGTGAAGTTGAAGGTTTTACCACAGAAAACCGTTGTACGAGAGGTGTTTTATTAGTGGATTAATTTGTTGGATATAAAGAATCCATGTAATACCTTCTAAAAAAAGAATCCATCTAACATTTCAGAGGCCAGTACAAAGCACTTTGGTTTGGAGCTACTTGGTAATTTATCACTTACTTTATTTGGGAAGCGGAACTTCAGGGATGACATTGTACAGACCTCCAACTAGGCTAATATGTATCAACTCCCTAATATCTGATGTAAGAATGACACATTTAGAACATTACATACTAATGAAAATTATTCATGCGCCCCATTAAATTCTGCTCTATAATGTCCCAAAATTACTAGAAAGAGCCATTGGATACACCTCCTCTATTAACACTAATGGGCTGTTTGGTTTTCATAAGAGGGATCCTACGCCCACCTGTTTCCCCGCTTATTCTTGTAAAATGCGCAGGAGCATAATTCCAACTCTGAATTGGATTGCAGTCACTCCCATTTTGGGGGTGATGGGATACCCATTCCTGCCGCCCTATCCACAACCAAACATCCTCTAGATACCACTCCTGTATCTTCCTGAGGGTCAGTGTTCCAAGGTTTCCCTAACATCCATAGGAAGTGAAGGAAAATATCCTCTATACTTGGTCTTTCTCCATCCATGGTTTACAAATCAGAGAAGAGAACTGTCATTGCGCCATCCAAATCTTCACCTACCTCGGAAGATGAACCATCAACTGTAAATTTCTTAACTAGCTTTTGTTATCCTCTAGAGGTTGCAGTACAATGGGGGGACTTCATTCTGTGATCTCCAAATCGCAATATGATGGAATAACTTCACATTCTAGTATGCCTACAAATGTATTACTTATTTTTTAGTATTTCTGTTGGCTATCCGGTTCCTGTTTTCTTGTGTAAGCACATTTCATTTGTAAATTAAAATAACAAACTGTTTAGTTCTGTATCCGAGTCCTGTGATGAATTTATTTACCTACTTCATCATAGATTTAGAGTCATGGTCTATCCATCCCAACCATAACCATCATTTTTAGTAGCTTGATGTTGCCCATTTCTTTTTTCTTCTTTAGGTGTTTACTGCACTAAAATTATCTGAGCCATGGTCTATTCGCCGCAACCATTCCCATCATTTTCAGTAGCTTGTTGTTGCCTATTTCTTTTTCTTTTTTTTTTTCTTCTTTAGGTGTTCACTGCACTAAAATTATCTGGAAAAATGTTTATTAGTGTTTTTTCATGTGATTATTCAATCTTCTAAGATATGTTTTTATTTTTTACTAATTTTAATTGCTTTGAGTTTTCAGAAAATGCTCCAAATTTCTTTCGTTACTTAGACTAAATTGTAGCCTGTTAGCTGAAAACTTAGTTAGAGAAGTGTGTTTTTTTTTTTTTTTGTTTTTTTTTTATTTCATGCTATTAGTCAACTTTATCAAGGAAAGAAATATTCTCCTAAATGGTGGTTTGTGAATATCTTATGCTTGAAGCGTGTTCATTCTTTATATATCCTATGCAGGGAATTGCAGAATAACCATCTCTCTGGTATATTACCTGATTATCTCTGCAATATGACACACCTACAGTACCTGAATCTGGGAAACAATAGTTTCAGTGGTTCTATACCAAGTACTTGGGGTCAACTTTACAACCTTAAGCATTTGTAAGCATGCTTATGTACTTGTTAATTGATCTCTGCGATGTTTTACTCTGTATCAGTTTCAACATGTTGCAAAGGTCACCCTTCTAATGTGAAACATCACAACTACAAAGCAAATATTTGTTTAAAGAATCTGCTTGAATTAGGGGTGCAACTTGGGTCTGGTTGGATCGGGTTGAGGCCAATTGTAACCCAACCCGAGATATCATTCCCTCAACCCTAACCCAAACTGGGCCTTGGGTTGAGGATGGTCAACCCTAACCCAACCCGCCTCTAAATCTCTTAACCCTAACCCAACACATCTAACCCAAAATTGGGTCGAGTTGGGTTTGAATTCACCTAGGGCCAAACATAAAAATACAACAAACCAAAGAAAATCAAGATAAAATTAGAGGACAGAGGTCGGGTTCGGGTCGGGTTGCCAAGGCCTCAACCCTAACCCAACCCGAAACTAAATAGGGTTGGCTTTTCCCAACCCTAACCCAACCTAACCCAAGGAAATGCCAACCCATCCCTAGCCAAAATCGGGTAGAACCCATTGGGCTCGGGTTGAGCCCGAATCAAGTTGCACCCCTAGCTTGAATAGTCACTTTTGCATTTCTACGTAAGTAAAATATTATCTGTGATGCAGGGTAGTAAGCATGAACAACTTAAGGGGAGCTATTCCTGATTCAATCACAAATATTCCAGCTTTAACAGAAGTGTAAGAATTATTTTATGTCCTGTTTATGTTTTTGGTAGTTACTGTTATGGATTTTTCATTGGATGCCCATCTTCTTCAAAGTGCATTATTTTGCGTACTCATTTTAATCTTGAAACTTTTTATTGTCCACAGGGATCTTTCTTCTAATGATCTGGTTGGAAGAATTCCCACAAAATTGTTTTCAGTTCCCACATTTAAGTAATTCAAACTCTTAACTCTTTATCTCCTTTTTTTGGGTACAGACTACCATGTGGAAATGATATGACTTTCCCAACTACTATTCTTCTGGTGAAATCAGTTAAATGTTAGACAAACTTTGATTGTGTTGGTGAACTTGTAAAATAGGTTAGTTTCCTTGTTTAGTTATTTGCATTCATGGAATTAAATTCCTTCTCAGTTCTCAGACTGTAAATTTCCTTGTTTTTTTTTTGGCGATGCATCTGTTAAGAATGTGATGGGGCAGATTACTGATGAGTGGCATACTTGTAATAAACAGAAGGTTTAATAGGGTTTAGAGATTATACATAATAAACAAACTGTTCAGCCCTTGCTATTGTAACTTGGCTTTTGCAATTTACCTCTTAGATTGTTCAGCCCTTGCCAATTGCCTAGAACCACGTTCCGTAGAACACTGTGTTACACCATGCTTCAGGAGTCAGGACTATTCTGTTGCAATCAAAACTAATGGAGAGCTGCCAACATTGTCTACATTTACTTCTAGCATTTTGAATCATTTTTTGTTTTTGTAAACACTAACAACCAACTTATCAGATTTTCCCAAACTTAGATCAACTTGCGACTTTTTTATCTGGGCTCCGGCAATACCCAGCCTACCCTTGAAAAGTAAACAGGCTCTATGACCTTATTTACATTTGACATATTAAATAGACATTTGATTTGTAATTGTAGGACTACAAGACTACTTCTTTCGTGTTTATTGTTTGTGAAACTACCAGTTATTCCGAAAGCTTAAGCTGTTGGAGAAGGCGTTATTTAATATTTTATAATTTAACACTCTCCTCACGTGTGGCCCCTCTTTCTAGGGTTGGCCTACATGTGGCACATGTGGCCCCTCTTTTGGGTTTGGCCATTGCATGTGGACTTTGCTATCAAGGAGGTTTGAACCTAGGCATTTGCTCTGATACCATGTGAAACTACCAGTTACTCCAAAAGCGAAGGAGTAACTGATTGTTTCACAATTATTATATCATTTTTAATAGATGTACAATGGGCAATTATTTCCATATGCTTCTAGTCCTAGATATGTTGAATTTTGTTTGCTTACACTTTATTGCCTGAAAAGCTTGTCCAATGAGATAACGGCTTTAGTGTTGTGTCAACATTGGGAACTTACGAAAATGTAACACTTGTCTTTAGTTTATTAGATACTGTGTGACTGACAACATTATTCTTACAGTTTCACAGGAACTCATCTCGATTGTGGCTCTAGCTTGCAGAAGCCTTGTGTGTCAAGCTCTTCAATACCAGGTTTACTCTCTCTACAGCCACTGTGTTTTGTCCACAAGGTTTGAAATTTCAGTTTCGGTTTCGGTTTTGGCCTCAGCCGAAACCAAAATTTTGGTGGAAATTTCGGTAATTTTGGTGTGAATCTTAAAATTTCGGCCTATAAATTTCAGTTTCGGTCCTGGATGAAATCCGAAATTGGAAATTTTGGTATTTCTTCCGAAATTTAAAACCATGTTTGTCCATCCATTTTTTTCTATTCAAAATACTGGCTGGTGAATCAGTAAATTGGCAGGTTCAGTAAGCCGGTTGAAGTTTAGAGTTGTCGTTGGTGGTGCTGTGGGTGGTGCATTTTTATCTCTGTTCATTGGGATCTTCACATATTGGCGCCACCGAGTGCATGGAATCAACCATGATTTCTTTGTTGATGTTGCTGGTAATCTCGTAATTGCCTCTTCTATGAGCCAAATTCTCAACATGAAAATATTTACGCAATCCTTTCTAAATATATGTTTGGAATATCTACCTCAATGCTTCAATTTCATGATTTAATCCATAAATTAAAATTTTCAAATTCCTTATGATATCTGTTGAAAATGTTTTTTTATTGATAATGAGACTGTCTTGACACATGGTAGAGTTCTCTGCTTTTTTATGTGACTATCTGGTAGTGATAGTGAGTGGTTTTCTCAATGTTATTCACTGGATGAGGGAGATTTCACTATTCCAAGTAGGGTTTTGTCCCCTTGAGGCCTTCAAGTATCAATGTGGCTATATTATTCTGACCTAATCCTAGTATCATGTATTTTCTGTTCCCTCTAGTTGAAGATTGCATAAGTACAATTGAAAACATGGGAATATTGATTTATTGAGGCAACGCAACTTAAACCTTCCTTTTCTATTCATCTAAACTTGCCTTTATTGTATGCCACTTTAGGTGAGGACGAATGCAAAATTTCTTTTGGACAGTTAAGAAGATTTTCATGGCGTGACATGCAACTTGCGACCGATAGTTTCAATGAGAATAATGTTATTGGACAAGGGGGCTTTGGGAAAGTTTACAGGGGCGTTCTTTCAGACAATACAAAGGTTGCTGTGAAACGGCTAACTGATTATCACAATCCTGGTGGGGAGGCTGCATTCCTAAGGGAAACTGAGCTAATAAGTGTCGCAGTTCATAAAAATCTACTACGGCTTATCGGACTCTGTACCACCTCTTCAGAGAGGATTCTTGTTTATCCATTCATGGAAAACCTCAGTGTTTCATATCGTCTACGAGGTATGTCCTTTATCATCTGCAAATGCTTTGGTATTCTACTTTTTTCGATTGATCAATAGAGTAGTTTGCAATCAAAATCTGTTCATTATAGAGCTTATCATTTTCATGCTGGTTAATTTGATAATCTTTTGATAGAATATTAAGAATAGAAAGTTTCATTTGTTTAGGATTATTCTTGTTCATAGATTCTTTCATGTGGTTTGGGTCTCTGCCATCCGTATACCTTTTTCAATGCTACATATGAATCTTACTCATAATTTTATTTTATGTTTGAGAATATGCATTGGAAAGCCCACACGGAAATTACATCTCTGCAATTGACTGTCTAAAATACAGAATTGGCCTTAGTTATCAATTCCGTTCCGTTCCGGCCGGAACACACCGGAATTCCAGCTGGAATGGGCGAAACCCCCTATTCCGGCCGGAATGGGGTTGGAAAGTTGGAAAAATAAAAAAAAATCCAAAAAATTACAGAAATGCCCTTATGGCTGTTGGGGAGTGTATTTTACATATTTACCCTCGTTTTATGACGGTGGGGGTGCTGTTTGGAGGGCTATTTTCGTCTTTTTGCAAAAAATTAGAAAAAAATTCAAAAAATTCCAAAAAATTCCCCTCACCGGAGTGGAACAAAAATTCCAAAAAATTTACCATACCCACTGGATTTTTTTCATATTTTTAACTATTTTTTTTTTAAAAAAAATTCCCCTCACCGGAGCAGAACGAAAAGTTTCTAACGAAACGCCGAACGAAATGGCCGAAACACCGAAACGTTCCGTTCCAGTAGCTAAAACGGAACGGCGACCGGAACGGAATTTATAACTAAGGAATTGGCACAATTTCATCACTTCCGAAACTGAGTGAGAGATGAAATTGAAAAATTGAAGAGAAATATACAAGAAAATTTATTGACAATTATGTGAATTGAAAAATTGAGAGATGTTTAGGGAAGATTAAACCACTGTTTAAACTTTAAATTCTTCCTGAGTCAATCATTGATTCCTCCGAGTCGACTCAGTTTTACCTTGGCCCAGTTTCCCTCCAATTTTGAGTTTTTCCCTACCATGCCCATCAAAAACACCATTGACTTGCACGAGTTCATAAGAAGTTGACTGCATTAGTCCTTGTTTTGCCTGAGTCGACTACTTTCTCGGCCGAGTTCGAGTTTTTGAACATCGGACTAAACAAATATTTCATTTGATTGAAATTGAAGTCTCGGAAAAACTCAAAAAACGCCATAAATTCATTAATACTTGAGTAAATAAAAATTCTCAAAACCTTTATAAAAACAAATATATATCCTCTCACGTCACTTGAACCTTACATTTAATCTCCATCATTGATATTTGGAATTTTGATGAAATCTCAAGTGAATTTGATCTTAGGGCGTATCTGGATGAACTAATGGTCATCTTCAGGGCAATGCCCTGGTGGGGGCCACTTACCTAAATACAACCATAGTAATCCTACAGAGCGAGGTCGTAGTGGGGCCCGAATCCGCACCGTCTTAGCAAATCCAGATATGATTGAAGTTGTCCAAAGCAGTAAATAAGATATATGCATGGGCTACCAGCAAGAAAATTGCAGAAACTCAGGACTTGGACTGTTAGTAAGGTTAGGAGCAGATCCAAGAAGATCGTAAGGGTGGAATGGGAACCAAAAACTTTGAAAATAATGTCAAGATTCACAGCTCGATTGGAATTATGAAGCAAGAAGGTATAAAAGAACTGATGGTTTCACTCTCGTAAAAAAGAAACAGATTTTTTTCAAAGAAAACTAACCCACCTTTGGCAGAAGTTGATAGGAAGATAGATTGTTGGAGTCACACCACCTTGGTTAAATGCATCACCCAAATGATTATCAAGGCGTCACACCAAGAATGAGGGACATCACATCCACCAGTTCCAAAATTGCAAACAGATGCTTTTTATCAATTCTTCATTCATTCATGCTCTAAAATGCTTACAAACAACACAGAGGCTTGGAATGCAAAAGACTTTGGAATACCAAGACTCAAAGTGACTAATAACTGCTACAACTGATAACTTTGGAATACTAAATTACTAAAAGGGCACGTTTGGCTTCCAGGAATTGCTCTCCATGATAAATTGGCCTCTCCAAGCGGAGATGAGGGTGAAGTCGGCTAAAGGAAACAAAATCCCGGAAACTAGTGTCTCTGCGATGAGAAGTTGCTAAAAAACCGGAAAGGGTCGATTCGGTTTTGAGTAGAGTTTTTTGTTTCCGGATTTTTAGCACTTCTCATCATCGGAGACTCTAGTTTTCGGGATTTTGTTTCCTGATTTTTAGCCACCTTCACGCTCATCTCGACTTGGAGACACTTTATCATGAAAAACAATTCCTAGCAACCAAACGTGCCCAAAGTGACTAATAACTCTCAAATTCACAGCTTCTAAAGAAACTAAATAACTTAAATATTTTATTAATCTAATAACTTTCAGCATGGAAATCTCCATTTTTGAGAGAGTTAGGATCATCCAAAACGGTTATTTCTGCAGTATGGCCCCTCCATAGTGGCTCGCAGTGGATGAATTCTTTAGACCGTTGAATCATTGATGACCTCATGTACTTCTTCGCATTATTATTTTCTTTGGAAAAGTATTTCCGGTCACTATATATATATATTCTTGCCAATGGACATGTCACCTCAGGCCTGTTCAAGCTCTGAAACCCCATTTCCCCATTCCATTACTTAGAGTTGCTTAGATCTAGAAATTAGGATTTGCTTCCATTTGTATCTATTTTTAGTTGGCTATGCATCCAGAACAAATGGCTGGAAGTTTGATTTTAGTTTTTTACATCACTAAACACATGATCTTCCTGATACTAGGTGTCTTAAAAGATGATGTGTATCCACTTTTTGTAAATTTATATTATCATATCGATGAGCCATTCCATAAAAAAATCTGTGCTCATAGGGATGCCATTAAATTGTTAAGAATCATAAATTACACTGGTATGAATTATTCTTTTCTTGTATTATGCTGATAAATTGTTCTGAGAAAGTTAACATGTACTTCTTGATTGTAGACGGAGCTAACTCAAGTGATCCACAGTTATGATCCTTATGCAAAGTTTTTTATATGAGTACGAGTATATATGAGTATGAGTGATTTATGTACATCATTATTTGTCTAAGAATTTCCTTTTAAACTTATCCACAGACTTAAAGCCAGGGGAGAAAGGTCTGGACTGGCCCACTAGAAAACGTGTAGCTTTCGGTGCAGCCCATGGTTTGGAGTATCTGCATGAGCAATGCAATCCTAAGATTATACACCGTGATTTGAAGGCTGCTAACATCCTTCTAGATGAAGATTTTGAACCAGTTCTCGGGGATTTTGGATTAGCAAAAGTGGTTGACACAAGATTGACTCATGTTACAACCCAGGTGCGCGGAACTATGGGACATATCGCCCCCGAATATCTATCTACTGGAAAATCGTCAGAGAAGACAGATGTGTTCGGATATGGTATCACACTTCTCGAACTTGTTACTGGCCAGCGTGCAATAGATCTATCACGTCTTGAAGAGGAGGAGGATGTTCTTCTTCTTGATCATGTAAGATTTATTGGTTTTCAGAAAGAAGTTGTTTGAATTTTGTTAGCAATCTCCTATGCATGTTTGATTTGTAAGATAGATTGAATAAGTTATAGATTTGTAACTATGCTTGTGTCTTTTAGGGTGCCACATGAGATAAGTACTTGATTTTGGCCTTGTGGCTATCAGGAAAATATGCTATTAAAATACATTAGACATAAGATGCTCACATACTCACTCATGAAATGATTGTTGTTAGCATCCATTATCCTATTTTCTTTTCCACAAAAGTATCATTTCCTTCGATCGGGTAAAACTGTCAAAGATTAGCTACTACAATTGCCCTCACTTTTTTTTTATTAACTACAATCAATAAATCTTAGTTTGGATACTTCCTTCAAGAAACTGATGTGTAGGTCCCATACTTGTAGAACTATGTATAATTCTTGGAAGCACCTGGATTCACGATTATGTGTACTCTAGGATTTAGATTGCAGTACTAACCATATATTGCAAAAACAATTCATATCCTTAGACACTCAACTGGGTCACATCTGACAAGAGTAATTATCTGATGTTGTTATTACTGTTGGACAGTCTATGGTTTGGCCTTTTTGGATTTTTCTTTAGATATTATTATTTAATCATGATCATGGCATGCTGCCACCTCAATTATCATCATGTGTGATCATTATCTTTAACAAAATAGATATAAATTTTCACCTATGATTTTATCTTGTGTCTTAACCAGTGTTTAAAAACTCGTTGACACGTCAAGGAACTCGCCAGAGCCGACGAGGATTTTTCTTGGCCGCGTTCTGCATTGTACCACATCTGTATTCCACGTTTTGCCCTAGAGAGTCAATAAAAACCCCTTTGACTTTCCCGAGTTATGACAGCATCAACCGCATTCTTGGCCGTGTTCCGCATCACATTCGCGTTTTTAAACACTGGTCTTAACTTGTTATGGAAGGTCAATTTTGCTACTTGCATGGGTAAATTACTTAGACACTTTGGCTGCAGGATAAATTACCTATTCCTGTTACCCAGTGAGGAGGCAAACTTGTGCTGTTAGCCATCCTCACCCTGTTAATTAATCCAAATGTGTCATATTAACTAGTCCAAATGCTTAATTGTTGTCCCAGTAATCTTAATTATAAGAAGAGGTACGATTGTAAAAAGCGAAATGTTGCATGTTTAACACTAACATAAGACAAGGACCTTTTGGTTAAAGTAGTATGCTTGTCAGAAAGTGGTGAAGCAAGATAGAGGTAATGGGCTGAGAGGATTCCAATTTGCAATTAAATCGAAGGAGATTAAGATTAGGATTAAGGAGCGAAGTAATTCTTGAAAACCCCAACAACTCACAACTTGTGTAGAAGGCCTGGATGAGTTGACTCTGTCAAGTCGAACGAGTCAATGATATAACTCAAAAAATGTTTGGAGAGTACAACAACTTATATAGGACTACTTTATTTGATTTACAGATGTGGGGCTCAGTTAGGCGTAAAACCAGGTTGACCCAGATGAGATAACAAAAAGGTTTGCCTATAGTTTTTGTTTTGATGTATCTATCCTTTCCACCAATTTTTAATGTATGAGAATAAGAAAATCTCCATTAGAAATTACATTGACAGTGATTTTGCAGCTTTTATGACTTTCACACAATGCTTCAACAATGTTTCTGAAAAATTTCTTGTGCCAACAGATCAAAAAACTATTGAGGGAGAATAGGCTTCATGACATTGTGGACAGCAACTTGAAGCAAAACTACGATCCCAAAGAAGTTGAGATTATCATTCAGGTGGCTTTGTTATGCACCCAAAGCTTGCCTGAAGAACGGCCAATGATGAAAGAAGTGGTACGCATGCTTAAAGGAGTGGGATTGGCAGAGCGATGGGCAGAGTGGGAGCAGCTTGAAGTGATCCGCGATCAAGAGTATTCAGCAATATCTCACCACTTGGTTTGGGCCGACGACTCTACGTACAACAAAGAAGCTATTCAGTTGTCCGAGGCGAGGTAGAAAGAGCTGTCCTGGTGTCTGTATAATATTTGTGAAACTTAGTTATCATAGATCGAGGGTCACTTTTACCAGTAAATAGAGTGGTCTCATAGCCGCTTATGAAAGCTAAAAAGGAAAACATGAAGAAGTTAAGAGCTTGAGATTATGTTGGATTTTGATTTTACTGCTGTATAAGTTATAGTAAAGCTGTATATTTGAAGTGGCAGTTGTTTGTTTAGTGAGAGTAGATCATAGTTCAAGAATAAATCAGTGAGAGATGTTTGAAAATTTCAAGAACAGCTCAGAAAAAGCTTGAGAAATTTTTGGAAAAAAAAAAAACATGGATCCAAAAATAAGAATTTTTTTTTGACTCGATGTGGAAAGAGGTAAGTTGAGAGTTTCAAAACACTTTTCCAACCCAAAATGCATTTGTCTTGAATTTATTAAAAATTTACATTTAATTTAAAACGTTCAAGTTTTCCGAAAATAGTTCAAATCTTTCAATTATCTGCAATTTTTGCCGAATTTTCAATCAATCTCCAAAATTTTTAACTATGGAGTAGTTAGTTATTTCCTTATGTACAAATAATTAAACTGCCCTTGCATGTATGCTTTTATATCACTTTCTAACAAGAGGTTGTAGGTTGATTATAGTTGGATAACATGTCAATAATCTTTGGATTTGAAATTTTTTATCTGTTAGGATAAGTGTTTGCTTGATGGAATAGTGGGTATTTTTTATTTTATTTAGTTGTTGAGAGTTCTCTGGAGTCCTTATGAGGTAAGAGTCTTTAGTTGCTAAAATAAGAACTGTTGTAATCCTTTGAGGCAATCATAGACAATATATTCGGTTCTGCAATGAGGGAATGACTCAAAACCCAATTACTCATCCTGATTACAAATGGGAGCAAGATGAACTAGGCTACAATGACCTTTTCGTGCTATTCCCTTACCACACCATTGAAAGATATCGTATTGAGGGAATTTCACAGTAGCTCAACTAGTGGGTATTTAAGAGTCCATATGACATTGCATATTCTCGATAGGGGTACAAAAGATGTACAAAGATTTGTAGCAGAATATGTTGTTTCTGTTATAAAGGTGAAGCCATTGCCACTCCCAGCTTATTATAGCAATTACCCGTTCTTGATCAATTATGGAAGAAAATTTTCATGGATTTCATCAAAGGTTTACTTGCCTCAAAGAAAAAGTGTGATAATGGTAGTGGTTATTATAGCAATTACCCGTTTTTAAATATACACATTTATAGGTTAAGTATACACATTTCATTGCTTTGGCTCTTTAGGGAGATGATTTTTTCACACTCCCTGTACGATAATGCGCCCCCTTGTAATGTGAATCGTGGGCAGACTACAACACTTTTTAAGTTTAACATCAAATCACGATAAAAAAGGGGGGGGGGGGGGGGGGGGGGGCGCATTATCCTTAGGGGGGTGCGAAAAAATCATTGCCCTATCTTTAAGGCCATGTTTTGATTGCAGCAATTTTCTTGAAAAGTTTGGAAAGGAAAAATATTTCTAAAAGTTAATACTTTTTTTTTACACATGCAAAAAGATAAATTGAACGAACCCTATTCAATTTTTATGTGGAGGAACCTTCAATTTATGATAATATTCCTCCAAGTAAACCCTACGAGTATCATTTCACTCTAAATCAATTACATGGAGTCAAATTAATGTTGTAATGTATAATAAAAAAATGAAAAATAATATTATCATGTGTATAGCAAAAGCTTCCCCAAACAGATCTTAAGATAAGGTTAAACTAAAATAATCTTATTTGCAACTAAGTCTATGCTTCCATGGTAGTAAACTTGAGAAGAAATAGTTGCACCATATTTAATTTGCCACTTAATTCACCCTAATGACTTCATTTTTCGCAATCTAAAAGCCACAAAGCGCCACGTGGGAGGTTCTTGTGCCATGCAGACAATGCCATCTGATGCCATGCATAACTAGGTGACGTGCATTTTCGGCCGTTGAAATTAAAAAAATGGATGATCTTTTCTTTTCTTTTTTTATAATTAACAGGATGGTCTACTTCCAAACCTTAACTTAATATATCTTAATCATATTACAAAAAATAAACATCATAGTTTATAAAGGGAAATGATATATGCACTCTTATTTTGATAATGTCACTCTTATTTTTATTAGTCGCTGTTCTGAATGGTTGTTCAGAGCATAAAAGAACAAAGGAGGAGTCTAGTGTATTTAAAACACTGGTTTTCACAGAGGCAGGAAATGAGTACTCTTTATTATTTTAAAAAACTAGCTATATTTTTAAAAACAGAGGTTGGAAGAACATGTTTTTCTTTTCTGTTTTTTTTTTAATAAACTTCTTTAAACTTTATGGAAGCAGACAACATGTTCCCGACAAGGCAAGACTCACTTAAGGCCTTGGGATCTCAGCCCATGTTCACCATAACTAAAACACACACCACTTGGGTCAAAAGGATGGTAACCACATCCCTCACTACCTTGAAAAATATTCTAGTGATAACAGGTAGGAGTGGTTGGAGAGAAGGGAAGAAATTGAAAAAAGTAGTAGAAAAATCAGCTATATTCTATTATGGAAACAACTTGATAAGAGAAAAAAGTAGTAGATCAGATATTACATGAATAGAGAAAGGAAGAATCTAACATGTCATGGGCTTGAATCCCATAGCGAGAAAGCATCAAATGCAAATCTCAGTCAAATCCAACAGTTACTTGCCAAACTGAGCAACAATACAGAAGAAAAAGGACTTTCTATGCGCCCACAGAATCAACACAAAATCTGAATGAAAAGATCAGGGCACATGGGCTCCTACTTTGGTTTAACTGTGTTTTAAGTATAAATGATTAAATAACAGCAACTCAAACATCTTAAGCTTTTGGAGTAATTGAACACATTATATTAGAGTTATTGCCTCTAGGCAGGTCTTAGGTTCTGTTTGATGGAAGATCAGAAGAACAGAAAACGGAGAGTAGAGAGAGCGGAGATGGAGAAAAAGTGAGAAAATTAATCAGGCCTCTCACCAAATATGATTTGGTATATATAGGTATAAAGTTTGCTAGGATTATACATAGTGAAATGACCAGTATATCCTCAGCCTGATATACAAACTACATAACTCATCTAGCAGGTTCAAAACCCAGCAACTCCTTGACATTGAAAATCCACGTGTACGGCCAACCCAAAAAAAGTGGGGTCACATGTGAGGGGGACTGTTGAAGTATAAATGAAAAATGATTAAATAACACCAACTCTTACAGCTTAAGCTTTTGGAGTAATTGGTTGTTTCACAAACTGAAGCAGAACAAGGATAACACCCCCCAAGTTGAACAGAACACATAAAAACAAATTAGAGAAATCATATTCAATTAATTTACATAAATGGGGTTTATTTACATGTTACAGTAGTCATTAGAACTTCTATCTAGCAAGTTTAGCTGGATTTCAGACATGGTAGCCGTCACTTGTCAGCTTCTTCTTCTTTCTCTCCTACACAGACACCAGGTTAGCATTTTGCTTACACGGTCTGTTTACTAACTCTCAAATACTTGTAAATTAGAAATTTACACTCTAACTGAATCTTGTTCTCACACATCTGTGTAGCAAAATTTCCCACCCATCCTGTTCTGAACCGCTTTAATGGCAGCAACTCTGGCAGCAGTGGCAGCTCGATTTGCAGCCATGACTGCTCTGTTTACTTGCTCATCTACCCGTGGAATATGAATAGCATTCTCAGCTGCCTTTCTAGCTGACTGTTATAATGGAACCATTTAGTTTTATGGTCTGAAAACTCGATAAAATTAAAATCACATTGCAGTGTAATAGCAATTGAGATAGGGACATAGGGTATATTATGTACCTGAACAGCTCGCACGACCCCATCGGTTAATGGCGGATGCGGGTTCTTTAAAACTCCACAGTCCCACTCCCCGCATCTAGATTCACCATTGCGGAATGTGTACATTCCGAAACCTTGCTTCCGACCTTCGTGCCACGACCCTTCGTAACAGTGGCCATGGGCAAAGTGATACAAACCAAAACCATGGATCTTGTCTCCAAAATACTCTCCTGTGTATCTATCCCCATTCCTACAATAACCCATTATTGTCGTCAATGACTAGTTTGAGAATAAAACTGCATGCTTTCATTAGATACAATGCAAGGAAGGAATTATCTCAGGTAACAACATGTTTAGAGCAAATGGTTTATCAGGAATCTGCAGACCGAAAGCAAAATAGTTGAACTTTCAACAAAGGAATCTCAGTAACTTCTCTTGCCACACAATTCTATCAAACAGAATTCTACAATGGCTCCTTCAATTTCATCACACCCACAACAGATTTCCCCACTTTGAAAGCTTTAATTAGGCTATATGATGATTCAGATGCCTTGTTACTTTGGTGAGTTGAAAAAAACTAAAAATCTAAACATAAAAGCATAACGAAAAGGACTTGGCAAAGTTACTCCAGAAACTTAGGTTTGCAGTTGACTTTCAAAGACAGGGTTGGAGGTGAAGAGCATCACACATTAACAGTTAGATTTTGAATGGTTCAGGGTTAAGAGCAACATATGAAGAATCTGCAAGTGGGTGAAACTAGCTTCTAAGGAGTTGGCATAATCACAAAGGGGCTTCGGATACAAAAGAACTACAGAACAAGAATACTCAAAAGCATGTAAAGATCAACAACATACAAGAGCCAAAATAATTTATAACAATGAAATCAATGAAAAAATCAAATCCAAAACTCCACTGCTCCAATCTCTTGGGGTCTCTCAGGTAACACCTAGAAATCGATACAAATTACCAAATACACATTCTACTGTTCAGTCAATTTGGCCTATGAGATTACAATCAGATACCAATAACTCCATAATTACACTGTTTCATTAATTACGGTCTCTGAGAAATCAATCAGAAACCAATACCAGACAGAAATTCTACTCTTCCATTGATATGGGGTTCCAAGAAACAATCCAAAACCAAAACAAAGCAAATATTTCTATTGTTCCATTGATTTGGGTCTCCCAAGAAACAATACAAAATCAAAACAAAGCAAAGATTTCTACAATTTCATCCCCCCATCTGGGTCTTCAAATCTGAAGACTCTTCATGCATCTGGGTGTCCAAAAAACCATAAAGAATCAATCCCCATTAAAAAAAGAAAAAAAAATTGCGTCCAAGAAAATGATAAGTAGTGAACACCAAACTCAAATTTACTACATTTAATCCCTCAAGATCCAAGAAAAGCAATTAAAAACCCATGCCAAAAACAACTCTCCAACAAGATTAACTTTGAAATTCATGCCATTAACACAACAATCAAACAAAATAAAAGTAAAGAAAAAAAAAACACAAAAAGAGACTAGATCACCTGAAATGATAGCAACCAAGGCCATGCTTGACACCACACTTGAATTCACCAACATAACAACTCCCATCAGAGCAAGTCTGGTTCCCAACTCCATGGCTCTGTCCATTACACCACTCCCCTGCATAACCATCCCCCGTATAAAACCGATAAGCTCCGAAACCATGCCGCATTCCCTGCCGATACTGCCCTCGATACCGACTCCCTCTCGCCCAGCTCTCCACCCCATACCCATCATACTTCCCATAAATCCAATCCCCCTCATATCTCCCATTCACAAAATAGTTATAAACCCCACCTCCATTACACTTCCCCTTGTGAAATTCACCCTCATAAAAATCCCCATTACTATAAAATTCAACCCTTTCTCTTATAATCTCCAAACCCTCCTCTCTCTTCAGAGAAACTCCATTACCAATAAACCACTGGACAGAATTGGCCTTCTTAAACCCCAACCCTAATTTCCTATTCCTCTCTACCCATAAGTTTTTAAGTAATGGATATGAAAGTGCAATTGGGTTTTTAATTAAGAAGCACTTCTTTGCAATTCCAAAGAAAATTGGAGCTAAAAAGAAAGTTCCCCAAATGGGTATTTCTTCTCTGAGGTAGAGTAAGAAGAGAATGGGTAGAGAAACGATTACCAGAATTGGAAATAATCGATTTGAGATGCCATTTTCTGAAATGGGTTTGTAGGGTTTGTGGGGTTTGTGGGGTTTTTTCTCCTCTGAAGAAGGTGATTCTTCATCGATGGACGAGATGCTTTGGATTGAAGATCGGATGGTCGGAGAGCGGAGAAGAGATGATGTGGTTCTTGTCAGCTTAGACTGGCTCTTTTGCCCTTCCATGGTGGTTTTTCTCACTCTAGGGTTTGTTTTTCTTCTCTTCTATATAGAGAAATTCTTATCAGTGCAGACATTTGGGGGTGTGTGAATACCAAATATAAATCAGGTGAAACGCGGAAGAATTGTTAGTAGAGAAGAAGAAGAAGAGGCGAGATTGGGGGAAAACCGTTGGGTGAGCGAACCGGCTTTAGTTGTTTTAGAAGAGAGCGAGTTTCCCGACGAACCGAGTCTTTTGCTTGTCATCCGTTGATTATAAGTTTAACGGTTGTGATGGGCTTAGGTATCTTTTTCTACTTTAGAACGAGTCGCCCCATTTAGGAAGGTAGGCTGGACTTAGAGGGATGCTCTTAGCTGTCCGATCTCCTTGTGATTCTCGGATTTGACTCAAAGATATAGTCGTCCGATCTTTTGATTCGGCTTTTCCTCGGAGCGTGTGGCACGTGTGATGGTTTCAGTTTCTTTCTATAGCTTTTTCTCAGGTGGCATATGGTACAGTCTGGTATTTACAAAAAGTATCGTAAGGCCTACACCATGGGATGATCCGAACCGTCCATTTGATGGGCCACAACGTAAATCAAAGCTTCATTTCCATAGGGTGATCCCGACCCTCCGATTTGCAGAGGAACTGCATTTTATGAAAATAAGTATAGATTGGAGGGTTGGGATGACCCTATGGAAACGATTTTTGGGGCACAACCTATTTACGATGTGGCCCATAAAAAATGGACATTTCGGATCATCATTGATGTAAGCCGTAAAGTATACAGCCTTACACCATATAAAAACTTGTAGAAAAAATCATTTCCATAGGATGATCCCAACCAACTAATCTAGTTCTTATATAAATCAGAGGCTTAGGATCATCGTATGAAAATAAGTTTTTATGTTGTGGGCCATCAAATGGATGGTTTGGATCATGTGTGGCCTCCTATTGCTTAGTGACTTTTCGTTTTTGACTGGACGATATAGTAATTGGAGCATACTGGCATGGGTATGGTTCAGTATTTTAAAAAAGTACCGTAGGGCCCAGACCTTCGGAGGGCATGTGATAGTGTCATTGGATCTTTTAATCACACCATTTGATGGGCCAGGCTGATTTGATTCAGATATTAATTGCTCTAATTGTTTGATTTGACTCTCCTGCTGAGACTGAGCGGTACTATAGAGCGAAGATAGTGCCATTAGTTGAGTAAATGACTCAAAACCCCATTATTGAGGGAATGACTCAAAGACACAGTTACTCACTTACTCATCCTGATTACAAATGAGAACAAGATAAACCAGGCTAAGAGCTGTAAAAGGGCCCGTGATTGGTTTCACGTCATTAAGCGTAACTGAATTTACTTTTTCAACTGATTTTAAACGGTTACACTCAATGACGTGGAACCAATCAAGGGCCCTTTTTTAGCTCTTTATGCAAGGGCTCCCTTGCATCTATTATTCCTCATATATATATATATATATATATATATATAGGAGAAAGGTTTCTGAGGTATCGCTCATCGTGAGCAGCCCTCTAGATACCCCATTTCCCATAGTTGGTTGAGTCATTCAACCCATTGGTTATGTAGGTTATAGGTAGGATTAGGATTATGGGTTATGGTTATAATTATGATTAGTGGAGGTTTTCAAATGGATGACTGTAAATTAAACTCCTATATATATATGAGGAAACTGTTAAGCTCACCAAACTCATGGTGAGCTAGCTTGCCCAATCACATGGGGGCCCACTTTGTTAGGATGATCCAAACCATTCATTTGAAAGTCCCTTACATAGATGAGGGGTGTACCAAAAATCAGCTCCATAGGATCATCCTAACCCCTCCATTTGTGGAGGACAAAAATGGACAGACACAAATCTGCCCCATTTTTGTCCTCCACAAATGGAGGGTTAGGATGATCCTATGGAGCTGGTTTTTGGTACACCCCCTATCTATGATAAGGCCTTGCAAATGAATGGTTTGGATCACTCCCCAATATGTGGGACCCATGTGATTGGGCAAGCTAGCTCACCATAAGTTTGGTGAGCTTAAGCTCACCAACAGTTTCCTATATATATATATATATATATATATATATATATAGAGATAGAGAGAGAGAGAGAGAGAGAGAGAGAGAGAGAAGTGTAGCTACACATACGTGTAGCTAACTTAGCTACACCAACGGCTTAAAATACAGTGGGGCCCCCATTGTTTGGGTGATGCAAACTATTCATTTGATAGGCCCTCACATAGATAGGGTGTGCCCAAAAAATCAGCTCCATAGGATCATCCCAACTAGGGGTGGCAATGGTTCGGTTTCGGTTCAGTTTGACCCCCAAACCGAAATTTGAATCAGTTTGGTTTAACCAAACTGAAACTGAATTTTCGGTTCGGTTTCAGCCAATTTCACCACCCCTTACTCATATTCATTGGAAATCGGGGGCAATGGTTTGGTCTGGTTTGGTTTGACCCCCAAACCGAACCGAACCGAAATTTGAATTGGTTTGGTTTTACCAAATTGGCAACTTCGGTTTCGGCTTGGTTTCGGTTCTGTTCGGCCAATTTTGCCACCCCTAATCCCAACCCTATAATTTGTGGAGGCAAAAATGGACGTGTAAAAACCTTCACAAATCTGTCCATTTTTGCCTCCACAGTTTGAAGGGTTGGGATCATCCAATGGAGCTGATTTTTTGGGCACACCCTATCAATGTCAGGGCCTATCAAATGAATGGTTTGGATCACCTAAACAATGTGGGCCCACTGTATTTTAAGCCGTCAGTGTAGCTAAGTTAGCTACACGTATGTGTAGCTTCACTTAACTCATATATATATATATATATATATATATATATATTTACTAGTAAAAAAATGGATGGACAAGGGGGCTTTGGGAAAGTTTACAGGGCCTACTTTCAGACAATACAAAGGTTGCTGTGAAACGGCTAACTGATTATCACAATCCTGGTGGGGAGGCTGCATTCCTAAGGGAAACTGAGCTAATAAGTGTCGCAGTTCATAAAAATCTATTATGGCTTATCGGACTCTGTACCACCTCTTTAGAGAGGATTCTTGTTTATCCATTCATGGAAAACCTCAGTGTTTCATATCGTCTACGAGGTATGTCTTTTATCATCTGCAAGTGCTTTGGTATCCTACTTTTTTCGATTGATCAATAGAGTAGTTTGCAATCAAAATCTGTTCATTATAGAGCTTATCAAAGTTGGAGTAGAAAATGGACAGACACTATGTGTCCAAGTTTCTGCCCATTTTCCCCTCCATAAATGGCAGGGTTAGGATGATCCTAGAGCGCTGATTTTTGGTACACACCCTATCCATAGAAGGGCCTTTCAAATGAATGCTTTGGATCCCCCAAAAATGTGGGCCACATGTGTTTTTGAGCATGTGCTTAGATAAGCTTATCTAAGCACGTGCATAGAAACACTTCATCATATATATATATATACTAGTAAAAAATCCTGTGCGATGCACAGGCCGACAAAGAACTGTACGGACCACGTCATAGGTTGATCCAAACCGTCCATGTGATGGAACACAACATATATAGGTTGTGCCCCAAAAATCATTTCCATAGGCTGATCCTAGCCGTCCAATCTATAGAGGTTTAATTCCATAATTCCTCTTAAATCGGATGGTTAAGATCACCCTATAGATTTTTTATTAAAAAACCATAAAGGAGGGGGTAAGATTGAAATTATGTGGCTTTAATGGTTGCATTTGTTTAAAAGCATAAAGGAGGGGGTAGGATTGAAAATATGTGAGTTGAATGGGTGCATTTGTTAAAAAAAATCAAAAAAAGTGATGTGTAATTCTCATAGAATTTTCCAAAAAATCAAAAAATTCTCTTCTTTTCTCTTCTTAGTATATAGATATATATATATATATATATATATATATAGTAGAAGAGCAAAGAAGAGAATTTTTTGAATTTTTTTAAAATTCTATGAGAATTATACATCACTTTTTTTTACTTTTTTAACAAATGCACCCATTCAACCCACATATTTTCAATCCTACCCCCTCCTTTATGCTTTTTAACAAAGGCACCCATTAAAGCACATAATTTCACTCTTACCCCACTCCTTTATGCTTTTTAAATAAAAAATCTATAGGGTGATCTTAACCATCCGATTGAAGAGGAATTATGGAAACCTCTATAGATTGGAGGGCTAGGATTAGCCTATGGAAATGATTTTTGGGGCACAACCTATTTATGTTGTGTTCGATCACATGGATGGTTTAGATCAACCTATGATGTGGTCTATACAATTCTTTGTCGGCCCGTGCATCGCACGGGGTTTTTTGCTAGTATATATATATATATATTAGAAGAGAAAATAAGAGAATTTTTTGAATTTTTTGAAAATTCTATGAGAATTACACATGACTTTTTTTTTTGACTTTTTTTAACAAATGCACCCATTCAACCCACATATTTTCAATCCTACCCCCTCATTTATGGTTTTTAACAAAGGCACCCATTAAAGCCACATAATTTCAATCTTACCCCCCTCATTTATGCTTTTTTAATAAAAAATCTATAGGGTGATCTTAACCATCTGATTGAAGATGAATTATGGAAACCTCTATAGATTGGAGGGCTAGGATCAGCCTATGGAAATGATTTTTGGGGCACAACCTATTTATGTTGTGTTCCTTCACATGGACGGTTTAGATCAACCTATGATGTGGTCTATACAATTCTTTATCGGCCCGTGCATCGCACGAGATTTTTTGCTAGTGTGTATATATATATATATATATATATATATATATATAGAGAGAGAGAGAGAGAGAGAGAGAGAGAGAGAGAGAGACTAAGAAGGGGTGCAAGTTTGGCCCTGTCAGCCCTGACCCGCCCTGAGCCCGAACAAGGTCTGGGTTGGATTTTTGAACCCTGAGGGCGGGTCAGGGTTCATTTTTTAGGCCCTGACTTAGGGTCGGGTTGGATTCAAGGTTAATACCTTGGGTTAGCCCGACCCGGCCCGACCCTAAGTTTTCTGTTATAGAATCGTACCATCTGTGCATGTTTCTTTTGCTAATGTTTTCTACGATCTTGGAGATTGATGTTTCTTTAGATTTTTATTATTAATTTTCTCTACTGCCCGTTGTTGAATTCATATTGTCTTGTTTTGTTACGTTTATCTGTTTATTGATCAATTTGTTCTATATGATATGTGGTTGCTTTATTTTTGGCACTCTTAACAGGTATTTGCACCAGGGCCAAGCAAGGCGGGCAATGGGTTGTGTTTTTTCGGCGCTGACTCCGGGTCAAGGCGGATCCAGGGTTGGGCCAGGGTTTTGAAAAACCCGACCCAACGCGACCCTATTGCAGCCCTAATAGTAAGCATGTATTTTTCTGTTGTCATTCGCTTTTTTTCCAAGAAAAATTTTTAGCGGAAAAGTTTTTCCCCACTAAAATCGGTTTTAAGCATGTTTGCCCCCCTATTAATTTTCGGCACCTTCAATCTTTCCATTAAATCTGTTATGCTCCCCTATTGATTCGGTCACTAAATCAGTTTTGTTTTATCCATAATTTCCAGCTAATTTTCCTCTTAAAATTCGTTGCATATACATACTTTGTTAGCCACGTAGTGGGCGGTTTTTGATATCTCCCGTCACGTAGTGCGTTTTTTGATACCTAAAAAATTGCTAATTATTTTTAAATCGGTTTTTGATTATCCAACTAATCCTCCTACACTAATAAATCCGTTTCTATTCCCCAATTAGATTTTGTAGGCTGCACTCTCTCTTTCTCTCTCTAAACAGAACTTCGAGTTCCCTGCAAATCATAGTTTTTTCAAGTCTATCCCATGGAAAATTCCCACAAGCAAGTCTTCTATTCCAGAAGGGATTGATCTCTGTTGGAAATTGTACTCTCAATATTGCTGAGTTTTAAAGAACATAGGTTAAAAAGACTTAGAATTTCCTTTTGCCTCATTGGTCAGTGCTTTTGTGTGGGAGAGTTAGAGAGAGGGCCGAATACATGACTTTCCTTTTGTTTTGATTGTGCTGGCATGGGCCAGAAATGCTAGTATATATATACTGATATACATGGAATTAAATTATTCCGGGCATTCACCCCGTGGTCCACCAAATAAGATAGAATAACCCCCAACAGGAACCTCTAGAGGTCCCATCACACGGTAACAATTAGGGCTCTCTACGTAATTAAGTACTTCATCATCGTGTAGTTCTTGATAATTGCCATCTTTGTCTATAAGTTGAATGTTTGCAATGTAACTTGCATTATTACACCCTTCATTTGGAAAACGGCCACTCCCCATGGGTGGCCAAGCTTCAGTTCCTGGGTTGAAAACTTCTCCACGTACCCCACTGCATAGAACTAGCATAATCAGCCAACTCAGAAGGGAAGAGATTCTTAGGCCAATACCCAATTCGTCTATTATCTCGTCCAAACAACACCCACCAATCTGCCCCACTGAATAGACCTAGCATAATCAGTTAACTTGTACGAAACCTGGGCAAAGAACGTCATTGCAACCTGTATTATGATAACCATCTGCATGCACGTATACAAATGAAAATATATGTTTAATTAGTGACGTACAAATGAGTCATTAATTAAGTTGAGTGGTATAGAAAGTAAGAAGGTTCGAATAATACCGTCCAGTATGAGTGTAGATGAACATAAGAGTCATTGTATAATGTTGGGTTTACCTGAGAGATTCAAAATAAGAAGAATTCGATCACATATATAAACCAAATGTAATTATCTACAAAAATCCCATACTTAAAGCTACTCGTTTCGAGGACAATACTCTCAATATCAGTGCACTTTCCATCTCTCTCCGTGTATATAATGACATAGAAGTACAACAGTGTGTGCGTCCACACACACAACTTATATGGTGGACGGCCGTGCACATGCCGCCCACAAACACAGTGTGACGCCACACTGTTTGGGTGATCCAAACCATTCATTCATTGGATATCCTTACATATATACAGGGTGTGCCTAGCAAATCTTTTCCATAGGATGATACTAACCCACTGAATTGTGGAGGTTAAAATTTTCAAATTGACAGCACAATATAGAAACCTCTACCGGTCAGATGGTTAGGATCATCCAATAGAGAAGATTTTTCGGGCACAACCTATATACGTAAGGGCCCAACAAATGAACTGTTTGGATCACCCAAACAACATGGACCAGCTCATCTAAAACTTTGTCCAAGCATAATGAAAAGGAAGTCATAGACATGTCTTCAAGATGTTGACTTGTGTTAAAAGGCTACTCACTGCAAATAAACTACTTCTGCATTGGATCATAAAGTTATTTTTGTTCATCAAGACAATGTTGACTTGGGTTAAAAGGCTACTCACTTCAAATCCAACTAGAATATTTCCGATGGCATCACCCCTCCAAATATTAGTAGCAGTGAATTGTTTTTTGCCACTGACTAGTGGGCTCCATCTATTGAGGGTTGCTTTGGTACCATAATACTCTCCTGCAAACGTAGTTTGTAGCGCAAGCTGCATGGTAAATAAATTTCATTAATCAATTTATGAGGAAGTCTTTCACGAGTATAGAGGAGATAACAAGGCACAAGTTAATTAGAGTGATGCTTCGTTAGCAATGTTTTACATAATTAAGGAAAATCCTTAAAAATCACTTTGGGCCTGTTCAGTTGCGTGCAGGAAACGGAAAGGAAAAACAGTATCATTCTGTTCCACTCTCTGGCCCCCGGCGATGAGAGAGAGAGTGCTAATAAGAAAATCAGCATCATTCCGTTCAAAGCCATGAAGGGGTGATAAACCTTCTCAAGGAAACCCATGGAACAACAATAACCTCCTCTTCTTCTCTTTGGACCCATCATTCACAAGGCTTATTCTTATATAGGCTAAAAGGGAATATACTTGCTTTTAATAGAGATTTATTTATTTATTTTCCTATTATAGCAGGATCCAGCTTTCGATCCAACGTGGCACAATGTATTTACTTAAAATCTAAAACCGTCCAACGTGGCACAATGTATTTACTTAAAATTTAAAACCGTGTGTTTGGAAAACCAAATCGGTTTTCTCCCCAAAGAGTCTTTTATAATAGTAACAAAATCTCCTTTCCCAATATACATTGAACGTTTCCATATTTCACTCTTCTTATTAATTAACCTTTCTAAATCCCTTAAAATTTGCACCTCTATGGCCCTATCTAATTCTCTCTCACTCTCTCTGAATTTCAGCAACTTTTGTTGCATATGCGCTGTATTTACTTAAAAATTTAAAACCGAGTATTTAGGAAACCAAATCGGTTTTCTCCCAAAAAGTCTTTTATAATAGTAACAAAATCTCCTTTACCTATATTTTATTGCTATTAAATCTCTCTCTTTTTTGATACAGTGAACATTTCCATATTTTAGAGATGATAGGATGATCCAAACCTTCCATTTGATGGGCTACAATGTAAATAGGTTGTGCCCCAAAATCATTTCCCCAAGACGATCTAGCCTTCTGATATATCAAGTAACTGCATGTTATGGAAAATTGGAAACCTCTATAGATCGGAAGGTAAACGGAGAAGCCGTTTCCAGGGCAAACTCAAGACTTGTTCCACTTTGCAGATAGACTGAAACAGAAGAAGAACGCTGGCGTAAGCTTCTTTTCATGGGGAAATGATATTTTCACCCCCCGCCCCACACACACACTATTTGACGTGAAAAGTGGGCAACTTTATGTCGAATCACGTTTTAAGGGGGGTGAAAATATCATCACCCTTTTCACGTTGGAAAACATTTTCAAAACGGAATTACATTTGGAAAATTAAAAGGAGACTGATATGACCCTTTTAAATGTGTATTTATCGGTTTTACGGGGATTAGATTTGGGCCAATTGATTTGATATAACAAATGCAAGGCGGAAGTTAGAGCCAAAAGTGTCTTTTAGGAAGGCAATTATTTAACAATGCCTTTCTTTTTAATATTATCATAATTAAAAGAGAGATGATTGACTGGGGCGGCGCCCTTGCAAAAATCAGTTTCAAGGGCGCCCCTGTTGGTTAATTTCTGCATAGTGTGGTGCCGAAAAAATTGAATGGCGCCTAAAAAAGTGAAAACCATGTTGACTTTCCATAAATCAATCAATAAGGGCGCCCTTGAAGCTGAATTTTGCAGGAGCGCCCTTCATCCTATCATTCCTCATTAAAATAAGGAATCCAATTTTTTTTCACATCTATGTGATTGGATCGGTTGGCCTAATCAGTAATTAGAAGTCCAGCTGAATGCCAGTGAGAACTCTGAACACTTTGATAAGATGTTCCAAGACCTTTGATCCATTAAGCCTCTTTTTGGGTTTTGCCAATAGAAAACTAAACGCTAGATTTTGTAGTTCTTTATCTTGGGTCGGCGGTGTGGGATAGAGACCATGTGAGCTGCTCAAGATGTTTTAAAAGATCAATGGTTTTGATTGCACATGTATGCACCTGGCTATGTGGGACCCTAGAGGTGATCCTTGTTGGGGTTAATGTGTGGGGCCCACATGGACCCACACGTTTAAGTTCGACGCCTGACTTCTACAACTCTTTCGCTCGGTCCATTATAGATCTACCATCTACCATATGATATCGGAAATTTTTACCGATCAAGTGCTTCTTAGAACGGCAGCTTCTATAAGGTATTTGCACTCTAGAGTTTCCCACAACTCTTTGGCAGATTCAATTCTAAAGAAAACATCAAACAGTTGATTACTGAGACAACTCAGAATGTGACCTTTGCAGAAATAGTTATCTCTTTGCCTTCTGAGTGAGATGAGTTTTAGCAGGTTCTTCTTCATTTTCTAATAGTTTTGGTTCTCTTAAAATGTAATCAAGGTTTAGAAAAGTTAAGAAGAATTTCATCTTCTCTTGCCATCTTCCAAAATCAAAACCATCAAATTTTTCTGGTCTCTCGGTTTGTCCAGACATGGTGGTTCAATTTCAGAAAACAAAATCCCAAAATTACAGATTCAAGATTTGCTTTAAGATTGTTAGAAAATAGTATTGCAATCTGTAATTTTGGGATCCGAAATATACCAGTATAGCTCCATAGAAGATGAACTGATATATCAACAGATGCTAAAAACCAGCAATAATAAATCTGCAAACAAAACAAAAGAAGAAACAACTTATCGAGTTGAGGCACGAAGGATGTTCGCTATCCTTAAGTCCAATCTCGCCCCCACTATGACGAATCAACGGTGCAATCAGGGGTGAGCACTCAATGGTTTTGAAAATCTTGGGTCGGCGGTGTGGGATAGAGACCATGTGAGCTGCTCAAGATGTTTTAAAAGATCAATGGTTTTGATTGCACATGTATGCACCTGGCTATGTGGGACCCTAGAGGTGATCCTTGTTGGGGTTAATGTGTGGGGCCCACATGGACCCACACGTTTAAGTTCGACGCCTGACTTCTAATAGAAAGTCTCCCACTAAGGCCATGGACCCCCACACGTTTAAATTGGAAGCCCGACTTCTCGTAAAGTCTTCCACTTAGGCCATGATTTCGTTTCGTGATAAATTATTGTCGGGTGTTCTTATATATATTAAGAACACTTCCATTCAAAAAAAAATGTTAAGAACACTTGAATATAAAGTCAATAAAGATATATAGCTTTTCTATAGAAGCTTATTCAATCAGAATTTACATGGAATTAAATTATTCCGGGCATTTACCCCCCGGTCCACCAAATAAGATATAATAACCCCCAACAGGAGGAACCTCTAGAGGCCCCATCACACTGTAACAATTACGGCTCTCTACGTAGGTAATTACTTCTTCATCGTGAAGTTCTCGATACTTGCCATCTCTGTCTATAAGTTGAATGTTTCCAATGTAACTTGCCTTGGTATATCCTTCATCTGGAAAACGGCCACTCCCCATCGGAGGCCAAGCTTCAGTTCCTGCGTTGAAAACTTCTCCACCCCACTGAACAGTCTTAGCATAATCAGCAAACTCAGAATGGAAGAGATTCTTAGGCCAATATCCAATTCGTCTATTAGGTCCTAACAACAACCACCAATCTTTACTCTCCGGATCCTATAATGAACAGAACAAAAGAATGAAAAGGTCAGTTTCAAGTAGTCTCTTAATCTATATTTTCTTTTTCTTTTCTTTCTGACATTAATTTGTCAATTGAGACGATCAATCATATGAGTGTGACTGTTAAGCTAATAAAAAATTTATGGTAAAAGTTATTTGGAATCACCTTGAAAACTGTGAAATCATCATCAATTTGGGTTCCATTATACTCAGAACTTGTTTTTAATACCATGCCCAAGGGTAATGACTTGCTAACTTGTACGAACCCTGGGCAAAGAACGTCATCACAACCTGTATTATGAAAACCATTTGCCTGCAAAGAACGCATACTTTGTAACGCAAGCTGCATCGTAAATAAATTTCATTAATCAATTGATGAGGAAGTCTTTCACGAGTATAGAGGAGATAACAAGGCACAAGTTAATTAGAGTGATGCTTCGTTAGCAATGTTTTACATAAGTCACTTTAGGATTGAAGCATGCATGTGGCTAAACTAAATCAACCTTGAGGTGTCCCAGATGAAATCTCGTTTAAACTTACACGATATTGAGGGGATACAACCTTTGAAGAATATCTATTCCTGATTGTTTTAAGAGATTTAGAATTGATTAGATCCTGTTTCTGTATCCTCCGGATTGGAACTGTTCCTTGTGGGCAACCTCCGTCCTTGAGCCCAATTTCTACAGAAATACGAACAGATGTAGCTTCTTTGTTAATCATCCCTTTGGGCAACGAACCAGGGCTTATCTGCAAAGAGAAAATTTTCTATCACTATATATGTATAGAAGTATATAACCATTGAGCGATGGGGAGAGGAAAACGTACCTGAATCTTGTGATTCTTTAGAAACGGATGATCGAAAGCTGGTTGTTTGTGGATGTCAACACAGTTGCGATGAGAGAGACTGCTAATAAGAAAATCAGTATCATTCCGTTCAAAGCCATGAAGGCGTGATGAACCTTCTCAAGGAAACCCATGGAACAACAATAACCTCCACTTCGTCTGTTCGGACCCATCCTTCACAAGGCTTATTCTTATATAGGCTAAGAGGGAATATACTTGCTTTTAATAGAGATTTTTTTTTATATTTTCCTATTATAGCAGGATCCAGCTTTCGTGGCACAATGTATGTACTTAAAATCTAAAACCGTCCAACGTGGCACAATGTGTTTACTTAAAATTTAAAACCGTGTGTTTAGGAAACCAAATCGGTTTTGTCCCAAAAAGTCTATTATAATAGTAACAAAATCTCCTTTACCTATACTATTAAATCTCTCTCTCTCTCTTTATAGTTTATACATTGAACGTTTCCATATTTTAGAGATGATAGGATGATCCAAACCTTCCATTTGATGGGCTACAATGTAAATAGGTTGTGCCCCAAAATCATTTCCCCAAGACGATCTAGCCTTCTGATATATCAAGTAACTGCATGTTATGGAAAATTGGAAACCTCTATAGATCGGAAGGCTAGGATCATGATGTGGCACAGCCTATTTAGGGCCATAGGATGATCCAAATCAAATTAAATTTGCAAAGAACCCCTCTACTACGTACTTTCTGTATTTAACATCCAAAATCAAATCAAATGCATATCTCTATGTATTCCTAATATTGCATTTAATATAGACCTTGCTCTATTTAAGATCCAAAATCAAATCAAAGGCATATCTCTTTGTATTCCTAATATTGCATTTAATATAGACCTTGCTCTATTTAAGATCCAAAATCAAATCCTCCTTTTTAAGTAATTGTAATCAAGTTATTAATTCTCTTCCCCAATTTTTTGAGACCATCACACGCTTTCCTTTTTATTTTGGACTCTTTCTGGCGCAAAAAAAAATGGTATTAATTTGGGTTTTGATTTATCACTAATCCAATACCCCGCTGATTCTTGTATTAATCACTCATTTAATTTTCTAGTAGTTATTCTTGGAAACTTCTACTGAAAAAATAGTTATTTCCTTGAAATCCATCAATGCAAAACGTTTGGCACTATCCTGGTTTTGGGTGGAGATGGCTGCATACGTTGATTGGATGATCTTAACCCTTTGATCGATCAAGCATTGTTTTGGGGTGATTTTAGCCCCACAAACATTATTATTCGTGGGGCACCCTGTTCTCCCATGGGCCAGCCCATTGTAGTGTAAAACCGGTAGTCATACCTGTAAGTCATAACTCATAAATACGCTAGAGGGGCTGTCCAGGAAGACCTGGCGATCACCATCCTTGCCCTTTTTAAATTTTTGTATTTTTGTTTTGTTTTGTTTTTGTTTTTTTAACCTTTTTATTTTGAAAAGGGATTTTTGACTCAGGAGATTTCCGTCTGTCGTTTTTTTTTTTTTAATTTTTATGCTTTTGAAATTCTTTTTGTTCGGTTTTGTGTTTTTCAATTTTTTTATTTTTATTTTTGCATTATTTATGCTTTTACCCTCTTTGAAAAGGGGTTTTGGCTTAGGACAATTCCGCTATCACCTAAAACCAATGAAAACTCCTGAAAATCGATGGACAACCCACAAGAATAAAACCGATAGAAATCCGAAAACCAATAAGGAACCTAGGCCGAAACTAAAGAATGTCCTTAAAAGGTAGAAGGAAGAGTGGGCTCCGAGTAGCCTTTTCGTCTTCCTAAACGTTGAAATCAAAACCAAGACTCCGATAAAGTGAATTTTGGAAACATAAGCTTCCTCTACGGAGTACACACTAGGAAAACCAAAGGGTCATGGAAGGAACAAGACTTAAGCACTAGGCTCTATGACCCTATTGTTCACATATGTGTGGGGATCTCAAGGATAAACTAAAGTCGAGAACTGAACCTGCCATTGTGCTCTATATATCATTCAAACACATAGAGGGATGCTCTTAGCCGTCCGATCTCCTTGTGATTCTCGGATTTGACTTGGATCTTTGATTCGGACTTTCCTCGGAGCGTGTGGCACGTGTATTGTTTTCTATTGTTTTCCGTCACGTGGCACGTGGTATACTTCAGTATTTTTTTTAAAGTACTGGACAGCCTACATCATGGGATGATCCAAACCGTCCATGTGATGGGCCAAAACGTAAATAGGTACTGCCCAAAACTTCATTTCCATAGGATGATCCTAACCCTCAGATCTACAGAGGAACTGCATATTATGGAAATATCTATAGATTGGAGGGTTGGGATGATCCTATGGAAACGATTTTTGGGGCACAACCTATTTACGATGTGGCCCATCAAATGAACATTTTGGATAAGCATTTGAAGTAAGCCCTACACCATATAAAACCTTGTGTAAAAAAAAATCATTTCCAAATCTTTCAAAAAAAAAATCATAGGGAAACTCATGATTTGTCCTCTAGTTTTATGCCAATTCATGCTCCTTATATGAGAAACTGCCAGGTATTAGCAGCATTACTAGAATTTTTATCCATTTTCATTTCGAAGGTTTTGATGCATCAACAACTTCAAAATGTAAATATCTGCATCAAATATGTTCTGTTGATGTCATTCTCTTCAGGTCATTGATGTTGAAGTAATGAGGAAAGAACTAGTGACATGAGTTTTTTAGCCCACATTACAGAGAAATACGGATTTCACAACACCGGAAAATCCTCTTCTCAAATAGTGAAACCAAAGTTTAGACTAGCCCAAGAACAATAACCAAAGTAGAAGAACAATGCCCAAAAAAGATGTAATCCAATATATATGATGGAAGAACACAATACAAGACAAGAACAAAAAAAGAAGAAGAAAGCTTCAAAACCAAGCTTGCACACAAGAGAGCTTCAATGAAGCTTCAATTGAAGTCTAGGTAGTGGAGAATCTCTACAAAAGTGAAGTAATGAAAATTAGGCTTAGTCAAGGAAAGTAAAAAGAAGATAGCTTAGGTAAGTGGTAGTGGGTATGGGAAAGTGGTGTCATAAATACTTAGGGAAGTAGTGAGTTTGGAGTTCCAAGTAAAGGTTCAAATTTGAAATAGGTAGGTAGTGGGAAAAGATGGAGCAAACATGTGTGGCTCACACATGTGCAAGCTAGGCAAAAAGACCAACATGCCCATGGACACAAAAGTACATATTTGCCCTCACTACAACACTCAAAATAAAAATAAAATAAAGCTACCCAAAAAATACACTTTAAAATTTAACACACATTTCATAGTGGAAATTGAATTTTTCTCTTTTAAAGTTTAGACTCATGTTCCTGATGTTGTGTTCATGATCAAGTTGTTGCCGCTGTCCTGGCAGCGTTTCTTGGATTTAAAGTGAGAAAATCAGGTTTTAAAAATCTCTCCAGCATCCTATGATTACTAGAACCTGGAAATATGGGAGGATCTGCTACTCTCTTGCTGACGGAAAGAAGGGCAAGAAGTAAAAAACAAGTCAAAAACAACGACCGGTCCGCTTCTTCTCGTCTCTTAGCCATAGTTTGAAAACAGTGTAAAAGAGGTTTTAAGAGAGAAAATCAGGTTTTAAAAATCTCTCCTGCATTCTAAGATTTCTAAAACCAGGAAATATGAGAGGATCTGCTTCTCTCTAGCTGACGGGAAGAAGGGCAAGAAGTTCAAAACAAGTAAAAAACGACGGCTGGTCCCCTTCTTCTCTGGTCTCTTAGCCACAATTTTGAAGAAATCCCGGATTCTAAAATCTGCATATCCAAACGGGCCCTTAGTATCTAAAACATGTAAAGTTAACAAACTTTTTCTTCAGATATCTTTTATGTTTTTTAGAATTTAAATAATGGGTATTTTTCTCTGAATATCTGTGAAAGCTCTGTATAAATTATTTTGTTACAGGCCTGTTCGTTTGGGACATAGAGAATTGATTTTTTTAAATCCAAAACTGGTTATTGGGCTCAAAACTCTGGTTCTGTAGAGGGTTTTTGTGAGTCAAAACTATTTAACAGGAGTTTAATGACATTGGGTTTCTTTCTCCCTTCAAATCGACAGATAATTCAAGAGGGATACATTTTACAATAGAGATAATTAGAAGCAGAAACTTCACAAGCAGAGCTCTAAAAATGGAAGAACAGCGGCAATTTTGTTAATCAGAGGTATGAGATGAGAAGTGCTTGGGGAGCTTCAAGACACGGAAAAGAATACCCGAATAACGTAATTCCAATGCGTAGCTAAGATCAGAACAGTTTGGGTGTGAATGGGTATTGAGAAGAATAAAGTGGCCCACACATGGTGATCAAAGCCATTGATCATGTGGGCCACCACTAAAAACCAATGGCCCTCCACACACTTACCATTTCATGGAGGGCTTCCATAGGGGCTACTTTGTGCTTATTTTCATTCAATTAAAGCAATTAAAGGGAAATAGAACTAAACTCACACACAATGTTCATCAATTAAACACAAAATGTTCATCAATTTTCCTGCCTGTCCAATCCCTTTTCCCACACTAAATGCTTATAGGAAATTTTCCTTTCAACTGACCTGTTAACAAGAATTTTCCCAACACCAATTAAACTTGACATAAAGCAGGGTTAACTCTTGATCCCATCATTAATGGGTCTAAATAACTAAACTCTTCTCCTCAGCTTCTCTTTCATCCTCTCAACTGCTTTCCTCAGAGTCTCCTCATCCTTACAGAAGGTAAACCGTACCAAATTCTTTCCATCTTCCGGGTTGAGGTAGAAGACGCTAGTCGGAATTGCAACCACGCCGACCTCCCGAATCAAGTACTCACAAAACACAATATCATTTTCCAACCCAAATGGCGTGTGATCAACCACAACAAAGTATGTCCCACTTGACTTGTACACTTCAAAACCAACAGCCTTCAGACCCTCCACAAGTATCGCCTTCTTTGCCATGTAATCTCTCTTCAACTCCTCATAGTAAGAATCCGGAGCCTGAAGAGCTGTTGCGGCCGCAAATTGCATTGGGGTTGAGGTGGCAAATGTGAGGAAAGAATGCGCCTGCCTCACTCCCCATGTCAGATGCTGTGGTGCTATTGCCCACCCTATCTTCCACCCCGTTAAAGAGAAAGTCTTCCCAAGAGAGTTCATAGTCACGGTTCTCTCGTACATTCCTGGAAGCGAAGCGATGGAAATATGATCGGCTTCGAATGCCAACTTGTCATAAACTTCGTCTGAAAAAACCAACACATCGTTCTCTATGCATAGGGAAGCAAGCACATCAAGTTCTTCCCTAGTGAACATCTTTCCAGTGGGATTATGTGGAGTGTTCATGAGTATTGCACGGGTGTCCTTCGAGATAGCAGACTTGAGCTCTTCAACTGGGACTGAGAAATCTGGAGGCCGGAGGGTGATGGATTTTATTTTTGCTCCGGCCATCGATAGAGTGGCTTCGTAAGAATCATAAAAAGGTGCGAAGACAATTACCTCATCATCGGGATTTATCAAGCCCAAAACAGTGGCAGCAATTGCTTCAGTGCACCCAGAAGTAACGGTGACTTCCTTTTCTGGGTCTACCACCAGGCCCGTGTCTTTCTTAAACCTAGCAGCCACGGAAGAATTGAGGTCTGGGACGCCATACCCTCTGGCATATTGGTTCTTTCCTTCTCTTATAGCTTGAATTGCAGCTTCTTTGACGAATTCTGGGCCATCAAAGTTGGGGAAACCTTGGCCAAGGTTGATTGCTCCATGTTTGATTGCGAGTATGCTCATTTGAGTGAAGATTGTAGTCTTGAACTTCTCCAAGCGCTTAGAAACCTGTAAACAGCAGCAGCATAAGTCCCTATGTAGTTACAATTTTCTGTGTTTAAGTGGACAAAAAGTTATAATTGATTTAACTACAAAATGGTAAGCATCCACTTATAATAACAAGGCACTTAATTGCTCATACTTTCTTAACTTCATTCTTTTTATCAAATGAATCTACTCTTGCAAAATCTGGCAAAGATTGAGCAGAAAATCTATTGGTTCTTAACTACTGGAAAGAGCTTATTAGAAGTCGAATTTAGGGGAGTCTATGCTTATTGACTGGCAGCTGATAGTGGTAGCATTTATTCATACTGTTTAGGTGTCATTCTAAGGCTATTGCCATCCCAACGATAAAAATGGCTTGTAGGCAAATCTATCCTGAAAATCATACTGAGGCTATTGCCATCCCGACGATAAAAATGGCTTGTAGGCAAATCTATCCTGAAAATCATTCTAAGGCTATTGCCA
Organism: Tasmannia lanceolata; assembly: GCF_043159265.1. Taxonomy (NCBI): domain Eukaryota; kingdom Viridiplantae; phylum Streptophyta; class Magnoliopsida; order Canellales; family Winteraceae; genus Tasmannia; species Tasmannia lanceolata. The sequence goes on from NW_027518693.1 coordinate 4,020,054, forward strand.
TCCCGACGATAAAAATGGCTTGTAGGCAAATCTACCCTGAAAATCATGTAATAGATGATTCCATTGACTTAAACAAGTCAGTAGTGATTTTACTTAATATGGAACAGGCAAAGATAGAAAAAAATTGAAGAAACTGAAAATTTTAGAAGTATAAAATAACAAGTCAACACTGCTCAAAAAGATAAAAAATAGTCTTGTAAAGACATTAATTTGTTTAAGAAACATAATTAACTATCGCCTAGATAGTTGTAAAGGCAAGGGACAACCTGGAGACGGGAAAAAAACCTTAAACACAAGTGAGGACATCGCGTCTTTCAGGCCAAAGTCAGCACAATGCAAGGACAATTGGGTGGAACAATTTGTTGAAGATCCAAGCCAGGGAGATGCAATAGTAAAGATAAAGAGTAGCATTGCCCTGTGATAGGCGTGTTAAGAATAACTTTGATCAAATGATGAGAGTAAAAGAGAAAGGGCATGAAATTCATCTGGGAGGACTAGATACTGAATTTTTATAGAACCATCTACTGATTTTCATTTGGTCGCTAGAAACATAATACAAGATGACCAAACTAGGGTTAGTCGACCACGTGCTCAAAATACCCTTATTTATAACACTCCTCCAGCTGATGTGTTCTTTGGAACATTCTTGTCTACCAAGCCCATGTGGGTGACCTGGGAAGAGAGCCCTTCATGAAGATGCAACTTGATATCGACTAGATACAAACAAGGGAAGGATTTCACCACTATTCATTGAACAGAGTGATGATCGATTCTAATGTGCTTTCTCTTGGAATGGAAAATTGGAATTTGAGACACCTTTTTTTTAAACAGATTTTAGACGAACTTAAATCGCACTCTACTTACTACAATAGAGGATATGAGAATCAGACGTCGGTATTCACCTTTATCGGAAGGGTCTGACAAGATACCGATCCCCCCCCCCCCCCCCCCCCAAATCATGGGGCTCACAAAAATACAAGTGTACTGGCGGATACAACCAAAATGAAGCTACAAGGGGGCTGCTGGCTGCATCATGTCATGCTCATGGAAATACCTTAAACTTTATGGGGCTTTTTTTGGGCAATTTTTAAGGAGTTTTGTGTGATTTAAAATTATATGACCTAGTTCAACATAGATATACTAGATTTAACCATGAAAAAACAAGATTTGGAGCATGAGTCAATAGATCAAAGTCAGATTCACAAAAATTTTAGTTTTTTTTGTTCAAGGTGAAAATATTTCTACCCTTTTTCATAGATTAGTAGCAATATATAAAAAGTGCATGATTATTAGATATGCATGTTTGCGAAAAGACTTTTTTTTTTAACTTTTTATATTTTATGGTAATACTTCATCTTTAAAAGATAGAATTATGTGTAATGTATTATTTGATTGTTTTATGAGACAACCAATGTCAGTATCAATGGTAAGTGGCAATATTTGGGTCGAAAAAGGGGTGTGTTAATAAAATCAAGACCATTGATCTTGTAGAACATCATCAGGCGACCCACACCCATCCTAAACGGACATCTCATACGTAAGATGAAAGACTACTAAAATCAATGGTTTAGCTTTTCTATGAGGAACCCTAAAATAAACACAAATACACACTTAAAAACCGTCACATAAGCAAGACGCTCATCCATATGTTGAATATCTAGTGACATGTGTTGTCGCGCACGTCAGTTAATTCAGTACATGTCACGCAAACCCAGCAGGATAGAAGATGCTGTTACTGCATGTTCACAATCAAATCTTTCACCAATCACTTAATCCAGCACACAAATTCTAACAGTCTATATATAGTCTGCCGTTTTCAGATGTTGTGGACCTTCTCGGAAAATATGGATAATCTGTTAATCAGTTTGAGACTGATGAAACTAGGTAGACATGGAAGTATTCTTTGGCATATGGCTCCAATGCTGTTATTTGAGGAATCTGGAAAGAGCGTAAATCAAGGATATCTGAAGGAAAAATGAGTTGCGTGGGATCCCTCATTTCTAATATCATAGTAACCATCATCCAATGGGCTAGCGTCAATGATTCAAACTGGTACTTTACAGTTTCAGAAACTCCTAGAAATTGGTATAATGTGGCTTATGACAGATCCGGTCATTCAAAAAAGATGGTGAGATGGATTCCTCCCCCACCCAGTGCATTGAAACTTTACTTCAATGAAAGTTCGAGAGGAAATCTAGGTTCTGCTGGAATTGGAGGGGTCTTTTAAGAATTCACTGCGACATTTTCTTCTCTTTTTTTAATGATAAAAAAATGTATTTGAAGAACAAAGATGATCGAGGTCACATAAGCATAGGATATAACATTTGCATCAAAGCAATACATCTCACGTATGGTTTACCATATCTCACCCGCCGTGTCAAGGAACATCACAGTAGCTCTAATTTGTGATTTCATAATGTTACACAACCAAAACTTGATAGTTCTCACTAAGCCACTTTACATATTTCTTATCAAATTCACTTGGTGTGTGTTCAGTTTCCAATATTTCATAATTCTCCTCAGCATTTAAATACCACAAACTTCCATTCAAAAACCCTAAAACCCAAAGATCCAATTTCCAAGAAAAGGTGCTTTTGTGCTTATGTCACCTTCTTTGAGTATACCGCTTCTCTAGTTCGGATCATCAACATTTTTTTATGACAAGTTTGGATCATCAACATTTCGATCTTGTATCTCCGTTATTTACTCCAACCATACCAATCATATTTCCTCTTTCCAACATTGTTGCATCTTCTCATAAAATTCATGAACCTAATACTGTCCCAAAACAACCGGTAAAGGTTTATACTATTATGAGAAGGAAAGCATGGGACTTGACTCAAACTGTTCCTCAATCATCATTTGTGTATGAGGACCATGAAGTTGATCCTACTTCTCTAAGTGATCTGATAGTTATTCATGAAGGTAAAAGGTTGTGTACACAATATCCTATTGCTAATCTTGTTTCTTTTTCTTCACTATCTCCTTCATACAAAAGTTTTTCCATGTCTCTTTCTTTTGTTTTTCTATCATGTAACTGCAGAAGAGGCACTTTTTCATGATAAATTGAAGAGCGATGTCGATGTGACTGTGCTTCAAAAAAATCGTAAATGGGTTCTAACCGAATTATCTACCAAAAAAATGTGTCGTTGGGCATAGATGGGTTTATACTGTTAAGTATCTACCTGAAGACACCACTAAAAAAATGGAGGCAAGGTTGATAGTTAAAGGTTAAGCAAACATTTGGCAATGATTACTGTATAATTTGAAACAATCTCCTTGTTCTTCGTTTGATAAGTTTAGGTCCATTGGTAACAAGTATGGTTTTCAACAAACTCATGAGTATTCAGTATTTGTATAGAGACTAGAAAATAATGTTGGCATTCTTTTTTCTTTTCTTTTTCTTTCTTTTTTTTTTTTGAGAGAGAGAGAGCATTCTAGTTATTTATGCGGATGACATTGTAGTTACTTGAAATGATAGGAGAAAAACTGATGCAATAAAAGATAACTGCGAGATAATTCGCAGATAAAAGATTTAGGTAAGTTAGGTTACTTTCTTGGTATTGAAGGCGCACAATCGAAAATTGGCATCAATTTATTACAAAGAAAGTATGTCATCGAAGCTGCATGATCGAAAATTGGCATCAATTTATTACAAAGAAAGTATGCCGTTGATGTATTGTTAGAGACGGGTATGTTAGGACCAAAACCTATTGAAACTCCTTTGGCTCCTAATGTAAAATTACTAAATGTTAAGGACTTATATGGGCATCCAGGTAGGTACAGTCACCTAGTTGGAAGGCTTATCTATCTGGCTATTATACGTCCTGACATTACCTCCCCTGTAAGTGTTATAAGTCAGCTCGTGCAACGTCAGATTGAAAAATAACCACTTAAGAGTGAAAATTTTACGAGATGCAAATTTAGTAAAATCACTTCCTGATGGATATTCAACACTGGGCTATAGTTTGTAGGAGGAAATCTAGTTACCTGGTGCAACAAGAAGTAGATTGTAGTTGCAGAGGAAGAATATTGAGGAATGCCACTCAAGATGTGTAAGTTAATCTGGCAAAAGACTTCTAAGGAAGATGTTTTGATGTTTGCAAGCCAATTAAGATATTCTGTAAATCATGTGTCTCATGAGAGAACATCGAAGTAGATTTTCATTTTGTTTGTGAAAAGGTCACTAGAAAATTGATATCTATTCCTTGTGTGAGTTCTAGAGAACAGCTCGCAAACATTCCACACAAGGACACCATATTTCACACGAAGGCAACACAAACCTCACAGAGGCACCAAAATTCAAACACGAACACCATGGTCCATTCCGAGGCAGTACAGCCCTCAAGAAAGAACAATAATTCATACGAAGGCTGCACACTCCACAACCCAATCCACATAAGTAGACCCATACTCCATACAAATCAGTACAATCATTTTATACATTGAATCTCCATACCCTTGTTGTAGAACTTTCTTTGATTGAAAGAGGAATACCTTCAACTGGACACACCACACACTAGGGCACCAAACATAGATAACCCCAGGGTTTTTCTATGGACAAAGAGGAGAGAAAACACTAGGGCTTGCTCAGCACAAGAGGTTCAAGGAAATAGGGAAAAATAAGTGGGGGATAAATCCAGGACACAAATCAAATCAAGGCAGTGATCTTGGCTCGCATAGACGCATATCATGTTAAAAAGAAAAGAAAGAAAAGATTGCTAGGTGGAGACCACCAAAGTTGTGCAGTCAGTGTTAGAGAAAAAAGAAGAAGCAATGGAGAAGAAAGAAAGGAGGGAAAGATGGAGTCTAGATGTTGAAGTCCAAATCCAACCTCACGACGTCCATAGAGAATATATGTGTGTGTGCGCACCTGTGTGTGTATGCCTAAGCACATGTGTGTGTATGTATATATTACTCACATGAAACAAATTAAAATAATGGCCACTAGAGCACCCATTATGCCCAATCCTGCAATAAATTAAAATAACTAGCACTAGGGTACCCATTATGATGGACCCAATCCTAACTACAAAGTAATAACTTAAAAACATACATTAATGATCTATTTAAAGACTAATAAAACTTCATATCTTTTAACCACCATAAATCAATAAACATGTGGAATGTGAAATGAAACTGAAAAGAGACAGAAAAGGTGAAACGGTTGATTCCACCTATTTCAAAAGTCTAGTTTTCCATCGATAGATGACATGTACTAGCCTAGATAAACAATATGGAACTGGATTATTCCAGACATGGAACAACCAATTGTATCACTTTAAGGCAGCAACAATGGTTGTAATCATGATTTGCTCTGTTAATATTCTAACGGGCTTAAACTTGTAGGTTATACCGATTATGTGGAAACTCTAATGATAGAAAAAGACTCCTACTTATGTGTGCTAGATGACAGACTGATTTCATGGTCATCATTCAGCAAAGAAGAACCGGGAGTGGCACTTTTAGTATGAGAATATGTGACGTTGAGCATGTGACTACCAGATCAAGTCTATATTATGCATTTTTAAGAGAAAATATACATTATGCCTTTGAGCTAAGGAATCTACTTAAAGAGCTGCAAATTTTTCTCGGACATCCAACAGAGATCTATGTTGATGATAAACTAGTAAGTGCCTCAGCAAAGAAAATGGAGTGAAATCGCCGAATTTGCTACTATGAAGATTCCAGATCACATTGTCAATGTTTGTACAAAACCAATTAAAATTAAGGCAATTTGATAGGATTTAAAGAATGTTCGGAATGATATATATATATATTACATAAAGGTTGAATTGGGGGATTTTGGAAGCAACACTCTGATTTTGAAGATATTTGAAGATAGGTCAACAAGAAGAATGCAATCCAAGGAAAAGTCAAAGGTGTGGATAACAAAGTTAAAGGATGAAATTATAACACTAGTTTCCAATAAGTTTTAGTGTGTGACTTCAAAGAAGACTGAATTTTATCATGTTTTGCTACTTGTAACCAAAGGTCAGGTATAAAATTTTGGGGTCTAACAAAACATCACATTTTTGAATGTAGAGAGAGAGAGAGAGAGAGAGAGAGAGAGAGAACAAAAACTGAATGGAGGAAGAAAAGTATAAGGAAATCAAATCGCTCTTAATATAGCAACAACTTGTCTTTCTTTCTATCTCAATTTATTAAGACATCGTAGAAGCATTTGTGTCATTATTTAGAGTTACAAGAGCTTAACATAAGCAGTTGTTGATCTCTTCTTTTCTTTTAACAATACAGTGGTCTCTGTGCTTCAACAGAAGCATAATCATTTCCATTTTTCTAACAAGTGTTATCAAATGGAAAAAGTAAAGGGGGCAAGCCATGCAAATAAAGCTCTGGTAAAGGGTTCCACTATATGCGAATTGAAAAAATACATGAGAAATGTGTGCAAGTAAAGGGTTCCACACTTCCACTATATGTGAATTGCAAAAATACATGAGAAATGTGTCCTAACATCTTTACAAAGTCTAACCCTAATTCCAATTAAGAGATGCCTGATTGGGTCCAAGGCTTGTAGTAAGATTCCTCGTTATTGATAAATCTCTATGATTTAGTCTGTTTAAATAGTGAAGAAAACCACAAGAAATCCCATCTAAAGACTGGCAAGAACCCTGTTGAGCCGTCACATGTCTAAGAAAAGAGTTTCGAGCAGAGTCAATGAGCTTTAAATACCACCTCAGGCTGTGCATTATAGTGTCTTAAGACATTTTTGTGTGTTCTAATGTATTTTGAAAATAGTGAGGGATTATGGGACATTTTCAAATTACCTTTATTATTTTAAAAATTTTAAATTTATTTCATACTATTTACAAGACACTTTCTTAAAAGGAGGATTAGAGGTCTCATTCGAAGAAGGCTTTAGAGGGAATCAAGTGTTCCAATTGATGGAAGGGTGCAGCCCTAGATCGATTGTGTGGCCATTGTATCCTGGGGGCTTTCTTTCCATGTAACCACCAACAATAGTGAAGAAATACAGGTCTTTAAGAAAGAGCCTTAACTGCCTTGCCTTGCCAAATTCCTTGATTTTGTCCTTTGATTGTGGTCTCGATTTTTGTATCCAATCCATAAACTAATTTTCACTTTATTTTGTGTTTCCAATTTCTATCATCTTTATCTCATCACTTAATTAGTCGTAATACCAATTTCCTGATCATGATGAGATTCTCAACCCTTCTCTTCCCATTCCATAAAATTCATTTTAGTGACGTCTAGAGATACCCTCGGCCATCCACTCACACATGTTAACAACTAAATTTCCACTAATAACTTAGTCACCGATAGACCAAAAAAAAAACTACATTAAGAGAATATGATAAAATCACACCAACCAAAACATACATCAAAGTTAAAATAATAATATTCCATGAAAAGCAGTATAGGATGATCTCAAAGAACCCCAAAAACAGAGAACAAAAAAAATTCAAAGAAAAAGAAAAAATACCCATCTCAAATACAAGCAGACCCATAGCAGACCCATATATGCTTGCTACAAAAATGGTCAGAAAATCGAAGTTCAAAGCCATAGAACTAATAAATGTCACCCAAGAGAACAAGAAAACTACATTAGGAGATTAGGAATAAAATCACACTAAACAAAACATACATCAAAGTTCAAATAATAATCTTTCATGAAAAGCATTACAGGATGATCACAAAGGACCCCAAAAGCAGAGAATAAAAAATAAAAGAAAAAGAAAGAAGACCAATTTCAAATACAAGGAAGACCCATATAAGCATGATATATAAAGGGTAAAAAAATCTAAGTTCAAAGCCATAAAAAGCAGTAAAATCAAGTGGAAAGAGAAACCCTCCTGCTAGGGAAGATAAACAAAGAAAAAGAAACAAGAACCATTTCAAATACAAGCAAACCCATATAAGCATGCTACAAAAAGGGTCGCAAAATCTAAGTTCTGAGCCATAGAAAGCAGTAAAATAAAGTGGGAAGAGAAACCCACCTGTAAGGGAAGATAATCAGAGAAAAAGAAACAAGACCCATTTCAAATACAAGCAGATCCATATAAGCATACTACAAAAAGGGTCAGAAAATCAAAGTTCAAAGCCATAGAAAGCAGTAAAATCAGGTGGGAAAAGAAATCCACCTGTAAGGGAATATAATCAAAGAAAAGAATGAAGACCCATTTCAAATACAATCAGACTCATATAACCCACGTAAGCATGCTACAAAAAGGGTCAGAAATCAAAGTTCTAAGCCATACAAAGCAAAAAAATCAAGTGGGAAGACAAACCCACCTGTAAGGGAAAATGGGTTTTCTGGGCTGGTTCTTCTGGAGTGGAAACAGCATCTTTTCCTGAAGAAACAGTGGAAAGAGAGGCCATGGGAGGAGGGTTAGTTGTGTTGCTCTTTCTCCTAAGAGGGATTTTGGAAAGCGTGTGTAGTAGCGTTGGCCTTAAGGTCAATGGCTTTAGCATTTGGAGATCCCTCACACCTGTAGAGGGTGATGCTGACAGATGCATGAATCACCCTTTTAAGAACTGGAATTTAGGCCAAGATGTGTTTGGTTTTTTTCTCTCCTCACACAGAAAAAGGAGGAAGAAAAGTTTGGGACGATTGGAAATTGATTCTTTTTCGCCTAAAAAAAGGAATTGGGTTCCGAGGTTGAATTGAAGTTCACAATGTACCGCTGGTTGTGATGTAAGGTGATTCATAGCGGTGCAACCCGGGTCGGGTTATATGGGGTCGAGGCCAACCTAGGATAGCATTCCCTCGACCCTATCCCGACCCAACCCAACCCAACCCAACCCGTGCCTCGGGTTGAGAATGGTCAACCCTAACCCAACCCACCTCTAAATCTCTAACCCTAACCCAATCAGTCAACCTGTTGTTTTTCCAAATCGGGTCGGGTTGAGTCAGGTTGGGTTAACATAGGGCCAACTAAAAATTTGAAAACAAGGTATTTAATAATAAAAAAATTCAAAACCAACTAAATTTTTTTGAGGAACCACATTTTAGCTAGGAGATCGACTGACCCTCAAGGTATTTGCCTTTCCAAAGTCTGGTTTCACTTAAAATCACATCAAAACTTGACTATTTTTTTACTACTAATTACTTTCAAAAAAGATCTTGTTACTTTCCAAAACTACTGATGTATGTGCAAATAAGACTCTGAGTTGGAAAACCCTAAATTCTAACCAGGATGCTAAGATGAAATTAAATTCTCATGAAAATTGAAAATTGAGAGAGAGAGAGAGAGAACACTAATCTTAATAGAGGCTTGAGGTTGCTTTCCTCATATTAATGCTCCTCGCCAACTTTTTATGAATGTCGGAATCAAGAATTGAAGTTGGCATCCGATTCCGATTCTGACATATGGTTATAGTTCATGAACAGCATAGGGGGTCAGATTTGAAACTGGGTGGAATAGATAGGGGAATTTAGGGTGCCATTTGTTTCTCACCCCTTCCATTGGACCAAGCCATGACATCCGAGTAGTTATCACTCATTAGACAATTCAGAATTAGACTACTTAGCACCAAAGTTACTCATCACCATTGGGCAGAAGAAATCAGCCTTGTCACGCAGTAACAATCTGATTGGCTAATCACAGTCGTGCATATGTAGACACTACTAGGTGTGACGAGACAATGAATTATGCATATACATAATGTCCAGAAAAATATAAACATATAGAGGAATTCTAAACTGAAGGGAGCCCTTGCAAAAAAGAGGTGAAAGGGCTCTCCTATTGGCTACACATCACCATCATGCATTAATAACGGCTGAAATGTCAAACATGATGGTGATGTGCAGCCAATGGGGGTGCCCTTTCACCTCTTTTTTGCAAGGGCTTCCTTCAGTTTAGACTTCCTCAAACATATAAATACTTGGGTGAGATTTTATATGTTTTTTCACATTTCTATGATATGGGTACTAATTAAATTGCAAGTGGAGACTAGAACTAGAAGCATGTTAGATGGCCTCAGATATTACAAAGCCTTCGGTCTATCCTAACACATATGGCTTGAACCCGACAGTCAAACATTGATTGATACATGTTCCTTGATAAGAAGGAACCTTCGTGGTCCATCAAATACTATTGGAAGGATCTTCATTCTCTTATTTTAGAGCTGTAGTAAAAACTGACACAAATTTAGAGAAGCCCTTCAGGTGGTTGATTCTATCTTGCTAACTTTGCATGTGCGGTTAAAGAAAATCACACATTCTGGCAATGAAAAAAATCTCCCTAGAATGACTAGAGGTGCCTCTAGATGTGATGCTTCGGATATCTCTAGTATTCGGTGTAAATATTTTTTATTTTTTCTTAGGCTTAAGACAACATGTCCTCCTCTTTTAATCCCTTTTACGAGTAATAAAATTTCAGGTGCCGCACCGAGCTCCTAGAAAAGTTTTGGGTTTTAAAAGAAACTATAAAAAAAAAAGACAATATAAACAACCCATTTTTAAGTCATCATGGTCACTAAAAAGAGGAATAATAGAATGAAGGCTCCCTTGCAAAAAGTGTTTGACCATGATTAGCGCAATCCGGTCAACCATCGTAAAAAAGTGGAATGCGCAATTGAAGCTGATTTTTGCAAGGGCGCCCTTCATTTATCATTCCTCCACTAAAACTACATATTGTCTAGTTTTAAAATCTAAAGTTTAAGTTACTACAAACAATAAATTTGGACCACGCCCTTTGAATCCAAATTATATAGAAACATAGGACCTCTATTGGGCTAATCATTGCCTTAAGCAACCGGACATCACTCACTTATGCGATAAGTTCAAGTAGTCTTTATAATTATGCTCTAAGTAACCATTAAATGTGCATATTTATAATTATTAGAAGATTATTGTTCATAATATTACTATTCCTTTAATTACCACCCTCCATAAATGGAAAAATTATAATGGGATATAATAAGATTACACGTGTGATATGGCTATAACGGGCTGGACGACCCTTGATCAAGCTCAGCCCAAATTAGAGTTCAGGCTTCAACTTTTGACCAAGCTTGGTTTGACTTGTTCTCATTTTAATTATGGGCGGGCTTTTAGAGGGCCGAACGAACGGGCGGTCTTCGAGCTTGCCCATCTCGATTGACAGTCCTAGTGATATACATAAGCATAATTGAAACACTCTTTGTAAAGGTATGATCATACATCGCTAACAATATCAAGGTAACATAATTTTGCAAAAATCAAAAGATGAATGATAGATGCAAGGGAGCCCTTGCATAAAGAGCCGGAAAAGGGCCCTTGATTGGTTCCACGTCATCAAGGGCCCTTGATTGGTTCCACGTCATCAAGGGCCCTTTTTCGGCCTCAAAAGGATCCATTGACCCTGTGGTCAATTGCACAAGGGTGAGCTAAGACCGGAACTTGTTTGAACCGGCCCAAATCCCACACCCCTACGCCCTCTCCCAAGCAAAAATTAGTCTGGACCAGCAAAAATTATCTCTTGGGTTCAATGGATTCGGCTCAGCCTTGTTGATTGCCGTCCCAATCCGGTCAACCATGGTAAAAGAACATTAATTTTTTTTATTTCAGCCCAAACTTCACTATGAGAGAGAGAGAGAGGATAAGGCCATTTGCTAGAGTCCCTTAACTGGGTCAGTGGAATGTCCATGACCATAATCAAAATCTTTTTCTCCTCTGCTTTCATTTGCAACTGAAGCTAGAGCATAAAGTTCCAATTCGACTTCCACACAACAGCAGTAGATTTGCTGTCCCCTGATTCTGATCCCCATGATTCATCAGAATATGCTTCCACGATAAGTGGATGGCCACCATAGTTTTGAACATACTCTTGAGTACACGAAAGGTATCTCATCAGCCTCATAAGGGCATCTCTATGCTCATGGCCAGGATTGCTAGTAAAATGACTCAGCATGCCAACTATAAAGGCTATGTCTGGCCTAGTGCAACACAAACATGAGACGACCAATCAGTTTAGAATAATCTAACTGGCTCACACTGTCTCTTCCTTAGAGATCAGCTTCTTGGTATAATCAAAATGGTGTCTCAATCGGTTTGCACTCACTGCATCCTCAAAAATGAAAGTAGTTTTTCATATAATGGGCTAGGCCAAGGGTGATTCCCTGCCTTTCAAAAAACCTACTTTCATACCAAGAATGATGTTAACAACACCCAGGTCTTTTCATGTCGAAGTCTTTACCCAAAGGTAGTTTCACATTTCTCATCACAGAAAGAGATTAGAAAGAAGAATCAACATCTACATACAAACAAATAATCATGACCGTATTCGACACAAAACGATAGTAAAGGCATTTATCCGAGTTATATGTCAGAAACTCAAAGCTCTTTACTACTTTACCAAATTTCTGATGTCACAATTTAGGTGCTTAATTAAGACCATAATAAACTTTGTATAATCACATACAAATATCTACTTACAGCCCATAGTCCTAGCCCCTTTTGGCAAATTGACTAGCTGCCAAGTTAGATTTTCTAACAGAGAGCTCATTTCATCATGAATGGCTTCTGCCCACAATATAGAGTCTCTAAATCTCATCACGTCATGATAGGATGATGGATCATTCTCCAATTGGCAGGTCACAAAGTCCTCACCAAATTTGTGGGTACTCTATCACATGGAGGAGCATATAGAGATTTAGGATGAAATTTGCAGTCAAAGCTGCCTCTCCCCAAATGCAACTAGGCATGCCAGATGACGTTAACATTGAGTTTAACATTGAAATTAACGTCATGTTCTTACACTCAGCTATGCCAATTGATTGAGGCGAGAGAGGAGCAGTAGGTTCAAGGATTACGCCCTGAGAGGCACAGAATTCCTTGAACCCTATCAATGTGTATCTTCTCCTTCTCTATCACCCTTAACTCTCACACTTGTCAAATGTAATTGACATATATAATGGTATCTTATGAGTATTAGTAAGTTAGACCATTTTCTGATAGTGCACATGTCCCAATCGGTTGTGTAACAACTTAGGAGCAATTCGCGGTGAACTGGCCTAACTAACAGTCTCATTAGCTAAACTCAAATCAACCATACCATCTATCAAATATGCACAATTAAAATAGTATGAGTTAACAATCAAAGTTACTCTACCACACATAAATGAAGTACATATACCAGCATAGTCTAAAAACATAGTCTAAAAGACTAATAGAAATTAAATTCTTTTGAAGAGCAAGAACTACTTTAACAATTTTTAAAGTTAGTATTTGTCCTGAAGAAATGACCAACTTCGCAGTACCAGCGTGAGACACCTTTACCTCTGCTCCACTAGCCACCGTAACGGTCTCTTTCGCGGCAACAACATCAACTAGTAGTTTTTGTTGGAGTTGCAAACATGACAAGTGGCTCCTTTATCTAACCACCAATCTGAAGAAGTACTGGCCTTACCGTTACCCAACATAGCAACAAAACTCTTAGACGCAGTCTTACCCACCATCATATGAGCGTCCTTTTGTGCTGTGTCAGATTTAGCCTTTTTAGGGTGTTTACACACTGCAGCAAAGTGACCCCATTTCCCACGGTTGTGGCACTTGCCCTTCTTTTTCTGAAAGATAGGCTTTCTGGCCTCCAACTTGGGATGTTCACTTTTAGGTGACTTGGATTTCCGAGGAAATTTCCTAGGATATATTACCGCGTTAGCAGCAGACTGTTGCTGTCTAACCATCTCCAAGATATTCCTGGCTCGATTCTCATCTTCGATTCAAATGAATCGTTTGAGATCATCCAGTCCCACTTGCACCTTTTCGATACATTTCAGTTTTAAAAGAGTGCCATGCAGATGGTAACGTAAATATGATTGCACCCACAAGAAATGAGTCATAGAGTACTTTTTTTTTTCATTATGCAACTTAGATCTCAAATTCTCTAGATCAGTTACTTGAGGAGTGATTTCCTTGTCCTCTTGAAACTTGAAATCCATGAAGTTGTCCACAAGATGGGTCTTGGACAATTCCTCCTCCTTCTTGAATTGAGCATCTAAGTTGTCACATATGTCTTTAGCAGTGTTAAATTGTTATAGGTCTCTGCTCAACGATCTGAAAGACAATTTAACAAGTAGTCGCTGCAGAAATCCTCATCTCGAATCCATTGAGATTCCTCAACACCTTCAATCGAATCAACAAAGGTACTCAAAATGGTGAAGAAAACATTCAAATATTTCAGACCAAATTGAGTCTTTCGCTTCTAGGAATAAAATTACGAACCTCCAAACGATTGAAGTTTGACCATCTCAAAGGGAACTACAATCTTTTCCATTTTAGTCTAATTTACCAAAATAAAGTATGGAAAGAGTGCACCTGATTTGTGAAGCACGATAACCAAATAAGAATAACTAAGTCGCGAACCACATCCAAACTCGAATCCGAGATATCCAAGATGAAACTTAGCAGCAAGAGATAACCCAAGGCGAGAACAAACCAGCCAAGGCGAATACCCAAACCCAATAATAATTAGGATTTACAGGGGGGTGAGCCCAAAACGAAGAACCAAATCCACGAAGACGGCTCAACAACCAAAGCTACGAGGCAAATCGAGGAACCAAAGCCAAGAACCAAGGCATTCCTCCCACAATAATTTTCCTCCAAAGTGTCGGCTCCAAAAATTGATTGCCAACGTTGCGGCCACCACGAAATTTCAGCCACCAAGAATCGGCCACAAGAATTAGGCCCAAAGAGGGTGCGGCCACAATTTTACCCAAATAAAATTTGATCCAAGTCGTGACGCCTACTCGGATTCAACCTTCACCATGAGAGAGAACACCTGCAACTTGCTTCAATCACAAATAGGGTTTCAACCAACAAAGTGAATCCAAGTTCCAAAAACAGATGGAGCAGAGATATCGAAAGAGATAGGGCTAAAGATTTCGTCTCCAAAGAAATGAGAACCCAAATCTGGATCAGATACAAAGCTAATATCTCTGTTTTCCTTTGACCCAACAGCCTCTGCAGATGTGGGAATTTTGTTGGAGTCAAACCCACACCCAAAACAGAAATTCTTGAGGGAGTTTTAAACCCAAATCTTGCATAGTGAAGACATGGTCTGCTGTTAGAGCAAGAGAGAGATAGGGTCGATGGGTTTGCTTGTGGGGAAGAAAGCATTGAATCAGCAAATTGGCCATGCCCTCTTCACAGACCCTTCACAACGATGGTCACAGATAAGGCCAATCGAACACCAATTCAACTCCCTGAAACCCAGAGCTTGCTGTTTGTGAACGTTTAAGAAAACCCCGATCTTGCACAAATACCGTTCAAGATAGTGAGAGGCAAACACGCCCAAGATTCCTCTCGAGCGAGAGAGAGCCGTTCGTTTGAGATGGGTCCCACCGTTTTCTAAGCAAGCAAGATACAGCGATTTTAAAGCTTCACGAGGGTTTTGGAAACCCAAACAAACCAATCAAAACAGAGGATCGTTGCTTCCTTACGTGAGAAGAAAAATCAACGATAAAAAAAACGATGAATTGAGATGTTTCCCTTCCTTCTAAACGATTGGAATTAAACCGAACCGACGTCAAAACTGATGGAAGAAACCCACGTCGGAATTCAATACCAAACGATGAAAAACAAGAAGAGGCACACGATGGTGGGTGGGTCATTAAGAAACAAATGCAAGAGACGATAATGAAAAACCAAAATCGAAATTAGGGTTTCTTAATGCTTCAAGATTGTTAGAGTAATTAGGTCAAGCAAGAGGTTGCTTGAAGCATTACACTCAAGGCATCTAATTTGGAATACCAAGTTTGTTGCCTCCAGCCCCTATATATATTAGATACACTAGGGTTTTAGTAGGTTAGTGGGCTCTAGCCCAAATAGGCCCACTACACCGGTCCATTATCTTATTGGGCTTATATTAGAACATACATGGGTTATATTATATACCCAACAGAACATTCCTCTCCTATCTTTCCAAACAGATAATACAAACATGGGAATTGCTAGCGTCCATCGCAAACGGCTTTTCGCGGCTGGTCTGTCGCACCTTAGACCAGCCACCTCATGAATGAAGACAATAGCTTTTGTCTCCGTTCACAAGGTGGCTAGTCTAAAGTGCAACTGACCAGCCGCGAAAAGCCTTTTGCGATGGACCTTAGCAAATCCCTACAAACATTGTCTCATTTCTAATACATGTATTTTTATTTATCCGACTGCCATTTTAATGATATTTTTAAGCATCAATCGTGCCTTGTTGTGACAACCTCATCGATTATACCAAGTCGCATGACCCACACCCAAACTATATATATTTTCATTGCTTCTTTCTCTCCCAATCAACTTCCTCTATATATTTTCTTTAATTTGCTTCTTCCCCTCTCTCTCTCTCTCTCTCTCTCTCACACACACACAGTCAATTTCCTCTATATTTTCACTGCCTCTTTCCTCTATCTCTCTATCAACTTCCTCATTATCATTTTTTTGTGAATGATGAAGATAAAAAACCCAAGAATCCTTGCTACTTTTCTTGTCATCATTCTCGCACATTCGACGCGAGTGAGATCCCAAACAAATAGTGAGTAACCAAACCAGCTTCAAAGTCTCTTACCTTATTTTATTTTTTTACATGTTTTTGTATGTTTATCTTTCATTTGATTTCATTTACCCTATACTATCATACAGACAATGTGACAGACTATAATTACATTCAAGGGAGTCCGAAAGGTCCGGAACACTGGGGCGAACTTAACAAGGATTGGGCCAGTTGCAGTAATGGAACTTTGCAATCTCCGATTGCTTTCTTCGACAATAATGTAGAGGACGGATACCAATTGGGCTCGCTTAATCGGACGTACAAGGCGTTGAATGCATCTCTAGTGAATAGAGGTCAAACAATATTGGTAAAAACCAGATTATGTTTTTATACTTGGTGGGTTCTTTAATGATTTTTAACCTATAAATTTCTAATTTGTAAATTATATTCCAATTAGTTGTTGAGAATCATGATTTAAAAAAAAAAAAAAAATTGTTTTAATAAGTCACCAAATGCTATTTAGTTTAATTTATATTGGACATTGAACTTATTCTGACAAATATGCCACATAATTTACTCTAAAATCACAAAGCTTTCTTGCTTGAAAATTTTGTATTATTCTTCAAAAACCGCAAATCATTTTGAATGCATGAAATACGCATGAATATATATGGGATTTGCTAGGGACCATCGCAGAAGGCATTTCACATAATGGCTTATGTTTCATGAATTGTGTAAAATACCCCTTTTAGAATTGTGTATAGGGGTATGTTTGTTCGACAATTTTTTTTTCATTTTTATAAAGTTAACCTTTTTAATCATTTTCATAATTTTTCGATGACTAATTAATTGGAGGGATTTGCTAGCGGTCTATCGTAACAGGCATTTCGCGGATGGTCTGTTGCGTGTGAGAGCAGCCACCTCGTGAATGAAGACAATATCTGCTGAAAAGTGAGTCTGTGTGGCTGCTCTCACATGCAACAGACCATCCGTGAAATGCCTTTTGCGATGGACACTAGCAAATCCCTTAATTGGAATATACTTCACAATTTAATTAGTAACTTATAAATAAAAATCCCTTCTCTAATCTATGTTAAGAAAGAGGTAGATCAATAAAAAAAAAAAGACTAGTAACATTAGTCTTCGATAATCTTTTATCGGCTTTTATTACTTTGCAGCTCAAATGGGCTGATCTGGCTGGAGAATTTTGTGTTGATGGTACCAAATACAACCTCATACAGTGCCATTGGCACTCTCCATCTGAGCATACCATCAACGGTCAAAGGTGGCCCCCCTCTCTTTTCTAAGATTAGTCTTTCCACAACCCCAAGTTATATAAGTTACCTTCTCCATCATTTTCACCCACTTTTGCTTAATTGTATTTTCTCGAAAATAACTTCATTTTCATTTAAGGCGACATAAAATGGGTGTAAAACAAATTTTACGCCCCACTTTTCCACTTAAAATAAGCATAAAATGTTATGCCCACTTTTCCACTCGAAAGAGACATAAAATTTGTTTTACACCCATTTTACTAAAGAAATGGAGCCGAAGGTGAAAAGTAATTTCTATTTCCTGTGTTAACATGGCATCCTTGGTGATAATATTCATGTGATAATATATAATTAACGTAACTCATGTTCAGGTATGATCTAGAGTTGCATATGGTTCACCAAAGCATCGATGGAAAGATAGCCGTGGTTGGAATCTTGTACCATCTTGGCAATCCAGATCCATTTCTCTCCAAGGTCTAATTGCAAGAAATGTTTAATCAACAATTATTAGGGGTGCAACTTGGGTCTATTTTTGGGAATTCGGGTTGATCTTTTACAATTCGAATTCATTTTTTTTAGCAAAAGCTCAACCCAACCGACCAAAATCCCCCCCCCCCTAAGAACTCGCGTTAATCATTAAAAAAAGTTTAATAACCCAATTATGTATATGTTCAGCTTTTGTGTTATATCGGCACCATTGCCAACAAACCAGGTGCGGAGAGAGCTGTGGGAGTTGTTGATCCGAGGGAAATAGGACTGGATAACAAGGAGTATTATCGGTACGAGGGCTCTCTAACAGCTCCCCCTTGTACAGAGGGCGTTCTCTGGACAATCATAGAAGAGGTATGGTGGATCCCATCTTTGTAGATTTAGAGATTGATCTGAACCGTATTATGGTAGATCATCTATGAGTAATTATGTCACTAATCTTGGTGTTTCAATCAAGGAATTCATTTGGGAATAAGATTATTAGACAAAGATCTATGAGATTTTTGTGATTGGGGCGCACCCTAAAGATGTATCAGAATGTCTCGGGTCGTTCGTCCAGTGGGACCCATTGGGAATCATGCTAAAAGCAAATGAATGGATTGAAACTCAAGGTTTCATATATCGTTTGATACAACATATTACATAATATCCATAGTCCAAAAACTTGGAACCTTGGCTTACTGAAAGTGAGCTGAGCTGAGTCAATTCGAACTACTCACTTGAGACTCGATAAAAACTCGAGGGATTTTTCTATTATGATTACTCAAAACGATTTTTCGTGGAGTCGAGTCAGCTTGCTTGAGTATCTTCTTGACTCGTTCGGGAGCTGGAATCAGCATCCCTATTCCAATTACACCCGATTCCGACAT
The DNA here is from genome assembly GCF_043159265.1 of Tasmannia lanceolata. Lineage (NCBI taxonomy): Eukaryota > Viridiplantae > Streptophyta > Magnoliopsida > Canellales > Winteraceae > Tasmannia > Tasmannia lanceolata. The sequence continues at coordinate 4,039,128 of NW_027518693.1, forward strand.
TTGGATAAAAAACTGATTACAATTAGTTGAGAGGAAATGACGGGAAAAATACCAGAATCTATTTTTCACCCCGAGAGATGGTATCTGATTCTGCGCCAGCTAAAATGAAATTTTTATTGAAATTCTTTTGAATTAAAGTTTTCATTTAAAAATTTTCCATTCCGTTTCCATGAGAATTGGAATAGGATGCTGATTCTGTTTCTGATTCTGGCAATCCATACATGGCCATAAGGTAATAGCATCCTCCTTGGGCTTAAAAGATAGGAAAATATTGATGTTTGCACTCACTTGTTTGAATAGTGACACCCTCTCTTGTTACTTCTCTAAGTACAGTGGAGCCCACTTCAAAGGATGGTCCAAACAGTTCAATTTTTGGGCCACAACATAAAAAGGCTATACACCATAGATCATTTCCATAGGATGATACAACCATCCGATCTATAGAGGTTAAGAGTTTCACCTAGACAAAAAGACCTTAAGAAGCTTTTTATTTCCCTGGGATAGGCTTTGGGCCTTTCATGCACAACTTAGATGTAGGTCGAAGAAGGCCTCCTTGCAGGGTGTCTGAGCCAGTGCATCACTAGCTTACGCCCCTAATAGTAAGCCCGAGTAGCATGGGGCATGTGGAATCCCGTGTGAATAAGCAAGGATCACCTTGCAAGGCTAAATACTCATGAACATTAATGTAGCCTAACAAATGAACAGTTTGGATCATCCTTTGAAGTGGTTCCACTCGAGTTTTCAAAAAATACTATACTCCACGAGCACACACCATATAAAATCTCCCTTGTATTGCTATTTATTGAGTTTTATATATAGTTTATTGAGCATCAGTATATTTCTTGGCATAGTAATATCACCAAATTTTCTTATTATTTTCAGGTGAAGACTGTCTCCTGGTGGCAAATGATGGCGTTAAGAGCCGCGGTCAATAACGTGAGTAGACCGACCCCTTAAAACATGCATTATATATGTTAACTTATGGGTATCTTCTTACATGTTGCATCACTGCTTTGTATAGGATTCAAGGTTGAATGCGAGACCGATACAGCCAACCAACCAAAGACTGGTCTATTTCTACGATCCACCCAGATTTAAATCTTAGCCCCTCACTCTTGTAGAAGTTGATAATGGTTCAATTACATACTGAAACCTGGATCTAGCAATATATAAGGACAGAAATAAGGTTGTTGATGCATAAATAAAATGGTATTTGGCTGAGTTCATAGCCATTATGTTTGAATCTTTGAAAGAAGACAAAATGTGGAAGCTTTGTTATTGATGATAATCCTTATGTCAATTAGGAAAGAAGAACCTACTAAGTTCCGGGTCTCCCAATTCTCGTCCCCTCCATCCTTTCTACTAACCCATCTATTCTAAGTGTATCTAATTATTAGCTCCAACTAAAATTGTCCGAATTCAACTAAAATTGACGAGTTGAACTAAAATTGATCGAGTCCAACTAAAATTGACCGAGTCCAGCACCAAAGATGGACCGAGTCCAACTATAAAACTAACCCATTAGATCTAAAATTGACCGAGTCCAACTAAACATGACCGATACCATTCCATTAGTGATCAATTATCGGTCAAAATTGGCTTTGAGTTGAACTCACCAATTCAACCAAATTCTTATCTAATACAAGATGCACACTTGGACTTTGCACAGTATGCTGTTCAAATTTCTTCAAGGATGTGATTCTTTGGATAGATAGCACTCACTTCATGCAAAACCAAGGAAGGGACACACATCCACTATGAAGTATTTTTTTTAAAAAGTCCTATTGAAAAAGCAAATAAAACAAAGTCAATATTTTTGCAAATAGTGAGGTAGAGCAAAAGGAACATCAATTCCATGGAATAAATAGCACCATGGAATGCTTATACAAAGTGAGAAGAAAGCACATAATAAAAGTTCTCTTTTTTTTACTAAAAAACCTCTTCTTTGGTTAATCTGTTCACAAAAACATGTTCATTACATGACCTTTGCATAATAACCTGTGCATAAGAAGCTGTTCAAAAGCTGTTTACAACTCACTCAAACATGACCTCTGCATAAGCACCTGTTTTGTACATGAGCTTTGCAGAATTTTTGGCTTGCAGATCTGAGCAACCAAGGTGAGGCTTTTGAGCCACGCTTTTTTTTCTTTTATCCAACGGTCATGCCCATTGTGTTTGAGTTGAACTCAGAAATTCAAGGTCCAAATTCTTATCTAAAACATGCACACTCACAAGTTACAAAGTCTAGTGTAAACAGTGAACAATACTAGGCAAAAAACCTTTTCATTACAATGTACAATCTGTTCATTACATTCAAGAGCATTGACATTCTTGCTTGCCTCAAGTCATTTCACATGTTTACTAAGCAAAATTATAAAACCTGTTCAGATACATCACATGACACTTTTCCAATGAACAACCTGTTCATTACATAACATGTTCATTACATGACCTGTTCCAATGTACACCATGTTCATGGCAATAACAATGAAGGACTCCGTTCTCTTCAACTGAACACTTGACCTCTTCGAAAACTGCAACCAAGTTTTCAGCCCATGAGACAGTAGTTGGCAAATTTTTTAGCCAAAGTTCCAAGAATTGGTGTTTTTTTTAGCAAAAAGTAAAGCTTCAATTGTTGGCAGATCCCACAAAAGAGAGCAAAATTTCATCTATTTAGAATACATGGTGAAGGCGCGCAAGTGATACTCGGAAGGGGTTTACTATACTTAAGAGCTGACCCACTTAGTAGGGATGGCCATTTGATGGTTTGTAAGGTGCTTTAGTGGGAGATGATATTTTCAAACAGCCCCCCCCACCCCCCCAACACACACACACACTACATGCACGCTCCCCTTTTAATTTGATTTGACGTGAAAAGAAATGCAAGGGGGGTGAAAATATCATCACCCTTAGTTTAAATATCATATGAAAACAGAGGAAGGGAGCATTAATTTGCCAAACCAAGAGATTTGAGACAACTCCAAAATCCATAAGCAATTCAATAAGAAATTAGCTTGTATTGTTCTGGAACCTATGAATAGCAAGTGAGAATTGCACATTCCATGTAGAATTTTTGAAGCTCAAATGGAAACACAGCTTCCAACTTACAATGGAAATTTATTTGTGAAATCAGCTCTGGACACTAGATCAAACACGATCATACATGAAGAAATCGGCATCCATAAAGGTTCTGTTCATTGCATGACTGTCCAAAGTAGGATTTTACTTCAACTCCTTTTATTATAGCTAACAGATCTATTGTGTGCCACAAAGGTCAATGCCCAAAGATATCCAAAATTTGTAGGCATGGTTTTAAATTTCAACTGAAATCCGAAATTGTGAGTACCCGAAATGGTACCAGATTTCGAAATGTACAATTAATTTTTCATTTTTTTAATATTTCATCAAAATTCAACCCAAAAATCTCAAACAATTTTTTTAATTATATAATATTTTCCTCAAATTTCAACCGAAATTACCGAAATTTTGGTCAAAATTTGGTATTAAATAAAATATTGGTTTTTAATGGTATACCGAATTTCCTATGTTGCTGTACTCACTCTTATTGTATTTGACCATCTCGGTATCCCTTTAATGAAATACTTTACATTTTACCATTCAAAAAAAAAAAAAAAAAAAAATGGTATACAGGATTTCGGCTAAAATTCAGTTTCGATGAGGGCCGAAATGCATACTGAAACTGAAATTTAAAACCATGTTTGTAGGTATCCTGTACGAGTGTGAATTCGACTAATAGGAGAGTCCACACAAAAGGACCATAACACAGTTCAACACATGGCAAATCTGAATGAGCTTAATCAATAGTCCCAACTGACTTGATGAGTTAGCCTCAATACTCAAATATGCTATGTGAGCCTAGAAAACTACTTCCAAGTCTGATCATCCGAAGAATACTTCAGTCCAAATATACAGGAAACAACTTCCTTTCAACATGCATAGGTCATTTGACTTGTGGATCTAACTTGCAGAGAGTGTACTCTAATTTGCATTAATGTCTAATTCAACTCCAAAGCATCACAAATCTTCATCGAAGCATACATTTTACTAGTGTTCAGGAGTGAAATTATTAGTGTTGAACACGAATAACCAACACAACCAATTTAATGGGGTACAACAAATATAATGTGCAGTGTCTCTGGGATTGGAGGATTAGGATTGTCTTTTGGAAATGATATGGGGTACAACTAGGGGTGTAAACGAGCCGAGCCGAGCCGAGCTTGGCCAGGCTCGGCTCGTTAAGCTCAAAAGCTCGGCTCGGGCTCGAACCAGGCTCGGGCTCGGCTCGGCTCGGCCAGGCTCGCGAGCCTTACCGAGCTTGGGTTATATTAAGTTTACACCCCTCATCTTCCCTGGACAGCCCTATATAGTGTAATTTCACTACTTTTTTTACACTATGCGGGGTGGTCCAAGTAACAAATGGGGTTCCTAAAATGAAGTGGCATATTTTGCCTCCCCCTTTCACTCCCGGGACAACCATTTTAGTGTATATATTAATATATAATATATATTTAAATATATTAAATTCTTAACGAGCTTAATGAGCCTGGCGAGCCGGCTCGGCTCGGCTCGTTAAGGATTCGAGCCAAGCTTGAGCCGAGCTTTTTTCGAGCCGAGCTCGAGCGAGCTTCCGAGCTCAAGCCAAAATTGACACCCTTAGGTACAACCGATTAACGTTGTGCCCCAACAAATGAATGTTTGGATCATCCTATAAAGTAGACCCCTGTACTTTTTGAAAAATAATGGACTTGATGAGCACTCAGCATCTAAAATCTGAAATCAAGAACCTATGTTACTACTACTCATAAAGTATCATGAATATCTAAAGGCCCAGTTTGGATTGCAAGAATTTTTTGGAAAAGTTCGGAAAGGAAAAATATATCTAAATTTTCCCACTTTATTTACACACGGAAAAAGCTAACTTGAAAGGACCCTAATCGATTTTTACTTAGAGGGACCTTCAATTTATGATGATAATCCTCTAAAATAACCAAATCCATATCACTTCCCTATAAATAGTGAAGAGAATAAAAGTTTCCAAGAAAAAATTTCCATCAGAAATGTTTTTTCTTGCAATCCAAACAGCACCCAGGGAAAAATGCTACTGAGAAGAAAATGAGAAGCAGTGAACTTAGGCCCTCTTTGGATTGTAGGTACTTTTTAGATGATTTTTTTTTTCAAATTTTTTAACTATATGTTTGCAATGCAAAGAAGAAAATGAGAAGCAATGGCCTTCAATTTATGATCATATCCCTGTAAATAAACATAACCATATCATTTCCTTCTAAATTATGGGGAGGAGAAAATTTTCCCCAAGAAAAGTTTTCCATCAGAAATTGTTTCCTGCAATCCAAACAAGGCCTTATCAATTTCCCACAGCAGCATTCCTCATTTCTTAAAAAATCAAGGGGACCAAAATCCGCACTATTATGTTTTGATAAGGGCACGGCTCAATTTGTTTTACAATTTCTAATTAGCCTTTCAGGGCTGTTACAATGCCCAAGATGCTATCAGTATCCAATCGGGAAAGTGTAAAACAAAATGAGTAATATGCCATACGTGGGGCTCCTTTTAGTGGAAAATTACCAAATTCAATGTTTGAATTACCAAATTATGTAAAACTACATAAACAAGGTAAACCCACAAGGAAAAACCAAATTAATCATTTGTGGGTCTCCTTCGGTGGAAAATTTGGGCCCACCCTCGAATTGATTATACCAACCTAGTAATTGGTTGGTCAGGAACTGAACAAAGGCTCATTCTTTAATTTTAACAAATAGGGCCCACATACTATCGAATTTGGTACCCTCCCTCTCTCTTTCTCATCAACACATCATCAATGCGTAGAATATTAGGGCCTTACTTAGGTAAAATAATTTAATTAAGGGAGAATCTATTGACGTAGATCAGCTAACACTTGTTAATAAACATTTGTTAATGTCTATGTTTTTTTTAAGTACAACATGGAAGGTATCATACACAGGTCTATGATGGCGAAGGCTTGCGCTCTAGTGACACCGACACCATTAACAATTTACTCTCTTTTATTCATCTTATACTATTGTAATTAGCTTTTGGAGGCTAGTTAAATACCCAAAAAAGTATAAAAAATAGAAAAAACGAAATTGTTACATTGCATACTTAAAATAAAATGCCCTTTTCAAAAAAGTTACATCCTTTTCTTGTTCCTAGAATTCTTCCTTCTATTCTTCTTCTTCCTTCGACCCCTATCGGAAGAACAACAAAGCTAGAGCTACCAGGGACATCAAAACCCCTCTCAGAAGAACATCAAAAACCTTCATTCGATTCCTCTTCCTCTTTCAACCCCTCTTTCTCGCTGCAAGAGCCCCTGCGCCCTCTATTATCGCATTAAAAACCTCTCTTCTTCCTTCAATTTATCTTCTTCCTTTTCATTTCGTAAAGCTGAGATTTCAAATCCTTTCCCTTCTTTGTAAAAACTGATCGACTGACATTCACCCTTCAATTCTTGCCTCATCGCAGTGCTGTCTTCGACCTTCTCTCCATGGCCACTTGGAGTTTTAATTAGGTGGCCACAGAGAGAGAGAGAGAGAGAGAGAGAGAGAGAGAGAGGTCTAATCAGTTGGTAAAAAATAAGGTGCATGGCTACTAAAAAGATGAGAATTTATATGATGGGCGGCCGTGAAAACACATGAAGTCTAAAAAAGTAGGTACTGCCCAATCCATATGATGATCCAAACTGGTCATCTGTTTAGGCACAACGTAAGTAGGTTGTGTCCCAAAATTCATTTCCATAGGATGAACCTAACCCTCCGATCTGTAGAAGATTCCATAAATGATTTTTGGGTCACTCCATATTCAGATCAGAGGGTTAGGATCATCCTATGGAAATAATTTTTGGGGCACAACCTATTTACGTTGTGCCCAAACAGATGAACGGTATGGATCATCATATGGATTGAGCCGTACCTATATTTTTAGACTTCACGTGTTTTCACGGCCACCCATCATATAAATTCTCCTAAAAATTAGAGGTAAAAAAATGTAGGTAAAAAATAAGTAAAAACATCGACACGTCATTGAATAACATTATAATATAATTAAGGCGAAGTATATATGATTATACAATGCATCCAAGATGTGTGTGATCATTCCCCGATACAGGGGCATCCATTTCTGTGTAGTACACACGTTGAAAATATAAAAGTTTCTTAAACAAGTGTCATTAATGATTAAACATCCAGTTAGATTAAACCAAGCTGTTATTAATCTATTTATTATTATTATTCTACTTGCTTTGAAAGGCACCATTCTATGGGATATTCCCAGGTCTTCTCTATGAATACACTAAAAAAATTAGCCATCCACATCGACTTGAAAGGGATGACAATCTCTCTCTCTCTCTCTCTCTCTCTCTCTCTCTCTCTCTCTCTCTCTCTCTCCACACAGCAAATTGGGATACTGAAGTAAGGGCCTTATCTAATTTTTACAGTTAAAGCATGCATAAAATTTTCCTAGGGAGATAGATTGTGGGTGATTTAATTGCCTAATAGAGTATCTGAGGGGAAATGCCCAAGTAGTAGCTAGGGTTCTTTTACTTCAAAATAAGCTCTTCCATATCTTGCTTCCAAATTTATCCCTTTGTTTTTATTTGCAGTATGCCCTTACCAATTAAATTACAAAATTTCTAATATAATTTCTGTAAATGGATGTAGTGTTATCCCCTCCCAAGTACATTTCCACCCTATTATTTGTATAGAAGGAATTGTTCCATACATCTTCGTAGACTAGCAAGGTGTTTTAGATTATGACAACCACTTGTGGAGTCCTCAACCGATTATTGGACTCAAATTTAGTGCAATTTTTGGTCCAATAATCAGTTACGGACTCCACAATCGGTTTTCATATCTTAAACAAACAGGGGCTAATGAAGATCCCAAGTGATTATAAACTGACAACTTCATCCACGTCTTGCATATTAGTGTCAAAATTATTGTGTATTAATCGTTCTTGACTTTCGTTAAGAATTACATTTTTATAAATAGACATAAAATAGTTGTCAAATTCCCAATTAAATATACATAACTGTCAAATATGATCAAGAAACATAGTAGAATCTATTACCGCACTAATCGAGGGTTGATCCTCTAGTTCAATTGGTTAAGGCTTTGTTCATAGAAAGCTGTGTTGTGACCCCAAACGTCACTGCAAACGAAACATATTACTCAAATAGACAGTTCTATCAAATACTTAGCCTTTAAATAAAAATAATGTTCACTTTAGTAACACCATTTTGTGCAAATATCATTGGAGAAAGTCTCATAAAAGACCTTGTAAGTAAAGATTATTATAAGATAAACACAGCTTAAACTAACATAAGATGATATCACCAAGAAAATAAAAGATTAAGAGAGAAAGAGTGACGACGTCGCAGTTATAAAATGAGTGGATTCCTTTCTAGAAAGAGCTTTATTTAGGCTATAAGCCTTGGAAGTTCCGACCTAATTTTTTGTTAAACTTTGGGATGTTCTATTTTATGTTCCTAATGCGTCAATATCTACTCTTAGGGGCCGTTTGGATATGTGGATTTTAGAATCCGGAATTTCTTCAAAATTGTAGCTAAGAGACAAGAGAAGAAGCGGACCGCCATCGTTTTTTACTCGTTTTTTACTTCTCGCCCTTCTTTCCGTCAGCAAGAGAGTAGCAGATCCTCCCATATTTCCGGATTTTAGAAATCTTAGGATGCAGGAGAGATTTTTAAAACCTGAATTTCACACTTAAAATCCAAGAAACGCTACGAGGACAGCATGCAGCAATTTGATCATGAACCCTCTTTTACACAGTTTTCAAACTAAAAACCTGGATTATAAAATCCGTGTATCCAAACGGCCCCTTAGTCTCTTATAGCATGAGAAACGAAGAGGACTATGATTGGAAACTTCTTGTGCTTTGTTATCCCACTGCACACGTGTCACATGGGAGTGGGGATCACAACCTTCCATTTGTTGGCCACCATGAGACTGTCGAACATACTCTCTCTCTCTCTCTCTCTCTCTCTCTCTCTCTCAATTTAGTTTTAGTCCGCTCCATAATAATAAAACTCAGTGGGTTAACTCGAAACTCATCAACTACCATGGCTTAATGTGTATAAGTTTCGGATGAGCATACAAGGAATATGAATAATAAATTGATGAAATTTACTTATTTCAATAGAATTATTTCAATAGAAGAATCCACGATGTTAAAAGAATTAACCAGACAAATCGCTCCACAAACTAAGAACGGAATCCCTAGGGTCAACACAATCCCCAAGGTTCCATTTGATATTTTGATTGCCACCAAAATCCTGTTTTCCAAAGAAAGGGTTGGAAAATTACGCCACTTCGATCCCCTTTCCCAAACGATGTCTGGTTGTTGTATATCCATTAATTAATATTCCAGTGGCTGTCCTTGTCTGCTTGGAAATTTTCGAATGATAGCCGCTACAAGTTTCCTCTCAAATCAGGAGGAAAGGAAAAGCAAACTGGATTTTTACTGACTTTGTTTTATTTAGAAAGTGACACCATTTAAGCTTTTGGAGTACTTGGTTGTTTCACATGCTATCAGAGCTATTGCACATTGCAGGTCCTAGTTTCAAAACCAAACAACACCTTGATATAAAATATCCACGTGGAGTAAAAGGACATATTTTCTTTCTCAAGTACCGTTTTGTTGCCAATTACTATTCATATGGCAGTCCTTGTCATCTGTAAGCCATTTTTTACTGTTTGATTTCCCTATCAGTCAAGAGAAAAAGGAAAATAAAGATATGAGAAAATGTTTTAGTTTCCATCTACTTTCATATTACTTTCATCCAAACATACCACCAAAAAGTGGGAAGATCAAAGTAAAAGTTAAGACACATTTTCTATTTCCTTGAATTATTTCTTTGCCATTTACTACTGTTCACATGGCAATCCTTTGTCATGTGTAAATTACCTAAATTAAGTTCTTTTGTATTGTTTGAAATTCCTCGACTTTCCTCTTAAACAAGGAGGAATAGTAAAGTAAAGAAATTAGAATATGTATTCATTTCCTTCTACTTCTATATTACATGCATCCAAACGAACCCCAACTTGTGTATACAAATGTTCACTGCTGAGCTGACTCACTGTTTAAACCGAGTTGAGATTCCCGAGTTCTTATCTATGGTTAGCTCACCATCCGACTAAGATCAGATGTTGTTGGGAAGTATGCGTCACTTGATCCTACCGCGTCTAAACATTCCAAAGCAAGTGGCTCCCACTACCAGTCTCCATTTCCATACAACTTATATTTGATCTAGAAAGAAGGTCTAAATAATCTTGGATGAATCTTGCTTCAAGTGAAATGATCAAAACAATCCTATCTTGGGTTAAATTTTCAAAATACTATCTGATAAACTCCAACTGCCGGACACACCAACATTGACTGGAGTCTTTTTTGCATAGCCAATATGGTGTCTAGCCTTGAGTTTCTCTTTTTTTCTTTGTTGTTTGTCTATTGTCTTTCGGTTGTGTTGTATCTCTCAATTGTATTTTGACCATCTCGGTCTTTTCGGTAATATAATGGCTACCATTCAAAAATAAATAAATAAAATGGTGTCACAACCTAGGAAAGGTGGTCAATCAACGTTGGAAAACCAATCTAAAATTTAATGATGAATATTTTGGATCGGTTTTCCAACGGCCGGCATACTATCTTTTGAAGGCCAAATGGAGGAACTCTAGGGATGCCGTTGATTTGAGAATTTAACTTGTAAATAAGGGTATTTTAGTCATTTTAACTTTTTATTGGTATTTTACGAACGCGGCCCTATTTTTAAGTGTTTTCCATTAAATATTTACCACTTTTTGTTGTCCAATCCATTTTTTATTTTCAAATTTCCGATGTCCGCACCCAAATCAACTAGCAAAATATTATTTAAAAAAAAAGAAAAAAACTAGGGTTTTGAATTTAAAAAAAAAAAAACTTAATAGAGAAGGGCATCCTGGGAAGAAGAAGAAGAAGCAGCCCAAACAGAAGCAGAGAGTAACCTCCTCGATTTCCACCCCAGTACAAGCTTATTGTGACCCGCTTCCTCCACCCTGTACCCATCATTGAAAAGCCCCAACAGCAACTTTGCCTGACAATGATTAAAACAACTTATTCTCTCCGGCCAAAAACCAGCCCCACCCATCCATTCCCCCCAAGATAACCCTCCCTCCTCCCCCCGCGCACGATAGCATCTCGCCAGCGACCCTGCTATCCTAGGGCCGAGGAACACCCTTTCAACCAACGCACGTGCTCTACCCTGCATAGGAAACCCAGCCTCCAACGAGTCGTACACGGCCGAGTAATGATAAAGCGAGTCCATAAATCGCCCCACAAACCCACCATCCCCTAAAGTGGGCCCCACCTCTTCCTCAACTAAAGTCACCAATCTAGGGTTCAAAACCCTCGCGCCGGACAAAAAGCTCGCGACTGAGTCCGTCGCACGATATGAAGAGTGTGGTAAGTGTAACATGCAGTTGACCACTAGAGCCTCCCCTTTGACTAATTTTAACGCCGATGGCCGGAAATTCTCGTCGGAATCTAGACGGCACTGGTGGAAAGAGAACGGCTGTCCGATCGACGCCGCGAAAGCCGTCAATCTCCGGCCGGTCTCTTGGACGGTCCCGATCGATTTTCTCCCCTGGGACCCAATTCCACGTGTCACAGCTGTAATCCTTAGATGTGGCACTGTTGGCCCTTTAGACACAAGTGCTTGCATTAGTGAGGCCCACTGGATCCCCTCCATGATATCGTAATCAACGACGTGGATTCGCCGATCGTGGGCCACGGCTTCTAAGATCGCTTGATTAGCAGTAAAGTGACCAAATTTAACATATGGAGACATATCTTGTAACATCTGGAAAGCCGCTAGTACATCATTTTGGTGGTGGGTCTCATTCGAGTGCTTATTATGCATACCGGCGCCATCTAGCAAGCCCTGTAGGGCGTCGCTAAAATAAGCCGCGAGTCGTTCCATGTTGGAGCCATTTGTAGCCGAGACTAACTCCTTGAGCCGAACCAATATCACTCGAGCCAGTTCTCGGCTCTTGTTAGCACCGGTTAAGGCCTCAGCTGCAGCCATCAAAAGGTGCACGAGCCGAAGACCCTTGGAATCATCCTCACCGTCGATCTCATGAGACCCTTTCTCTTCTTCTTCTTCTTCTCCAATCGTGGAATTCGAATTACATGGCTCTTGAATCACATCATTTTCCTTCTCATCGATCATCATGAGCCCGGAAAAATCGACGTCACCGGAAAATGCTTCCCAGTTAACGACCGGAGACCAATCGTCCCATGCCAGTGCCACGTCATCGTCCATGGTAGTCGTGCTTGAGCCTGAGAAATCTAGCTCGAATTCTCCTCTTTCTTCCATTTTTTGCTCTATATTTTTAGGGCGGTTTTGAGGGGGTTTTATAAGAGAGGTTATGGTAGAAAGTGTTGAGAGAAGAGACGGTTTAGTAACTGAGTAAATATAGTTTTATCTTACTTGTTGGGGGAGGGGTGTCGTTATCAAAATGGGAGAAGAGAGCGACTCCTCTGTATTTTTCTTTTTTGTGCTTGTCATGGAAATCATCAAAGAGAAAGCTCAGCTCGAGTTTAATTTTCTTTTCCCACTATGTGTCTTTTAACCATACGGGTGGCCGTTACGATTCGGTTATTGGAAAGGGTTACGGAGGGTTGACCTGGCATTGTGATGAACACGTCAGCTGGCCGGCTGAGTTTTGATAAATCTCGCTTCATTATCCAAGGGCTGGAATTTGGCCACGTAAGCATGTTTCTTTGATCCGGACGGTGCGTTCCCATGTTTGGTGGGTCGTATACTGCTGGAATAAAGTAAAACGAGATTTGGAATGCCGGCCAGATGACGTGTATTATGTGGGTATGTTCACAGATAGGATACCAAGCTACGGTTTATTTTTATCCTTTGATAAGTTGTTCACAGATAGGAGTTTTTATACGATGTAAGCCCTTATAGTCCCCTATTTTTCAAAAATACTGTACGGACCGATCCAAACCGACCATCTGATGGCCATAAGTTGCGCCCAAAAAATCATTTCCACAGGAAGATCCCAAACCTCCAATCTATAATAGAGTATCTACATATTATGGAAACCTCTATAGATAAGAGGGCTAGGATCATCCTACGTAAATGATGATCTGGGCAAAACCTATTTACGTTATGGCCCATTACATGAACAGCTTGGATCATCCTATGATGTGGTCCGTACAGTACTTTGTGAAAAATACGGGATTGGCTTACACCATATAAAATCTCGATAGATAAAATATTAGCAGAACAAAATTGGGATAGCAGAAAAGATAATTTCTAGATAAAGTGATTAACTTATCAAAGCAGGATAGCCAATTCCTGGAACAACTTGTCCAAGGATATCTATCCACGTGGTCACTGTTATGCATCCATGCGGGATAAGATCTATCCAAATTAACACTTTTAAGTAGGGGTGTAAACGAGCCGAGCCGAGCCGAGCTTGGCCAGGCTCGGCTTGGCTCGTTAAGCTCACAAGTGAGGCTCGGCTCGAGCTCGGGTTATATTATTTTCACACCCCTCATCTTCCCTGGACAGCCCTACTAGTGTAATTTGACTACTTTTTTTACACTATGGGGGTGGTCCTAGTAACAAATGGGGTTCCAAAAATGAAGTGACATATTTTGCCCCCCTTTTCACTCCATGGACAACCCTTTTAATGTATATATTAATATATAATATATATATTTAAATATATTAAATTCTTAACGAGCCTTAACGAGCCGAGCCGAGCCTAGCCTGGCCTAACTCGGGCTCGGCTCGTTAAGGATTCGAGCCGAGCTCGAGCGAGCTTCCGAGCCGAGCCAAAATTGACACCCTTACTTTTAAGTGATGGATATATTCGCTTCCCTTTTGTACCCCTGGCAACCCACTCGTAATGTATTTAATATTTATGACTGCTCTTTTTGGTTCTTACACTAGAAGGGGGTTGCCTGGGTAAGAAAAAGGGGGAGAATATATGATTTCCCATTATCTTACTATCCTCATTTTTTAGGCTAAAATTTAATTCTGTGACAAAAATCATATAGATTATGTCTTGTCCAGGAGAAACTATCCCACACTCAACCAATCAGGAATTTATAATACATGCATTCCCTTCTTTTGATAATGACACTCTTTACTTTTTTTACATTCTCTTCTAATTTGCTGTTGATAGCATTTGTGGAACTGTAACAGCCAGTTAGAGAAGTGTAAAATGAGGAAAATGGTATCATTATTAAAATTAATTAGGGACTGAGGACACCATTTCCTTTATTATAATGCTTCTGGATTTTTCTTATTTGTTATTGGCTATTGTCAATTGTCATGGCTAAATAATTAATAAGCTGATGGACCCCACATGTGACAGTGCACGGTGGGTCCATCTTGATCTTCTTCTTCTTCTTTGGACAGAACTTTTAACAGATGAGATGCTTCCTTCACACAAAGCATCAAAACTAAGCTACTAAAAATTTCACTAAATAACAAGGAGAAAGTATATATATATATAGTTGATGAAATTGAAGGAAAGACAATTTCCCAAAGAAGAAATAATATTTTTTTTTCCTTTTTTCCTCTTTCCCATGTCGTTGACACTATTACGGTGCTCGAATGACACGTGTAGAGTTCTAGATTGTTCATCTGGTGGGGTCCATCATAGATAGGCCATAGTGGAAATCACACGGATTTGATATGGTTATTCACCGGCAGTCGTTGGATCAGAATATTAAGATTGACATCCATTTGTGTTATGGTCCAAAGTGGGGGCGTGGGGTTGGGACAGATTTTAAGGCTCTAGCTTGACGAGTGATCGTTTTTTCTAGAGCTTTTGGTGTATTGGTTAGGTACCTAACATTTTAAAGCTTTTGCTGTATCACTGGTTAGGACCTAACAATTCGTGGCCCACCTGTGGTGGGTCCCACAGAGAATAACAGTCCAGATCTTATGCGCAATCCGGATGTGATGGATTAAGTTCACTAATACAGAAAAGTGAATACATATTGCAAAGAATTTATACATACATACATACATTAGAAATGTATAATGCTTGATGCTTGGACAAGTATATGTATGTCCATCTGAACCATCCAAATTATGGGACCCACTTTTGAAGGGGCAATGAGAACCGTCAGCCTAATGTATTTCTATGATCGGATGTTTCTAACCATCCATTTACACAACTAGCAAATGCCCACAAATCAGACGGTTCAGATCAATGTACATGTGATTTGTGAAGAATGAATTTTCAAATCATGTAAAATGGAAAATAATTGAAGGATCAAAACAGTCAAAAAACATGGGAGATTGAGGAGGATTCTAGCTTGATCTGTGCTTTTGTTCTGAAACGTTAAAAAATAAAAATAAAAACACAGGGCTTTGGCCTTTGAGTCCTTTGAAGAGGGGACTGTGGAGCTCTATTTTTAAAAATATTCCATCCACTACCACAAATCAAATGCCAGATTCTTAGCATATGCAAGCCTTTGCTGGTAGAGTGACCAAGAAAAAATATACGTATGAAACATTATTTATTTTGTCACTTAAACAGAAACAAACTCAATATTGAAATCAAACATTTCTAAAGATCTCCCAAATATTCTATAATTTTTTAGCAGATTTATCTTACACTTCCATACAAAAGTCTAATTATGTATTCTCATAAAAAAAAGAAGGGTGCAGCCTCGAAAGAGGGGGTGTACACAAAAATAATTATCCAAGTTTGGATCTATTTGATTTGTGTAGTACACGAAGTGCACATTTTTATCGATAGTACGGTGTATACACCAAATAATTGGTGCTCGCACTCGTGGACAAATCATCTGTCATTAAATTAGACGGCTGTGAGCTGTGGGGCACACTAGCTGGCTTTTGTAGGAAACTCTAATGTAAGGTAGAAAATGGGGAAATATTTTTATTCTAAGGCATTGTTTGGCAACCATGAATTTTTTTTTAGTTTACCAAAGTGATGAGAGACGAGTATGGGGAGTGGGAAAAGGAGAGAATTGGGAAGGCATGAGTGAGGAGAGGGTGCAAAGTAGCTGAAAAAAATGGAAAAGAAAAATTAAACTTTCACAAACTAATATTCCCACAAAAAATCGACCTGAGTTGCACCCCTACCCAGTTAGCCGTATACCGGAAAAGACATTCTCTAGGGATAATTTATTCAAGAAAACTTTTACCCCAGATTCCAAAAACATTTAGGTCAAAAGTTTGGCTGCTGCGAGGAATTGTTTTTCATGATAAATTGGCGTCTCCAAAGGGAGATGAGGGTGACGTCGGCTAAAAATCAGGAAAGAAAATCCCATAAACTATGTCTCCGGCATCGAGAATTTGCAAAAAACAAAACAAAACGGAAAAGGTCGATCGGGTTTCGAGTAGAGTTTTTTGTTTCTAGATTTTTAGCAACCGGGGAAACACAAGTTTCCTGTTTTTATCATCTCCACTTTGAGATGCCGATTTATCATGAAAAACAATTTCTGTCAGCCAAACGTACCCTTAAAGATAAAAGCTTTGGTTTCAGCGAGGAAATTGGTTTTGCACCAGCATCCCTCCTCTTAATAAACTTCTCAACTCGAGTGATTAGAGTTGGCGGACAGTTAAAAGAAGTCTAAACAAAAGGATGGGTGCAAATATAAAAGAAGAGGTGTGAATATCTGATATCTTTAAGAGCTTTAGTTGTTATTTGCTGAAGGAACCCGACACAAGAGAGCACGTCACTAAATTATCAATAAAAATGACGACATGAAGCTCGTTGACAGTACAAAGTCCCAATTCCCTTGGAATTGGCTAGGGGTGCAACTCGGGTCGGGTTCAACCCAAACCCGATGGGTTGAACCCGAATTTGGGTTGGGTCGGGTTAAGTTTTTTTTTTTAAATTGGGTTGAGTTGGGGTGCCGGGCAACCCGACCCAACCCGAAACCCGATTTCCAATTCCGATATGTATAAAATTTTAAAATGTGGTTCCCTAGTGGTTCCGGACTAGAAAATGTGGTTCCCTCGTGGTTCCGGGGTAGAAAATGTGGTTCCCTAGTGGTTCCGGGGTATAAAATGTGGTTCCCTAGTGGTTCCGGCGTATAAAATGTGGTTCCCTAGTGGTTTCAGGGTATAAAATGTGGTTCCCTCGTGGTTCCGAGGTATAAAATGTGGTTCCCTAGTGGTTCCAAGGTAGAAAATGTGGTTCCCTAGTGGTTCTGAGGTATAAAATGTGGTTTCGTAGTGGGGTATAAAATGTGGTTCCGTAGTGGTTCCGGGGTATAAAATGTCGTTCCCTAGTGGTTCCAGGGTAGAAAATGTGGGACCCTAGTGGTTTCGGGGTATAAAATGTGGTTCCCTAGTGGTTCCGGGGTAGAAAATGTGGTTCCCTAGTATTTCCGGGGTATAAAGTGGTTCCGGGGTATAAAATGTGGTTCCGTAGTGGTTCCGGGGTAGATGTGGTTCCCTAGTGGTTCCGGTGTATAAAATGTGGTTCCCTAGTAGTTCCGGGGTAGAAAATGTGGTTCCATGTGGTTCCGTAGTAGAAAATGTGGTTCCCTAGTAGTTCTGGAGTAGAAAATGTGGTTCCCTAGTGGTTCCGAGGTATAAAATGTGGTTCCTTAGTGGTTCGGGGTATAAAATGTGGTTCCATAGTAGTTCCGGGGTAGAAAATGTGATTCCCTAGTGGTTCCGAGGCATAAAATGTGGTTCGGTAGTGGTTCGAGGATATAAAATGTGGTTCCCTAGTGATTCTGAGGTATAATATGTGGTTCCTTAGTGGTTCTGATGTATATAATGGGGTTTTGTAATGGTTCCGGGGTATAAAATGTGGTTCCGTAGTGGTTCCGAGGTATAAAATGTGGTTCTCTAGTGGTTCCGGCGTACAAAATGTGGTTCCTAGTAGTTCTGGGGTAGAAAATGTGGTTCCCTAGTGGTTCTGAGGTATAATATGTGGTTCCTTAGTGGTTCTCATATATAAAATGTGGTTATGTAATGGTTCCGGGGTATAAAATGTGGTTCCGTAGTGGTTCCGATGTATAAAATGTGGTTCTTTAGTGGTTCCAGCATATAAAATGTGGTTCCTAGTGGTTCCGGGGTAGAAAATGTGGTTCTCTAGTGCTTCCGAGGTATAAAATCTGGTTTCGCAGTGGTTCCGGGGTATAAAATGTGGTTCTGTAGTAGTTCCAGGGTATAAAATGTGGTTCCTTAGTGGTTCTGGGGTATGAAATGTGGTTCCCTAGTCGTTCCGAAGTATAAAATGTGGTCCCCTAGTGGTTCTGAGGTATAAAATGTGATTCTCTAATGGTTCCGGGGTATAAAATGTGGTTCCCTAGTGGTTCCAGCGTATAAAATGTGGTTCGGTAACGGTTCCGGGGTATAAAATGTGGTTCCCACACCGGGCCCATACGGGCCGGGTCGACCCGCGGGTCACCCGGATTTTCGCCGTATTTTTTAAGATGTTTTTGGGAAATGTTATCCGCACTACCATATTTTGATGAGGACATTCCTCACTTTATTAAAAGTACGGTATGGCCCGCACCATACGATGATCCAAACCGTCCATTAGATAGGCCACAGCCTAAATAGGTTGTGCCCCAAAAAGCATTTTCATAGGTTGATCCTAACCCTCTGATCAGAATGTTAGAGGGTTGGTCCTAACCCTCCGATCTGGTCCTAACCCTCTATAGATCGGAGGGTTAGGATCAACCTATGGAAATTATTTTTGGGACACAACCTATTTAGATTGTGGTTCATCTAATAGACGCTTTGGATCATCCTATTGGGGGGCCATACCGTACTTTTAATTAAGTGAGGAGTGCCCTCATCAAAATACAGTAGTGTGGATAACATTTCCTTTTTTTTGTATAGGAATTTGCTAGCCACCTTCGCCGAGGCCACTTCTCGGCTTGTGGCGCATCATTTGATGCAAAGATTGGCAGAAGTAATATGGGTGCAAAGGTGGCTAGCAAAAACATAATTGCAAAAAATAGTAATCATTACGGATTTGTGGCTGAAGTGTTAAGTTTTAAATGAAAAATTGCAAAAAAATGGAAGCAAAGTAGTAAAATTACGAAAAAAAATACCAAAAGGATGCACTAACATATGACAATTACCAAACTACAAAGTCCGACTGTCTTCCGTCGGAAGTCCGAACGTTTGTTCGGAAGTCCAACTCGGAAGTCCGAACAAACCTTCGGACTTCCGAATAGAACTAGTATTTTGGTTACGTATACTGGCTTCCATTCGGAAGTCCGAACTGTCAGACTTCCGACGGAAGCCAGTAGAATAGGGATAGTTCCAAAGATTTTTATTTTCAAATTGAGTAATAATTCCAAGGATAATAGGGATATACATTGTGATCTTAGTGTCATGCAGGCAACCATAAATTGAAGCTTGGTTTTGATGTTTTAGAATCCAAAAAATGCAAAGAAAATGGATTTATCTTGAAAATAGGGAAAACAACAAAATTCAATTTTAAGCTCAAAATTCATTTTCTTTACATTTTGTAACACTGCTTCGAAAAGTTTATCATGAATAAACCCTCATGAATACCAAATCATGTTGTAAATGGCAACCTTCAAAACCCTTCCATGGAGTTTTCCACGTTAGAAAAGTCTTGAGGAAGAAGAAGGTGGTAGGTGAGAAGGTAATAAGTACATAGAGATAGGTGCAAAAAAGTGAAGAGAAAAAAGAGGTAGGAGGGGTATATTTGTTCTAAAAGTCATCTTCTCTCACCTGACAACTCATTTTTTATAAATTTCAAATCACTACCCTTAATTCACAATTTAGACTAAACTTTGCCTTTTTTTAATAATTTTCCCAAAGAAAAATTATACTTTCTTAAACTAATATTCCCTAAAAAAATTGACCCAAGGTGCACCCCTACCCAGTTAGCCATATGCCGGAAATGTCATTCTCTAGGAATAATTTTTTCAAGAAAACTTTTACCCCAAATTCCAAAAACATTTAGGACAAGTTTGACTGCCACGAATTGTTTTTCATGATAAATTTGCATCTCCAAATGGAGATATGGTGAAGTTGGCTAAAAATCAGGAAAGAGAATCGCATAGACTATGTCTCAGGTGATAAGAAGTTGCAACAAAAAAAAAAACAGAAAAGGTCAATCGGGTTTGGGGTTTTGGGTAGAGTTTTTTGTTTCATGCGACTTCTTATCGCAGGAGACATAGTTTCTGGAATTTTCTTTCCTGATTTTTAGCCGACTTCACCCTCGTCTCCACTTTGAGATGCCGATTTATCATGAAAAACAATTCCTGGCAGCCAAACGTGCCCTTAAAGATAAAAGCTTTGGTTTCTGCAAGGAAATTGGTTTTGCACCAGCATCCCTCCTCTTATTAAACTTCTCAACTTGAGTGATTCGAGCTAGCTTGAATCACTCAACTTGAGTGAGGAGAGGGCCCATCTTGATCTTCTTCTTCTTCTTTGGACAGAACTTTTAACAGATGAGATGCTTCCCTCCCACAAAGCATCAAAACTAAGCTACTATATTTCACTAAATAAAAAGGAGAAAGTAGATAGTTGGTGAAATTTAGGAACAGACAATTTCCCAAAGAAGAAATAATATTTTTTTTTCCTTTTTTTATCTTTTCCATGTCGTTGACACTATGCCAGTGCTCGAATGACACGTGTAGAGATCTAGATTGTTCATCTGGTGGGGTCCATCATAGATAGGCCATAGTGGAAATCACACGAGGACGAATGATCTATAATAATCTGATCGGAGAGCATTTGAGAACCAGAGATGGAGAGTTTTACCAAGAAAAAAAAAAGATCACTAGAAAACAACTGGGAGTCGTTGGATCAGAGTAATAAGATTGCGCCATTAAGTGATGGATTAAGTTCACTAATACAGAAAAGTGAATACGTGCTTCAAAGAATTTATACATACAAACATACATCCATACATACATTAGAAATGTATAATGCTTGATGCTTGGACAAGTATATGTATGTCAATCTGAACCATCCAAATTGTGGGGCACACTTTAGAAGGGGAAACCAGAACCGTAATCCTGATGTATTTCAATGATAGGATGTTTCTAACCATCCATTTACACGACAAGCAAACGCCCACAAATCAGACGGTTCAGATCAATGTACATGCGATTTGTGCAGAATGAATTTTCAAATCATGTAAAATGGAAAATAATTGAAGGATGAAACCAGTCCAAAAACATGAGTTGCGGAGGATTCTTAGCTTGATCTGCTTTTGTTCTGAAACGTTAAAAAAACAAAAAAAAAACACAGGGCTTTGGCCTTTGAGTTCCTTAATAAAGAGGGGACTGTGGAACTCTATTTTCAAAATATTCCATCTACTACCACGAATCAAATGCCAGATTCTTAGCATATGCAAGCCTTTGAAATCAAAGTCTATATTGAAATCAAACATTTCTAAAGATCTCCCAAATATTCTATAATTTTTTAGAAGATTTATCTTACACTTCCATACAAAAGTCTAATAATATATAGATAGTATACTATACTATTTTCATAAAAAAAATGGTGCAGCCTCGAAAGAGGGGGTGTACACAAAAATAATTATCCAAGTTTGGATCTATTTGATTTGTGTAGTACACGAAGTGCACATTTTTATCGATGGTACGGTGTTTACACCGAATAATTGGTGCTCGCACTCGTGGAGAAATCATCTGTCATTAAATTAGACGGCTGTGAGCTGTGGGACACACTAGCTGGCTTTTGTAGGAAACTCTAACGTAAGGTAGAAAATGGGGAAATATTTTTATTGTGAGGCAATGTTTGGCAACCATGAATTTTTTTTTTTTTAGTTTACCAAGTGATGAGAGACGAGTATGGGGAGTGGGAAAAGGAGAGAATTGGGAAGGCATGAGTGAGGAGAGGGTGCAAAGTAGCTGAAAAAATGGAAAAGAAAAATTATACTTTCATAAACTAATATTCCCACAAAAAATCGACCCGAGTTGCACCCCTACCCAGTTAGCCATATACCGGAAAAGACATTCTCTAGAGATAATTTATTCAAGAAAACTTTTACCCAAGATTCCAAAAACATTTAGGTCAAAAGTTTGGCTGCGATGAATTGTTTTTCATGATAAATTGGCGTCTCCAAAGGGAGATGAGGGTGACGTCGGCTAAAAATCAGGAAAGAAAATCCCATAAACTATGTCTCCGGCATCGAGAATTTGCAAAAAAAAAAAAAAAACAAAACGGAAAAGGTAGATCGGGTTTTGAGTAGAGTTTTTTGTTTCTAGATTTTTAGTAACCGCGGAGACACAAGTTTCCTGTCTTTATCATCTCCACTTTGAGATGCCAATTTATCATGAAAAACAACTTCTGTCAGCCAAACGTACCCTTAAAGATAAAAGCTTTGGTTTCAGCAAGGAAATTGGTTTTGCACCAGCATCCCTCCTCTTAATAAACTTCTCGACTCGAGTGATTAGAGTTGGCGGACAGTTAAAAGAAGTCTAAACAAAAGCAAGGGTGCAAATATAAAAGAAGAGGTGTGAATATCTGATATCTTTAAGAGCTTTAGTTGTTATTTGCTGAAGGAACTCGACACAAGAGAGCACTTCACTAAATTATCAATAGAAATGACGACATGAAGCTCTTTGACAGTACAAAGTCCCACTTCCCTGGGAATTGGCTAGGGGTGCAACTCGGGTCGGGTTCAACCCGAACCCGATGGGTTGAACCCGAATTTGGGTTGGGTCGGGTTAAGTTTTTTTTTTTTAATCGGGTTGGGAAAAATCAACCTGAATTGAAAATCGGGTTGGGTCGGGTTGGGGTGTCGGGCAACCCGACCCAACCCGAAACCTGATTTCCAATTCTGATATGTATAAAATTTTCAAACGGTAGTGAATATTCCAATTTCCGGATTTTCTTCCATCTTTCCTATAACTATTTTCTAATTTCTATCTTTCCTGTATTTTACTATTTTCTAATTACCTAAAAATAAAATATATATGTATAAAAGGTTAAAAGAACCCTAACCCTAAGAACCAAAAACAAATGATATCTAGTGCTAGTTTGACTTCTAATATATAAATATTGCAGTTTGGAAGAACTACTTTTCATTGGTGCATGTTATCCCAAAGGTTCCCAACTACAGTATTGTAATGTTCTGCTAAATCAACCGAACACATTTCCCATTGAAGCTAGAAATGTGCTTAAATTTCAACATAAATTTATCCTTCAGTTACAAAGAGTTTTTATATGGTAGATGCCTGTGTAGGAATATGAGCAAAACAAAAAACAGTGGGCCGTTCTCACAAAAATAACTATGTGCTTTCTCTGTTTGTAAAAACATGTGCATGATGAGCGGGTCACCCCGACCCAACCCAACCCAACCCAAATTGGAAATCGGGTTGGGTCGGGTTGGAAAAATGGGTTCCTCGGGTTGGCCTCAACGCGACCCAACCCGACCTAAGTTGCACTCCTAGAATTGGCTAACAGATAGTGAGAGTTCTTTATGATAACCGCAATGACATTATTTTGAGAGAAATGCAAGTGAATTTGGCAGAAAGCCGGTGTCCGTCTTATTATTTAATTCATCTGACGTGGCAGTTCTCTCCTTCAAAAGTTAGCAGCGAAGTGACTTATCAAGAAATTGTCTTTTAGAGTTTAATCCCAAGCAACGTGGAATATTCATAGAGATTTCAGTTTCAAGAACCTCAGCATTAGAGACAGTCTTTTAGAGTTTAATCCCAAGTGGAGTTATCAGTCATTCAATTACTCAAACAAGTAGAGTTCCTTTGGAAATTCTTCTGCACACTGCTTTTCAAATCGTAACTGAAATCTTTAATCTTTTGGGAATTTAATATGGCAGCAACAAGTTGCTTCAGTAAGGCGGTAAAATCAAGGCAATTAATCACAATGGAATGGAAATAACCACGTGTTAAACCAATAGGAAACAGCACTGGACAGTTTAATTTCATTTTTACAAACAGACTTCAACAATGACATGTAAAGGCAATTCTGCAGGGACTATTCTATAGCTTCACTTCAGTAAACAGATTTAATAATCCAGGAATAAGAGGCTCCAAATATGTGACACAGGAACAGACATACCATCTATGGAGGATCCTAAATCGTTCTTTCCTATATGAAGAAGGGAAATTCATTTCCGAATCATCTTGTAAAAGGTTCCAGATGTGAATTTCTTTCGATTCGTTATTCCAAAACTCTTCATTAAATCCTTGGATTCAGGTAAAAGAAGGTAAGAATCCATGTAGGAACAACTTCCAATTGGTTGCAAATCCATCATTCCAGTATATAAAGTGCACAAACAGTAAATCCTTGATTTCACCTTCTTTTGCTGTTTTCTACCACGGATTGGAAGGGAGTCTTGATTGGGATGCAAAAATTCAATGATTTTGACGAATACCTTGAATTTCAAGGCAAGAAGACAGAATTTCCATGGAAGAGCTTGATTTCAAGCTCATCTCCCCACTTCGAGGAAATTGGCAAAAGGGAAATCTCTATGCAAGAGGTTTTCCCTCCAAAACCCTCTCTTAGATCTAAAAGCCCCTCTAATTCAAATTCAATTTTAAATTTCAAGAGCCAGCTTACAAAATGGTGAGAAATGGCCTTTTATAAGCAATTACAATGTAAAAAGACTAAAACACCCCTCTCTAAAGCAAAATAACTAAAATGCCATAACAACTAGAAAAATAACCGAACTACGCACAATTTAAGAGAAAGTCCAAGAAGGACATGAAAAAAATTAACTAATGATGAAGCTACCCTACTAACACAAGTAAAATAGTAACAAAAATGGCCCCACACTAATGGAGCAAGGTCGGATGCCTATGGGATAAGGGATGCTCCTGCAACACACTCCCCTCCTTGAGAGAACTCGTCCTGGAGATTGGATTTCATGCGGTTGAGAAGAGGGGAACGCCACTTCTTCCTTGGGCTCTAATGCCTTTACAAAGATGGAAATGACTTTTTTCCAGTACTCAACTCAACAAAGCCTTTGTCCCAAACTAGTTGGGGTCGGCACTTTTTTTTTTCCAGTACGATGCTAAGTCAAATTTGGGGATGTCGACCCACGACACATCGACATGCAGAATGTGAATGACTCACAGGAAACGTCGATGCGCACAGAACGTAAACGACGTCGTAGAATGCAAACGACTATCGAGACCAACAGACCATTCGATTAACTACAAAAACGACACAAACGAGCGTCAGTGATAGGGATAGGGAATTCAAGAGAGAGACTCACCTGAGAACATGAATTCATGTTTCCTTAATTCGATCAAGCAAGCTACAGCTAAGAAAAGTAAATGACAGTGCAGAAAAAGTAAATAATAAAAGATAAATGCTAAGACATGTTTTGTTTTTGGTTCTGGGACCTCTTCTTCTGAGGCAGTCATCTCTTTTTATAGCTTTTGTCTATAACTGCTCTTCATTGTCACATGTTCTCAGATATAGAACTTTTAATAATCATCGACTTAAAGCTCCATTTTCATCACGTTCCCTCATTTTCCGGATGACTGCTTTTCCCACCTTCTGGAAAACACCAGTTGGCCGGTAACTCCCTTGACCTTTTCTGGCCATGTCATCAACCAATAACTCGGTCTCTCGTGACCAATTTCAAAATTAAAAACTGGTGTAAACAAGCCCCGAGAAGAAATCCCAAAAATAGTATTACTTCTTCCACACTTTAAAACCCTTGTGAGTTTTCTGTTGAAACCTGAATCTAACCCCAAGAATAAAGGCCTAAAAAGTAAAAACGGGCACACTTTCCATATTTTAAAACCCTCGTGCGTTTTTGGGTTTTCTATAGAAACCTCATTACAAACCCAAGAAGGAACCCCAAAACCTACCCCATCATGCCGGTCCCAATCCTAAGAAGAATCAAAATTGCTTTGGTTGATAATTGGAAAAGTTCTTCTTTTCCATACATAGATCTATGCCGGCCGCTGGAATCAAACGAAGGTTGAAGGACCATTCGATTCATTAAGGGGCATAGATCTAGGCCTATTTGTTCGGTCAATCACCAAACCTCCCGGCTTTCAAGGACAATTATTTGTGTCTGGGTGAGGAAAGTAATGTATCATAAAAACTAATACGGAGGACGGTATAAAAATATTCAGCAGATTGAGTGGTGGTTTTGGTTGGAAGACTAATTTTTTACCTCTTGATTACCAAGGAAGCTTTCAAAGGCCCTGTTTGGTTCGTTGGGAGTGTAGTGGAAGTAGTAGTCAACAGGGAGGTGACAAGGATGGGAGATGTAAACCCGTACAGGTGTGGCTCTTTGGCTTAAAGTCTTGGGTATGCTCCCAAGAGATGAGAGCTCGAATCCCCCTGGGCTTGCCCGATGCGCGCAGTTTACGGGTGATTGCGCGCATCCGGAGGGAATTAGTCCCACTCTACAAAGTGGGGTGGGGACACCCTACGTCGTCAAAAAAAGAAGAAGGATGGGAGATGTGTAGAGTTGTCTAGAGGAGAATAGGGGAAGAGTGGTAGTGTGTTGGGTTGGGCGTCAAACTATGTGGAAAATGTAGGGGTGTCAGTACCAAAATAGATAGTAGAAGAGAGAGAAAGGGAAGAGAGAGAAAGAGAGAAAAATGTAATGATTACACAAGACAAGACATATTCTACTCTCCTCCCTTCTAAAATCCACCAAAATGAAGGTTTTCCATTGGAAGATTAGTAGGGGGGACAATCCCGCCACGTAGGCGCCTAAGAAAAAAGATAATAATGATGTCCTATCCATGTCTTGCAGTCAAATGGAATTTGAGCTCAAATTTGGCAACCAAACAACATGTGGAGTTCCCTATTCCAGGAAATGCCCAGCCGTCTTCCACATTTTTTGCAACCAAACACAGCCAAAAGGAATGGTCACTGCAAGGGCCCATGGTTGATTGACTTGAACATTTATGATCCTGCCTTTCTACACTCTGGATTCATCTAAGACAATGTTCACAAGTTAGTCTTTGGAGTCCTTGAAGGAGGAGGAGAAGAAAGTTATGTGAGAAGGGTGGAAGAGGAAGGGCGTGAGAGAAAGGTGGGTAGAACAGTGGGTCCAACATCGATTGAGCAGTAAGTTCCAGCCATAGTCACGAGCGCAGTCCTAGGCTTTGAGTTACCTAGTCACTTCAAGAAACAGACTAGGTACAACACATCCTATCTCGCATGGGCAATAAGGCCCACAAATAGGCACCTAGGTGCCTAGTCAACCGCCTAATGACAACAATGATATGGACAGAACTGGTGGTGGTTAAACATAAGAGGTTTATTGTTTCTCAAACCAAGCCCATCTGATACCATGCACACAGGAGGCATCTAACTAATTAATCTACATAGTATTGTTCCACTACCCATTCTTTCCACGGTGCATATGATGACAGATCCACAATTTCAAGCACGCATGGCATACTTAACTAGGAACCCTATACCACCATGCCATCCCTATAACACAACTAGGTCATTAAATTGTGTTGCCACATATACCTTAGTGGGAGTTGTTCCACCACTTGTTCTAAAGTTCCCAATGGTAACAGATTCCCAGTTTCAAGCATCTGCCCATGCCAAACTCAAGTTGGGACCCCTATACCACCATTTCACCCTAGATCATTCAATTGTGGCACCACACATAATAATACTACAAAAGAAACACATACAAAAACCAAAGAAGACACAGGCAACATTTGAAAGGAAACGAATAGCTTTATTGCATATAGAAAATAGGGCCAAGCTGGGAAAAATGTTACCAAATAGGCGACAATTTGGCCGCAAATAACCCTAACAACTCCCAAATTCAAACCAACGTATTTGAAGAGTGCCTTACCTCTTAGACATTAGACATTGACGAATACAAAAGTTATTGCCAAAAGAATGTCTAATCCACAATTCCCCATACCACTGTGATATCTTTCCTAATGTGTGGTGGTTCTCAAGGCTTACCAAAATCCCTCCTGTCCAGAAGATATTAACTTGATCTGACAATGTCACACACCAATAAGTCAAGCAATGCTATGGTCATAACAATTGGAGTAAAGCTCCTACTCGGCTTCCATGATAGACAATACAATTAAGTAAATTGCATGTTTCTCCTAATACAAATCACTCCCCTCCCAAGTAAAAGGGTGATCATGTGCATATTTCCTTGTGATGGTCATCAAACAAAAGAGCATTGCGATGTCTCTGCAAATATAAATTATTCTTGGCTTAGTCATCCTCCTTACTTCTTGTCCTCCAACTCAAGATTACTTAGGTATAGACTCATAACAACCACCATCTAACGAAAAGTTGACTTTCAAAAGAGCGAATACGTAACACTAAAAATATTGTGGATTTAATGATTTTCCGTATCTTTGCTTGAATACAAGTCCAAAGTCAATATGAAGCAAGAGATATTTGGTTTTGACGTCTCTTTAACAATTTATCTAGAAGGAACCATTCAGCAAAAATAAAAGTCACTTGACCTATTTCAAGTAATGTTGATCATGTCCACCTCAGAATCAAATGATAATTATGGGGTAGTCTTGGATGCCAGCGAAATACCATTCAATTTATTATGTCAGTTGATACCAATTGTTCCTAGTGTCATGTGTCTCAGAAATGACAAAAGAGGTTACAAAGCAAGACAAACAGAAGCCTATTAAGTATCTTACAGAATTATACTGTTAACTTACCAACTTCTCCAAAAGCTTAAGCTGTTGGAGAAAGGCATTATTTATCTTTTATACTTTAACACTCCCACGCACGTGTGGCCCACTTGGCAAACACGGGCACATGTGGTCCCACTTTGGGCTGACCATCGCATGTGGATTTTTGCTATCCAGGAGGTTTGAACTCGAGACCTTTGGCTCTGATAGCATGTTAACTTACCTACTTCTCCAAAAGCTTAAGCTGTTGGAGAAAGGCGTTATTTATCTTTTATACTTTAACATATACTAACATAAGATGCCCAATAGAATCATAAGGATTAGAAGTAATTGGCATAGAATCTATGAATAAAGAGAATCCAATGTGAGAATCCAATGTTATAGTGGAGACTATTAATTTAAGAAAAACAGTTGTACCATTTCCTAGAGGAGATATGGGTCAGGCTAAAATATGCACAAAAGATACAAGAAGAAAAATGATTTTAAAGCTACACAAGTTGATTGATTTCATTATCTGCAACTGCAAATCTGAAAAGCAAATTTTGGTGAAGCAACATGCGGAAGCTTGAAAGGGAAAGAGGCATTACATGAAACCATATTTGACACTTCATTTCTTGGTGCATGCTAAGCACATTAGGTTCCAATATGTATCTTGGATAAGCTAATATTGCACAGGAAATCCTATACATGATTGTCTAACCAGGCTAGAAGACAATCATAATTGAAATTAGTATGAGAAAAAAGAAGCCAATTTAAAGGGAGAAGATGTAGCATGAAGGCGGTAAATTACGAATCTAGGAACATAAAACATTTTCTATTCAAGAAAAGGAAGTGATCTCGTTCACATATATTGCATACATTCAAAAAACCACATGAACTGTATACTCTCAAATCAACCCTAGTGGTAATGTGGTATATATCATAAAAAATGTATACTCCAAAATGCTCTCTCAAATCATCAAATTCACAATATTACCATACTAGCCAAAAATAGGTAAAGGGCAGAATTGAAAAAAACAAGGCACCTGCTATTCAGAATCATCAGAATTATCAGAAGGAGTGAATACTTCCTCACCATCACTCTCTTCTTCACCATCATCAGATGGGTTTGCATCATCATATTCATCATCCCACGGGCCTCGAAAGTCCTCGATCCTGTCACACTTTTGCTCAATATTATCCTCCATCTTGACATTCCAACACCCTTGAATGTCAAGATGGCGGAGGGCCTTGCACTTTGTAAGGATTGCATCAAGCCCAAGATCACTGAAAGAGCCATATGCAAGGTCAAGGTGAAGTAGTGAAGGCATTGTCTCTGCCACAGCCATTGCCTCTCCTTCCTCAGCCGGGTTCAATGGAGCATCTTGGCCGGATGGGAACTCCGGCGGGGGCATGTTCCTTCTCAGGTGAACCAAAAACTTGCAGTTCTTCCCCAATGCTTCAAGACTTTTGCATGTGATCTTCACGCAGTTGCTGATATCCAAGACAGTCACTGTTGCAAGTGATTCTGCATGCTTCTCGACCATCCTGTCAGTAACGTCGCTCATAGGAATCTTCAAGACCGTCAAGAACTTCCCACTGCAACCAGGAAGATTATAGATAATTATGGTCTTTATTCCCACAGAAAATTATTAATTTCGAATTTCCCATTTCTGCAGCCAATAAGAGGAGCTCATGCAGGAAATTTTTTTCTCATACTGACTTTTTTTAAAAGCATAGGGAATATGAGAATCACAGAAAATTACCATATGGAGCTAGATTGGTGAGATGTGAAAATGAAATTTCTATAATTCCCACAAGATTTGAAAATATAAACCTAGATCACCACAGATTTTGATATACTAGCTAACAGTAGATGGTGTTTACCATCAAAACTTAGCCTGTCTTTGGTATTCTTACATACAAATCTCCATTAACCTTCAAGTCATCATTGAAATGCTAAATTGCCACACTCATCGTATGTGAAAATAAGGAATCCTAACTTTGGACGATATATGGATTAGGTGAGCTACTCCTAAGAATAACAAAATATTAAGAGGAACAATGCAACACAGTGCACTCTCATACTTTAGTGAGGCGCATCCCTACAGTACAAATTGGTTGATACCACAGCGTTGAAAGATACAGAACGCCCGGCCGGTGGGGTCACCTAGATCTTGGCCAAAATCAAACTGAACAGACAATCCTAACAATCAATCAAGATCAATCACAGGGAAGCTAAAATTCACTGGCAACAATATTTTCTATAGTTGCGAAACTGGGAAGCGAGCATGAAAAGCAATGTGGGGAGCAAAAGCGGGGAGTGAGAATCAAAATACACTAAGGCCACGTTTGGATACCCAGAAGATTTAAATTTGGATTTCTCACATTTGCAGTTGAGATTTGGAACTGGATCGGATCCTACAATTTCCAAATCAGCTACAACAGTGGAAAAAAAAAATCTGATTTTCAAATCTTTTCTCCGAGACATTATTTGGAAATCCATATTTGTGGCAATTACCTTCACCCTCGCTGCTCCTCAACCCTGCTGCAGCAACAGCAAGACGTCCCTCGCTCCCTCTCTCGTACAACATGAGCATGAGGATTGATGTATTTGGTATCCAAAACTCAAATTCAAATCCAAATCCAAATACAAAAACATGAGGTATCCAAACGTGGCCTAAGATAAGTAAAGGGGAAATATGTGGGAAGCGTTGTAGAAAGTCAATATGAAGCATGTAATAAGCCTTGTTAGAAATGAACAAAAAACATATAGAAAGGGAAGGGTCTATACAGGGGCGGAGCCAGGAATTTACACTTTGGGGGGGGAGCACCCCCATGCTATATATAGATACGCCCCTGGGTCTATAGTAGGTTAGGAGAGGAAAGGTTAATGTAGGTTAGGCTTATAAGTAATAAAGATGGCTCAAGTAATTAGGATTAAAAAAATAGAAATTTTATATGTTTTATTTTTGTAGATTTAATATTAATTGTTTTTGGGAAAAAAATCTTTAGTTTTATTTGACGCTTAAGATAAGACGCCTTAAGTTTTAAATACAATCTTTGGCATTCTCGAAAGGAGAAAAAAATATTTATAGAGAAACAATCACCTAATAGGAAGTGTATTCTTAATTAAGTGAAAATGTATACGAAGGGCGCTTGCCTAAATTTGGCAAGCGGGAAGAATTTAGCTTTGAAACGCTTCCTTAAGCTATGTTTGGTTGCACGTAGTTTCCTTGTAGAATAGTGGTGAATTAAAGCTCAAGTAGTCAATAAAGTATTTTCCTTGTGTGTGTGTCATTACAAAAATAAGGGGTTAGTAGGGGTGTCATTACCAATAGAGAGAAAAGTGTCAAATCCTTTAGAAAAAAACAAGGGGGTTTTGCAAAAGAAGTCTTCTACTTTGCTTTATTTGCAAGAAGAGTCTTCTAGCTCGACTATTTGCAAATAGAGTGAAATGATATTCCCACACCCTTGATTCAAAACTTCATTGACTGTCATGGGTATTTTGGTCTTTCCACATATAAAGACAGTTTGGTCTCTATAGAAGGGAAGTGATAAATCCGCCCCTATTGATTACTTGGGACACCCAGCAGTAGTTTAAGTGGCAGTCAGCCCAATTGAATACTGACATGAAGTACATCAGCCCCTCTCCAATCATTGAGACACTTGGCAATCAGCCCCATTGAATCCTTCCGACGTGAAGTACACATCAGCCCCCTCTGCAACCATTGATACACTGCTGGGTGTCCCAAGTAATCAAAAGGGGCGCATATATCACTTACTACCATGGGTATTTTAGTCACAAACTGATGGCATGACCTGATTTGCAACAACGTGATTAGACTCTATTTGCACGTTGTCAAACTATAAGAATCTTTTTGCAAATAAAGCGAAGTAGAAGACTTCTTTTGCAAAAACCCTAAAAAAAAAAACTTTTTGCTGGGCACAAAAGTCATGCCACATGGGCAAGCAAGGGCAGACAAGTAAATTAAAGTTTGAATCAAAACATGCAACCAAACATGTCTGCCTAGGAATTTTTTTTAATGATAAATTAGTATCTCCAAACGGTGAGAGAGGCATAGGGTGGGGGCAATAGAAGGAGAGATTTGAGAGGAATATACTAGTTTCGTGATTTTTGTTTCCTGATTTTTAGCCACTCCACCCTGGTCTTTACTTTCGAGACACCAATTTATCATGAAAAACAATTCACGGTAGAGTAGCAAAAGGTTGTCCTAGGTAACCATTGCATGTCTACTCAGGTAGGACCGATGAAAAGTGAGAAGTGGGCCCATGAGAACACCATCCCCAGATTTGACCAGAGATGAAGCCCACCACCGATGTGGTCAGATCTAGGGTTAAAAATAAAAACCTTCAAACCCAGATTGAGAAAAAAAAAAAAAAATCGAAAGAAAGTGAGAAGAATTAGAATTAGAATTAGGGATTTGGAAGACTCAACGCATTGGCGACAAAGGAGAAGGCAATATCACCGAGCTTATATGCAGAAAGACTCCTCAGCGTCCCCCTGCTCCGGCGAACCAATCGCCGGACGGCAAAATCGATGTCTTTGGTGAGGTTTTTCCGGCGGCACCACTGCTCTATGTCTATGTGGGCCCAGCAGTAGGGCCCAGCCACGGCCTCACGCCACGATTGGCAAACTAAAGGGACGGATTTCAGCATCTCCTGAAGTGGGATTCGGACGAAGATCTGAGCCAAAATCTCAGGGTTCAGATTTTCCCACGTGTCTCCGCCATTGCTGCTCGTGCGGAGGACCTTCTTCTTCTCCATTTCTTCTCTCCTTTTTTCTGATTTTTGCCCCTTTTTCGTGGTTGTAGTAGCCTCTTTGTTTTTTGTTTTTTTATAGCGGTGGAAGCACGTGCGAAATGACGGGCATGTGGCATTCTCACGTGACATTTTCCATTTTCCGTTCTTTTGACTTCTTTCCGAGAGCAATAGAGCAGGAGGAGATCATCCCATGTTTCCAGCTTCAAGAAATCTTGGCGGGAGAGATTTCTAAAACCTCGATTTCTTACTTAAAATCTAAGAAACTCTGTCGCAACAACAACATATCTTTTACACTGTTTTCAAACTACAACCTGGATTCTAAAATCGGTACCCAAACAGACACCGAAAATTCTTGAGTGTCAAACATAGTTAGACACTGATTTATCATGAAAAATAAATTCCTGGTGGCCTAGGAAGATATAAGGGTGAGATCAGCACCCTTGTATTTTTGTAATGGCACACCTCACGTGGTGTAAAGCGTATATAGTTTAATATTTTTTTACAAACCAAAACAATTTAAATTGATTGTGCCCAAAAAATCATTTCCATAGGATGATGACCTTAGCTGTCCGATCTGTAGAGGAACAGCATTTAATGGAACCCACTATAGATCGAACGTCTACAATCATCCTAGGGAATTAATTTTTTGGGCCTAGTCTATTTACGTTGTGGCCCATCAAATGAACGGTTTGGATCATCCTATGGTGTGGCTGTATGAGAGTAAAAATTCTACCCATTTTTAGGTTATGGGAAATCCAGGTTGGGCCCATTGGGTGAGCGGCCTAGATGACTGATTGAACCATTCAGATGCCTCTGAGGTTTATTACATAATGAGATAGACTTCATCTTCGGTTCGAGCAACTACAGCCGTTGATTTCATGGCCATCAGGGCAGCCGACATTGATTAAAGTTCTAATATCATCCCATCTGGACCAACAGCAGTAAGCCCATCTTGTGGTTGCCTACTAGATCAATCGGCCCAAACATGTATGTGTGGCAATTGGGCATATCGTTTAGAAAATAATCATAATAAATAGCAATTTATTTTGATAATATAGTAGTAATTTACATGCAAATATTTAAAAAATATATATATATATATATATATATCTATTTTATATCACGGGTATTAATCGTGGGATACCCACTTCAATCGACGGCTTAGGATCATCCAAAACTAATTTTCAGTATTGCCATTAAATACCCCTTTGAGATAAAAGTAATAGCACCGGGCTAGAAAGCCTGCTCTAATCAAATACCAGTCGACCAACGTTCTTTATCTCTTCTTACATCTTCTCACATGGTCTTTGATTCTAAGCAAAATCACAAGCCATTTGAAAGCCTATGTTCTGCCTCAACCCCAACCTACACCCAAAAGGTTTGTATTTAATAGTATCCCTTAAAACAGAATAGAATACATATGGCACTTTAACCTTAGAAGGCTGCAGCTTCCAGTCATTCACTTAGCTCCTTTACCAACAACAAATCAACTTCATAGTAAGAAAAACGTGTCTTAAATCCCCATGGAATATCAGTTTGGTTGCGCCTAGGTAGTAGTGAACTAGAACTAGAACTAGTCAAAAAATAATAATAAGGGATTTGCTAGCGTCCATCATAGAAGGCATTTCGAAGATGGTATGTTGCATCTGACAGTAGCCACCTCGTGAATGAAGACAAAATCTGCTGAGAAGTGAGCCTCTGTGGCTGCTGTCAGAGTAGAGTAGTGGTAAGTAGTGTTTGGTTGTCAAACGAAGTAGTTACCTGGTGCGGAGTGTCATTACAAAAATAAGGGAGCGGCAGGGCTGTCATTACTAATAGAAAGGGAGGATTCAAAAAATGAGAGAAAAGAAAAAAATTCCAAGACTCCACTGGCAAAAAAAACTTGCTTTTTTCAAGTACTTTAGTGGGGGACAAAAGTTCCCACAAAAGTTACGCCACCTGGGCAAACATGGGAGAGACAAGACAAGTAGTCTCCTTGTAGTTTGAACTTTGAATCAAAACATGCAACCAAACAGGAAAAGTAGATGAAGTGGCACCCAAAAATGGGTCAAAACAGGCACTAAACCCCAGAATTGTGCAGCTAAAAAGACCTTTATTTTTTGTTCCTGGTACTATGAATAGCTTTCGCCATATCTACTGCAGAATCACCCCGTTTTATGATGCTCTCTAGCACTCCGATTTTTTCAGTTAGCGCTGCAGCATTCGAGTTGGTGGACTGAACTAACTTGTCAGCGGTCTCCAGGGCAGAACATAACTAGAACAAGCATGGAATTTAGTCAGAATACCTGAAAAAGAAGCCTCGGTGCTTTGTGAAGCAAGAATAGGTATTCTCAAGTCCAAGTCAATACCTTTAGTGTAAGAACTGTCCATGAGTGGTCTGTTCCCTCCAATGCCTTATTCAACTGATCATAGTTCTCCTGATGCAAGTAATGCAAAACATGATTTTCATCCACAAAAATTCAAAGCAATGAAACCTTCAGTAAAATGCAACTACACAGAAGGGGTAAAACACAAGATCTCAAAATCAGGTGAATTTACTGCTGCATTTCCAGAGCTTATAGGGTGCAAAAACTGCTCCTTTCTTAGGTTTTGGGTATTGGGCTAGGCCAAAGTCTAAACAAAACTAGCATCCTGTTGAGGGAGTCAACAGACTCCTTGAAGTGCTGAACTCAATGTTGAGAAATGGTTTCATATGCTATCGGATTTATGGCATGGAGACCCCTCATATGTTTCATGAGGTGAATGGTGCAGTGGATGATTTGGAAATATTGTAGTTGACCTTCCAGAAGCATCTATCAGAGAAAAACTCCCCCCCCCCCCCAAAAAAAAAAAAAACAAGAAGAAGAAGAAGAAGAACATTGTGTTGCTTAACTTCTATTTTCCAAAAATGAAAGAATTTTTTATTTGGAAGGCAACGAGATTTTATTGCGAAAGAAAAGTACACGCCAACGATTAAAATCCCACCAGGGGACAAGGTGTCCCATAGGGCCATAGGGATCATAGCAAAACAAAGCAAAAATCATACCCAATCAATTTTTTTGACTACCCTACGCCTTGCCTTCGGTATAAAAGGTACTGAAAACAACTGGTTCACTCTTATCCGCCCCTTAGCCACTTTATCTACTTGCTCATTAGTAGACTTCAACATATGTCGGAGTTTCAGGTTTACTTTGTAACATAGATCAATAATGTCAGCAAAGGCACTGACAAAAGGCACTAACAATGACCGGTTCACTCTTATCTGCCCCTTTAGCCAGTTTATCAGTTTGCTCATTAGTAGACCTCAACATATGTCGGAGTTTCAGGTTTACTTTGGAACATAGATCAATAATGTCAGCAAAGGCACTGACGATGACCAGTTCACTCTTATCCGCCCCTTAGCCAGTTTATCCGCTTGCTCATTAGTAGACCTCAACATATGTCGGAGTTTTGGGTTTAATTTGGAACATGGATCAATAATGTCAGCAATCACTCCCGCTAGCATCCATGGAATCATTGATCTTTTTGTTGCCCAACAGTGATGATTGCGAAGTTTGCTTCAATGACAAAGGGTTCTTGAAAGGAGTTGGTATACAATTTTAATCCTCAAAATGGCGCTCTAGCTTTCGCCTCATTAGAATCACGCACACCAATCGATCTAGAAAAGGAGAATAAAGAACACTCATCCAAATTTCAAAGATGCCTGATACCTGCCCAACCTGGATTGCCTTTAGAACTCCCGTCAAAGTTAAACTTGATCCTTCCACTGGGGGGCGGAAACCACTCTTGAATAGATCTAATTTTCCTACCTTTCTCTAGAATATATATTTTTTTAATATGATGAGAATTTTATTAAAAACAAGGAAAGGAACCAGCAACCGTGTTGGTCGGGGAAACACAAAGGATATCCAAAAGAGAGAAAGAAAAACAAGGAAACAAATTAGGGAGGGAGCTCATCAAAGATCTCCATGCTCAGTCTAGTAACTCCTGAGCGGGCAAGGTGATCCACCTCGCCATTTTTTTATCGCCGCACGTGCTGAAAACAAATCGGAAAACCCTCCACACGATCCCGAATCGCATCAATTAGAGATGCAAACCTCCAAGGATGAGTTTGACTACCGTCCATCTACCTTATAACATTGAGGGAATCTCCCTCCACTAAAAGTATGGCCAAGACGCTGCTATCGGAAAGCCTTGTTCCCTGCAACACCGCCCTTACCTCCTGACGCAGGACGGATCACACTTGTATGGGGTTATCTAAAAAATGGAATGAGGGAAACAAACTATCAAGTTTTGGACGTCCAGGCATATAAAACTGATTGTAATGAAAGTGTAGTATATCGATTCTGGACAGCATGCGACTCATATGATTCAACCATGAAAATATGATTAAGCGGTAGAGAATTTAAGATTATCCAAGAGTAGATTCTCATAAAACAGAAATTTCAGCAACCCACTAAAATGCATTCCAATCCCACATACAAATCACACAAGGTCTCAAAACAATTGTAATATGCCTGTGAGGAAGATTCTGGACCTCCAACAGGGTTTTGGGTAGGTTTCGAAGTATGCAAACACAAGCCAAGAGGTTTTCAAAGGATACCAGGATGGTGTAGACTATGATGATAGGGAATATGGTGAAACGGAAGAGTAAAAACAGTGACTAGATTAGGGAAAAATTCCTACGAGTTTTATGATAGGTTTGGGCGGGTGCAGATATATGCCAGAAAGGGGCACAAGGTATTATTGTATTAACGGGTTTGAATGGTGTTTCTAAGCCTGGAGAAAAATTTTATTGGTATTCTAGGGGTTTGGGGCAGAAGATAGCCGAAAAAGAAAAATACAAGATAGGTTTAGGGTTACAGGGAAGGTGGTTTATGGGAGAAAAAACTAAAAGAGGAGAGAAGAATAGTAAATCAATAGATGAGAAGTAATAAAAGTATGCTACCTAAATTGTATGTCATGGAATTTCTTTCTCTAATTCCATCTTAGGACTATCACCGGTCTAAACCTTATTTTCCATTCCATCAGTGATTTTATTTTAATTCTTGTTATCCACACTCACTCTTTCTTCAAAAAATAAACCATACTTGTTCTAAAAGCCTATTTGCTTAAGTTCCTGTTGTTAGCTCTGTATAAATCTCATACATCAATCATTGAGAGATGAAAGGCAGTTTATCTTGGATTTTTGTGAGAAAAAATGAATATCAAAAGCTAGAAAACATCACTTCATGATCTAAAATATTTTTAACCAAAAAGATAGAAATAACAGATCAGGTCCCTACACTTTTATGTCTCAAAGTCTTCATTCAAATTACTAGGAATGATAGTATGAGTATGCTTGGACAATTAGCAATGCTGACATTGAAGATTACCTGAAGAACCAAAAATACATAGAACTAATAAATGTAAAAAAGATAAGGTTGAATCTCTCAAGAATAGAGCCAACTAGACAAGCTCTTTATTGTCACTCGCATGGAACGAAATTTTATAGCAGTGTGATCCAAAAGAGTCACAACCTCCACCAATCCTCAACTTGGCAGAGAACACCGTGACTAAGAATAAGGGCATGCTACAATGGACATTTTTTTTCTGAAAGGAAATATTTCTTATAAGACGATTAACAAACATGAGAAGAGATGGCCTTCTCGAGATTGGGTGGTATAAAAGTCTAATGAAGCGGAAGTTTTATGCTAAAGTGTGGAATCAAGCCGTTGACTTCAATTTTATAGGGCACTTGGTAATGAAGGAGACTCCCTTAATATTATTAGATGAATGATTTACAAGATAAAGTAGCCATGGAGGTTCATGGATGCTATTAAAGAGGCTTTTGACTATATTGCGGATCATCAGATTTCCTTTCGTCATATCCGTTGTGTGAGGCTAATGCAGAGTTGTCTCCTTAGCACACATCTCTAGCACAGTTTCAAAACTCCCCCACATCACCGTGGACGCCCCCGAGTCAACTCCCTTTTACAGTGGCCGCGTTCCGTGTTTTGTCGTGGCCACGTTCCACGTTTTGAACTACAAAGTCAATAAAATAAAAACTCCTTCGACTCTCCAGAGCACTCGGCCGCATCAACCAAGTACTTGACCATGTCGTGCCAAGTCGACTAGGAATTTCTTCGGCCGCGTTTTGATACGCAAAATACTGGTCTCCAAGCCTATCTGTGACCATCTTGGCTATTCCTTATTTTATTTTCTTTCTTTGTAAATCCTTTTCTCCATTGAGAGAGAGAGAGAGAGAGAGAGATTATTAGAAAAATCAAAGTGTAAAAACAGAATAAAGACATATAGAGGATAAAAATTGGATGTGAGTACTGTCAGGAAGTCTATCCCCGGCAGGTCCAGAACAATAACTCTACACTAGAGGCCTTACGATTAGACAGTTATAACTTGAACTGCCTTACCAGATGATAGCAGCAAGCAACACTGCATTGATAGTGGAAGATACTAATCTCTAACTGGCGGAAAATGAATGCCCTATTAGATTTAGTAGATGGTCAAACTGTAGATAATCCAGCACTTAGAAGCAGAAATCTTCCTCATGGTGCCAGTCCCATGATGTTCCCAAAGAGGCAGAAAGCGCTCCCATGACGTTTTCAACCTGCTCATATTATTCCATCAATTCCGCCATCACGAACTTCCTTGCATCAAACTCCTTCAACTCTTTAAAGCAATGTTTAAAAATGTGAATGCGGCGCGGAACGCGGCCGAAGAAAATCATAGTCGACTCGACATGACATGGTCGAGTACTCAGTTGACGCGACTGAGTACTCGGTTGTCGCAGTCATAATTCAGAAGAATCAAAGGAGATTTTATTAACTCTGTATTGCAAAACGTAGAAAGCGGATGCGGCGCAATGCAGAATGTGGCCAAGTTAAAAGGGAGTCGACTCGGAGGGAATCGACGCGGACGTGGGGTAGTTTTAAAACTATGGTTTAAAGTACTTCATTGGAGCAAGCACAAAGGGGTCTTCATGGAGCGAGAGAGGGCACGAAAAATGAAGATGGGTAGAAATTACTACTTTTTATGTACTTAAATTGAAAGATATATATAAAGATGATTAGAAATTACAATTTTTTGATGTACTTGAATTTTGAAATACATATAAAGAAAATCCGATGTCTCCTACGTTAAAGCTACAGATGTGTCGAAAGCGACTCGTAATCCGCGGATCAGGAGTAGAAATTGCTCCAGGGGAAGTGCTCAGCGAACGCCCAGTTGTAAATGAAGATTCTCTCTTGGAATGTTAACGGATTGGGGTCTTTGGAAAAAAAAGCACAGGTCAAGGAAATAGTTAAAAAGAACAAACCAGATTTAGTTTGTATTCAAGAAACAAAAATGGGGGAAGTCAGCAGTGCTCTGATCATGAGTTTAGGTGGAAATTCCGATTGGGAGTGGATTTTTTTGGCATCCGAAGGTGCTGCCGGAGGTATTTTGGTCATGTGGGATCAATCAAAATGGGAGATCCAGGATTCTTGGGTAGGCCAGTTTTCCGTCTCAATAGTTCTGAGACAGCTGGGTAATAAAGAAGTGGTTACCTTCTCGGGAGTTTATGGTCCAACAGAGGGGTCGGCCAAGAGACAGTTGTGGGAGGAACTCACCCTGGTTAGGAGTAAATGGGGGCACCCGTGGTGTCTAGGGGGAGATTTCAATGAAATTAGAAGAGTCGAAGAAAGGCTGGGGTGTCGCAGAACATCCCAAAATATGTCTGAGTTCTCGGATTTTATTGCTGATAATGAACTGATTGATATCCCTCTTATGGGGGCTAAATTCACTTGGTCCAGGAGCTCCAGCAAGAGTCGCCTAGATCGATTTTTGTTTTGCTCTGGATGGCTTTCATTGTTCCCGGAGGTGTGTCAGAAAGCGATTGTGCATTCTGTTTCTGACCATTGCCCTCTGTTGTTGGATCCAAGATTAGAGTCCTGGGGTCCGGCTCCCTTCAGATTTGAGCTAGCCTGGTTAGAAATCCCTAACATGGTAGAGAGATTGGGGGGGTGGTGGGAATCATACAATGTGGAAGGCGCCTCAGATTGGATTATAGGAGCGAA
The DNA here is from genome assembly GCF_043159265.1 of Tasmannia lanceolata. NCBI lineage: Eukaryota > Viridiplantae > Streptophyta > Magnoliopsida > Canellales > Winteraceae > Tasmannia > Tasmannia lanceolata. The sequence continues at coordinate 4,080,581 of NW_027518693.1, forward strand.
ACTCCGTCATGTTAAAAAACAACTTAAAGAGTGGAATTCTCTCCGTCTAGAGGCTCTTCAGGAGCGCAATATTTGGCTCTCAGCACGCATCCGAGAAATATCTATGGCTGATGAGGAAAGTCATGCTACAGAAGATGACTTGACGGAACTGGGTAAACTAAAAGAGGAACATAAAGGCTGCATACTTCAGGCAGAGATCTCATGGAGGCAGAGGTCCCGCGTTCTTTGGTTAAAGGAAGGTGATAAAAATACGGCCTATTTTCATAATATGGCCAGTGCCAGGCGTCGAAACAATAGAATCGAGGTATTAGAAGTGGATGGATCCCTATCTTATAGCAAAGAGAAGATTACATTGGAAATCCTAGATTTCTACAAGCAATTATATTCTGCAGATGATATAGTGCGGCCGAGGCTCGACGAGGCGGTTTTCAATTCTCTTGATGATGTTAGTTCTATGGGGATGGAAAGCCCGTTCTCAGAGGAGGAGGTGGAGAAGGGGGTTTTCTCGATATGCCGTGATAAAGCTCCGGGGCCAGATGGATTCTGTCTCGCTTTCTTTCAGTCATGCTGGGAGTATGTGAAGGGCGACATAATGGCTTTTTTTCGAGCTTTCCACGCAGGCATGGTGCTGGATCGCGGCACAGGTGCAACGTTTATTGCTCTAATCCCAAAAACCAATGGAGCAGTGAGAGTGTCGGAGTTTCGTCCTATTAGCTTGGTTGGATGTCTGTATAAGCTCTTGTCGAAAGTTCTGTCGGAACGGTTAAAGAGGGTTCTTCCATCTCTCATTTCAGAGAATCAATGTGCTTTTGTAGCCCAGAGACAAATATTAGATTGTGCACTAGTGGCCAACGAAATGGTGGATTGGATGGCACGATCGGGTGAGCAAGGAGTAATTTGTAAGTTGGATATGGAAAAAGCATATGACAGGGTCGATTGGCAGTGTTTAGACTATCTTCTTCAAAGAATGGGCTTCGGTGAGAAGTGGAGAGGGTGGATCCGAAGTTGTTTATCTTCAGCATATTTTTCCGTCCTCATTAATGGCTCTGCTAAAGGATTCTTCAAATCGTCCCGAGGCTTGCGTCAAGGGGATCCTTTATCTCCCTTTCTCTTCGTTATTGTTGCGGAAGCCCTTAGCGTGTTACTAAAGAAAGGGCAAGTGGAGGGGCTGATTTCCGGGGTTAAATGTGGTGTCAATGGAGTCGAAGTTTCGCATTTGCAGTTTGCGGATGATACTCTCCTTTTTAGCTCTCCCTTGCCCTTAAAGATTCTTAATCTTAAGGCTATTCTTAGGTGCTTTGAATTAGTGACTGGGCTCCGATCGAATTTCTCTAAATCCAGACTTTATGCGGTGCATCTAAGCGAGGAAGGGGCCTCTCGACTCGCCAGTATTATGGGGTGCTCGTTGGATAGTCTGCCGGCATCTTATCTGGGCTTGCCTTTAGGTATAGGGAGACCTCCTAAAGAGGCTTGGGTTCCTATTGTGGAACGTATCGAACGTCGTCTTGATACTTGGAAAAGGAAATTGGTATCTAAAGGAGGGAGATTAACATTGATCAAGGCCGTTTTGGCCAACATTCCCCTCTATCAGTTATCCTTATGTAAATGCCCTGTGTCTGTGATCAAGCGTATAGAACAAATTCAGCGCAGATTTTTGTGGGGGGGATCTGATAAGAAGCGGGTTCTGGCCTTAGTGAGCTGGGAAGAGGTGTGTAAGTCAACCAAAGGCGGAGGCCTCGGAATTAGAAGGATAAAACAGGTAAATCAAGCACTGATGGGAAAATGGTTGTGGCGGTTTGGCGAAGAAAAAAACAGATTGTGGGTCAACGTCATCTCAGGGAAATATGGGGCTGATTCAGGGGAGTGGGTATCTCTCAACAGATTCAACAAACCTGGAGTGACATTATGGCGTGATATCAGATGCATTATCCCTCAATTTGATCTCGGAATTAGATTCCGTGTGTATTCCGGTGACAGAATTTCTTTTTGGCTCTCAAAATGGTGCTCGAGCTCCCCATTAAAAGATTTATTCCCGGACCTTTTCTTAGTCGCGGCGGATAAGTCAGCTTTAGTGAAAGTGTGCTATGAGCGCTCTGTGAGTAAAGTTACCTGGAACCCACTCTTTCGTCGGAACTTCTTTGATCGCGAGATGCCATCGGTGATAAGCTTATTTCAGTTGCTGGAGCAGAATTATATTAGTTCATCAGGGGATGACAGAAGATTGTGGAGATTTACCTCGTCAGGAGGGTTCTCGGTCAACTCTTTCTATCACAGTTTGGTGCCGTCTGAGGTTAATGCTCTGGAAGCAAAGGTGTGGCACATCAAGGCTCCACCACGAGTATCTCTATTTGCCTGGTCTGCGTTAAAAAATCGGATCCAAACGGTGGATTTTCTGCGGAAGCGTCATATGTTAATAATTGACCATTGCGCTCTGTGTATTGCGTCTGGGGAATCGGTAGACCACATTTTCATTCACTGTCGAGTAGCTCGGGAAGTATGGGGGAAAATTTTGGACAGATTTGGACTACATTGGGTCTTTCCATCCTCTCTGCAAGACTTATTTGAAGGCTGGTATTGTTCACCTTGGGGTAAAAAAGGCAAGCGCCTGTGGTGGCTCTCTCTGTTGGCTTTTCTATGGGTCATCTGGGTCGAACGGAACTCTCGCCTGTTTGAGGGAAAGGCTAAATCTGCCCACTTCTTATTTATTAAGGTCATTGCCCTCTCTATATCTTGGGCGCGAGCCCTCCCTTTATTTCGATTCATTTCGGCGTTTGATCTGTGGGAAGGATGGAGAGTTGTTTGCAACAGTCACGAAAATGTGCCGGTCCCGCAACAGATATGGTGCTCTCCTCCTGCAGGCAACCTCAAATTAAACTTTGATGGTTCAAGTTTAGGCAACCCTGGGTTGGCAGGAATCGGAGGAGTCTTGAGAGATTGTCATGGTGCGGTACTCAAGGCTTTTTCGGGTCCAATTGGCATAGCAGACTCGAATGAAGCGGAGGTAAAAGCAGTGCATCGAGGCATCCTGATCCTGAGTGAGGCAAGGGGCCTCTCAGTAAGGTGTATTGTGGAGGGCGACTCTTTGAACGTCATAAGATGGCTGAGGGGCCCAAGGGGCCCTCCGTGGCGTTTTCTTCACTTATTTGACGAGATGAAAGACGTATTACAAGGCATGCAGGTCTCTTTTCAGCATGTGAGGAGAAGTGCCAATGCTGTAGCTGATAAGTTGGCAAAGGAGGGCGTATCGAAGCAGGATTTAGATCTTTTCGACTTTCTTCCTCCTTAATCCTATTTGTATTTCCCAGGTCAGGTTCTGTCCCTAGGGAGTTTTATTTTCCTCTTGTATGTTTTTGGGGGACCCCCTCAGTCTTCTATTAATATATCTTCGCCAATATTCAAAATATAAAGAAAATATTGCATAAACACTCCCATGGTGCTCCCAACCTTAGACTTTTCTAGACCCCCGTGCTTCCCCGCCTCCGCCGCCGCCGCCGCACCCGCACCCGCTTCGTGCTTCTAAGATCTAGCACTTACCGCCAGTGTGGCTAGTTCGCACTAGTTTTGTAACAACCCACAAGGTTTTAAATTTCGGTTTCGGTGTCAGTTTCGGTCACCACCAAAACCGAAATGTTTCGGTTTTGGGCCGAAATTTCTGCTGAAATCATGTAAAAATATGATTATGATTTCGTTTTTTCTTTTTTTTAAGTTTGACCGAAATGTCTAAATTTTCGGTGTAAATTTCGGCGATTTCAGTGGAGATTTTGGCTATTTCGGTGAATATTTCATAAATTTAAGTGGGAATTATAGCATTTCGGTGGACTTTTTTAAAATTTCGATTGATCTATTTAAAATTTCGGCGGATCGAAATTTTGTAAAAAAGGCTAAAAACAAAATTTCGTAACATTTTGGTGAATTTCGGCGAAATTTCACCGAAATCTTGTAAAGAAACGACTTCATGTAAATTTCGTTTCGGTCGCGGCCGAAACCGAAATATTTCGGCCGAAATTTAAAACCATGACAGCACATATATACGGCATCTACAAGAAAATTCCACAATAGACCTCTTCACCATCGTTAAACCTTGACTTTAGTCAAGGCAAAACCTTCAGAATTATCCCTAACAGACTGCATCACACTTCTTTGTTGTGCATACCATAATTGAGCACACACAATGTTCAAGGTGGATAAAATCACACATTGCTAAGTGTCACGGGGTCGTTTTACTCTTACTCAAAGTAGCCCATGAGGGCACTAAGTCACCCAACTCTCTACACTTGAGGTTCTCTCAAGAAGGGAACAAGCACAAGCAAAAACACAAGGCAACACGATGCAACAAGGGACGCCAAATTTTTAAAAGTGGTTCACCCCAAACAGTGCCTACTCCACGAGCAATATCTATTGCTTTACTATTACAAAACTCTTTACTCTAGGCCAAAAAGCCTTTACAAGGAAGATCGCTAGGCCAAAATGCCTTTACAAAGAAGCTCCCCCCACCAAACACACTCACATCCCCATTCTTTTTTGTGCATGGGGCGTTTTTCCCACATATAGGCCAGTTTTGGCAACCATCTCAAGGCCAATGGCCAATTTACAAACTGCCTAAAGGCCATTGGCCAATGTAAAACCACCCACAAGGGGCATGTGCTCATGAACTCACAATGACAAGCCACCAAGTGGCACCGCTACTTGAAACTGCCAAGGCATGCTGCCCTCTTGCATAAACTGCAAGCCATGTTGCCCATTTCCTAATGAGAAGTGCCCTCTTGGCCAATTCGTTGCTTGCCACGTGCATAACTGCACAAACTGCCCAGCCGAGTCTGCCTTGCATCCCAAGCCTTGCACGCTCAGCATCTTCTTGGGCAAGGCTCTACTGCCATGCGTGAAACTGTGCCAACCCCCACCCTACGTGTTTGCCATGCGTGCCCAGCACCCGCTTGGCCAAACTATTCTGCCACGCATGTTTGGCCCATTTTCACCTGCCAAAGCCACTGTTTGGCGCCAATGCCATTGCACATAACCGCTCCCGCCAATGACTTGCATGTGTGCCTTGCGCACCAGCCCTCTTAGCCATGCCCAGCCCATGGCTTTGTTGCTCATGTGCTGTCTTGCACACTTGTGCCGTGCACCAAGGTCATTGCATGCCTCTTTGCCAAACCCATCCACACTTGGCCTTTTCATGCCATTGGCCTCGTGTCATGGTCTTTCTCCCACCTTGTTACCCTCTAGGCCTATCTCCCTAGGCCCATTTGGCTATTGGCAAGGTTGCAAGGTGCCACCACAAGCCAATGCCTATGCTATCGAATTTAGGGGGCTGACACTAGGCTTGTAACCAGATGTACTCATATTGAGTTTTCAAACCTGCAAGTAATTTGAAGTTAATTTCTCTCCTACCTATTTCCAGTGTTCTCCTCAACATCTCTAGAATGATGAGATGACATGGGTAATAAGGGGTCACATTCACATCTCAAAAAATAATAATAATGGGTCAGTCCCCACATCCCTATTAGAGAGGGGCAATACTTGCCCAGAGTCCTATCACCCTCTATGTAATGTGCTATTTTTGTCTCCATCTAATTCAGCAATCAGTACGTCAAACTGGATATACTCCCAACTTGCAATTCATGTGTATATAACTATATACACCCAATAGGAGATTATTTACAATCCATTCAGTAGAATTCAAGATCAGCAACTCCATGCCTTTCAAATGAAGTAAATGATGTATCTAAGGCCATGTCTGGCTGCCAGGATTTTTTTCATGATAAATTGGTGTCTCCAAGTGGTGAGAGAGGCGTAGGGCAGTGGGAGAAGGAGAGAGATTTGAGAGGACAAGATTGAGATAAAAATGAGAAATGGCTAAAAAGCAGGAAAAAGTCAATCCTATTTTAGTAGAGTTTTTTTGTTTCCTGATTTTTAACCATTTCACCCTCATCTCCACTTGGAGACGCCGATTTATCATAAAATAAAAATAAAATAAAAAAATCATGGTACCCAAACATGCCCTAAGCTTCATTTCCCCACCCACCTATATGTTCCTAGGTTATGACCATCCCAGGGAAGGAGATCGTTTCCATTCGATGCAGAAGGGTAACCTGAATGCTAGGTTTTTCAACTGATTACTAACCCAAATTATTTCTCCACTTGGGTTATCAATCAAGATACCAAAAGGGCTTTCTTTCACTATTACAATGTTTGTATTTTCAATAGAAAATATAGTAAATTTTGGTCATGTAATTCAAGTTTGATTACTCATAGATAAGGATCCATGACCCTTCTCCTATTATGGGTTGTCTGTACATAATCAAAAACCCATTTCTTGGATATATTTCATTCCATAAAACATTAAAAATAAAAAAAATCCTGTAGTTTCTTGATACAAAAAGGGGATGTCCGAACCCAAATACCAAATAGAAAAAGGGGTGTATTTAGTAAAAAGATTTAGCAACATGTAACAACAAAATTGAAAAGAATATGATTTTGATCGTGGGGGTGGGCTTACCTGAAATAAGTTGTGCAAGTGAGATGGTGAAAGAGGGTTGAGGAAGGTGTTTGTAGACGAAGAAGAAGAAGGAGAAGAAGGCGAAGAGGAAGAAGAAGAAGGGGTTTCTTGGCCATCGCCCACGTCGCCCAGAAGATCTCCGATGCAAAGTAAAGGACCTCCCACGCCTCTCATCATCCTTGCCTTCCTCGATTCACTTCCCTTTTTCTGCTTTCCACAACTTTGTATAAATTTCCGGAAATGTTATCGGCACTACTGTATTTTGATGAGGGCACTCCTCAGTTTCTTAAAAGTACGGTATGGCCCGCACCATAGGATGATTCTAACCGTCCATTAGATGGACCACAGCCTAAATAGGTCTTGCCACAAAATTCAATTTTAGAGGCTGATCCTAACCCTCCGATCTGAAGGTTATAGGGTTGATCATAACCCTCTATAGATCGGAGGCCCATCTAATGGACGGTTTGGATCATCCTATGTGCGGGCCATACCGTACTTTTAATAAAGTGAGGAGTGCCTCGTAAAAATACAGTAGTGCTGATAACATTTTCCTAAATTTATGCAGGGATCTCGCAATTAGCCAAAACACCGTATAAAATCACAGGATAATACTTACCCTAAAATTTGTAGAGATGCACTACAGAAACCTCTTCAGACAGGAGGGTTAGGATCATCCTCTTATGGCAATTAATTTTGGGGCATGGCTTATATAAGCTAGGGCCCAACAAATGAACAGTATGGATAATCGTATCATGTAGGCCTCATTGATTTATCTAAGCTATGGCCCACATGGTTGGATGATCCAAACCATTGATTTATTGGGCCCGATTCATGTAGGCTATGCCCCGAACTTGCACCCCTAGCTCTGGTGGCCCATGATCTTGCACCTGCATCTGTCCTTGACTCACAGTCACTAGTCACTAGGTCGCCTTGGGGTTCCAAACAAACTCATTCAAAATACTCTTAAAATAGAAATTTTTTGAACAATGACTGGAATTTGCTAGGCAATTCCGAGGAAAACCGTTTCGCGGCTGGCTTCTGCATGCGAGAAGAGCTACATCAGATGAATTAAATGCATGACAAAATCTGCTAAAACGTCAACCAGTGTGGCTGTGGATGAATTAAATGTATAAGACAAAATCTGCTAAAAGGTCACCCAGTATGGCTGTTCTCACCTGCAAAAGCCAGCCGCGAAATGGCTTTCTACAAAATTGCCTAGCAAATCCGTTGTTTCTGTCAGGTTTCTTTTGGGCGCTAATTCTTCTTTAGATGTAGAGGGTCACAAAACAAATTTTACGCCCATTTTTAAGCAGATGAGCGTAAAATTTATCTACTTCAAAAGAAATGGAGCCTTGGGATAAAATAATTTTGGCATGGGCTCACTGCCTAGTGTACGATGATGGGGTCTTGGCATTGGACCTGGACCCATTGGGTCACCTTGTGATGGACTGTCTGATCAACGGCCCAAATCACATTGGGTCATCGTCATTTTTGTTCATCAAGGCAAGATATGTGCATCATGCAAGTATTTTAAAAGGGATTTGCTAGTTAATTTTGAGGAAAGTCATCTTGCTGCTCACTTTTGCCTGGCAGATTTTGTCTTATTCATTTAATTCCTCTAAATAGGACAAAAATCTGCCAAAAAGTGAGCCCACGTGGCTGTTCTCTCCTGCCAAAGTGAGCCACGAAATGGCTTTGTTCAAAATTGCCTAGCAAATCCCCTACACTATATTCCAGCTAAGGCCATGTTTGGCAACCATGAAATTTTATTTTATCAGGTAGTGAGAGGGGTAGGGATGGAGGGAGGAAGACTTGATAGGCATGAGGAGATGGTGAGAAGTGGGTATAAAACAAGGAAAAATAAATAGCAATTGGAGTGTTCTTTTTCTTGTTTTTAGCCTTTTCTCACCTTTTCCTCAGTCAGTCCAACCAGTTCTCTCCTCGCACCCTCTCTCACCAATCACCATTGGGTAAACAAATATTCCATGGAAAAAATTCATGATTGCCAAACATGGCCAAATTGTAGATATTCCTTATCTTAAACCATGTTTTACAGATCGAACCGGCAAAAAGAAGAAGCACAAACCGAGAAATCAATCACCTTCAATCCGAAATATATGAATTTCAATAATTAGAGATGTCTATGCGTTTGTCCATAATATAAACATCTAATCTAAAGACAGCATAGGCCTTATCACATAGGCGCGACCATATTTTAATAATGACATTACTCACTTTGGTTTACACTTTCTGATTGGCCGCTGAGAGCTTTTTGGGAACTGCAATAGCCTTTGACAGCTGGTGAAAACATGTAAAACAAGGTGAGTTCATCCCATTATCAAAACATGGTGGCGCGGATAGCCTATCAAATATCATAACAATTTGTGTAACCAGTGTAATGCAATTTCAGTGGAAAACAATAAGAAATTAAGACATCAACCCTATGTAATACCACTGAAACTGAACTGAAGTTGAGAAAATTTAATTTAATATTTTAAATTTTATTGTATATAACATTGAAAACATAGATCTGATGATAAATGGCACTATAGTATAGATTTCTATCCTATATCCAACCAGTCCCTAAATACAACATCTAGAAAATGTTGCAAATGGCTCTTCTTAAAGCAGAAAATGAAGCACGTCAGCATCATCATATTATGTTTCAGATTTTTGCAGGCTTATGCTTCCTGTCATGTTGTGCCCCACGAGCTCAGTCTCTATGTTCTTTACAAGAGACAAGGCCAACCTCTAATTCCTAATGAAGAAAAGGAACCATACCCACTTACACTTTTCTTTCTCAATCTCATGCATGAGTCATGCACATGATAATGTTTATTTATTGAAGACGTAGGTGGGGTGCGTGTGTGTGTGTTGGGGTTTGGGGGGGGGGGGGGGCGTGTCTCTCAAAGATCTTTCAGCCACTTGGAGACCCCTTTCTCCACATATATAATCCAATTCCAGGTATATTTTGAGCATTCAGGAGCAATGTAAACTTTTCTTGGGCCAACTGTCATGGCCGCCATGATGATTATCACCTGGGACGATGTTAACAAAGGGTGGAGCATCCACCGCTGAGTTGAACATGTGTGTAAATGTATTTGATAAGAGCTTTACTGTCTTTCATGATAAGTTTCATTGCGCTGAGGAGATCAGGGTGATGAGGTTACTTGACATGAACCGAGGGCGTCAAGAATGAGGAATCATTAGTGGCTCGGAAGTGAGCCATGGATGATAGAGTTCGAAGATGCAAGAAGAGAGGGTGAGAGAGAGAGAGAGAGAGAGAGAGAGAAACATTCGAGTTTGAAACTAAGGCAACTTAAATACCAGTAAAATATAACCCAACTAAGATCCCAAAGACCAAATGATAGTTTTAAGAAGAAAGAACATAACAGAAGTCAGAATACACGATGCACTTCTCATTAAAAATGAAACGGATACATCATAATCAGACGCGGCTACAAAATTAGACTTATATATATGCCATCAAACTCAATCTCTTAAATTGGGGAAATATGACTGATAACTTGTGCAGAAATGAAACAACAGGATATACAATCCGGTCTCCATTGAATACATGCAACTTGGTTCGACACTACAACAGACATGGCACCAGAGATCTTGTGGGATCAACTGTGGTACTTTCATGGAGGACTGGATCAAGTGTGAGGATAGATACAATGACACCATACTAATATGGATAGTAGGAAAGAGCTCAGATCATCATAACATTTGGAATATTATCCAATCAAGTTCAGTCGATCCAGGACTATTTTCAGCTAATGTGGTTGGTTGGACTAAATCAGTGATTTCTCTATATTGAACATAAAGTTGCTAAGAAATATGCAAGTTGCTAATAGTCTGCATTGAACTCTTCCTCTAATATATGTTTCATAGTTCCACACAAGCACAAACCATCATTTTACCTTATTCCTCCAATACTCTCCTAATTGTACTTGCCAAAAAGGTAATCTCTGCTGCACATACAATACCTTATAGAGATCCAGATACATAAATTCACCAGAAAAACTTCTAAAAGGTTTCTTAGATTTATATACAACAATAAAATATCATTATTTTGTAATTTATCTATAAATGGAGTCACTACTTATGACATAAAATGGTTTTCTGTAACAAAAAGGAGGGATTCATATTACCCTAGGCTGTACTGCTGACATCGTCAGTCCTATACCTCCACACCTCTCATATCTGAGAAATCGCGCCATGGTTTAATAAAGATTGCCTTTAAGGTATTTGTGAGCATTTTTTAAATTTTTTTAATGTTATTAAAGAGTATATATATATTATACTTTCAGTTTCAAGTTTTCTGAAACTCTAGAGACCAGAGCTGGACTTTTTTATTGGATGCATTCATAGAATCAGTTTTCTATACCAAGTCGGTCTCCTCCCCATCCTTGTGTTGGTAGCCAAATGATGAGAGTGATATAACGAATTCGGACAAAGATTGAATATGCTGAACTAGTTTTCAAAAGGGTATTATCACCGTGGAAGTAGACTGGTTTTTTGTGCTTTTTGTCAAAAGTACATTTTCATGGAAAAACAAATCTGAGATGCACTAAATGCTGGTGATTGTTGTGTTCAAGGTTGGACCGTCTCTGAAACAAAGGCATTGGCCAGTTCTGTGACGCATTCAAATGCATCTCAAACCCAGGGAAGTAGTAAGATGAACCACGCTGGATGCTAGATCACGACCGTCAGATTGGCGGGGTCAAATTACATTGAATGATCAGAGTCTGCAAAAATGTTTATTGGAAGCAGATTCAAACCTGGAGATATAAATGGACAAACAAAAGAGCCGAAGGAAGATTGATACAAATGATGAGAAGTGCGAATCTGAAAATCTCACTGTGATGTTATAGTTGTTACACTATATGCAGACTAGCATCAATAAATGGTTAACCCAGAGGTCGGAGGTTCAATCCCAGCTTGCCTACACACACAAAAACAACAATAGATGTTTACCTTTTTGTGGACAACAAAGGATATAAAGAACATTGTTGCCCAAACATACTCCCACAGATGTGATATGGCTAGGGTCAATCAACTACATCATGATATAACAAATCTTATTCAGGGGCAGATGCCAGTTGAGGAGTACCATAGTACCCTTAGGTGTCTTCCTAGGAACTCTGGAGAGATTCTAGGTTCTTTCTTCCCCTCTTTATCTTCTAGTTTACTTAATTCAGTCCTTGATATCTGATATCTTAAATCTGTGTTTTTCGCCCAAGAAGTCTGTCAACCAAAACAGCCAATCCTGTTGATCACCATGTTCTACCCAATATTTCCCAACGAATGTCCCTAGTTTTTGCACAGTCGGCAACCCACCATGACACTTTTTGATCCAATTCTTGATCTATTCACAGATTCCAAAAACAGTTACTCTAAATCATAGTTGCCAGAGCGAGAAGTGAGTGCGATAAGCGATGCAGGAAGCAAGTGCGGGAAGCAAAGGATTTGGAAAAGAGACAATGCATGAAGAGAAAAAACTCAAAAGAAAATGAAGAGACAAAGCTCTAAAGGCAACCATTCTCTACTCGTATATGGATCATTGCTAAAGAATATGGTATGTTAACCCTGATCCCTATGGTCGACGGAGTCGAGTATTTTTTTTCAAGCAAGGGAGCATGCTAGGAACCGTCCTTAATGAGAATTAAGAACTAAACAAGAAAGATGGGGACCATGCTCCAGGATTTTTGTATTCCCTTGAAGGCTTGGCTACACCTCCTAGGGCGTTATTATAAAGAAAGAAGCATGTGATGGAAACAGTGGAGGAAGAAATTTCCTTGGGAACATAACCCTAAATATGATCTATGAGACACCAAAGATCAATTAATTGTTCATCACTTCCACCTTAACCGCGAAGGTCGTTGCTCAGGTACTCAATGTTACCTCAGTGAAGAACTTGTGGAAAGCTTTACATGCTTTCTACTTAGAACAGTCAAAACTCACACCATGCAACTTCAGATAAAGCCTCACAACATCCAGAAAGCAAATTTGTCTATTCATTAGTATTGGATCAAGGTGAAGGAATTAGTGGATCAATTTGCTGCTATTCAGCAAATCTTAGATGAGCGTGATAAGGTTGGGTGCACACTACAGGGAGTTTAAGATAAATATATTTTCATTCGTACATGCATCCTCGGTTGGTCAGATTTCCAATCCTTGCATCCTTCCACAATCGGCTAATTCCTTATCCTTTTTTGAGAGAGAAGTATTATTGTTTCAACATGATGGCCTAATGTTTACCTCCAAGCTTTCATCAAGCCACCCACTAGCCAAGCCTCCTCTACATATACTCATGAGCATGAGTTTTTTTATTTGGTCAGCCCATCTTATAGTGCCCTGTGGACAAAGACAAGGCAATGGTCACAATTGAGGGCATCATTGAGACTATCAACAGTTTTATTACCTGCCCTTTCCCTATCCATTAGTACAACCTGGACCCATTCCTATTCAGTCTGGACAAGGTAGTTCATCACTTGATTGAGCAACTTCGCTTCCCACACCAACACATCCAAGAGACTTTGCCAATTGCCACTCCTCCCCAATTTTATCCACCTGCCCCAGGATATATTGCTCCTTATCATGCCCCCCTGCTCAGCCCGATATCACCGAGGGCACTTAAATTTCAATAGATCCCTCCGTTGATGATGTAAAGCCATAGGTAAATCAAATTCAGTAAAACTCATTTAACTTTTTCATGAACAACCACGAAGACAAAACCACCTGTATTGACAAATGAGGACCAGCGAAAATAATCTAGATATAGATATAGATATGTGGGCTGAGGGCATAGTTTTAAAACGCCTTCGTATCATCGTGGACTCCCCCAAGTCGACTCATTTTTCCCTTGGCCACGTTCTGTGTATTTCTGCCGCATTCCACGTTTTGCCCTACAGAGTCAATAAAAACTCCATTGACTTGACTCTCCCCAGTTATGACCGCGTCCACCAAGTACTCGAACGTGTTGTGCCGAGTCAACTAGGATTTTCTTCGACCATGTTCTGACCCGCATCCGCATTTTGAAACAATGCCTGAAGGACCAATTCTCCCGAAATAACATTTCACACAGCCAAGAGAATCTTCTGCTCCATATCATTATAATAAGAAAACATAATCAGTGCGACAACAGATGATAATTTCTCTATGACTCAGTTAGAAGATGTCTAAAATCACATGAGATACATGCACAGGCCCATCCCATGTGCATGCAAAGAAAGCTATCCAACATACTAAAGCATGATGGATTAAAAATTTTAAATAGATCAACAATACATTAAAATAAATTTGATTTACACAAGGAGAAGTTATATGACAAGAGTGACATGGGAAATTTTTGCAACATACGATCGAAACAAATTGCAGAGTAAAAAAAAGACAAGCTCCTGGATGACAGCAAAATCAATAAGCAACGGGTAATTGAGAAGTTAATCAATGGCATGGAAACAAGTGGGATTGGTGACAAGACATGACAGGATATGGAACAACAATATACATACTCCGCAAGCAATTACTCAAACTCTTGCAGACAAGCTAGGCTCATATGGCAACCCAACAAGATTATTCCTTCCCATTGCCTGGAACTGACTCCGTCCACAGATTTCATTCTCTGGCAACCACTTCCAACTCTGATCCAACAGGTTGTAGATAATCGATTGCCATCCTCTATGGGTGCTAAAGCACAAAAGATCCCCATGACCCTGGCACTGGATCAGTATCGAATGTGGCGAATGTATTTTCCTCAATATATCATCAGGCATAGACCCAACCTTAACCCATCTTAGACTCTCCCACCTAAGCTCCCATATACAAATACTCTTAATCAAGTAATCCTCCACAATCTTCCCAGCCAACAACAATCTACCCTTACAAATCACCAATGATGGACACCTCAAATCACCCGGCGGCATCCTCACATTCAAATCGACCCAATTTCGTTTCTCCAAATCATATGCAATCAATCGATAACCTAGCGATGTGTTAACAGGAGTCCCCAGGCAATAGAAGAAACCGGCGTGCCAAATCGCATGAACTTCATACCAAAACTGCAAGAATTCTTGCCCAGACCGACAATGGTGGGCCCACTCACCGGTTCTAGAATCATAAACCTCAGTGATGCTCTCACTGCAGGCGGGTTCAGAGGTACCCGTGACGAGAATTCGATAAGAACCCGAGGGTTTATCTGCCACCATACCGACTATATCGATGTAACGAATTTGAGGCATTTCGGGTAAGATCCTATGCGAGCTAGTCACCGGATTACAGATGATTAGGGTTGGGTAATCGGAATTCCGATTTCTAAAACAGAGTAGGCCACCTGAGGAGGCTAATAAGAGGACCTGGGAAGAATCTAAAGAACAACGATCAAAGAGTGGGAGATTGTTCCATTGGTGAGAACTAGGGCTAAAGGCGGCGATTGTATGGCGCGTGTGGTAGATGAGGAACCAGAGGTTTTGAGGGGAGATTGTGCGCCATAGTTCTAAAAAAGAGTCTGATTTTAATAGAGAATTCCAGTGTTTGCATACGGATCGGCAGAGGAATATGGAGGGAATTGGGAGGAAAGCGAGGATTTTCTCGGTGATTTCCTCAGGCAATCGATACCAGAAGCTCCTTTCCACCATTATATAAACCCTAACCCTAGATGGACCAAAACCGATTTCTTTTATTGGGGAAATCTATTGATCTTCGAGGTGGTTGATTTTCCAGGTGAAGAAGAGGAAGAGATAGGGACGAAAGGAAGAAACCCTAACCCTAACCCTAACCCTAGACGGAGCAAACGGTTTTCTTTTCTTGTTTTGACAGGGGGAAATGAAATCGATTGATCTGATAATTCAGGTGTTTGATCTTCTTGTGAGGGTCAATAGATTGATCGTGAATTGCGTGTGGATTGAGGAACACGACCTCAATGGAAAGAAAAATGGAAGAAAAACGAGACCTTTCTCTTTCTATGTCGCTTTTACAAGTGTTTTTTATTTTTTATTTTTTTATCTCTTTCCTTATTCGCTGGAGAGGATTGATTTGTTCGTTCGTACTTTTCCGCTCCATTGTATGTGTAAGGGTCTTTCAATATGGGAAATGATATATTTGTGCCCTTTTGTTCCTCGGGCCAGCCCCTATAGTGTATTTAATTATGACTCATGAGTCTTATGAGTATGACTACTTTTTTACACTATAGGGGTGGCTCGAGGGAGAAAAGTGGGCGAATAAACAATTTCCCACTTGTAATATGTGATATAATCCGGATCTTCGTGGAAAGCTTGGTGATGCTTTAGGTTGAGATTTGAAACATATTTCGTAAATGAACAATCCTACATTTTATTTGTCATGTTTGAATAGATTGTTAGATAATGATCAAGGGAGAATTTATATGATGGGTGGCCGTGAAAACACGTGAAGTCTAAAAAGGTAGGTACCGCCCACTCCATATGATGATCCAAACCGTTCGTCTGTTTGGGCACCCTAAAAATCATTTCCATAGGATGATCCTAACCCTCCGATCTGAACTGATCTGAATATGGAGTGCCCCAAAAATCATTTATGAAATCTTCTACAGATCGGAGGGAGAGGATCAATGAAATCTTAGCTTACCAAAATTAGCTTACCATCTGAATTACCACGGGCACCAATGCACCATATCCCACTCGTGCCCTCTGAATTCTCCCCCTCTCAACAATTGGTAAGCTAATATTCTACGTAAAAAAGTCATGGTTGCCAGACATGACCTTAGTTAAAAGAAAATTCTTGCAATTAGAGCTACAGGTGAAATCTTCGGACATGGGATGGCAGGAAAATACTGCCATGTGTATGGTAATTGGACCACTAATGAATCTTGACAGCCATATAACCAAGGACCTATTTGGATTGCAGGAATTTTCTGAAAAAGAAACACATTTCTAAAATTTCCTACTATTTTACACACGGAAAAGATAAACTTGAACCAACCATGTTCAATTTATGAAAATATCCCTCTAGTCTAGAATAAGTGAATAACCATAATCATAACATTTCCTCTAAATTATCAAAAGAAGAAAAAATTCCGCCGAAAAAGTTCTTTTGGGAATACAAACGGGGCCTAATCGGATGATCAGATCATAGCTGCTTAGTCAAAGGCAATGGAAACATAACTTCTTTCTAGGGGTTTCCAAGCCATTGATTCTTCTCACACTTCAATCTTATAGTTGGGGTTCCATGCGAAAGCAATAGATCCCACATTGGAAAAGTGAATGGATGTGAAAGGGCCTGTAGGACTTGGGCAACCTCTCCTTTACGGCTAGCTTTTAAGGGTGAGTTCTACCTGGGTACAACTCGTTGGTGTACCCTCATGGACGTAGAAGTTCCCACGTTGCTTCTACATGGAGGGGGTGATTGGTGGTTCCATGCGAAAGCAAAAGATCTCTCATCGGCCATCCATGAGCGACCCATCAGTACAACAGTCCAGATCACCAAAATACATGTGCCACATATACAATGCATATTACCACATCCCTTGATCAAGGAGTCTTATAAAAAAAGGATGAAAGATGAGAGAGGACAACTGTTTAGGGTCTTTTTTAGATTTACATTACAGACTCTTTATGATAGCACTTTCTTTTACCCTGGATCATATTGAATGAAAATAATGTGAAAGAAAAAAAAATCAAATGTAACACATAGGACTGTTACCTTCATGTCATAAGCAAATACTTAAACCAAAAAGGGAAAAAATTGTATTACCCTAAACCTTAAAAGCTACCAAAATGAAAAAAAAAATGCAAATACTTCTGTGAAAAAAAGGACTGTTAATTCCCCCTTGCTTCCTAGAGTAGAGATCTCCCTGTTCCTGGCATGTATATACAGCTTCTCTTCAGCAGCCACATGCGTCATTGTCGTTCCATATCTATAAGAATAACCATACAACAGATCAGGTCAAATCCAAGGTCCACCCATTGCACCAGGGCAATCATCTCAATCTCCTCCGGGCCCACCAAACTCGATACCCACAGATTGACAGTCCTGAAATGGGACCCACATTTGAGAATCACCAATGTCTAACTCCACATGGATGTGTGTCATATCAATCATGGCTTTGCATGCTCCAACAAACATGTCATCCACAACTACCGTGCAGTACTCATATACACCCTCCTTGGGCGGCTGGTTCAACATACATAACTTGGGAGCTGAGATCCGAGTTCTCGTCACAACACATTCCTGGTTCATCATCAGCATGAGACGGTGTTTCCTCCCCAAAAGCTCCGACACATATTTCACATCGCCAGTAGCAAGAGCACGACGAACACGTGTAGAAGACACCTGTCCTTTTTCCCTTGAATCATTGATTTTATTTACCTCATTCGAGGAGCACAGGTTTTTATCCATGACAGAGCTCACAATGTAGGCACCCAATCCATATTCCTTGCATAAGCTCACCAACTCTGATGCATCGCCTAAAGCTTTATATCCAAACCGATAATTCTCGCCTGCCATGGGGAACAGGTGAAGTTATCTAAGCAAATGCATGGATTAGAAAAGCAGAAGAAAATTCAGAAAGAAGGATGGATTATTGATACCTGCCACAACTCCATTTACTCTGAGCTCGTTGGATAACCTCTCAACGAATTGTCGTGGAGTAAGATGTCTAACACTAGAAAATTCGACATGAAATTCAAGTGGGACAACATTACCACAGTATGAGGCCCAAGAAGAAAGAACTCGCTTCCGGTCGCATTTTGCGACAATTGGAGCCCTGCGAAGAAACTAAGTCAAACATTTCGTGTATATGCATGCATTGGATGAAGTTACATAGCTAATGTTTTCACTGGAATACTACACAAAATTATCATTAATCTATATGCATTAAATTAGGAACTTGATATTTAACAAAATAGCCCAAGAGGTCATGGTTAGGCGATTAGGTCCAAAGTCCACCGCTCATTCACTCCGCTATGGACTGGCCAAGGTAACCCAAATAGGGTACCAGCATGATAAGGTTTTGATGAGCATCAAAATCTGCAAGACTAGGAGCTTCCCACCTCCGTCTACATGTGAGTGGATATCATATTTCTGCTTTTCTTATGGTTCTCCTTCTCTGGCTTAAAGGAAATGTAAACCATAATAAATAGGCTACACCCAGAAAGAAATAGGTTTTTTTTTTGAACTGGCACCCAGAAAGAAATATTCATCATAAATGAAACAGAAACCTGACATGAACTTTTAAAAAAATTGTCACTACAATTTGATGCATGTGCAAGCCATACCCCCACCAAAGATTGGCATGCGCGGGGGCCATGGACCACGCATTTTGGACTCTATTTTGTCTGTGGAAAATGAGAAAACCTTTTCTTCTGGGCTGCACCTTCCAATGCATGGATTTTGGGTAGCTCTTAGGGCTGGAACTCAAGTATCTCCCATCAAGTAAGTAATTATCTTCCTGTTCTTCTCTGTCCTCTCTAATTTGGAATAAATATTAATGTTTGTGTGAATTTATTTTTGCATTGTCACTTCTTCACCAGATTTATGATTGTTCAAATATATTCCAACAATCATCCTGGAATGTTCTAGTCTGTAAGACCCTTGACAAGACAGCATCAAGTGGTATTAGAGCCTAGGTTAGGCTGAGATTTAGTACTCTCCGACCATATTGGCCGTAGAATGATGCGTATAATCTAGCAATTGAAGCACATGTGCAACAAAGAAGGTCAACAACACGACTGAATAACAATTTGACCAGCAACAGCCCCACCCACCCACACACACCAAACAAAAAAAAACAATTTGACCAGCATGTTGAGAAATTCCAATCATTGGCAGCAAGTTAAGTGGAGGGGCTGATAATAGGGGCAAGTGCTATGACACAAACCTCAAGGATTTGGAAGAAAATCCAGAGACTTCGGCAGCTAGAGATGTTTGAGAGGGGATTGGTCATGCAAATCAGCAAGGCAAGACTAATAAGTACTTCAAATGCCTCGGATTTTAGCAAACATTAGTGGCTTGTCCAAACAGAAAGTTTGTATGCCACATTAGTGGCTTGTTCATACCCTCCATTGGGAAGTTTTTGGTTGCATACTATGAAGAAATACTAGTTTACGATCTTTGTGAGGATCGCCTTTTACATCTAAGTCAGGTGATGGACAGGCTGCGAGAGCTTGTCATATGCCAACCTCAAGAAGTGCAATTCCGTGAAAAATAGGCTAATAGCATTGGGGTACGTGGTATTAACTTTCTTAAAGTAAGTATAAAAGATTTAATAACACCTTCTCCAAAAAGCTTAAGATTTTGGAGTAACTGGTCGTTTTCACATGTTATCAGAGCGAAGGTCCTCAATTCAAAACTCTTTGATAGTAAAAATCCACATGCAATGGCCAAAGTGCCAAACCCAAAAGAGGGGCCACATGTGCCATGTGTAGGCCAAACCTAAAAAGATGGGCGACACGTGAAGGAGAGTGTTAAATTATAAAAGATTTAATAACACCTTCTCCAAAAGCTTAAGCTTTTGGAGTAACTGGTCGTTCCACAAGCTTCCTACATCGAGACGGACCAAAAGGTGGAGGCTATCTTTCCAAGGCTTATGCTTAGAATCATTTACCAGCTCCGCAGCTTCCATAGTTATGCCACTTCTCATCAAAGGTTCTTCAGGATTTGCCTCGGGGTTGGTCAGTTTCAGTGGATAACAGAGATAGAGAAGAACTTAGTTGATAAAGTCAATGTTTAAAAACTTGTTGACACGACAAAGAACTCGCCCGAGTCAACAAGGATTTTTCTTGGCCACGTTCGGCACCGCACCACATCCGCATTCCACGTTTTGCCCTACAGAGTGGGCCACATGTGCCATGTGTAGGCCAAACCTAAAAAGATGGGCGACACGTGAAGGGGAGTGTTAAATTATAAAAGATTTAAAGCTTAAGCTTTTGGAGTAACTGGTTGTTTCACAAGCTTCCTACATCGAGACGGACCAGAAGGTGGAAGCTATCTTTCCAAGGCTTATGCTTAGAATCATTTACCAGCTCCGCAGCTTCCATAGTTATGCCACTTCTTATCAAAGGTTCTTCAGGATTTGCCTCGGGGTTGGTCAGTTTCAGCGGATAACAGAGATAGAGAAGAACTTAGTTGATAAAGTCAATGTTTAAAAACTTGTTGACACAACAAAGAACCGCCCGAGTCAACAAGGATTTTTCTTGGCCACGTTCCGCACTGCACCACATCCGCATTCCACGTTTTGCCCTACAGAGTCAATAAAAACTCCTTCGACTCTCCCGATTTATGACCGCATCCAATGCATTCCTGGCTGAGTCCGCGCTGAGTCAACAAGGATTTTTCTTGGCCGCATTCCGTGTCACATCTGCATTCTTAAACACTGGATAAAGTAGAAGATGACAGCGGCAGCTGTTTTGGCATTGCTAAACTTCGAGGTGGATTGTGATACCTCTGACATGGGCATTAGATTAGTAGTATTGAGCCAGGAGGTTTGCCGTATATTTTTTTAGCAAAAAGCTGAATGACTCTAGGCATCAGTATATGGGTCCTTCTCAATGGTGGCAGCTCGTTATCTTTAAAGTACCCCATGTCAAGTTACTTCTACAGATGTACATGACTTTTAAATTATGTACCCATAACATTAGTAGGGAAGTACATATTATCCACCATGTAAGCATAATAGATAGTATCAACAAAGCACTTCTATTGTAGCACCATAAAATTTATTTGAATTCTAGTTATGAAAATCAGCTAAAAGCAAGAGCAAGAGTATTTGCGAGAAGAGATAAACCATATTTAGCACATCATAAAATGTTCTTTCTATAAATGAACAGAGAAAATACAGATAACATTATACCATTTACTTGAAATATTATAGCGTCTAATACCTGGATTCCCAGCCAAGTACTTCTGCCATTCCCACAAATGATAGGAGAAAAGGAACTCCAGCCTTTGATGCTTGTACTGCTAGTTCTCGATGACCAATGTGAAGGGCATCAAACTTTCCCAAAGCTACTATGCCTCCTACCAAATTTGTGGGAAGGAACCATTCAAAGTTGCGTAGAGATCAACAACAGAAATAGAGTTTACTAAACAAAATATACCATTACGCATTTACACTACTAAATATATGAACACATGTAAATGACTAAAGGGCATGGATAAATTTGTATTTTCATTTAAAGATATAACCTTTCTATGGAGAATAACAAATTTAATGAAAGAGAAATTACTGCTTTCATCATCAGGATGCAATAATAAATTAGTATATATTTGCCAAAGTATACATGAGAAACTTGTCATCAAATCATTCACCATAACAAACAATATTTTAATTAGTCTTGAAAAATGCACAAATCTTCCATACTAAAACACAAGCAAGATGTCTGTATAAGTTTTTAAACTTCATAAGCTGGTTGTTGTACAAGTTAAAATAGGACAATTAACAAGCCTACAAAATTGAAAACACAGAACACAGAAATAAAAGAATGCTTCTCAAAGTTATAAGGAATTGGAAATAAATAAACACAGATCCTTTAAATTCGAATAATCGCAAGATAATCCAAACTCCAATATAAACTCGTGCGGCATCAAGATCACATTAGTGAAAGCCACGCCCAGAAGTATCTTGAAAAAGGGCCTCTAAGGATTGGCAATGTAACCATGAACACAGAGAAATTCCCATCTCAAAAAATTGAAAATACAAGGATGCACACAACCTTTACCCCTATTATCATTTTTCCTTTTCTGCTCACAACATACATATATGAACAAGCCATTGATCGAATGGATCGCCAATAAAAGAGGCATTTTAAAGGTCTTTCTTAGGGAAGAAAAGTTCATGAACAAACTTATAATTCAGCAAAGATGATCCAAGAGAGAATGGATCGCCAAACCATCATGCTAACATCAATAGTGAGCCCTACAAACAAGGCTCCATTTGTCATGAAAATTGGCCAACTTAGTTATGATAATTAATAAAAATTTATTAATATTTGGTAGAAGTTTGAGTAGGTTTTGGTGGGCCATAATGAAAACGTGAATAGTATTTTAGGAACAACAATGTATAATACATTTTCTAATTTTATTTCGGGCTTTTCCAAATGGAAATTACAAATTAGGCTTTATTTGGGTTGATCGAAGGGCTGAAATTGATTCTATATCAATGGATAGGATTAAACTATGATTTACGTTGTTTTAGGCCTACAAATATGAAGTTTAGCATACATTTCAATGGGTCAATGAATAGTTTGACTAACGATTATCCATGTTGGGTTTTGGGTTTACACTTCTTTGATCATGTTTTGATCAAATTAAATGTCATTTTATCTCTCTATCAAGCATTTTTGTGAAGATCTAATGGAAAGCTTTATGTGATTCTTCAGTTCTCTAGCAATATTTCTACTTTAAATCCTAATAGTTTACTTGCATGAAACTAGTATCAGAACTAGTATAATAATGAGAAAAATCATTCGAGGGTTCAAAATGGAAGAGGGGAAGGTTATATTTCACATGAAAGGCTTGATCAATTAGAGCAAATTCTCCAAAGGATATTACAAAGGCTAGATCGTCTCACATAGATTGTGAATTCACCATATGTGGGGAAATCAGAGAACAAAGATGCTGTTGATGAAGAGTTGGATGATGGAGGATGCATCGACATCAATCCCATTAATGCCTGTGGGACTCTAGATGTGAAATTTGAAGTTGAGATTGTAATAATTGAGATCAAGGGGAAATTATTATAAGAATTTATATGCTCGAGCGCAATAATGCAGTTAAGACTTACGAATAATGTTAGGAATACCAAAATTCAATGATAATTTCATATAGATTTTTCTCTACACTAATTGTAAATGAGATGACTATCTTTCAAAAGATCAAATTGGAGAGTGTTTATCGAGTCAAAAACACTGTAATCACCTCCAAAGATCATTAATGATGAGCCATAATGGCAATCTAACATCTTCCAAAGAAGGTGTACCTTGGTAAAAAAAATTATGCAACTTCATTATGGATGGAGCATCCAATGAAAACATTGCTTCAGAGGAGAAGACGGACAAAATACAATTGGAAGAGAAAAGCATCCTGAGCCGTAGAGGATCTCATCATGAAGGGAGGTAGGGTATTTGTTACTAGAAATTGCATGGTTTAATTTTTATTTTCTATTGAGTTAAAGTATAAAAAGGAAGTCTGGGGCGATATAGTCTCAATGGATGCATGTCAGATATTGCTTTGGAGACCACATAAATATGATCGGAATGTAACTTATAGGAAAAAGAAAACCACATTATTTTGTGAATGATGGAGAAAAAGTAATACTTCAGTATCAAGAAAGATCTTAAACTCAAGCATTCATTCAACCGATTCTAAGAGCCAAGAAATATACTTTAGTACTCCAAAAACTGGCATAAAGTATTGTGTAGATGAAGTAAAGCATGCACAGATTTTCATTCTATGGTGTCCGCATGCTAGTGGATTTGGTCCCAAGAGGATCTAAATTATTGTTATATTTACCTTACTTTCGACATAAAGTAGTCAGGGTCTCTTAATAGAGCTTATCCTCACTGTGAGGATGAATAGATTTTTATTCTGACAGTGTCCGCATGCTAGTGGATTTGGTCCCATGAGGATCTAAATTATTGTTCTATTTTCCTTACTTTGGACATAAAATAGTCAGGGTCTCTTAATAGAGCTCATCCTCTCACTGTGAGGATGAATAGAATACAGGAATCATTGGCCACATCTAATGAAAAGTGTGCAATATATGAAACCTACAACATATGGCTAAAAATTCTATTTGGATGGCATAAATAGGATCAAATTGAAATTTGTATCTCTTCTTCCCTGTTGAGAAGTTAATTATGGAAGAAAATGGAGGGATGTGGAAGATAATAGGGTTTGAAAGAAGGACATCAAATGCTAACATTCATCTGAAATAATCAAATGCCCCTTTTCGTTTATCAAAAAATGTGTGAAGCAAAATATTGGTCGGCAACATAGTAACTGCTATTTGGGTTTGAAAGAATGAAATCAAAAACTGACATTCATCTCAATAATCAAATGCCCCTTCCATTTATCATAAAATGTGCAAAGCAAAATATTGGTTTGAAACATAGAAACTGCTATTTCTATATATTTTTGCATAAATAATTCAAGTCTCTGCCACAGTTTACCACGGCAGCATTTCCAGATAAAGTAAAAGTTATAATTAAATATGTTTAAGAGAACTCTATATTAACCTACCCAAACATGCCAAGAAGAATTCAAAGTCAAATATGACTAGAATTTGAAACAATTTATCTAAACATTCGACAAAGAATTCAGACTAAAATAAATACAATAAAAGACATGTTTAGAGCATTAGTTTGTGTAAACATTCCAAGAAGAATTTTAAAAAGCACATGCACTATACTTCTCATAGAATAAGAAACATAAAAATTGGGTCAGCTTGAACCTGTCACAGGGCAGACTCCTTCAGAAAGAAGATCCCGGTCATTTTCCTGTTGACTTCACAGGAAGAAAAATAAATCAACTACTTATATAAGCTAGGCATCAAATAGACATAAATAAATAAAAGAAAGACAAAAAAAATGTTCCAAGTATTGAGTTTTTAACATGGAGGAAAATTATTCCACTTGGCTTGATGTTACATTATAATTGTTAGTGTTGGAAGATCTTCATCTATGCACAGGCAATCAAAGGTAGAAGAAGTAGAAGAAGAAAAAAGAAGAAAAAGAAAGAGAGAAGAGAAGCGAAGAGAAAGAACTCGAGTGGTTGAAGCTCCAACCCCACGATTCTATGCATTTATAATATCTTAAAACATTTACAAGAACGCCATGAGGGGTATCCAATGATGTGCCCAATCAATTAAACATAAATTCCTAACTCTTTAGCAATATAAAAGGATCGTGAGTGGGCACTAGGCAGTGAGCCCTATCTCACTCAAGTTCTTTAACACTTCCCCACAAGTTGTTGCATCAGCTGCGAAAATATGCCTACCAGCTATCTTTGGATTTCACATAAGGTGTACATATCAATTTACTGACTACCTTCTCGTTAGCAAAATGGAAATCCACTTCAATTTGTTTAGTCCTTTCGTGAAACACAGGAAAGCAAAATGTTTCCATTTCCATCCCCACCAAAACGAAATCTACATGATTTCTTTTTCCGTCATTATCCCCCCAAATTTAACCGAAATTCCTGAAATTCGACTGAAATTTTCAAAATTCGACCGAAATGACCAGAACGACAAAAAAAATGGAAAGATGTTATTATTTGCAAACATTTCATTTAATTAATGCGGAAAATGATATTTGGCAGGTAAAATCATTGACCTGCACAACAATTACCAAGTAACTACTTTACCACCAACGAGGGTAAAATAACCAGTAGTTGGAAGCATGGTTTTAAATTTTGTCCGAGACAGAAATTTAAAACCGAAATTATAACAATTTTAACAAAATTTAAACCGAAACAGAAATTGCCACCGAAAATTCAATCCCCGGTTGGGAGAGCATGCCTCAAGGAGACATTTCCCAATCTTCATGTGATAAACCTTCCACTCTTAGATGGTCATTTTTCTTGAACATAGGTTCTTTTCCTGGTGCTCCCTTAAGGAACCTTTGAATATGGACAATAATCTCCAAATGTTCCACAGTAAGACTTTGCATTAATTGGCTGAAAACAATTACAGGGAAGGAAATATACAAATGTGATATGGTTAGGTAAATAAGCTTCCCAACTACACGGAGGCATATACAAAGATCTTTAAACAATCCCCTTGCCCTTGGACAACTTTGTAGTGGGATCCATCAAAGTATCAATAAGCTTTGCTCCTAACATTGTTGTTTCTGACGAGTGGTCTGTTACATATTTCCTTTGAGACCGACTAACTCCAAAATTTGACCGTGTAATTTTGATTCCAAATAAATAGCATAGATTACCCAAGCCTTTGTACATGATCTTGCAAATATTTCTTAACAACTATCTTTTCCTGATCATACTCAATAGCAACAATATCATCCACATATATTGCAATAATCAAAATATGTTTGGCTTGGAAAACTGCATCACTAATTATTGCGAGGATGGTCGGAGGACTGGCAGGCGAGGGAGAATGGTCGGACAACTGGCAGTGCTACTACTGCTCCTACCACAACTTTAGTTGGCGGCAAAGATGTAGAAGGTGCATGCAAGTTAAAGCAAAACCAAACCCTTCTTCTGTAACGCTTTCCGGGGGTGGGAAGAATTCCAAAAGGAAAATTAAACTAAGGAATAGACCTGGTGTTTGGTTTTGCTTCCCCTGTAAATATCTTAATTTCAGGTGGCGGGATAAGTGTTGTTGGTGTCAACAGTCTGAAATACCCTCACAATGGGTTGCCCGTGGTAATTCAGGGCCTCGTCTAGAAGCTAATTGTGGGCTGGACAGCCGATGGCCTGATTCAGGTAATATCCATTTACGTGAGGGTAAAGGGAGCCCAGCCCTTTCCATTTTCGGTAAGGAAGTGCTAACACGTATGGACACCCTAAAAGCTTGTCTTGTAGGAAAAAAGAAAGACAGTAACGTGACTCTGGAGGATCTCTGGTTTTGGGCACAAAAAGTTTGGGATTTTCCATCCTTACATTGGCCTTGTACTTTGGCGGAGGACGAGATCCTCTTTATGTTTGAATCTAAAGCCCAGGCATCAAAGATTCTTGCGATGGGATCTGAAGCCCTAAGTAATCAATTGGTTTCTCTCTCATCGTGGAATAGGGAGTTCCTTCAAGGTAAGGAAGCCCTTTGGGTTAATTTTTATGGTATCCCATTACACGCATGGGTTGTTTCAACGGTGGAAGCTATAGGGAATCTCTTTGGTAAAGTATTGGAAACCAAAATGGAAGGCAACCACCAGCATTGTATGAGCTTTGTCTCGGCCAAAATTCTAGCCCCCCGGTGGCATTTCCATGGTTCTTGTGTTAGAATTAGAATTCTTGACAAGGTTTACTCCATTGGGATTGATTTTCAGAAAAAACATGATAATAAAAATGGTGGCTACTTTTCTGAGTACTCTAGTTCCTTGGGATGTTCTGGTTTGAGCATTATGCCGTCGATTGGGGGTTCCCCGCCGACTGAGGATCGGATTCCTCGTGAGCCGTTGGTTCCCCTGACTAATTCAAATCTCAAATCCAAGGATGGCGCTGAGAAAGAGCTCGAAAAGGGTGCGAAGGAGCCTACCGTTAGGAGTGTTGGTCAGTCTTGTGTGCCCCTGGTGGGGCTCGAGAAGAGTAAGCCGTTTGACTCTGCTGCCCCTAGACGGAAAGTTGCTTGGTCGGGCTTACCCAATAAGGAAAGAAATAAATGTGCCTTCCCTCCAAAAATAAGGAACAATTTCGTTTCCCGAGCCTCTAACGGTGTTAATCATGGCCTAAATCTTAATGCTATGGTGGCAAGATCGGGAAATAACCTCCTCGCACGTGTTGTTAAGAAACTTTTGTATGTATCTTTAGTAGGGTCAAGAAGGAAAAATAGTAGACTCTCAAATCTCCTCAAATTTTATTCCCGGTCACCCAGGGTAGGATTTGCTTCGGGTTAAATTATTATTACTAGTTATTCCAGTTAGTAATTAGTAGCTTTTGGGTCTGGGGAGGCCTCCTTTTTGTTGTGAGTTTTCCTCATTTTCTAGTGATCGAAGCTTTGGCTACCCTTGGGGCTTTTGGTGCTATAGAATGTCATGTAGCAGTTAAGAAAGATGACTCTTGATGAAGAAATGGTCTTGTTGGGAGATCGCCTTCGGAAGCAATGAAAAGACTTCAACTTTGAGTCTCGAGCTAGGATCCTTACATGGCTGAGCCTCTGTGGGGCATTATGCCATCGATTGGGGGTTCCCCGCCGATTGAGGATCGGATTCCTCGTGAGCCGTTGGTTTCCCTGACTAATTCAAATCTCAAATCCAAGGATGGCGCTGAGAAAGATCTCGAAAAAGGTGCGAAGGGGCCTGCCGTTAGGAGTGTTGGTCAGTCTTGTGTGCCCCTAGTGGGGCTCAAGAAGAGTAAGCCGTTTGACTCTACTGCCCCTAGACGAAAAGTTGCTTGGTCGGGGTTACCCAATAAGGATAGAAATAAAGGTGCCTTCCCTCCAAAAATAAGGAACACTTTCATTTCCCGAGCCTCTAACGGTGTTAATCATGGCCTAAATCTTAATGCTATGGTGGCAAGATCAGGAAATAACCTCCTCGCACGTATTGTTAAGAAACTTTTGGATGCATCTTTGGTAGGGTCAAGAAGGAAAAATAGTAGACTCTCAAATCTCCTCAAATTTTATTCCCGGTCACCTAGGGTAGGATTTGCTTCGGGTTAAATTATTATTACTAATTATTCCAGTTAGTAATTAGTAGCTTTTGGGTCTGGGGGGGCTCCTTTCTGTTGCGAGTTTTCCTCATTTTCTAGTGATCGAAGCTTTGGCTACCCTTGGGGCTTTTGGTGCTAGAGAATGCCATGTAGCAGTTAAGAAATGTGACTGTTGATGAAGAGATGGTCTTGTTGGGAGATCGCCTTCGGAAGCAATGAAAAGACTTCAACTTTGAGTCTCGAGCTAGGATCCTTACATGGCTGAGCCTCTGTGGGGCATTAGGGTGGTGGGTATCCTTATGGTGGAAGAAAGAATTATTAGCAGAAACATTCTGCCTATTGATTGGGACTTCGGGGGAACTCCTCATTGACATGCTGGATTTCTTGATCCTCCATGATTATGGCAAAGGGGAGTGCGCATTTTTGGCTTGTCATTCAAAGATACAAACTGAATGACTATCTAGATGGTGATGACAAGTCTGTTTGATGAATGCCCTAGACCATTGGGTATTGGAAAGGATATGAAGAGGTTTGGTGAAGGCTTTTTTGGTTGCGGTAGTAGATGAAGATCTCGAAAGGAAAGTGATATAGCTATTTGGCAGGGTGGGAGTGCATGGAAGTGTTGACCTATCTGCAGCTTTTTGACCCAAAAGATTTTTTTGGTTTTTATTGGCCCAGGAGAATACTCCTGGCCACTCTTAATTGATTCTATGTGATGCAAGTTGGGACCACTGGTCCCCAATGTAATCTTCATAGAATCAATGAAATTGTCAATTTAAAAAAAAAAAATGTTTGGCTTGTCTCCACACGAAAACAGAGTGTTTCACACACCTAAGACGAAATCCATACGTCATGACGATAGAGCTAAATTTCCCAAACCAAGCACGAGAGGATTGCTTTAGGCTATAGAATGCCTTTCACAATTTGTAAACTTTCTCTGACTCCCTGAGCAACATATCCAAGAGTTTGCTCCACATAATCCAGTCCATTTAAATATTTGTGGAGAAGGGCATTTTTGACATCTAGTTATCACAACGGCCAATCAAGATTAGTTGTGGAAATAATTACCATTACAGAGTTCAACTTTACAACAGTTGCAAAGGTTTCTGAGTAGTAAATGCCAAATGTCTGGGTGTGTCCATTTGTAACCATTTGAGCCCTCAAGCATTCTATTGTACCATCAAGTCGATAGTTTAACGTATAAACCAAAGGACCCCCAGCTGCATGTTTCCCCGCAGGTAATTCAACCAGTTCCCAGGTTTGATTATGTTGTGTAATGGGGGTTGGAAAAGAAACATGATCTGGAATAGAGGACCCCAAATGAGCTGTTAAAGTATAATTGAATAAATAACAACTTCTCCAACAACTTAAGCTTTTGGAGTAACTGGTAGTTTCACACGGTATCAGAGAAAAGGTCATGAGTTCAAACCTCCTTGATGTCAAAAATCCACATGTAATGGTCAACCGAAAAGTGGGGCCACATACGCCACGTGTAGGCTAACCCAAAGAAAGAGAGGCCACATGTGAGGGGGAGTGTTGAAGTATGAAAGAATAAATAACACCTTCTCCAACAGCTTAAGCTTTTGGAGTAACCGGTCGTTTCACATGAGCAAAGAAAGAAGCAACTTCGAATAATGTGACATCAACACAACATACCTTTTTCATGAAGAGGGATTGTAACAACAATACCCTTTTGAAGTACGAGTAACCTAGAAAAACACACTTAACAGAACGAGGATCAAGTTTATCCAATCCTGAAGTTAGAGCATGGATGAAACTCAAGCAACTAAAGACGAGGGAGATAGAGAATAATGGTCCATTAGGAAACAAAAGAGAATGTGGAAATTTATCAACTACGATAGAGGAAGGTATCTTGTTTCTTAAATAATAAATAGTAAGCATCACATCTTCCCAATATTGCTTAGAAACAGAATGTCATTTATGAGCAGTCATCCACAACAACAACAAAATATTAATGTCCATATAAAGCTGGAATGTGAGACAGTCCCCAACCATCTAAATGAATAACAGAGAAATGGACTAATGTCCTTTTATCTTGTTTGGAAGGACATGAACTACTATGATGCTAGCCCGACTGAAACACATCATGATCTAGACCAAAAATAGACTCAAGACATTGAACATTTAATTTTAAACTATGGGGGAATGGATGACCTAGACTTTGATGCCAAAGTTGTGGTGATATTGTAGTATGCAAAGTTGCACCAGCTAGTCTACAATCCAAATAGTAGAGCCCTTCTGACTCTAACCCTCCACCAACCATCTTCTTTGTCTTATTTTTTGAATGATTCGTATTCTTTGTCTTTAGATTCTAGAAAACACAATATAAGGGATAAAAAGTTAGAGTAGCCAAGAGACTTTGTCAATTTACTAAGGGCACATTGGTTACCATGAGTTTTTTTTTTTCATGATAAATCGGTGTCTCAAGTGGAGATGAGGGTGAAGTGGCTAAAAATCAGGAAACAAAAAACAGGAAACTAGTGTCTCCGGTGATGAGGAATTGCAAAAAATCAGGAAACAAAAAACTCTAATCAGCAGAAATGACTTTTTCTTGATTTTTATCCACTTTTCAGGCTGACCTCAATTGTGCCCTCTCAAATATCTCACCTTCTCCCACTGCCCTACCCCTCTCTCACCACTTGGATACACTGATTTATCAGGAAAAAAATTCCTGGCAGCCTGACATGGCCTAAAAGGCAACAAATTAAGAGGAAAATTAGGCAAGTGCAAAACAGACCTCAAGGAAAGCTACTTTGTGGGGCATGCGATTCCTTGGCAAGCAAAGGTTGCAAGGGAGCCATCAGTAAGAGTGGAGGAGTGGGAACTCGACTAGTCAAGATAATGAAAAGCAGATGAATCATCAGTCAAATGGTTAGAATCATATGGATCAAAAATCTAAGGAGATGCACATTGAGAAGCAAGAAAATAAAAATTACCCATATGAGCCAATGTAGCAAAGGAAGAAGGTTAAGTGTGTGTGTGTGTGTGTGTGTGTGTGTGTGTGTGTGTGTGTGTGTGTGAGAGAGAGAGAGAGAGAGAGAGAGAGAGAGAGAGAGAGAGAGAGAGACAGAGTCATCTTTGAGATTTTTTGTTTGTTGAAGAGTTGTGAGAGGTAGGGGAAAATCATTTATAGATATGGGTTATTTCTAATTTTATTCAGGTTTTACAGAAATCACTCTTCATTCTTTCTTAAGGTTTTTGGATTTCCAAGGTCTTTGTGATTGGGATCCATTATCTAAACAAAAGGGACTTGTTCCTTTCCCGCAAATCCGAACTAGAGTTCTACCCTTCTCATGGATTAAAGAACCATTGTATAGGAAAAGCACTAGATCAGTTAGCTGTCATCCTCCTCTATATTAATGACAATAAAAAAAGCAAGAGAATATCATGGGATTGTTTCCTGAACTCAAGTGTTTTACTAAAGCAATTGACATTTTCTGATATTGGTACCAGAACCTTCTATGGGTAACAGATCAATTGTTAGAAGACCTGATAATCCCCTCACAATTAGAAGAATAGCTCTAACTACAGACCATGACATTGTTATATGAATACATAGAAAAATAACCATGGCTCGCAGCAATGACGGAAATAACCGACTTAGCATGCAAACATGACCACAACGAAAAATCTGTAATTATATCATTAAATCTGGCTCCTCCACACATCTTGACAGCTGAAATAAAGTTCAAAGATATTCAGAAGCTTCTTTCCCCAAGTCAGTGTTAAGTGCCATACATCTTTGCAAAAGCAATTTTAACCTGACATGCTTGCAAACAATGGCTAAATAGTAATACAATGATTAGAGTCTGTTCTTACTCCATTCATTTCAAAAATGATTTGGGTCCATTGGTGCTTTTTCATTGTTAATAAAGTTCTTCACTAGTCAATTAAAAAATAACATAAAATCCATAGCTGTTTAACGGAATGGTTATTTTCAGATGAAATTGGAGTAAAGAAGTTGACAGGAGAGAATTTCCCATCTACAGCCATCTCTGATTTGGGTTTGATGGGTTCTACTTCTATCTATGGTGTTATAACTTTAGTATCACCAATAACATAGGAACCCAGTATTGAAAAACATCAAAAGCCCACAAGAAAAGCACTAAAAAAAAGCACTCAAAACTGTTAGGTACCTAACCAATACACCAAAAGCTCCACATCTAATGGAATGCTTTAGGCTAGCCCATTTAAACCCCTTCCATACCAGGTTGGGCCCCACCTAGTCCCATACCTAGGCAGGCCTCCACTCACGACCGTATCAAAAAACACAATAAATTTTCTATCAAACAGTCCAATACCAAACAAATAACAACACCAAATCTAGATAAATGAAGGTGGGTGTAAAAGATAACAGCAGGAAGATCGAAAAATCAAGAACAAAAACAGGGAGAAGGTGAGAGATTGAACCTGAAACTATCTGCAACCAATGGGTTCTTGCGATGAGGAGCTTTAGGACAGCATGAGAGAAGTCTCTGCAACCGTTTTTCCCCAAACTTAGAGGGCTTTGGGAAGAATTTCCGGCAAGGAATGTAGAGACAAATTGGGAATTTCAAACAGGAACTTGGGTCGTAACCTCGCAGGAAATTTGAAATACGGCACCGACCTTCCATCCTTCACAGGGCCTTGAGAGCCCAACTAGCAAAGGCCCTCTTTTTCTATTTTGTTTTCTGAGAGAGAGAGAGAGAGAGAGAGGGGGAGGGACGTGGCCATTGTTTAGCCAATGCAGCTGCAAGGCACGGCTGGTGTGGGGCTTCTACCACCTATGCATGGGTTTGGGTGCTATGGTGGGCGTGGGCCTCACTCATGGGTGTACAATGATGGCCTAGCCCCATCTAAACCTTTTGTGTAAAAAAGTAGGCCCCATCCCAATGTGTTAGATGGGTGGAGTGGTGGGCCCCACTACATCGAAAATAGAGGTGTAAAATGGTAAAGTAAAACGGTAGACCCCACCAGTATTATGCACAGTGTAAAATGGTGGGGCTCACCTAGTTCCAAGATCCAAAGCATTGGGTAAAAAAAAAAAAACCTTTTCTGTAGGAAGATCCTAACTCCCACAAATATATGAAGGAGATATCTGAGGAAGTCTCCAGGGAGTTCAATGCTGTATTAGCAATCAATTTTGCTGGTGACACCCCCTATTGAGATGATTTTCTAAACAGCTAATTTATGCTGGGCCCAACAAATGAATGTTGGATTTTCGAACTAGGTGGGCCCTCCTACATATTTTAGAAACTATGCTCACCTACGTGCAGGCGCAGAATAAAAACTCAAGATAACATGACTATAAATCATGCTTAAGAGATGATCCAGACTATCCAATAATTCCAATAGAATGCAAATTGACAATCAAGAGAGGAGAAATTATATGATGAAAAGCCGTATAAACACATAAAGTTGGTACGATAGAAGTACCACCCTTCATATTTGATCCAACAGCAGCTCCTTAAAAAGTGAGCTGCTGTTGGATCAAATATCAAGGAGGGGAATGAGTATGTGTTCATACGGCCTTCCTCGTATAATTTCTCCTTCACATGCTAGATCCTTTCAATGGCGTATAAATGATGTTTAGTTTCTTAGGCCATGTTCATTTTAGATTTCGACAACCGATTGTGTCTCCAAAACCAATTATTGGACTCAAAATTGCATTCAATTTCGACCCCAATAAATGGTTTTGAACTCAATCAACTATCGTAGAATCGATTCTCAAGAGACACGTTGTCATTCACTGCCAGATGCTACTTGTCTAGTTCCAAAAACGACCTTTACTTAAAGTGCCCAAGTGGGATTACCCAGGGTCACAATCTGTGGGGCCAGTAATAGCTGTGCCAATCGTACGGTTGATAACTCGTGTCACTATTTGTGGGTGACACAAACGTGTCTTCGTAGCATAAATCTTAATCACGCTTCTAAAGAATCGTCTTCATTCTGACTTTAAAAACCCTTGAGAGAGAGAGAGAGAGAGGACACGATGGAGAGCGAGAAACAACTGGAAGATTGCTCGGTTTCCAAGTAAGTAGTCTGATGCTGCTCATAACTAAGTTAGTTTAGATACGTAGACTCCCTTAACAACATTTAGAATATGATTTTCTGCCGATCCATCTTGACCTAGAACATAAAAACAAGGGAAAGCCATTTCATTTGTTTTTCTCTGTGAGTTATTTCATCAAACACGTGGTCGGGCTTAAATCTCCAAGTCTATGGAACCATACTGACATGACCGTTGTGTGATTTTCGATGTATACTATAAATCTCCAAGATAATTAGATAATTTGTAAGCAGAAAATGTAAAAAAAAAGAAAGGGAATTCATAATCATTGATGGGATTGTGTAGTTTTTATAAGCTTTGTAGGGCTCTGAAGAATAATGGGAATAAGGTGGCTTGTTGTTTTTTCAGTTAGATTAAGGGGATTTGAGTGTGGGTTGATTGTAGGGTCTGTTTGTTGGAAGTATTGCTTCGATTGTTTTACAGTGTTTTTATTTTTTATTTTTTGCTGAAACAATAATGGTTCTTTATTAGAACATGGATGCAATGGAGAGTAACAGTTACAAAAGGGGTTAATATTGCCTCACAAATAAGCAATCCTTACTCATCCCTTCATTAGCTAGAGCACCCTCTATATAATTGGCAACTGTAGTTAGGTGGACACACGGTAGCTCGAAATTCTTACACATGTCCACAATGTCATTAGCTATGTTAGCCAATCTCCCCAGAGACGTGCTCCTCTGAGTGGCCCAGCTGATTTGTCTCTCAAGTCACCTTCTACCAACATTCTAACTCCTAACTCTTTATAATAAATTCCAAGTGTGATGAGCAATGCTCTAGCCTTGGCTTTGTTTGAGTCCATACTCCCAGTAGGACTCGAAAACACAACATGATCTCCTTTACCATCGCTAAACACAAGTCCTACTATGGCTGGACCAGGGGTGACTAAGACAACACCCATCAGAATTTACTTTATGACTGAGGAGGCGATGGTCCCCAAACACAGCTGCTCTTCCATTTATTTGTTTAAACATATGGCTTCTCTTTCAGCTTTGCAAGGAAACTCTTACATTTTGTTTCTTTCCCTTTATATTGCCTAAACAAGTAGAAAGAACTATGGTCCGAAGCTCTTGCCCTCTATCATCAAGGTGTCAATAGTTCCACCCTTCAAGGAGATCACAAAAACTTGGGGAAAATCCACGTAACCCGGAACCATTAGAGTACCACATTCCAAATCCTTGCAGCCTTCTTACAATGGGTGAAAATGAGATTTCATGATTCCTCTTTTTTCCTACCGACTGGCTTCTATTTGCTAGCATCAACTTTTTGTCTTTTGAGCTTATCCTAGGTGTTAATCATAATCAACACCGTGGTCAAGAAGAACCTTGAATATTTTGAGGAACAAGGGCTTTCCAAATCCTAACCCAAGTTACCTTTTGCTCATCCTTCTTGTGCAAGAACTCGAAGAAGTCTTTAACTGAAAATTCTCCTTGAGCTTTTGCACCTAAATGAAATGATCTTTTTCCAACTGGGATGCAAAAACCTCTTCCAGCAAACCAAAATGTGTGAGGAAACATAAAAATTATCATTTTTCAAATTCCTAAAGAAAATCCACCCTCAAACCACAATATTTCCACTCCTATAGGAGCGAGGAGTCCCGCCATAAATCTTTCCAAAATCTTATACCCATCCCCAACCTAAACCTAGCACTCGGTAAGAATACATCAACTAGATGAGTTTAAGATACAAATATCCGTTATGATAAGGATTGCCTATGGGGATCCCCTAAACTCCAAAATCTTGGGATATGCGTATAGTATGGATCTAATAAACCATTGTTGGGTGCAGGTAAAGATACTTAAAGCCTACGAAGGTGGATGTGTTTCTCACAAATTTCATCTTGAAAGTTTCATCCATTATATTACAACAAAAATGGTAAAGAACTAATAAAAAAATTAGCAATATTGAATTAATTTAATTGGGCATGACTGCATGAGTAGTAACGCTATAACATTCTATGATTGTAATAAAGAGTATCATTAAAAAATTATTGTAATAAAGAGTAAAAAATAGTTTTTAAATTTTAAATTATATTATATTTTAATTTATTATTTTGTAAACACGTTGATATCTAACTTGATAACTTGTGAAGCTTTAGACCTAGTACTAACGTTGACATAGTTATCTAATGGATCATTGGTTCAAGCTATGAGTGTAACATAATTTGTTTTGTTAGAAATGTAGTATGCTCAAAATTGCTTCGCTACAAAATAAGAAGACAAATCCTCGAAGTTTAAATAAAAAAGTGATCTGACATGCTGCTTCCTATGCAAGAACATGATGATTCGATATGGACACTATGAAGTATGAACCAAGCTTTACTCGAGTAAAAAAAGGACGTAAACTAGGATGTTGATCAGGAGTATCTATGACATATCTTGAATACTCTTGGTTTTCTATGAATCGGCGTATCGTAGAACTTGAAAAATTGACCATCAAGGCCCCAAATCTCTCCCTCCACCTAACTCTCTAATACCCTGCACGCCCCATCCATATTTTTCCCACAACAACTCTCTTTCATGATGTTTTCTTTCTTTCCAAAACCTCAACAAACCCAAAGATTTGTCCCTCAGATCCAAGTTTCCAAGGTTGGAACCCCTCTCTTTTTGAATTTGCACACCACCTCCCATTCACAAGATATTTAACCTTTTTTTTCCTTTTTCTCCTCATTTCCCATAGAAAATCTATCTCCAACTTCTCCAATTTTAACTATATCACAAGTCACTCTGAATAGAGACAGAACAAATGTAGGGAGATTGGACAACGGAGCCTTTATCAATTTGATCCTATCCCTACAAGTACCATAACCTTTCTTCCAAGTCATCTTGTCTGCTTCTTCTCCATTTTCTCAACCATGGAGTCCGTAGAAGCTTAGACGATAATCCAACTCCTAAAGGGATGCCGGGGTATGTAATTGGCAATCTCTCCACACTACAACCAAAAATAGTAATCAACTCACCCACCTGAATCTTAGACAAATTCAACCCAGCGATCTTTCTTTTGACACTGTATGAGTGCAATCTTCAATGTGGAAGATCTTGCGGTTTATCAGGGACACCACGTTGTTTCGTAAACCTCGCAATCCACTCCATGATTGCCATCTAAAACTACAATCAAAGGAGCTCATGAAGATGTTCTATATGATCAACTTATTTCTACCATGAGTGGTGGTCATCAGAAATTCCTTGTGAAGTGGAAAGGCTGTCTCCTATCAGAATGCATTTGGTTTACAACGGAGTTCCAACCTCTCAGTTCTAAGATCTCATCTATGACCAATACCATACTTTTAGCTTGTTAGGTCGAGTTCTTTTCAGTCGGTTAGGAATCTAAAATTACCTTTGAAAGTGTTTAAATGAGACACTAAGAACTAATTTCATAGCTCAAATTTCGATTTGGCATGAGGTGAATGGTGTGGGGCTCGCGTGGGAGATTTCCTAGTTGTGGTTGTGGGGACTTTTTGGTCCTTTTCCCTAGCTATGGGTGTATATGACTCTTTTACCTTTTAGTTCACTTAACTCATTTAACTTAATCAGTAAGGCCCACATAAACCTTGGAACCATGGGGGAAGACATAATTTTTTGGATCTTGCTGTTTCTTTTGTGTTTTTATGATTTTAGATTGCCATTAAAAATAAAGTGAATTAAGAGTCCACGTCTTAATCAATTAAGAGCCATGTTTCAGTCGATCAGGAGTCCTTGTTAGTCTCTTGTCCAAGTGGAAAGATCTGATTTGAATTTCGAGTAGAAGTGGGATCTGATTTGTTTTTTGTATTTTAAAGTTGGAGTAGAATTGGACTCCTACAAGTTCAACCAATTGCTCATGGGACTTGATTAAGTCTATATATATATAGCCTTTGACCCCTTTTGAGAGACATACATAATGAATAGGATTCCAGACTGCCGCACATCGTTTCGGAAATTTCGGTGAAATGTTTCGGTGAAGTACAAAATTTCACCAACAATTTCGGTGAAACGTTTTGGAAATTTCCGAAATTTCGGTGAAATTTTTACAAGATTTCGTTCGAAATTCGTACCGAAACCAAAACGTTTCGGTTTCGCTGATGACTGAAACCGAAACCGAGATTTAAAACCTTGCTGCTACATCCATTGATTGCTTTGAGGGGTGATGTTTCAGTCTTAGGAGTGATTCCCAAGAACCCTAAGGAGCTGTTTGGATACGTGGATTTTAGAATCCAGGTTTTAGTTCGAAGGTAGTGTAAAATTCCGGATTTGCAGGCCTGATAAGATCTGAAAATAGTTCATTATCCTAAATTTTAAGTAAGAAATCCAAGTTTTAGAAATCTCTCCCCCATCTTGAGATTTCTAAAACCTGAATTTAGGATGATCTCCTACTCTTGAGCTCAACAAAAAGAGGGGTGAGGAATGAGAAAATGACAAGACGGTCTCCTTCTTCCCCTGGCTTCTTTTTTTTTTTTTTTTAAAGATGACTATATATTACTAATGATGAAAATTACAAGCCAGGGACAAGTTGTCACCATCAAGTATTACACTAGAAGCATAGAACAACAAAAAGAATACATCCAAAACTACCCATTAACATCCTCCAAATGAAAGTCGGGTATGATTATAGCGGTCGATTCCAAGAATGCCCCCTCTTCTGCCAATTGATCAGCTAGGTTATTTGCCGACCTCCTTCGATGGAAAATTTGGGGGCAAATCATACGAGTCCGGTCCCTAATTTCTGCAATAATTCTGTGAAGTTCCCATGTCTGCCCGCCAGGATTTTGAGGAATTCCAAGATTCTAAAATCTGCATATCCAAACGGCCCCTAAAGTGCTTCTAGGTTTTTTCTTCCCCTTCTCGTGGGACTTGATTATGTCTCTCTCTATTTGTGTGTGTGTGTGTGCGCGCGCGCGCATCTTTGGCCCCCTTTGAGAGACAGAATGAATAAGATTGGAGACTGCTGCAGCCATTGATTGCTTTGAGGTGTGATGTTTCAGCCCTAGGAGTGATTCCTAAAAACCCTAGAGTGATTCTAGGTTCTTTCTTTCCCTCTTATTTATTTTCAGTTTCTTGATTCTTTTGCCAGTAATGTGTTTACTGATCAAGAAACCAGTCGACCACCACACTCACCGTAGCCAATCACCACGATTTTCCCCACCTTTTTCTCCAACTTGATTTCCAAACCTTTGCATAGTCGACCACCCTATACCTGCTCCTTTTCTTGATCTGTCACAAAAATCCAAGAAACATTCCTAAATACTATACCGAGAGTCATAAATCCCATACCCAGACTGATAAATCCTATGCCATTAATCATCAACCCCTTCCCATCCAATCTGACACCATAAAACCACTTCCTATCCAATCGGCCCGATTAGCGAATCCCATCTTAACTGTCCCAACGGTCCCATCTTAACAATCCCAACACTCCACCCAATCGATACCCAAACCCGTTTAGAATCCATTCGTATCCCTATTGGTCATCCTCCTAATCATCTTGACTTTCATCCCCAAGCTCTCTTTGTAAACCTTGTCCAGCATTCTATTCCTTCGACCTATAAACAAGTAGCAAGGCTGGACTGTTGAAAAAAGGCTATGTAGGAAGAACTACATGCTCTCTGGGGCTTAATTCCATGGCCACTTGATGCATCAGTACTGGAAGCAAGTGAGTCTATTCAATTGAACTTAAGTCTGATGACAGCTTGGATAGATAGGCTTGTTTGGTTGCTCAAGGATATAAACAAGATTATGACATTGATTATGAGGAAACGCTCCCTCCTGTTGTTAAAATGACCACTGTTATAACTCTGATTGCCATTGCATCTAGAAGACAATGGTCTCTATATGAAATGGATGTCAAGAATAGCTTTTACATTGTGATCTCATTGAAACGTCGCACATGGTCCCACGCCCTGGATTGTCTATACCTACGTCATCCCCTTTGGTTTGCAAACTGAAGAAATCCCTTTATGGCATTAAACAAGCAACCCGAGCATGGTTTAAAAATTTTCGCATCCTGATGTTTCCTCTTTCTGAGCTTGTGAGTTCTAGTCCAACAAAATATGTACGAAAACCCAAGTACACTCGGGACTTAATCGCTCTTGCACACCTCACAAATGAAAAGGTAGTTCACATACCAGTCGAGCGCTTAGAAGCAGGAACCTTCTCTCGGGGTGCCGCTCCCACCTCGGAACCTCGATTCGGCGCTCCTTAGGAAGGAGCTTCCAGGGAGCGCGACCCCAGAGAGACGGGAACGCTCGAATAACGCTCCCAGCCTGCTTCTATTACTTTATAAGTCCCACCATCACCAACTTCCTTACATCAAACTCCTCCAACTCTTCAAAGTACTTCATTGGAGCAAGCACAAAGGTGTGTGCGTCTTCAGAAGGCACGAGGAACGAGTGCACACAAATGAAGATGGTTAGAAATTAGCTTTTAGATTTACTTAAATTTTGAAAGATACATATGAAAATGATTAGAAACTATTATTTTTTGATGTACTTGAATTTTGAAAGATATATGAAGAAAATATTACATACACGCTCCCATGGCGCTCCCAAACTTAAACTCTTCTAGACTCCACGCTTCCCCGCCCCCGCTCCCGCCTCCGCCCCCGCCCCCGCCCCCGCCCCCGCTTCGTGCTTCTAAGGTCGAGCGTAACAGATAGCTTGTCTCTTGATGATCCGAGTACATACCAAAAACTTGTGGGTTGTTTGGTTTACAATGACTAGACCAGTTATTGCATACTCTGTTCAGATAGTGACCCAATTTGTATTTTCTCCTCGAACGACTCACCTCATAACTGTGCATAGAATCATCTGATACTTACGGTGGCTAGGAGTTTGTGGGTTGTTTGGTAGTTCTTGCACACCTCACAAATGAAAAGGTAGTTCACATACCAGTCGAGCGTAACAGATAGCTTGTCTCTTGATGATCCGACTACATACCCAAAACTTGTGGGTTGTTTGGTTTACAATGACTAGACCAGTTATTGCATACTCTCTTCAGATAGTGACCCAATTTGTATTTTCTCCTCGAACAACTCACCTCATAACTGTGCATAGAATCATCTGATACTTACGGTGGCTAGGAGTTTGTGGGTTGTTTGGTTTATTTGACAATGACTAGACCAGGTATTGCATACTCTGTTCAGATAGTGAGCCATTTTGTCTTTTCTCCTCGAACGACTCACCTCATAACTGTGCATAGAATCATCTGATACTTACGGTGGCTAGGAGACTCTTCCTTCTATTCTCTTTGGAGTTGATTGCTTATGCTGATGTTGACAGCATAGGATGCCCCGACACAGTTTGCTCAACTACTAGTTAATGTATCTTCTTAGGAGATTTTCTTATCTCCTGAAAATGCAAGAAACAAGATATTGTTTCTAAATCATCAGCTAAAGCAGGATACCGGTCTATGTTAGCAGCATCCAGGGAGATAGTATGGCTTCGAGCTTGTATCTCATTGCCTCCATACACCTCTTCATGGAGATAATAAGGGTGCAATTTGATCGCTACCATTTTTTTTCTTGAATGCACGAAGCATACTGAAGTTGATTGTCACTGTATCCGCCAGTGCTACCAATCCTTTTTTTTTTTCATGAATGCACGGAGCATACTGAAGTTGATTGTCACTATATCCGCCAGTGCTATGAAGGTCGATTATATTGTCATATGTATCTTCAACAATTCAGCTTACATATATTTTCAGCGGAGCAGTGACTCTAGTGAGACATGAGTTTTAAGTTTGCAAATTGATGCTTCATGACATGGTGCATCAATGCTTCACGAACAAGTGCTAAAGTTGTCCCTAAACGAGTTGAAGTGGATTGTCATTCGAAATTATTTTTAATAAATTGATATATACTCCATGTGTGAGGCCCAAAAACCTATTACATGTAGTCCATTGCTAGCATTTTTTTCCAAGTTGGGCATGACTGAATCTAAACACCAGCTTGAGGGGGAGTGTTGAAGAGGTTAAGATAGATATGGCCCACCCACGACTGTTTTGAGTCAATTAGAGTTGGTTTTATGTAAATTTGATAGTGTGGATCATTAGATGGCCCGGATGGCAGCTTATGGAATTACTTTTAAGTGGAGACTATAAAAGCTTATCTGTGGGGTGCACAAACCAGACAAAAATCCCCTCCTTGCCTCCCCTCCTCTTCTCTTCTTCCTTCATTACTTTTTTCTTGCATATAGAAGGATATTGAAGGCTATGATTCTTCCCTGCAACATATGTATTTATTTAATTTCATCGAGACGACTCCTCTTCTCTTCTTCCTTCATTACTTTTTTCTTGCATATTGAAGGATATTGAAGGCTATGATTCTTCCCTGCAACATATGTATTTATTTAATTTCATCGAGAATTTTTCCTATAATATTCCGAGAAAAAAATATAAATTTTTTGATAATCTCGTGAGAAATTGCCGAAACAATAAATTCTCAGCAGTTATGGTTGTAGAATGAATATTTGTGAAGTTAGAAAGAATATTTGTGGAAAGGATAATTTGAATGGGAAATTATTTTTCTCAGGGATCATTGATTGAATGAAGAGCTTTATTTTACTACGATGCACTTTTTTGAAACAACAAACACATCCCCTCATAAGGCACATCAACCTCTACACCATAGAGTTGTAGAGACCACACTGCATTTCCGAGCAGTCTTATTGTGTGATATCTCTCAATCAAGTATTGTTGTTATCATTATCATTCATAAA
The DNA here is from genome assembly GCF_043159265.1 of Tasmannia lanceolata. NCBI lineage: Eukaryota > Viridiplantae > Streptophyta > Magnoliopsida > Canellales > Winteraceae > Tasmannia > Tasmannia lanceolata. The sequence goes on from NW_027518693.1 coordinate 4,124,138, forward strand.
AAAGTATTATCATTATCATTCTAGCAATAAATGTCCTTATGTCTTCCAATTTTTCAAATAAGGTGCTGAATCTTTTTGATGTTTTTTAATGCTTCCAGCTCTTTGGGCACATGGGTATTTTCCGTAGCAGGCGCTTTGCTTGCAATTCCAGTGGGAATACGTCGTAAGTCCTTGGCGCCCTTGGTATTCTTCGGTACTACAGGAACTATGCTTGATATTATTTTGGGTATCAGTGCTTGTGAAAGAGAACATGCAGAGCGCCAAATGAAGCTTTTGGAAGCGCAAAATCTCACTGCCACTAATATGTCCATGGAGACTGAAAGTGGTCAGTAATATATCGAGACTATGTTCTGTTAATTCCCATCTGATTGTGGTCCTGTTTTCATGCCGTGAAAATGTGTAAAGCTGACCTTCTACCCAATAAGGTCTTCCATGAACACAGATATACAGTTCCCATATCAGGGGAAGATCTCATTTTGTATTTTGTATTTCTTCGTCGGGAAAAAACTTCAAAACCTGATGCTCTCTTAGAGCTTCGATTTTGAAGTCAGTCCTTTTCATGTGAATGACTCGATGCTCTATTTGGTTACTGTGGTTTCAGGGTGAGATGAGACCTCTCTGCTAAATCAAGTATTTTCAACCCATGCCAAAATGTGATTTTAGAGCCTTGATCCAATGAAGATTAGCCTATTGCAAAGAAACTAGACTATATTGGATCATAATATTAGGCTGCTGATTTTTTAAGGCTGCTGATATTTGCAAGACCATCTCTTGATAATGAGTTGACTCACTTTGTTTCACTTGTCTGATCGGATGCTGAGAGCTTTTTGGAAATAGTAATAGCCTTGACTTCTGGTTAAAAAAAAATGTAAAACAGGGTGAGTTTGTCCCATTATCAAAACATGGTTGTGCCGATATCCATACCCTAAAAAATATGTTTACATATTTTCACATTAAATGACTGCAATGATTGGCCATAGTATCTGAACTGCTTTATAATCTTCTTTTTCCCGGCCAAGTTCTCATTTCAGAAAATTGTGAAACTCGCCACTCACCGAGTTAATGAAAATTTGACTACACCAATATTTCATGGAAAAAAAATGTATGGTTGCTAAACATGGCATTAGAGAAACGATTTAGCAGTCATTGTTTTAATAATGGCACTTTATTCATTTTGTACCTCTTAGATTAGCTATTAAAAGATATAACAATTCCCAAAAGGCTGTTGAAGGGTTAGGATAAACTTTCACAAATCTGTTCATTTTTTACCTCCACAGTTCTAAGGGTTAGGATGATCCTATGGAGCTGATTATTGGGGCACATCCTATCTGTGTGAGGGCCCATCAAATGAATGCTTCGGTTCACCCAAACAATGTGGGACTGTTGTGTTTGTAGCGGACCGAGCAGATAACGTTATCCAATAGAACCTGAGGGTCTGTTCTTCAACACTTCCTATTCCCATTCTTTTAGACCGGGCAAAAGGGGCGAGAATCCATTGGAGCGCCTCCGCTTTGCTCCTAGAATTCATTGAAAATCACCACAAATTTTTGGTCCGTAGTCGAAAATGAAAGGAAAAGGTAAATCAAGTCGGTGTTGAAGAACGAAGAACGTACCATTCTTGTTTTCTGATAGCATTTTAGGAATTATAACAGCATTTAACAACCAGATTAGAGAGCTTAATATGAAGGGAGAAGGGAATGTGGAGCTTCAGCTGGTATTGTCCCACTCAAAGAGATGCTGTGAAGGAATTTTATTTTTCCAATTGACGACAACAAATATATTGTCAACTACAATAAATACTGCATCGAAATATCAAATTCCGCGCCAAAGGTGAAAAAAAGTTCCTCAAAGAATGTTTTTTTCAAGGTTTGGTAATGCTTTTTTAAGGTAAAAATTAAAAAGGCAAAACTTTCATAAAGATTTACTAGTAGTTTGAAAGTTGTACCTGAATTAATTTTTACCTGAAAAGGAGCTAGTAAGTAGTATACCTTAAAAAAAAAATTCAGGAAAAAAATTCCATGATTGCCAAACATGTATTTTTTGTGAAAGAGGGGCATCTTCCTGATAAAAGCAAGAAAATTGATCTAATTGTTGAAGAAAACCAATTTCAATTTAGCGACAATCTCTAGTTTTAAAAATTGCCCAAAAAATCAGCTCCATAGGATCATCCTAACCCTTGATTTGTAGAGCTAAAAATGGACAGATTTGTGTAGGTTTATAGCCGTCCATTTCAACCTCCACAAATCGTAGGGTTGGGATGATCCTATGGAGCTGATTTTTTTTACACACCCTATCTATGTCAGTGCTGCTCAAATGAATGGTTTGCATCACCCAAACAATGTGGCCCCCCACTGTATTTTTGGCACAGACTACAAAGGTTCTCTAGTCGGCCAACTCGAGGCACTTTCCTCTATTGCCAAGGTGGGAGCATTGAAATTTTATTAGAGTTAGAGTGGATCTTTATGTGACTGATTCTTGTGAAATTTTGGATCACATCCAACTGTAGGGATTGATTCATAAGAAAGGATCTCAGAGCACTTCTATAAAAGTCGTTATTGCATATTTTGTCTCTTTTTCTACAGGGCATTCTTTATTCTACTCTTGTTCTTTTTCTTACTCTTCTTGTAGATTTTTTGATGATTTTATTTACTGGTATATTTATGCATATGGTATCAAAGCCTTGGTGGGTTTCAATCTTGGATCGGGAGGATATCCTCAACGGCCAGAACATGATAATCATAGAAGGTGGCTATGAAATAGAGAGCAGTACTAGGTTGCTTGGAATTAGAAAGTATCATAAAAAGGGCAGCCCAGTGCACGAGGCTCCCATCATTGCCAGGTCTGGGAGGGCTATATGTACGCACCTTACCCTTGCTTTGCAGAGAGGCTGTTTCCGTGACTCGAACCCATGACCACTAGGCCACATTGAAAAGTACCATAAGAACTACAAATGTCACAGAATGTTGGACTGACAAACAGGGAAGGCAAGCGGAGTAACTAGAGTTCTAAATATGTTTTTAGTGCAAGATTAGGTTTCAAAAGGCACTTCTAGGACTAGGATTGAGTCAGGTTAGCGTTGAGGGAATGCTAACTCGGGTTAGGCTAGGGTTGGCCTCAACCTGATCCAACCCGACCCGAGTTGCACCCCTAAAAGTATTCAGAGCAAAGTAATGGCAACAATTGGAGCGTGGATCATAGTGGAAGATCACAAACGGCATCCCGAAAACCAATAAACATTTTAATCATGGTTTTTCAAACTTAGATTGGCAAGATTGGGGATTAGATCATTGCTTTATGTAACAATGATCAACATAGCCGGGACTGTGCTTAGTATTCCTCATCTACTTTCTATAGAACAGCTAACAACCTTCAAGCCATTTTTCAAAACCATCAAGCTTATTAAACAAGTATCCCTGCTATAGAGATTTTACAAGGTTAAAACCAAATCCAATATAGTGTTCCAATTTAGAGGGAAGCCAAAACAAAACCTGTACAACACACTCATTTCACTTGATAAAGCTATCGAGGCTCATTCACACCACATTTCAATAAAAAGGAAAGTAATCAATAAAAAGGAAAGTAATCTGACGTAGATTTCTCTCCTTGCCCTCAACAAGAACCAGACTTTTATAGAATGCAAAACCAATGTACATTCTAACAGGACTCCTTCCCATGACTACAAAGTTGAAACCATGTACAGTTCTTTCGTCGAATTGGAGCGCTATCTCGGACCCGAGATCTGCTGCGAGGAAAGGTAAGAATTGGTACTATATGTGCCGCTAGTCGAGGTTGTTAACGAAGTATCGGCGAGTGTTTGATTGAGCAATGTGGGCTCGGTGGACTGCCTACCATGGACCCTCAAGAAGTTTGGTGTGCCTATGGCGATCCCCCCTTCCAACATTGCCACTACATTCGCCATGCTCGGTCTATGCATCGGTTCCTCATGAATACAACACAATGCAACTTGAACTAGCTTCTTTACTTCCTCCTCCGTCACTCGCCCCTCCAGTCTTGGATCGACGAGCTCTAGATACCGCCCTTGCTCATGCATTTGTAATGCAAATAATGGGAAGTAAATGGAAGGCGGCGAAGAAGATAACAATGATGAGGACTCTTCATCACTCTGATCATAAATGTACTTGGTCCGAGCTGAGCAATTCTTTCTCCCTCTTATAATCTCCAACAATACCATACCATAACTGTACACATCGGTCTTATCTGAAATTGCGGCGTTTGTCAGCCACTCCGGTGCTAGGTACCCACGAGTACCTCTCATGGTGGTGAATATATTAGATTGCTCTGTGCTCATCAATTTAGACAACCCAAAATCCGAAATCTTCACTTGCAAATGATCATGTAGGAGAATGTTCTCGGGCTTAATGTCCAAGTGAATGATCTTGCGTCCGCATCCTCCGTGCAAGTATGCGAGCCCTCTAACCGTAGCCAATGCAATTCCCACCCTCTCTTGCCATTCCAAAGATATTCCTGTCCCGAAAAGGGATCGGTCCGATGAACCTCTGTTCATGTACTCGTAAACCAGAAGCCTATCTGTTCCTTGTGCGCAGAATCCTAGAAGTTTTACCAAGTTAACATGGCGAACTCCTCCGATTATCGCAATCTCAGTCAAGAATTCCTTCTTCCCATGAATGCCTACATTGTTGATCCTCTTCACGGCGATGAGAGTCTTATCTGAGAGTGTACCCTTATAGACCGATCCGAATCCACCCGACCCAATCTGAATTTCGAAATTATTCGTCGCTGCTTCCAGTTCTTCATACGTGAATCTCACAGGCAACCCTGGAATTGAGATGTTATCAAACTCATCCACTGGGATTATTGAGTTTCTTGATCTTCTCCACAGCACCACAACTACAAGAATTAAAATTAGAAAGAACCCTGTACTAGGCAAGAGGATCAACGCGGCGATCGGAAAACCTCCCCCCGAATTGCCATTCGAGCTCGACGGAGACGACATAACAAATGTCTTAATATAACCCAAATTATCATTTTCTACTGTAGCACTATAGAACATTGAACCTAACTGATCTTCAAGTATATAACATGAAGAAGAAGAATTAGTATAGAAAAAACCCAAACAAGAACAGTTCGTACTGCAAAGATCTTCGCAGGCCGAAAAATCCGAACCCGAAACCATAGGATTTGAGAAATCATTAGCAAAGTAGTGAGAACCAACTCCAAGTCCAATATACGAAATTGAACCATTTGAATTACAGTTAGGGTTTGCCAATTCGGACCCACCTCCCGGTAAACAACCACCATTAGAGGCCGAATAAAATAAGGATGGACAAGAACACCCAGAATCCGATCCGACGGTACATAGTCCGATTGGACCGCACGATAACGGGAGCCGGCAATTGTCCGATGGCGCTGCGAATTCCTCATTCCAAGTAGTCCCAGAGAGACTCCTGACACTGAATTTTCCGGTGGAATCCAAAACCGCGATCCGGAAATTAGATTCCTGTAAATTCACCTGCCAAACAACAGTAATTCCGTCGCCGGAAAATAAAAACAGACCAGAATTGTTCATTTGTAAATAAGGGATATCAAAATTTGAATCCTTAAATGCGCGAGGATCCACAGACAGTCTCCAGTATTCCATCCCTCTCCATTGTAAAACGGAATCGGAATTTGTAATTGAAAACCGATAATCTCCTGCCGATAAATCGGTATCGGAAACGGAATTTGCTAACGGTGGAGTTTGGATGTAGAATTGTTGTCCGATTGTGATCGTGTCGGTTGGATGATCGAAGCTCTGCCAAAGAGAACCGTTGGATCGATCGAGCAAGATTAGATTCCCGGTTTCTAAAAGTTGTAACACCGTTACGGGGGAATTTAATGTAGGGGTGGACCAGAAGACGGTGCCGTTAGAGTCGGAGACCGAGAGTCCGGATTGGGTGAGGGACATGATGCCGGTACGGGAGATCGGACGGTTGCGATTAGCGGACCAGAAGATGGTGTTGGAGGAGACGTGGAGGACGGAGAGATAGAAGTTGGATTGTTGGGAGGGAGGATGGAAAATTACAGCTTGGAAGGTTCCGTTGTGGGATAAGAGGAATGCGCCGGTGGCGGAGGCTTGGTAAGAGGAGGCTGTGAAGTTTGGGTAGATGAATTCGGTGAAGGTGCAGGAAACAAAAAGAGGGGGTGCGTAGGATAAGATTAAGAAATTCATAGTGTGGGAAGTAGAGATTGAAAGGGAGATTGGAGAGGATGAATATGGCCGGAGACTACTTCAAATTCCACTCTTGCTAAACTCCTTTTTGTAGGCGTTGTAATTTTATATTAGGGATTTACTAGGGTCCATCGCAGAGGGATTTGGTTGCATCTGACAGCAGCCACATAGGCTACCTTTTCAGCAGATTTTGTCTTCATTAACGACGTGGCTGCTGTCAGATGTAACAGACCATCCGCGAAATGCCTTCTGCATTGGACGCTAGCAAATCCCTTTATATTATATATTTAAAGGAAGGAAGCCTCAGCCTCTGTATCAATTGGTCAAAGTATTTGTTCTTAGAGATGGAGGTCTAGCTCAATTGTTCAATTGGTCAACTCGGACTCTAGCAATCCAACTAACTACAAAGAAAAAAATAAGCCTAATGTGCACACAAAGGGCGTGTTTGATTTTGATTGATGTAAAAGCCAGGCTTACCAAATAAACGGTCCGGATTAACCAAACATGGGGCCAACTATGTAACAGCGGTCGTGATTCATTGATTTACTGTCAAATAGAAAGTAAGATTGTGGGAAATATTTAAAAACATGATAAATTCGCACCCATTTAAGGTGAATTGACGTCCAAAAAGAGTCACTGTAACGCTTTTTCACGTTACAGTGGTGTGGATCATCCTACAGGGGGAGCGAATTTATCAGTACCTAGCCATGTGAAAAATGGGAAATTATAAGGTGCCTGACCGTCAAGTCCTGTGTAGGTCGTACGATGAAAGTACCTCCCTTGATATTTGATCCAACACCAGCTTCTTTAAAATGTGGGCTGCTGTTGGACCAAATATTAAGGGCGATACCGCTCGCATGGTGCTATAAAGAAAGAGCCAAAGATTAAAAATATAAGGTGTGTAATTATTATAAAGATACCTATGTCGTAACGAAGTCTAGCCTCAAATCAGCCCACTCACTTTCCTAATGACTGGGATTAGTCTAACTAAGAAACCGTTGTTTTAAACTTTTAATCTCAGCCACACACGAGAGAGTTAATGGGCTGATTTTGGGCGATGCATTTAGTCGTGACAGAGATGAAATCACCTCATAAAGAAAATGTGTAAAGTCGGGATTATCTTATTTTCATTACCAAAAAAAAAAATCCAATAATATAAAATATAAGAGAGGTTCTAAAGAAACGTTGTTCAAACCACAAATAGGTGAACCATATTGTTCAAAGTATATATAGTATGTAAGTGCATACTTTATGTAGGTATGTAGAAAATGTTACAGTCTCTTCATTGGAATTTTTTGTGTGATCGTTGCAGCCATGGACTCTAACATGACAGTTGCAAGTGTGGCAACACTAATAGTAGGACACCTAGCAGCAGTGTATCAATGACTGCAGAGGGGCTGATGTACTTCACCTCATAAAGGATTTAATGGGGGGGCTGATTGCCACGTACACCGCTCCTGGGTGTCCCAAGAGCTTAATCAGGGCAAAATTAGATGGTATAGAATTACCTGAATTGAAGTGAAATTGCCAAAGAGCTTAATCAGTCAAGAGTTACAGTTATTCACTGGATCATTGGCCTGACCTTCAAATGTCTTCACTGTCTCAATATTTTGGGTCCCTTTCTTCAATTTTGAACCGCAGTGCTGAAGCTCCTATCCTCTATACTTTCCACTTGTATCCTCTATACTTTCCACATTAACTATGAGTGTTGTTATCAAAATCGGTGTCTAGAGTTCACATGTTCGTATACTAATACAAGCTTATCAAAGTATTCATAAGCAATCTTATAGTGTTCGGTGCACTGTCAAGATTTCCTGGAAAATGCATTCTAAATTTGTTCGCGCTATATTCAAACTTGGTCTTATATAGGACAAAATATAGGGGTGTCATTACCAAAAGTACAATAACAAGACGAGGCTCTACACATATACAGGTGCCTCTATCAAAACAGTTCCAAGTGGTTTTTTTAACAATTTATAAAGTTGCTTAATCACAACCAAGGTTTAAAATTTCGGTTTCGGTACTGGTTTCGGACCCGGAAATTTGGAAATTTCGGTCGAAATCTGGTACGAAACCCGAAACTAATATTTTATTCAATATTAAATTTCGGCCGAAATAAATGACCGTTTCGGTTTTAATCGATTTCGGTGTTGGTCGAAGGATTTCGGTCGAAATTTAATACCATGATCACAACCCATAAAAAAATAAAATAAAATTGGTTAATCACTTTCCACACGTCCACTCATGAGGTCACTTAGGGGTGGCCAGAACCGAACCAGAACCGAAGAACCGAACCGGAACCGAACTGTAAAAAATATTTTTGGTCCGGTTCGGTTCCACTGATGAAGAACCGAAAAATTTCGGTTCGGTTCCGGGTCTAATGTTCTCGGTTCGGTTCCGGAACCGAAGAACCGAACTTTGAATATATATATATATATATATATATATATATATATATATATATATATATATATAATATTTTTATATTTCTATTATACATATACTTAATAATATAAATTACTTATAATATTAATAAGTAATAGTTAATACTATTCTTATAATAAGAAAGTAACTTATATTATAACTTTAATTAAAAGTTTTTATAAATTATAATTAATAATTAATAATTACCCATTAGAACCGAAGAACCGAACCGATTATGTTCGGTCCGGTTCGGTTCGGTCCTACTGTGTAGTACGGTTCGGTTCGGTTCTTACGGTTCATGGAACCGAGAACCGAAAAAAAATGAACCGAGAACCGAGAACCGAGAACCGAACCGGTTGGCCACCCCTAAGGTCACTTCACATGGTATAGTGGAAGTATCAAAACTGTTGGATATGATTTTATCAGGACTTGTGTAATAAATTTAAGCCGTTCATTCTTTAGAGGATCAAACTTGGACCCACTTGGTAGCTTTGGGATGGGGCAACACATACAATTTCGAATCTAGGGCTACACTAATCTATTTAATCAACGGATACAATTGCGAATCTAGTGCTACACTAATCATCCATGTCTCGATAGGGATGAGATGCACTGATTACCCTTTTACCCTTAACTGATCACTTTGGAAACGGGTAACTCCAGTAATTTGACGTTTAATCTCATTCTTCAATCTAGACCGTCGATCTTAGATCAATGATTGCCCACATAGGATCTTACAGTACCAATTACAAACGTCAATGAATACTACCCTGACAAACAGGCTACTGCTTACAGACAACCAAAAATAACAAAATGGGGAACATATTACTCTAACAGTCCATCCCACAGCAGCACAAAATACAAAAACAATGAAAACAAATCCTGCAATTCTCCCTCCTTTATCCGTCAGCTTGGATAATATGCCCCCCATCCCTCTCTGTTCCATCCTTAGCAAACTTGTCTGCATCTTCATTGGCTTATCGCCATCTACATTGGACAGTGGTAGCTGTCAAATATCATCAATGAAATAAGGAACCTGGTTGATCAGATTGTGCCTAATTTCCAACACATACGGCGATAACTGAACAGTTTGGATCATCCTACAAATCCGATGGTTAGGACTTAGGATCATCCTATGTAGATGATTTATGGGGTACAACCTATTTATGTTGTGGCCCAATAAATGAACGGTTTGGATCATCCTACAAAATGAACCCCACAGTACTTGTTGAAAAATACTACTGGCACGCACAACATATAAAATCTCTCTCTCTCTCTCTCTCTCTCTCTCTCTCTCTCTCTCTCTCTCTCTCTCTCTCTCTCTCTCTCTCTCTCTGGGTGCGTGCGTGTGTCTATACGGTAGAGTGCCAAATCACATGGGTCCCACATTTTTGGTGAGCATCTAAACCATTCATTTGCAAGGCCCCATCATAGATAGGGTGCATACCAAAAATCAGCTCTATAGGATCATCCTAACCCATCCATTTGTGGAGGCCAAAATGGACAGACAGTGTTTGTCCACAAATCTGCCCATTTTGGCCTCCAGTTTTGGAGGGGTTAGGATGATTCAATGGTGCTGATTTTTGGTATGCACCCTATCTATGATGGGGCCTTGCAAATGAATGGTTTAGATGCCCACCAAAAATGGAGGACCGATGTGATTTGGCACTCTACCGTACCTAACTTTAGGTACGGTCGAGCGTACAATCCTTTTCCTCTATATATATATATATATATATATACACATAATCAAATTTATTCCAGACCTATAGTTATATACCTCCCCAAATTTCCATAATAACCCGAATAACTATGGAAGACTACAACTTTCATGATTGATAAGATAGTTTGGATATATGTTCATATTTTGTGGCTAAGTTTTCTAAACTTTCAGATCATGTCCAACAGCTGCAATTGATTTTTGATTACGATTTTAGATAATTTCTACATAAACCTATTGCATTTCATTTCCTTTATTGAGGTTGGGGAAGAATAGAAAACACGGGTAGCATCTCAAGATTTATTTTCTCCCCTTTTCTCTTCTTGTCTTCTTGAGATTAGTTAGGACTTTAAGACACCAGCACTTTGCTAACAGATGTTTCCCTTTTTTTTTTTTTGATGAGTATCAGATGTTTCCCTGCCATTTGAGAAGCCACTAGAATGCCCAGATTCATTCAGAGAATTGAATACAAGGAATATTTAAGAACCTAATCTATACACCATGACAATCTGCAAGGTACCATTTTCAAGCTAATGAAACAAATGAACAATCATTCAAATATCCAATGTTGACTTCTCAAAGCTAAGCAAACTTTACAATTACAATAAACCAGACTCTAATGATATTATAATTTATTTTTTCTGGAAGCAAGTTGTAGTCTATATGAAAATCAACAGTTTCATATGAAATTGCAAAGGAGACACAGATCATTTCCAAAATATTATGAATATTTCTGCCGTCCGCTAAAAACAAAAGTGCTGCATGAAGAGTTGGTTTTCGTTGGCATGTTGTGTTAGAGATGTCTCATCACCGTCACACTTCTTGGACGCTTTTATGAAGAGCCACGAGTGTTCAAATAATTCCAAAGACAACCAACAGATTTAGCTAACTTTCTGAATGTGTGTTATATTCATTATTTCTAAAGATGGTAGTTTAAGGACAGTGAAAAGAGTTAGGGATGCCCTCACCATGAATGGTCGATATATCAAGCAAACAACATGGAGGTGATTAGAACTTTTCTGACAGTAGAGTGGAACTGCATTTTTCTCTAGCGAAGACCTGTTTCATTATGAACTGAAAATGGAATCATTGTTCAAAAGTATGAGAGATTAAATGAAGAGATCTTGCATTTTCATACCCAGAATCCAATGGAAAACCGCATAGCTTGCAGCCGGTGCAAATAAGTGCTTCCATGATCTTATTATCTTCCATCATAAACAGTCTCTTGTTCATAAACATTTTTCCCATCTCATATTCCTCATCGTGTTTCCAGTTAAATGGCGGAAACATTTCTCCGATGCACCCATAAAAGGTTGCATTACAGGAATTAGTTAGACTCGATACTTCCAAAATCGAGAAGTGATATTTACGCCCCTTTTGATCTCTTGTTCACAAACATTTCTCCGATGCACCCATAAAATGTGCGGATATCCATTCCCTAAAAATATCACTTCCCTAAAACATTCGAGTGGTCAGGATCATCCATTCGTTGTGGGACATGAAATTGGAAGGAACGGTAAGTAGGTTTTGTAGTTTGCCGGGAAAACATGATTTTTTTTTTTACTTTGGAAAATATTTTCATGGAAAATGAGGTTACCAAACACGTCAAATTCTTTTTTTATGGAAAAAAATTGAAAATACTTTTTCTTACATCCAAACAGCTAGGGCTGCAACTCGAGCCGGGTTTTACCCGACCCGCATCGACCCGACCCGAAAATACCCTGGGTTGGGTTCAGGTTTCATGGGTTTCGGGTCGAGCCGGGTTTAGCATTCAAAAGCCCGCATGAATCTTGGGTCGAGCCGGGTTTGAAGGGGCCCGACCCGACCCGACCCGAGTTACATAAGTTATAGTATGTACATTTTTTTCTATTGTTAGTTAAAAGTTAAAAGTGAAAACCCACGCACCCACTGTTACTGTATGTGAGTGTAATTTCTGCTTCTATGAGTTGAGTTGATTCAAGTGTTTCATTTAGCATTGTTTGATTGTAATTACAACATTGTTTGATTCAAGTGTAATGTGAGTGTAATTACATCACTGTTTGATTCAAGTGTAATGTGAGTGTAATTTCTGCTTCTATGAGTTGAGTTGCCTTGCCAAACAAGAATTTTCCTTAAAAAATTGCGTCAACGTGAAAAAACCCGACCCGACCCGAACCGACCCGAGATTTATCATGGGTAGGGCCGGGCTTGGGAATCGTGGGTTTTCCGAAAAAAAACCCGACCCGACCCAACCCGAGATATTTCTTGGGTAGGGTTGGGTTCTCCAATACCCGACCCGCCCGACCCGAGTTGCAGCCCTACAAACAGCCCCTTAATGTTTCATTTTCAATTAGGATTAACTTCAAATGATCATATTTGCAACAGAAACGCGATTCTGCTCGGTTGATTTATCTGCTAAGTCGGACAAAAAAGTGGGGGCCCACATTGTTTGGGTGATGCAAGCAATTCATTTGATGGATCCACACATAGATAGGGTGTGGCCGAATTATCAGCTCTATAGGATCATCCCAACCCTTCGATTTGTGGAGGTTTGGACGGTATAAACCTCCACAAATCTGTCCATTTTATACCTCCACAGTTCAAAGGATTGGGATGATCCTATGGAGCTGATTTTCTGGGCACACATTATCTATCTGAGGGCCCATCAAATGAATCCTTTGGATCACCCAAACAATATGGGCCCATCAAATGAATGCTTTAAATCACCCAAACAATGTGGGCCCACTGTGGTTATGGCGGACTGAGAAGATAACGTTATCTGCTCGACCGAGCAGGAACACTAAGCCCTATTTGCAAATGGGAACCAAATTTTGCAGTGTCCAAAGAGAACCAGAGGGTGTGTTCTCCAACACTTCTTATTCCCATTCTTTTAGACTGGGCAAAATGGGCGAGAATCCGTTGGAGCGGAAAAATGAAAGAAAAAGGTAAATCGAGTCGGTGTTGAAGAACGAAGAACGTACCATTCTTGTTTTCTGATAGCATTTTAGGAATTATAACAGCATTTAACAACCAGATTAGAAGAGCTTAATATGAAAGGACAAGGGAATGTGGAGCTTCAGCTGGTATTGTCCCACTCAAAGAGATGCTGTGAAGGAATTTTATTTTTCCAATTGACGACTACAAATATATTGTCAACTACAATAAATACTGCATCGAAATATCAAATTCCGGCCAAAGGTGAAAAAAAGTTCCTCAAAGAAAGTTTTTTTCAAGGTTTGGTAATGCTTTTTTAAGGTAAAAATTTAAAAGGCAAAACTTTCATAAAGATTTACTAGTAGTTTGAAAGTTGTACCTGAATTAATTTTTACCTGAGAAGGAGCTAGTAAGTAGTATACCTTAAAAATTGTTTTTGGAGGGAAAAAAATTTCCATGATTGCTAAACATGTATTTTGTGTGAAATAGGGGAGGGCTAGATGTTCGCAGCCTTACCCTTGCTTTGCAGAGAGGCTGTTTCCGTGACTCAAACCCGTGAACCCCAGGCCACAATGAAAAGTACCATAAGAATTACAAATGTCACAGAATGTTGGACTGACAAACATGGAAGGCAAGCGGAGTAACTAGCATTCTAAATATGTTTTTAGTGCAAGATTAGGTTTCAAAAGGCAATTCTAGATCTAGGATTGAGTCAGGTTAGGGTTGAGGGAATGCTAACTCGGGTTTGGCCTCAACCTGATCCAACCCGACCCGAGCTGCACCCCTAAAAGTCTTCAGAGCAAAGTAATGGCAACAATTGGAGCGTGGATCATAGTGGAAGATCACAAACGGCATCCCGAAAACCAATAACCACTTTAATCATGGTTTTTCAAACTTAGATTGCCAAGATTGGGGATTTAGATCATTGCTTTATGTAACAATGATCAACATAGTCGGGACTGTGCTTAGTATTGCTCATCTACCTTCTAAAGAACAGCTAACAACCTTCAAGCCATTTTGCAAAACCATCAAGCTTATTAATCAAGTATCCCTGCTATGGAGATTTTACAAGGCTAAAACCAAATCCAATATAGTGTTCCAATTTAGAGGGAAGCCAAAACAAAACCTTTACAATACACTCATTTCACTTGATAAAGCTATCGAGGCTCATTCACACCACATTTCAGTAAAAAGGAAAGTAATCTGACGTAGATTTCTCTCCTTGCCCTCAACAAGAACCAGACTTGTATAGAATGCAAAACCAATGTACATTCAAACAGGACTCCTTCCCATGACTACAAAGTTGAAACCATGTAACAGTTCTTTCGTGGAATTGGAGCGCTATCTCGGACCGGAGATCTGCTGCGAGGAAAGGTAAGAATTGGTACTATATGTGCCGCTAGTCGAGGTTGTTAACGAAGTATCGGCGAGTGTTCGATTGAGCAATGTGGGCTCGGTGGACTGCCTACCGTGGACCCGCAAGAAGTTCAAGGACTCTACCCTTGGCGTGCCTACCGCGATCCCCCCTTCCAACATTTTCACCACATTCGCCATACTCGGTCTATGCATCGGTTCCTCCTGAATACAACACAATGAAACTTGAACTAGCTTCTTTACTTCCTCATCCGTCACTCGCCCCTCTAATCTTGGATCGACGAGCTCTAGATACCGCCCTTGCTCATGCATTTCTAATGCAAATAATGGGAAGTAAATGGAAGGAGGCGAAGAAGATGACAATGATGAGAACCCTTCATTAGTCTGATCATAAATGTACTGGGTTCGAGCTGGGCAATTCTTTCTCCCTCTTATAATCTCCAATAACACCATACCATAACTGTACACATCGGTCTTATCTGAAATCGTGGCGTTTGTCAGCCACTCTGGCGCTAGGTACCCACGAGTCCCTCTCATGGTGGTGAATATATTAGATTGCTCTGTGCTCATCAATTTAGACAACCCAAAATCCGAAATCTTCACTTGAAAATGATCATGTAGGAGAATGTTCTCGGGCTTAATGTCCAAGTGAATGATCTTGCGTCCGCATCCTCCGTGCAAGTATGCGAGCCCTCTTGCCGTAGCCAATGCAATTCCCATCCTCTCTTGCCATTTCAAAGCTGGTCCTGCCCCGAAAAGGGCTCGGTCCGATGAACCTTTGTTCATGTACTCGTAAACCAGAAGCCTTTCTGTTCCTTGTGCGCAGAATCCTAGCAGATTTACCAAGTTAATATGGCGAACTCCTCCGATTATCACAATCTCAGTCAAGAATTCCTTCTTCCCATGAATGCCAACATTGTTGATCCTCTTCACGGCGATGGTCTTATCTGAGAGTGTACCCTTATAAACCGATCCAAATCCACCCGATCCAATCTGACTTTCGAAATTATTCGTCGCTGCTTCCAGTTCTTCATACTTGAATCTCACAGGCAACCCTGGAATTGAGATGTTATCAAACTCATCCACTGGGATTTTTGAGTTTCTTGATCTTCTCCACAGCACCACAACTACAAGAATCATAATTAGAAAGAACGCTGTACTAGGCAAGAGGATCAACGCGGCGATCCGAAAACCTCCGCCCGAATTGCCATTCGAGCTCGACGTAACAAATGTCTTAATATAACCCACATTATCCTTTTCTACTGTATCACTATAGAACATTGAACCTAACTGATCTTCAAGTATATAACATGAAGAAGAAGAATTAGTATAGAAAAACCCCAAACAAGAACAGTTCTTACTACACAGATCTTTGCAGGCCGAAAAATCCGAACCAGAAACCGTAGGATTTGAGAAATCATTGGCAAAGTACTGAGAACCACCTCCAAGTCCAATATACGAAATCGACCCATTTGAACTACAGTTAGGGTTTGCCAATTCAGACCCACCTCCCGGTAAACAACCACCATTAGAAGCCGAATAAAACGAGGATGGACACGAACACATGGAATTCGATCCAACGGTGCAGAGTCCGATCGGACCGCACGATAATGGCAGCCAGCAATTGTCCGATGGCGCCGCAAATTCCTCATTCCAAGTAGTTCCGTAGAGACTCCGGACACTGAATTTTCCGGTGGAATCCAAAACCGCGATCCGGAAATTTGTTTCCTGTAACGTCACCGACCAAACAACAGTAATTCCGTCGCCGGAAAAAAAAAACAGACCAGAATTGCTCATTTGTAAATAAGAGATATTAGATTCAGAATGAGAGTGCCAAGATGCGCGAGGATCCCTAGATATTCTCCAGTATTCCATTCCTCTCCATAGTAAAACGGAATTGGAATAGGAATAGGGATAGGAATCTGAATAGGAATCGAAAACGGAATTCGTAATTGAAAACTGATAATCTCCGGCCGATAAATCGGTATGTGAAACGGAATTAGCTAAGGGTGGGGTGTGGATGTAGAATTTTTGTCCGATTGTGATCGTGTCGGTTGGATGATCGAAGCTCTGCCAAAGAGAACCGTTGGATCGATCGAGTAAGAGAAGATTCCCGGTTTCTAAAAGTTGTAACGCCGTTACGGGGGAATTTAATGTAGGGGTGGACCAGTAAACGGTGCCGTTAGATTCGGAGACGGAGAGTCCGGATTGAGTGAGAGACATGGTGCCTTTTCTGGAGATTGGACGGTTGCGATTAGCGGACCAGAAGATGGTATTGGAGGAGACGTGGAGGATTAAGAGATAGAAGTAGGATTGTTGAGAGAGAGGATCGAAGATTGAAGCTTGGAAGGTTCCATTTGGGGAGGAGAGGAAGGAGCCTTGGAAGGAGGGGGGTGTGAAGTTTGGGTACATGAATTCGGTGAAGGTGAGGGAAACAAAAAGAGGGGGTGCGTAGGATAAGAGGAGGATTGAGGTGAAGGATAAGATTAAGAAATTCATAGTGTGGGAAGTAGAGATTGACAGGGAGATTGGAGAGGATGAAGATGGTCGGAGACTACTACTACTTCCCTCCGTCAATTTCCTCTCCTGCTAAATAGGCCTTGTAATTTTATATTAGGGATTTGCTAGGGTCCATCGCAGAAGGGATTTAGCTGATGGTCTGTTGCATCTGACAGAAGCCACATAGGCTCACTTTTAAGCAGATTTTGTCTTCATTAATGAGGTGGCTGCTGTCAGATGCAACAGACCATCCGCAAAATGCCTTCTGTGTTGTACGCTAGCAAATCCCTTTATATTATATTATAAATTATATAGTTAAAGGAAGGAAGTCTAAGCCACTATATCAATTGGTCAAAGTCTTTGTTCTTAGACATGGAGGAAAAAATGAGCCTAATGTGCACACAATTGGTCAAAGTCTTTGATTTTGATTGATCTAGAAGCCAGGCTTACTACAAAGAAAAAACCAAGCGTAACATGCACACAAGGGCGTGTTTGATTTTGATTGTTCACTACATACCCATGTGAAAAATGGGAAATTATATGGTGCCTGACCGTCAAGTCCGGTGTGAGTGGTACGATGGAAGTACCACCCTTGATATTTGATCCAACACCAGCCTCTTAAAAAGTGGGCTGCTGTTGGATCAAATATCAAGGGTGATACCGCTCGCACGGTGCTATAAAGAAAGAGCCAAAGTTTAAAAATACAAGGTGTGTAATTGCTATAAAGATACCTATGTTGCAACGAAGTCTGTCACCTCAAATCAGCCCATGCAGTTTCCTATGAATGACTGAGATTAGTCTAACTAAGAAACCATTGTTTTAATCTCAGCCACACACGAGAGAGTTAATGGGCTGATTTTGGGCGATGCACTTAGTCGTGACAGAGATGAAATCACCTCATAAAGAAAATGTGTAAAGTCGGGATTATCTTATTTTTATTACCTAAAAAAAATCCAATAATATAAAATATTAAAATATAAGAGGTTCTAAAGAAACGTTGTTCAAAGTACAAATAGGTGAACCATATTGTTCAAAGTATATATAGTATGTAAGTGCATACTCTATGTAGGTACGAAGAAAACGTTATTCATTCTCTGCATTGGAATTTTTTTGTGGTGATCGTTGCAGCCATGGACTCTAACATGGCAGTTGCAAGTGTGGCAACACTAATAGTGGAACACCAAGTAGCCGTGTATCATAAGGATTCAATGGCTGTAGAGGGGCGGATGTACTGCATGCCATAAGGATTCAATGGCGTGGTTGATTGCCACGTCCACTACTCCTGGGTGTCCCAAGTAATCAAAAGGGGCGGATATATCATTTCTCTTAATTTATAATGATATCCCTAAAGTGGGATTTGCTAGGGACCATTGTAGAAGGCATTTCGCAGGCAAGCTGTTGCATGATGTGACTGCTCTCTCATGCATGAACCTGTGACACACACACACACACTCGTACACGCACACACATACACACATACACGCACACATATTCACAGACACATACTAACACACACATACACACGTACACAAAACACACACACACACACACATACACTTATACACGTTCACTCACATACAACACACACTTACATTCATATATATTCACACACACATACACACCCTCATGAACACGGACACTTCATACACTCTCACATATACATACATACACTCACATATCCTCATATATACATACACACACATTCACACACCTTACATACATTCACAGACAACACACACACACACACAAATGTGAACATTATCACATATCATTCAGGCAAGCTGCTCCAATTCACGCCCACTAATTTATGCATTTACAAACACCATCGTGGCTGTAATTATGAAAGTGAAATATGGTTGCCAAAATCAAACCCATAAGAGGGCTGTCATTATCAAAGTGATGATATGGCTGCTCATATCAAAGTGGCAAGGGCTGCTAATATCAAGGGTGTGGGCTGCCAATATCAAAACATGTGGGGGCTGCCATTATCAAAAGATATGTGGGCTGCTTTATAAAAAATGTATGGGCTGCCATTATCAAAGATGAAAGGGCTGCTAATATCAAGGAGGTGAAAGGCCTGCCACTATCAAGGGTATGATGGCTGCCATATCAAGGAGGTGAGGATTGCCATTATCAAGAAGGTGAGGAGAAAGAGAGAGTGTGTAGGCCATTTTCAAAACACACTAAAGTAAACAAATATAATGCCAATATCATAGCTAAAGGGTGCTGATGTCTCAACCGATTATAACTAGCAGACTCACTACCATTATCTGATCATAAACAAATTTGTTATCATTCTTCAAAACGAATTGTATTAATATCATTTCAGCAGCCACCCAAACATATATGATGTTGTTAGCTAGATGAGCAAGTTTGGTGACAATCAAAACTGTAAGAAATTGATATCAAATCAGGGGCCATAAACTCTTCTAAATCTGAACTCCAAATTCTTTCGAGTAAAATGACAAGAAAGAAATTCTCTCTCTCTCTCTCTCTCTCTGCCAAATGAGAGACCTCCTTCCTTCGTTTTGTGGCTAGGGTTTTCACCCAAAAGAAAATAATGAGGAACCCCCCCACTTGGAAACCCTCATTCGAGTGATTATAGTACGGGCAATGATATATTCACACCCCTTGTTCTTGCCCTGGACAACCCTCTCAATGTATTTAATACTGCTCTTTTACTCTACAAGGGGGGTGGCTCGGGTGAAATATGGGTAACAGTGATATTCTTAACCCCGTTTCTTTGCAGGCAACCCCATTTCATGTCATTCATGGCCATCTTTTTCCAAAAAGGGGTGTCTTGAGCAAGAACAAAGGTTCTGTTCACTTGCCTTCTTGAGAAAGGGAAGGAAAAGAAAGTAAGTCAAATTTTCCCGTGATTGGACATGATTTGACATTTTCAGCCGTTCACTTGTTTTCTCGGGAAAGCATAATTACACAGGTGGAAAACGAACTTTCTTGCACTTTCCCTCTAAATTTTCTCACCAAAAGGGTGAGAAAATCACTTTCCTAAGAAAACCACTTTCCCTGCATACTTTCTTTTCCTTTCTCAGCCAAGTGAACAACGGAATTTTCTCACAAAATGAATTTTCTCACAGTTTCTTTTCCTTTCTTTTTCAGTTTTCCACGTCAGATTCTTTTCCTGCTGCTAGAAAACAAGTGAACAGAGCCAAAGGGAATGAATATTCATTTTGACTTTTTTTATTATCACTTCATTCCCTTAAAAAAAAAAAAAGAGGAATGATATTGGCACATCCATATTTTGATAATTACACTCTCCCTTCTTGTCTTTTCTCATTTGTGGAGTGCTTTGGAAAAATGTAAAAGCTATTTGATAATTTTTAAATCTCAAGACAAATTGGGTTACTAAAAATATCAAAATAAGACCGTGCCGATATACATTGGAACCCGGGGATTCAATAGAGGAGTGCCAATACCAAAACTTAGGGTACTTCGTAATTTTTGTAAATTTCAGAAAATGAGAGAGAAGGCCAGGGCCTCCAAATAAATGATATAAATGGGATCAGGGGACCATCTAGGCTATGAAAAATCATTCATCGGGCTTTACAATAGGAAATCTTGGGAACTTGAGACTTGATTCTGGGAGACTTTGGATTTGATTTTAGGACTCGAATTTTGGGACTTTATTCGATTTTGGGGGTTTTGGGTCCGATCAAAATGGGGTGTCTACAGTATGTCAATATGTATGTAAACAGTACATGTCAAATTGTCAAGGTGCCTTTATCTATATGAGTGTCTACGTATGCATAAACAAAAGAGCGTGCCACTATCAAAAGATATGCTCAGTGATCATATATACACTTATATATTATATTCAATTAGAATAAAAGGAATAAAGGATGCTTCCATCAAATAATAAGCACCGGAAATTCCTTTATCTTTTGTCCTGGATGTCAAATTAACACATTAACTATGAGTGCTGTTATCAAAATCGGTGTCTAGAGTTCACATGTTCGTATACTAATACAAGCTTATCAAAGTATTCATAAGCAATCTTATAGTGTTCGGTGCACTGTCAAGATTTCCTGGAAAATGCATTCTAAATTTGTTTGCGTGGAATTCAAACTTGGTCTTATATAGGACAAAATATAGGGGTGGCATTACCAAAAGTACAATAACAAGACGGGGCTCTACACATATACAGGTGCCTCTATCAAAACAGTTCCAAGTGGTTTTTTTAACACTTTATAAAGTTGCTTAATCACAACCAAGGTTTAAAATTTCCGTTTCGGACCCGGAAATTTCGAATTTTCGACCGAAATTTCCAAATTTCGGTCGAAATCTGGTACGAAACCCGAAACTAATATTTTATTCAATATTAAAATTAGCCCGAAATAGATGACCGTTTCGGTTTTAATCGATTTCGGTGTCGGTCTCCACTGAAATCTTTAAAACCATGATCACAACCCGTAAAAAAAAAAAAAAAATTGCTCAATCACTTTCCACACGTCCACTCATGAGGTCACTTCACATGGTATAGTGGAAGTATCAAAACTGTTGGATATGGTTTTATCAGGACTTGTGTAATAAATTTAAGCCGTTCATTCTTTAGAGGATCAAACTTGGACCCACTTGGTTGCTTTGGGATGGGGCAACACATACAATTGCGAATCTAGGGCTACACTAATCTATTTAATCAACGAATACAATTGCGAATCTAGGGCTACACTAATCATCCATGTCTCGATAGGGATGAGATGCACTGATTACCCTTTTACCCTTAACCGATCACTTTGGAAACGGGTAACTCCAGTAATTTCACGTTTAATCTCATTCTTCAATCTAGACTGTCGATCTTAGATCAATGATTGCCCACATAAGATCTTACAGTACCAACTACAAACATCAATGAATATTGCCCTGACAAACAGGCTACCGCTTACAGACAACCAAAAATAACAAAATGGGGAACATATTACTCAAATACAAAAACAATGAAAACAAATCGTGCAATTCTCCCTCCTTTATCCGTCAGCTTGGATAATATGCCCCCCATCGCTCTCCGCTCCATCCTTAGCAAACTTGTCTGCATCTTCATTGGCTTATCGCCATCTTCATTGGACAGTGGTAGCTGTCAAATATCATCAATGAAATAAGGAACCTGGTTGATCAGATTGTGCCTAATTTCCAACACATACGGCGATAACTGAACAGTTTGGATCATCCTACAAATCCGATGGTTAGGACTTAGGATCATCCTATGTAGATGATTTATGGGGTACAACCTATTTATGTTGTGGCCCAATAAATGAACGGTTTGGATCATCCTACAAAATGAGCCCCACAGTACTTGTTGAAAAATACTACTGGCACGCACAACATATAAAATCTCTCTCTCTCTCTCTCAATGTGTATGGGTGCGCGTGCATGTGTCTATATATATATACACACACATAATCAAATTTATTCCAGACCTATAGTTATATACCTCCTCAAATTTCCCTAATAACCCGAATAACTATGGAGGACTACAACTTTCATGATTGATAAGATAGTTTGGATATATGTTCATATTTTGTGGCTAAGTTTTCTAAACTTTCAGATCATGTCCAACAGCTGCAATTGATTTATGATTACGATTTTAGATAATTTCTACATAAACCTATTGCATTTCATTTCCTTTATTGAGGTTAGGGAAGAATAGAAAACACGGGTAGCATCTCAAGATTTCTCCCCTTTTCTCTTCTTGTCTTCTTGCGATTAGTTAGGACTTTAAGACACCAGCACTTTGCTAACAGATGTTTCCCTGCCATTTGAGAAGCCACTAGAATGCCCAGATTCATTCAGAGAATTGAATACAAGGAATATTCAAGAACCTAATCTATACACCATGACAATCTGCAAGGTACCATTTTCAAGCTAATGAAACAAATGAACAATCATTCAAATATCCAATGTTGACTTCTCAAAGCTAAGCAAACTTTACAATTACAGTAAACCAGACTCTAATGATATTATAATTTATTTTTTCTGGAAGCAAGTTGTAGTCTATATGAAAATCAACAGTTTCATATGAAATTGCAAAGGAGACACAGTTTCATATTCATTTCCAAAATATTATGAATATTTCTGTCGTCCGCTAAAAACGAAGGTGCTGCATGAAGAGTTGGTTTTCGTTGGCATGTTGTGTTTGAGATGTGTCATCACTCATCACCGTCACACTTCTTGGACACTTTTATGAAGAGCCACGAGTGTTCAAATAATTCCAAAGACAACCAACAGATCTAGCTAACTTTCTGAATGTGTGTTATATTCATTATTTCTAAAGATGGTAGTTTAAGGACAGTGAAAAGAGTTAGGGATGCCCTCACCATGAATGGTCGATATATCAAGCAAACAACATGGAGGTGATTAGAACTTTTCTGACAGGAGAGTGGAACTGCATTTTTCTCTAGAGAAGACCTGTTCCATTATGTACTGAAAATGGAATCATTGTTCAAAAGTATGAGAAATTAAATGAAGATATCTTGCATTTTCATACCCAGAATCCAATGGAAAACCGCATAGCTTGCAGCCGGTGGAAATAAGTGCTTCCATGATCTTATTATCTTCAATCATAAACAGTCTCTTGTTCACAAACATTTTTCCCATCTCATATTCCTCATCGTGTCTCCAGTTAAATGGCGGAAACATTTCTCCGATGCACCCATAAAAGGTTGCATTACAGGAATTAGTTAGACTTGATACTTCCAAAATCGAGAAGTGATATTTACGCCCCTTTTGATCTCTTGTTCACAAACATTTCTCCGATGCACCCATAAAATGTGCGGATATCCATTCCCTAAAAATATCACTTCCCTAAAACATTTCTCCGGTTGGCCATAGTATCTGAACCGGCCAAGTTCTCATGTCAGAAAATTGTGAAACACACCACTAACCGAGTTCATGAAAATTTGACTGACACCAATATTTCATGGAAATTTTTTTTGTGGTTGCTAAACATGGCACTTTAGATATTAATTAATGACCTTCCCTGAATTATTAAAAAGAAATAATCACTCGCTAAGGGAATTGCTTAACACCAATATTCGTCCCATTATCAATGAGTAAGTCAGTGATAAGAGGAAAATAGGTTTTCAAAAGTGGATTTTCATGCTTCCAATAAAAGAGAGAACTTAGTATTTTAATAGCCAATATCTTGAACCTCTATCTCCCCAAAGGTGATGGCCTCTGATCGAGTGGTCGTTGTGGGACTATCTCATGGTGGATCACAAGATCAAGTCTTCAATCCGTACATACGTGGGCACATGCATTGGCTTGAAAGTAGAAAAATGAATGTGGTTCCACATTTAGCCTCAGACAGCCCCACAACGAAAAACATGAAATTGGAAGGAATGGTAAGTAGGTTTTGTAGTTTGCCGAGAAAACATGATTTTTTTTTTTTTACTTTGGAAAATATTTTCGTGGAAAATGAGGTTACCAAACACTGTCAAATTATTTTTTTATGGAAAAAAATTGAAAATACTTTTTCTTACATCCAAACAGCCCCTTAATGTTTCATTTTCAACTAGGATTAACTTCAAATGATCATATTTGCAACAGAAATGTGATTCTGCTCGGTTGATTTATCTGCTAAGTCGGACAAAAAAAGTGGGGGCCCACATTGTTTGGGTGATGCAAGCAATTCATTTGATGGACCCACACATAGATAGGGTGTGGCCGAATTATCAGCTCTATATGATCATCCCAACCCTTCAATTTGTGGAGGTTTGGACGGGTATAAACCTCCACAAATCTGTCCATTTTATACCTCCACAGTTCAAAGGGTTAGGATGATCCTATGGAGCTGATTTTCTGGGCACACATTATCTATCTGAGGGCCCATCAAATGAATCCTTTGGATCACCCAAACAATATGGGCCCATCAAATGAATGCTTTAAATCACCCAAACAATGTGGGCCCACTGTGGTTATGGTGGACTGAGAAGATAACGTTATCTGCTCGACCGAGCAGGAACACTAAGCCCTATTTGCAAATGGGAACCAAATTTTGCAGTGTCCAAAGAGAACCAGAGGGTGTGTTCTCCAACACTTCTTATTCCCATTCTTTTAGACTGGGCAAAATGGGCGAGAATCCGTTGGAGCGGAAAAATGAAAGAAAAAGGTAAATCGAGTCGGTGTTGAAGAACGAAGAACGTACCATTCTTGTTTTCTGGTAGCATTTTAGGAATTATAACAGCATTTAACAACCAGATTAGAAGAGCTTAATATGAAAGGACAAGGGAATGTGGAGCTTCAGCTGGTATTGTCCCACTCAAAGAGATGCTGTGAAGGAATTTTATTTTTCCAATTGACGACTACAAATATATATTGTCAACTACAATAAATACTGCATCGAAATATCAAATTCCGCACCAAAGGTCAAAAAAAGTGCCTCAATGAATTTTTTTTTTCTTCCCAAGGTTTGGTAAATGCTTAAGGTTAAAATTAAAAAGGCAATACTCTCATAAAGATTTACAAGTAGTTTGAAAGTTGTACCTGAATTAATTTTTACCTTAAAAGGAGCTAGTAAGTAGTATACCTTAAAAATTGTTTTTGAAGGGAAAAAAATTCCGTGATTGCCAAACATGTATTTTTTGTGAAAGAGGGGCATCTTCCTGATAAAAACAAGAAAATTGATCTAATTGTTGAAGAAAACCAATTTCAATTTAGCGACAATCTCTAGTTTTAAAAATTGCCCAAAAAATCAGCTCCATAGGATCATCCTAACCCTTGATTTGTAGAGCTAAAAAATGGACAGATTTGTGTAGGTTTATAGCCGTCCATTTCAACCTCGACAAATCGTAGGGTTGGGATGATCCTATGGAGCTGATTTTTTTGACACACCCTATCTATGTCAGTGCCGCCCAAATGAATGGTTTGCATCACCCAAACAATGTGGGCCCCCACTATATTTTTGGCACGGACTAGAAAGGTTTTCTAGTCAAAAAGTCGTTATTGCATATTTTGTCTTTTTTTCTACTGGGCATTCCTTATTTATGCTTTCAATTTACTGGTATATTTATGATTTCAATTTACTGGTATATTTATTGCATAGTTGTTCTCTTTCTTACTCTTCTTGTAGATTTTTTTTATGATTTCAATTTACTGGTATGTTTATGCATATGGTATCAAAGCCTTGGTGGGTTTCAATCTTGGAACGTGAGGATATCATCAACGGCCAGAACATGATAATCATAGAAGGTGGCTATGAAATAGAGAGTTGTACTTAGTTGCTTGGAATTAGAAAGTACCATAAAAAGGGCGGCCCAGTGCACGAGGCTCCCGTCATTGCCAAGTCTGGGGAGGGCTAGATGTACGCAGCCTTACCCTTGCTTTGCAGAGAGGCTGTTTCCGTGACTCGAACCCGTGACCACCAAGCCACAATGAAAAGTACCATAAGAACTACATATGTCACAGAATGTTGGACTGACAAACAGGGAAGGCAAGCGGAGTAACTAGCGTTCTAAATATGTCTTTAGTGCAAGATTAGGTTTCAAAAGGCACTTCTAGGACTAGGATTGAGTCAGGTTAGGGTTGAGGGAATGCTAACTCAGGTTAGCCTAGGGTTGGCCTCAACCTGATCCAACCCGACCCGAGTTGTACCCCTAAAAGTATTCAGAGCATAGTAATGGCAACAATTGGAGCGTGGATCATAGCGGACGATCCCAAACGGTATCCCGAAAACCAATAAACATTTTAATCATGGTTTTTAGATTGGCAAGATTGGGGATTTTGATCATCGCTTTATGTAACAATGATCAACATAGTCGGGACTGTGCTTAGTATTCCTCATCTTCCTTCTAAAGAACAGCTAACAACCTTCAAGCCATTTTTGCAAAAACCATTAAGCTTATTAAACAACTATCCCTGCTATAGAGATTTTACAAGGCTAAAACCAAATCCAATATAGTGTTCCAATTTAGAGGGAAGCCAAATCAAAACCTCTACAGCACAATCATTTCACTTGATAAAGCTATCGAGGCTCATTCACACCACATTTCAATTAAAAGGAAAGTAATCTGAGGTAGATTTCTCTCCTTGCCCTCAACAAGAACCAGTCTTGTATAAAATGCAAAACCAATGTACATTCTAACAGGACTCCTTCCCATGACTACAAAGTTGAAACCATGTAACAGTTCTTTCGCCGAATTGGAGCGCTATCTCGGACCCGAGATCTGCTGCGAGGAAAGGTAAGAATTGGTACTATATGTGCCACTAGTCGAGGTTGTTAACGACGTATCGGCGAGCGTTCGATTGAGCAAAGTGGGCTCCGTGGACCGCCTACCATGGACCCGCAAGAAGTTCAAGGACTCCACCCTTGGTTGGCCTACGACGATCCCCCCTTCCAACATTGCCACTACATTCGCCATGCTCGGTCTATGCAACGGTTCCTCATGAATACAACACAATGCAACTTGAACTAGCTTCTTTACTTCCTCCTCCGTCACTCGCCCCTCTAGCCTTGGGTCGGCAAGCTCTAGATACCGCCCTTGCTCGTGCATTTGTAATGCAAATAATGGGAAGTAAATGGAAGACGGTGAAGAAGATGACAATGATGAGAACCCTTCATTAGTCTGATCATAAATGTACTGGGTCCGAGCTGAGCAATTCTTTCTCCCTCTTATAATCTCCAATAACACCATACCATAACTGTACACATCGGTCTTATCTGAAATCGCGGCGTTTGTCAGCCACTCCGGCGCGAGGTACCCACGAGTCCCTCTCATGGTGGTGAATATATTAGATTGCTCTGCGCTCATCAATTTAGACAACCCAAAATCCGAAATCTTCACTTGCAAATGATCATGTAGGAGAATGTTTTCTGGCTTAATGTCCAAGTGAATGATCTTGTGTGCGCATCCTACGTGCAAGTATGAAAGCCCTCTCGCCGTTGCTAATGCAATTCCCATCCTCTCTTGCCATTCCAAAGCTGGTCCTGCCCCGAAAAGGGCTCGGTCCGATGAACCCCTATTCATGTACTCGTAAACCAGAAGCCTTTCTGTTCCTTGTGCGCAGAATCCTAGCAGTTTTACCAAGTTAACATGGCGAACTCCTCCGATTATTGCAAGCTCAGTTAAGAATTCCTTCTTCCCTTGAATGCCTACATTGTTGATCCTCTTCACGGCGATAAGCGTCTTATCCGAGAGTGTACCCTTATAGACCGATCCGAATCCACCCGACCCAATCTGATTTTCGAAATTATTCGTCGCTGCTTCCAGTTCTTCATACTTGAATCTCACAGGCAACCCTGGAATTGAGATGTTATCAAACTCATCCACTGCGATTTTTGAGTTTCTTGATGTTCTCCACAGCACCACAACTACAAGAATCATAATTAGAAAGAACCCTGTACTAGGCAAGAGGATCAACGCGGCGATCGGAAAACCTCCTCCCGAATTGCCATTCGAGCTCGACGTAGACGACATAACAAACGTCTTAATATAACCCAAATTATCATTTTCTACTGTAGCACTATAGAACATTGACCCTAACTGATCTTCAAGAATATAACATGAAAAAGAAGAATTAGTATAGAAAAACCCCAAACAAGAACAGTTCTTACTACACAGATCTTTGCAGGCCGAAAAATCCGAACCAGAAACCGTAGGATTTGAGAAACCATTAGCAAAGTACTGAGAAC
This sequence comes from Tasmannia lanceolata, assembly GCF_043159265.1. Taxonomy (NCBI): domain Eukaryota; kingdom Viridiplantae; phylum Streptophyta; class Magnoliopsida; order Canellales; family Winteraceae; genus Tasmannia; species Tasmannia lanceolata. Next base: position 4,152,902 of record NW_027518693.1, read on the forward strand.
CACCTCCAAGTCCAATATACGAAATCGACCCATTTGAATTACAGTTAGGGTTAGCCAATTGGGCCCCACCTGCCGGTAAACAACCACCGTTAGAAGCTGAATAAAACGAGGATGGACACGAACACACAGAATCCGATCCAACGGTGCAGAGTCCGATCGGACCGCACGATAATGGGAGCCGGCAATTGTCCGATGGGGCCGCAAATTCCTCATTCCAAGTAGTCCCAGAGAGACTCCGGACACTGCATCACCTGGACACATAGCGTTGTGGCTCTAGCTATTTAAACTCCCTTTCTTTCGTTCACGTGAGTTGTGATCGCACAACCTGCAAATTATGAAACCCTAACCCTTCAAAATGAACACACCTGCTGAAGCTATATGCACATAAGACCTAAAATCCCAAAAAAAAAAAAAAAAACAGGAAATAGAAATGGAGATAGAGATCTTGCGAGAAGGAATGAGAAGAAGAAAAATAACCTAATGGAGATGGAGATCGTAGGAGATGAAGATCTTAGATACAAGAAAAGGAATGGAAAAAAATCAGTAAAATACACATAACTGATTTAAAGCCCAATTTAATACGTTAATAACGCTGGATTTAAAGCTGGTACATGCGTTTGGGAAGGAATAGTTAAAGGAAATTGCAACTTATGGTCATAGAGCTTAATCACTATATTCGTGGGTTATAAACTTTTGCCTCATGTAAATAACCCAAAGTTGCATGTTTCCCAATTTCAGCTTCCTTATGACCTATAAATCTTAAAGGGTCTTAGGCACAGCCTTACTTGGATCACAAAATACATGGGTGTTTTAAGAGTTTTAACCCACAATCTTAGGCAGCAGAGAGTTGCATAAATGACCCTTATTGTTTTGATCGTTTATGTCAAGTTAATTCTCGACTCTTACCTTATCACAAACAAAGATAGGGCCTCTACTTCTTATTAGAGAGACACATTTAAATATGGCTAGAAAATTTAACCAAAAGGGTAACACCTTCCGCCACCAACTGTCAGAGTCCAAAGATCCAAGATGTCATTGTGAATGACCTTTAGTAGATCAATACTCTTGGTAACACCCTAAACCGATTAATCTTTGTATATTTCTCCTTCAATGTACCCCGTATCATTGTTTAAATCGATAAAATCAAGTGAATCTAGAATTCTTCTTTTACCCAACTATCCTCAGATATGTGGTTAAAAAACTTAACCTACTAATTGGATAAATTCTTGTTCACGCGATTTCATTTATTTCTAACAATACTGATTATCTTATTCTAATGCAAGGTAGGCCAAGTCTGACCTTGAGAGAAGTGCAATCCAAGTCAATAAGGATTGCCCTGAAGAGAACCAAAATCACTAAATGGGAAATGGAAAACTAGAGAGAATCCATTATACTTCCAAACCTTGATTCATAGCCAAAGGAATCAAGTTTTTCTAGAATAAGATTTCTAGTTCATATGAAACCAAAATTTCAGAAAAGAGTGGCGAGTAATAATGGATTCAACAGCCACCTTTATTCTATTTCCCGATATAATGGTATACTCTCCTCTACTAAGCACCTAACTCGCACCAAGACCTCACATAGAATTCTAAATGTACAAATCTTTTTCCGGAGTACTTACGAAATAGAAATCATAATATACAAAGATATGGTATTAATTCCATGCCATATCAAACTTAAGGGATCCATACTTTAAGTATGTGTCATTTATTATTCAAGATAATGGCACTTGATACAAAGTTCACTCTCTTTAATTGATAATGCTAAGACCAGTCTATATCTTCATGACTCTAATGCTGCCATTTAAAATAACCAAGAGGTGTGTCGAAAGTGAGCACAACCAAGGTTCTGAATCTAAAGCCTTTCAAAGTGTGCTCAAAACTACAACTTTGGTGAATATACTTTAAGGTTATCAAAACACATCATAAGGGTATTTACAAGTGCTTCCAATGATCCTCTAAAATATTCACTAACTACATTCAAGAACTCCTTTGCATTTTCGAGTCTTAAAAATATCTCGAATTGCATAAAAATGGAGGTCTACCATTACTACTAGAGTGATACTAACATTGAACTCCCACTATTCATAAGCATCTTTTAGATGTGGGTTTAGTGAGCCTGTCATTCAATGATACATAGTCTAGCCTTTTGTAGTCTTGAATTATGCAGATCTATTCCATCACTTGCTAAGGTTTCTGACCCACTAAAGTACTCAACATAATCGGTATCTAGAAAAGACACTAAGATACCAACAACTTCAATGTCACAGACACAGACTTGCAGTTCCAAACATGCTCACTTCTTATAACACCTATTCAGTCCAGAAATGGAGTTTAATTAACTCAATCCACGATTTTAATCAATCCAACTGAAAAGAATGACTAAAATGTATAAAATCATGATGATACATAAGTGTGCTTCTAATTAGATACCATATGTGCCATCGTGGGTCGTCCATTGGACCGTGCCATGATGCAGAATTGGTTTCTAGTTTAGAAAACACAATACCATGATTATGAAGAGACACCGGTGTATCACCGTGGTCGTCCGTTGGGCCGTGCCACGGCACACAATTGGTTCTCACATACAATACTCAATCAATCTATCTTAAGGGAAAATTAGTTAGATTGCCCAGAATCACAAAAAAAAAAACACAAAAATGTGACCCCGACGAAACATCAGACGTGTCATTGTGGGTCGTCCGTTGGGCCGTGCCACAACACACAAACGATTTTCAATTCAGGAAATCACAATACTGTGATTCTGGCGAGACACCAGGCGTGTCACCGTGGGCCGTCCGTTGGGCCGTGCCACAGCACACAATTGGCTCTCCCATGAGACCAACTAGGGCCTGATAACCCTATACTTGAGGCGCACATCACCGTTGGGCAGAAGTATAACCCCAAACCAGGTTACCCAGGCCTAGTCCTCTCACACCGCCTATTTGTGCAAAACAACAGTCATCCGTTGGGCTAAGTGTTGCTCTTGGACAAATAGTCGCAATTGAAAGTGGTTCATAGTCCATAAATGTGTCATTGTATGCGACACTATTCTTAAAATTAACCACGTAACCATAAGCGATTTCGTTTCCTAGTTGGAATCGCAGTTCTTTGTTCATTCATTTAGTGACCAATCATAACAAGATATAGTTCAATTTCAACTAAAAATAATGAACAACGTAATAAACTTGTGTATACAAAACCAACTTTCAAGTTCTATGATCAAACATAATTCAATGTTTTAGGATTTGAAAATACACACTATCAGTTTATTATAACCATAAGCTTGGGTTTTAAGCATATCTGGCATGAACTAATGTGCATTCAAGTTAAAAGTTTAGTCCCATATATGATTTCAACTAATCATTTTAACCCTTAAGTTATATGCAAAACATAAAGCATATAAACAACATATAGGGGTGCTTAAGTTAAGAATTAGAAACCAAAGGTGTTCATTGACTGAGTTTTAATCATTAAACAACATCAAAACTTTACATAACTGGGTCTCCATGGCATTTAGTTAATTCTTCAAGAGTTTGAAATCAAAATTAAACTCAAGGCCCACTTTAAAAAACCCAAAAGTTATAAAATTACACTGGAATTTTAAAATCCAGACTCCGAACACCAAAACAGACCTTGGAAACGGGTTCATAATGGTCTAAAACCATAGGAATGGTCTAACCCAAGTCCAAAACCCCAAAATATTTGACTTAAAATCAAACTTACAAAACCAAAAGTCTTGATTTTACACTGTAACTATATCATACAGTGCTTAAATACCAAAAATGACCTCAAAAATAGGTCCAGAACGGTCTGTAACCTTATGAACCAATCTAATCCGAGCCCAAAACTCCAAAACTTTTGACTCAAAACCAAATTTATAAAGTCAAAAGTGTTAAAAATACACTATAAGTGTATTATACAGTGCTCAAATGGCAAAATGGATAGCAAAAATGGTTTCAAAGGGTTGCAAAACGTTCGGAACCAGTTTTACTTGGGCTAAAATCCTAAAATATTTGACTCAAAAACCAACTTGAAAAATCAAAAGTTTTTGAATTTACACTATACCTATATGATACAGATGCCAAATGCCAAAACTGACCCAAAAAATGGATTCAAAATGGTGCAAAACCTCCAGAACCACTATAATCTGGCCAAAAATCTCACAAAAATGGGCCAAACCGAGTCAAACACAGATTTAGGCCGTTTAGGCCTATGGGCCGGTTCAGGTCAGGTTGGGCCATGCGGTCTGGTGGGCTTAGAGGGTCTACTGGGCCCTTTTTAATTGAAAAGCCCGTCGCGGATCCTTGATGGGCCCGCCAAGCCCGACACTATTCACCGTCTTCTTCATTAAAATAGTGAAAATTCCAGCAAAATCCGAAAAAACACTCAAAGTTCGATTTATTATTGCGGCTTCGTTTGAAGTCCGATTGAGGCTCACAATACGCCGTTGGACTCGTCTCTCAACGAACTTCGCAACCACGCTGGAAAATCTCCGGTCGGACAAGCCGGTCGCCGGCGGCACACGATTTTCCGGCAAGGTCCAAAACTTCCCCAAAAGTTAAAATTTTCATCTTTAAATCGCCGCCAAACGCAATCCAGACATCGGATCGACGAACCGTTTGTTGCGTTGGATTCATAGGAACACAAGCAACGTTTCAGTGCCATTTAATCATCGATCCGACTCCAAAATTGATGGCGGCACTCAAAATACAAGTTTTCACAAACCCTATTTCAATTACTTTTAATGTGATTTTCTCGTCATTTTCTCTCCGGAACCGTGGCTCTGATACCACATGTAAGTGTTCGATACAATATGAACACCGGCAACGGATCTTAGCGATTCAACATTGAGAAAATCACATGTAACAATATGGAATAAATTGAAATGAGAAAAAGACATACCGGAAGCCATGAATCTTATTTTTCTTTCTCTTAAGGTTTCTCTTTGCTACACAATAGTCGGTGATGGGGACCGGTTTCCTTTCTCTTCAAGCGTGGATCCTCAAAGTTTGGAAACAAATTCGTTGTGTGCAAATAGGACCCAAGAGTACCTTTTATAAGCGTTTGTGGGAAGAGATGCGACTCCTCATCGCGCCGATCCCTCTCCCCAAACGTCTCTTTATGTTTATACCTTTTCACATAAAGTCTTTTCATTAATGACTTTTCACAAACGTAATTAACTAACCAAATGATCTTGACCGTCGATCTTGCAAAAGCCACATCCACCGTTAGGATTATTTCCTAACATCCCTGCTATGGAGATTTTACAAGGCTAAAACCAAATCCAATATAGTGTTCCAATTTAAAGGGAAGCCAAAACAAAACCTTTACAATACACTCATTTCACTTGATAAAGCTATCGAGGCTCATTCACACCACATTTCAATAAAAAGGAAAGTAATCTGACGTAGATTTCTCTCCTTGCCCTCAACAAGAACCAGACTTGTATAGAATGCAAAACCAATGTACATTCAAACAGGACTCCTTCCCATGACTACAAAGTTGAAACCATGTAACAGTTCTTTCGTGGAATTGGAGCGCTATCTCGGACCGGAGATCTGCTGGGAGGAAAGGTAAGAATTGGTACTATATGTGCCGCTAGTCGAGGTTGTTAACGAAGTATCGGCGAGTGTTCGATTGAGCAATGTGGGCTCGGTGGACCGCCTACCGTGGACCCGCAAGAAGTTCAAGGACTCTACCCTTGGCGTGCCTACTGCGATCCCCCCTTCCAACATTTTCACCACATTCGCCATACTCGGTCTATGCATCGGTTCCTCCTGAATACAACACAATGAAACTTGAACTAGCTTCTTTACTTCCTCATCCGTCACTCGTCCCTCTAATCTTGGATCCACGAGCTCTAGATACCGCCCTTGCTCATGCATTTCTAATGCAAATAATGGGAAGTAAATGGAAGACGGCGAAGAAGATGACAATGGTGAGAACCCTTCATTAGTCTGATCATAAATGTACTGGGTTCGAGCTGGGCAATTCTTTCTCCCTCTTATAATCTCCAATAACACCATACCATAACTGTACACATCGGTCTTATCTGAAATCGAGGCGTTTGTCAGCCACTCTGGCGCTAGGTACCCACGAGTCCCTCTCATGGTGGTGAATATATTAGATTGCTCTGTGCTCATCAATTTAGACAACCCAAAATCCGAAATCTTCACTTGAAAATGATCATGTAGGAGAATGTTCTCGGGCTTAATGTCCAAGTGAATGATCTTGCGTCCGCATCCTCCGTGCAAGTATGCGAGCCCTCTTGCCGTAGCCAATGCAATTCCCATCCTCTCTTGCCATTTCAAAGCTGGTCCTGCCCCGAAAAGGGCTCGGTCCGATGAACCTTTGTTCATGTACTCGTAAACCAGAAGCCTTTCTGTTCCTTGTGCGCAGAATCCTAGCAGATTTACCAAGTTAATATGGCGAACTCCTCCGATTATCACAATCTCAGTCAAGAATTCCTTCTTCCCATGAATGCCAACATTGTTGATCCTCTTCACGGCGATGGTCTTATCTGAGAGTGTACCCTTATAAACCGATCCAAATCCACCCGATCCAATCTGACTTTCGAAATTATTCGTCGCTGCTTCCAGTTCTTCATACTTGAATCTCACAGGCAACCCTGGAATTGAGATGTTATCAAACTCATCCACTGGGATTTTTGAGTTTCTTGATCTTCTCCACAGCACCACAACTACAAGAATCATAATTAGAAAGAACGCTGTACTAGGCAAGAGGATCAACGCGGCGATCCGAAAACCTCCGCCCGAATTGCCATTCGAGCTCGACGTAACAAATGTCTTAATATAACCCACATTATCCTTTTCTACTGTATCACTATAGAACATTGAACCTAACTGATCTTCAAGTATATAACATGAAGAAGAAGAATTAGTATAGAAAAACCCCAAACAAGAACAGTTCTTACTACACAGATCTTTGCAGGCCGAAAAATCCGAACCAGAAACCGTAGGATTTGAGAAATCATTAGCAAAGTACTGAGAACCACCTCCAAGTCCAATATACGAAATCGACCCATTTGAACTACAGTTAGGGTTTGCCAATTCAGACCCACCTCCCGGTAAACAACCACCATTAGAAGCCGAATAAAACGAGGATGGACACGAACACATGGAATTCGATCCAACGGTGCAGAGTCCGATCGGACCGCACGATAATGGCAGCCAGCAATTGTCCGATGGCGCCGCAAATTCCTCATTCCAAGTAGTTCCGTAGAGACTCCGGACACTGAATTTTCCGGTGGAATCCAAAACCGCGATCCGGAAATTTGTTTCCTGTAAAGTCACCGACCAAACAACAGTAATTCCGTCGCCGGAAAAAAAAAACAGACCAGAATTGCTCATTTGTAAATAAGAGATATTAGATTCAGAATGAGAGTGCCAAGATGCGCGAGGATCCCTAGATATTCTCCAGTATTCCATTCCTCTCCATAGTAAAACGGAATTGGAATAGGAATAGGGATAGGAATCTGAATAGGAATCGAAAACGGAATTCGTAATTGAAAACTGATAATCTCCGGCCGATAAATCGGTATGTGAAACGGAATTAGCTAAGGGTGGGGTGTGGATGTAGAATTTTTGTCCGATTGTGATCGTGTCGGTTGGATGATCGAAGCTCTGCCAAAGAGAACCGTTGGATCGATCGAGTAAGAGAAGATTCCCGGTTTCTAAAAGTTGTAACGCCGTTACGGGGGAATTTAATGTAGGGGTGGACCAGTAAACGGTGCCGTTAGATTCGGAGACGGAGAGTCCGGATTGAGTGAGAGACATGGTGCCTTTTCTGGAGATTGGACGGTTGCGATTAGCGGACCAGAAGATGGTATTGGAGGAGACGTGGAGGATTAAGAGATAGAAGTAGGATTGTTGAGAGAGAGGATCGAAGATTGAAGCTTGGAAGGTTCCATTTGGGGAGGAGAGGAAGGAGCCTTGGAAGGAGGGGGGTGTGAAGTTTGGGTACATGAATTCGGTGAAGGTGAGGGAAACAAAAAGAGGGGGTGCGTAGGATAAGAGGAGGATTGAGGTGAAGGATAAGATTAAGAAATTCATAGTGTGGGAAGTAGAGATTGACAGGGAGATTGGAGAGGATGAAGATGGTCGGAGACTACTACTACTTCCCTCCGTCAATTTCCTCTCCTGCTAAATAGGCCTTGTAATTTTATATTAGGGATTTGCTAGGGTCCATCGCAGAAGGGATTTAGCTGATGGTCTGTTGCATCTGACAGAAGCCACATAGGCTCACTTTTAAGCAGATTTTGTCTTCATTAATGAGGTGGCTGCTGTCAGATGCAACAGACCATCCGCAAAATGCCTTCTGTGTTGTACGCTAGCAAATCCCTTTATATTATAAATTATATATTTAAAGGAAGGAAGTCTAAGCCTCTATATCAATTGGTCAAAGTCTTTGTTCTTAGACATGGAGGAAAAAATGAGCCTAATGTGCACACAATTGGTCAAAGTCTTTGATTTTGATTTTGATTTTGATTTTGATTGATCTAAAAGCCAGGCTTACTACAAGCGTAACGTGCACACGAGGGCGTGTTTGATTTTGATTGATCTAAAAGCCAGGCTTACCACATAAACAGTCCGGATGAACCAAACATGGGGCCACAAGGGCGTGATTCATTATTTGGTATGATCGTTTGATAGTTAACTATAGTTGGCTAAGAGTGTCACTCTCAAATAGAAAGTAAGATTGTGGAAGATATTTAGGAAGATGATAAATTCCCACCCGTTTAAGGTGAATTGACGTCAATGACGCTTTTTTTTCACGTCAATTCACGTTGAAGGGGTGTGGATCATCCTACATGGGGTGCGAATTTATCAATTACCAAATATTTAAATGTGCGACCGTTAATATCGAAAAATTTTTAATTATAAAGCCGCATAATCAATTAATCAGTACGTACCCATGTGAAAAGGGGAGTGATAAATCAACTCCCTAAAATGATAAATCGACTCCTCATGTGTCTTTCTCTCTCCTCTAGGTTAGAGAGAGAAAGAGGAGAGAGATAGTCACATGGGGAATCGATTTATCACTGCCCATGTGAAAAATGGGAAATTATATGGTGCCTGTCAAAGTCCGGAGTAGGTGGTACGATGGAAGTACCACCCTTGATATTTGATCCAACACCAGCCTCTTAAAAATTGGGCTGCTGTTGGATCAAATATCAAGGGCTCGCACTGTGCTATAAAGAAAGAGCTAAAGTTTAAAAATATGAGGTGTGTAATTGCCATAAAGAGACCTATGTCGCAACGAAGTCTGTCCCCTCAAATCAGCCCATTCACTTTCCTATGAATGACTGAGATTAGTCTAACTAAGAAACCGTTGTTTTAATCTCAGCCACACACGAGAGAGTTAATGGGCTGATTTTGGGCGATGCACTTACTCGTGACGTAGATGAAATCACCTCATAAAGAAAATGTGAAAAGTCTAGGATTATTTTATTTTTATTACCTAAAATAAATCCAATAATATAAAGGGAGTTTTGCCAAAAATGTCCCTCCTACAAAGAATATAAACCCAAACAGTCCTTAGAAATTTGATATTGTCCACCAAGTCTTACTTTTTAAAAATTATTGCCACAAGGTCCCTAAACTAAACTGACGGTACCTTTTGTTGTAAAGAGTAAAGACTTACAAAATGACAAGTTTACCCTCCCGGCTAGCCCCATAAGATGATGCCTTTAATAATCACATTCACACCTGCCTAGCTTTCCATCATAGGTATATGAGTAGTTTAGTCTGTAAGACTACAAAATATAAAGTGGGACCCATGATCCGAACCGCTGATTTGCTAGTTTAGTCTATAAGACTAGAAAATATAAAGTGGGCCTCATGATTCGAACCGCTGATTTGCTAGGTTCGATGCCGAATGGGGACCTTAACTACCTGAACAGTCTGTTTTGGTTGGGATTGAACAATGCCCGGTTTTCATTGGAATTTCGTATGCATTGTTTGTTTTGGATTTTGAGAACCGATTATGTCCAGACCAAACAGGCGTAAGAAATCCCAACGAAAACCCTACTCTCCCACCCTCACACCCCTTCTTTCCCACCTTTACATCTACCAAAAGAATCCCAAATGGCAACCGGCTATAAGAAATCAGGAGAAAAAATTTACCTTGGACAGTCCCTCCAATGGAGAAATGGCGATCTCGGCTACTAGGTGCAGGTTTAGTTTTGATTGCGAAGAGATAATTGGAGGGTTAGGGTTTCATTTGTGAACAAGGAGAAGAGCGGAAGAGAAAATAAAACGTGGTATATTGGTTGAAAAAATCACTTACAACTAAGGGTAAGTTTGTCATTAAAAACAAAATCGACGGAGCAAACTAACAGCCTTGTCGTGGAGGTCTGATACCCAAGAATAGAATACGGTGCATCATATGGGGATTATATTCTCTTTTCCATCATTTGAGTGATCATTTGAATTCCCATTTTGTAGGTTAAGGTTGTCATCTGAACATCGTTTTGTATTTCTCCAATTTTCGTTTCACTTATACAGTGTCATTGCTCAGATGTTACTCTGAATGCCTTTGAGATATAATTTCCCTTAAAAAAAAAAGAAAAAGGGAGCTTGTTTAGCTTTCAGTCTATTTGGCAAAAATCCCTGATATAAAATATAAGAGAGGTTCTAAAGAAATATTGTTCAAACCACAAATAGGTGAACCATATTGTTCAAAGTAGGGGTGCAAGTTTGGCCCTGTCATCCCTGACCCGCCCTGACCCCGGATTTTCCAACCCTGGGGGCGGGTCAGGGTTCATTTTTTTAGACCTTGACTCAGGTTGGGTTAGGTTCTGGGTTAATGCCTACCCTGACCCGACCCGACCCGACCCTAAGTTTTCTATTATAGAAGTGAACCATCTATGCATGTTTCTTTTGCTAATGTTTTATATTATCTTGGATTGATGATTCTTTAGATTATTATTATTAATTGTCTTTGTTGCCCGTCATGTTGTTGAATTCATATTGTCTTATTTTGTTCCCTTTCCCTTTCTCTGTTTATTGATCATTTTGTTCTATATGATAAGTGGTTGCTTTATTTTTGGCACTCTTAACAAGTTAACAAGTATTTGCACTAGGGTCAATTAGGGCCGGCCCTGCCCTGCCCAATCATGGCGGGCTAGGGCCAGCACTGAGCCCTCTAGGGCGGGCCATGGGTTGAGGTTCTTCGGTCCTGACTCAGGGTCAGGGCCGAGATAATGGGATCCAAGGTTGGGCTAGGGTTTTGAAAAACCCGACCCTGTTGCAGCCCTAGTTCAAAGTATATATAGTATGTAACTGCATACTCTATGTAAGTACGTAGAAAATGTTATTCAGTCTCTTCTTTGAAATTTTTTGTGGTGATCGTTGCAGCCATGGACTCTAGCATGGCAGTTGTAAGTGTGGCAACACTAATAGTGGGACACCCAGCAGCAGTGTATCAATGACTGCAGAAGGGCTGATGTACTTCACCTCAGAAAAGATTCAATGGGGCGGCTTATTGCCACGTACACTGCTCCTGGGTGTTCCAAGTAATAAAAAAAGGGGGGGATATATCACTTATTTTAATTTATAATGATATCCCTAAAATGGATTTGCTATGGACCATTGTAGAAGGCAGCTGTTGCATGAGAGAGCAGTCACATCATATGACTTAAATGAATAAGACAAAAATTTGTTTCATGCAACAGCCTGCCTGCAAAGTAATGTTTTAGGTATGTGTGATTTCGATTTCGGTTATGACCGAAATCCGAAATTTCTTCTGTCGAAATTTAAAACCATGGATATTTCTAATCCTCCAATTGCTGACCACTAAATAGACTGTCAAAAAATATGAAAGCATGGTGTGTATTCAACAAGAAGTCCTCTACAAATCTGAGTGTTAAAATCATTGAGCAAGTGGCCTCCACTTTTACCATTGAAAAGAATGGGCATCCATCATATGAAAACCTTGATATATATAAGCCTATAATGAAGGTCCTTACATGCGCAAGTTGAAGTACAAAGTTCCATGATTGCCAAACATGTATTTTGTGTGAAAGAGGGGCATCTTCCTGATAAAAACAAGAAAATTGATCTAATTGTCGAAGAAAACAAATTTCAATTTAGTGACAATCTCTAGTTTTAAAAATTGCCGAAAAAATCAGCTCCATAGGATCATCCTAACCCTTGATTTGTAGAGCTAAAAAATGGACAGATTTGTGTAGGTTTATAGCTGTCCATTTCAACCTCCACAAATCGTAGGGCTGGAATGATCCTAAGGAGCTGATTCTTTTGACACACCCTATCCATGTCAGTGCCGCTCAAATGAATGGTTTGCATCACCCAAAAAATGTGGGCCCCCACTGTATTTTTGGCACGGACTAGAAATATTCTCTAGTCGGCCAACTAGAGACACTTTCCTCTATTGCCAAAGTGGGAGCATTGAAATTTTATTAGACTTAGAGTGGATCTTTATGTGACTGATTCTTGTGAAATTTTGGATCACATCCAACTGTAGGGATCGATTCATAAGAAAGGATTTCAGAGCACTTCTTTAAAAGTCGTTATTGCATATTTTGTCTTTTTTTCTACAGGGCATTCTTTATTCTTCTCTTGTTCTTTTTCCTACTCTTCTTGTAGATTTTTTGATGATTTCTATTTACTGGTATATTTATGCATATGGTATCAAAGCCTTGGTGGGTTTCACTCTTGGATCGTGAGGATATCATCAACGGCCGGAACATGATAATCATAGAAGGTGGCTATGAAATAGAGAGCAGTACTTGGTTGCTTGGAATTAGAAAGTACCATAAAAAGGGCGGCCCAGTGCACGAGGCTCTCGTCATTGCCAGGTCTGGAGAGGGCTAGATGTACGCAGCCTTACCCTTGCTTTGCAGAGAGGCTGTTTCCGTGACTCGAACCCGTGACCACCAGGCCACAATGAAAAATACCATAAGAGCTACAAATGTCACAGAATGTTGGACTGACAAACAGGGAAGGCAAGCGGAGTAACTAGCGTTCTAAATATGTTTTTAGTGCAAGATTAGGTTTCAAAAGGCACTTCTAGGACTAGGATTGAGTCAGGTTAGGGTTGAGGGAATGCTAACTCGGGTTAGGCTAGGGTTGGCCCCAACCTGATCCAACCTGACCCGAGTTGCACCCCTAAAAGTATTCAGAGCATAGTAATGGCAACAATTGGAGCGTGGATCATAGCGGAAGATCACAAACGGCATCCTGAAAACCAATAAACATTTTAATCATGGTTTTTCAAACTTAGATTGGCAAGATTGGGGATTTAGATCATCGCTTTATGTAACAATGATCAACATAGTTGGGACTGTGCTTAGTATTCCTCATCTTCCTTCTAAAGAACAGCTAACAACCTTCAAGCCATTTTGCAAAAACCATCAAGCTTATTAAACAAGTATCCCTGCTATAGAGATTTTACAAGGCTAAAACCAAATCCAATATAGTGTTCCAATTTAGAGGGAAGCCAATACAAAACCTCTACAACAAACTCATTTCACTTGATAAAGCTATCGAGGCTCATTCACAACACATTTCAATAAAAAGGAAAGTAATCTGACGTAGTATTCTCTCCTTGCCCTCAACAAGAACCAGACTTGTGTAGAATGGAAAACCAATGTACATACTAACAGGACTCCTTCCCATGACTACAAAGTTGAATCCATGTAACAGTTCTTTTGCCGAATTGGAGTGCTATCTCGGACCTGAAATCTGCTGCGAGGAAAGGTAAGAATTTGCACTATATGTGCCCGTAGTCGAGGTTGCTAACGAAGTATCGGACGTTCGATTGAGCAAAGTGGGCTCGGTGGACCCCCTACCATGGACCAGCAAGAAGTTCAAGGACTCCACCCTCGGTTGGCCTACGACAATCCCCCCTTCCAACATTGCCACTACATTCGCCATGCTCGGTCTATGCAACGGTTCCTCATGAATACAACACAATGCAACTTGTACTAGCTTCTTTACTTCCTCCTCCGTCACTGGCCCCTCTAGTCTTGGGTCGGCAAGCTCTAGATACTGCCCTTGCTCATGCATTTTTAATGCAAATAATGGGAAATAAATGGAAGACGAAGAAGAAGATGGCGATGATGAGAACCCTTCATCAGTTTGATCATAAATGTACTGGGTCCGAGCTGAGCAATTCTTTCTCCCTCTTATAATCTCCAACAACACCATACCATAACTGTACACATCGGTCTTATCTGAAATCGCGGCGTTTGTCAGCCACTCCGGCGCTAGGTACCCACGAGTCCCTCTCATGGTGGTGAATATATTAGATTGCTCTGTACCCATCAATTTAGACAACCCAAAATCCGAAATCTTCACTTGAAAATGATCATGTAGGAGAATGTTCTCGGGCTTAATGTCCAAGTGAATGATCTTGCGTCCGCATCCTCCTCCGTGCAAGTATGCGAGCCCTCTCGCCGTAGCCAATGCAATTCCCATCCTCTCTTGCCATTTCAAAGCTGGTCCTGCCCCGAAAAGGGCTCGGTCCGATGAACCTCTGTTCATGTACTCGTAAACCAGAAGCCTTTCTGTTCCTTGTGCGCAGAATCCTAGAAGATTTACCAAGTTAATATGGCGAACTCCTCCGATTATCGCAATCTCAGTCAAGAATTCCGTCTTCCCATGAATGCCAACATTGTCGATCCTCTTTACGGCAATGAGAGTCTTGTCTGGGAGTGTGCCCTTATAGACCGATCCGAATCCACCCGACCCAATCTGATTTTTAAAATTATTCATTGCTGCTTCCAGTTCTTCATAATTGAATCTCACAGGCAACCCTGGAATTAAGATGTTATCAAACTCATCCACTGGGATTTTTGAATTTCTCGATCTTCTCCACAGCACCACAACTACAAAAATCATAATTAGAAAGACCACTGTACTATGCAAGGAGATCAACAGGGCGATCGGAAAACCTCCGCCCGAATTGCCATTAGAGCTCGACTTAGAGGACATAACAAATGTCTCAATATAACCCACATTACCCTTTTCTACTGTATCATTATAGAACATTGAACCTAACTGATCTTCAAGTATATAGCATGAAGAAGAAGAATCACTATAGAAAAAACCTAAACAAGAACAGTTCCTACTGCACAGATCCTCGCAGGACGGAGAATCCGAACCAGAAACCGTAGGATTTGAGAAATCACTAGCAAAGTAATGAGAACCGCCTCCAAGTCCAATATACGAAATTGAACCCTTTGAATTACAGTTAGGGTTTGCCAATTCGGACCCACCTGCCGGTATACAGCCACGATTAGAAGCAGAATAGAAGGAAGATGGACACGAACACACAGAATAGGATTCAACGGTGCAGATTCCGATCGGACCGCACGATAATGGCAGCCGGCAATTGTCCGATGGCGCCGCAAATTCCTCATTCCAAGTAGTCCCAAAGAGACTCTAGACACTGAATTTTCCGGTGGAATCCAAAACTGCGAGCCGGAAATTTGTTTCCTGTAAATTCACCTGCCAAACAACAGTAATTCCGTCGCCGGAAAATAAAAACAGACCAGAATTGTTTATTTGTAAATAAGAGATATCATAATTTGAATCCTTGAATGCCCGAGGATCCATAGACAGTCTCCAGTAGTCCATCCCTCTCCACTGTAAAACGGAATCGGAATTTGTAATTGAAAACCGATAATCTCCTGCCGATAAATCGGTCCGGAAACGGAATTGGCTAACGGTGGGGTTTGGATGTAGAATTTTTGTCCGATAGTGATGGTGTCCGTTGGATGATCGAAGCTCTGCCAAAGGGAACCGTTGGATCGATCGAGTAAGAGAAGATTCCCGGTTTCTAAAAGTTGTAACGCCGTTACGGGGGAATTTAATGGAGGGGTGGACCAGTAAACGGTGCCGTTAGATTCGGAGACGGAGAGTCCGCATTGAGTGAGAGACATGGTGCCTGTACTGGAGATTGGACGGTTGCGATTAGTGGACCAAAAGATGGTGTTGGAGGTCACGTGGAGGATTAAGAGATAGAAGTTGGATTGTTGAGAGAGAGGATTGAAGATTGAAGCTTGGAAGGTTCCATTTGGGGAGGAGAGGAAGGAGGCTTGGTAGGAGGAGGCTGTGAAGTTTGGGTAGATGAATTCGGTTAAGGTGCGGGAAACAAAAAGAGGGGGTGCGTAGGATAAGAGGAGGATTGTGGTGAAGGATAAGATAAAGAAATTCATAGTGTGGGAAGTAGAGATTGACAGGGAGATTGGAGAGGATGAAGATGGTCGGAGACTACTACTACTACTACTACTACCCTCCTTCAAATTCCTCTCTTGCTTAACTCTTTTTTTGTAGGCGTTGTAATTTCATATTATGGGATTTGCTAGGGTCCATCGCAGAAGGCATCTCGCGGATGGTCTGTTGCATCTGATATGTGGCTGCTGTCAGATGCGACAGACCATCCGCGAAATGCCTTCTGGGTTGGACGCTAGCAAATCCCTTTATATTATATTATATATTTAAAGGAAGGAAGTCTAAGCCTCTGTATCAATTGGTCAAGTCAAGTCTTTGTTCTTAGACATGGAGGTCTACAGAGAAAAAATACCTAACGTGCACACAAGGGCGTGCTTGATTTTAATTGATCTCAAAGCCAGGCTTACCAAATAAACGGTCCGGATTAACCAAACATGGGGCCACAAGGGCGTGATTCATTGCTTTGGTTTGATCGTTTGATAGTTAACTATAGTTGGCTAAGAGTGTCACTCTTAAATAGAAAGTAAGATTGTGGAAAATAATTAGGGAGATTATAAATTCGCAGCCACTCACCTTCTTGAGAAAGGATAGGAGAAGAAAGTAAACCAAATTTTCTCCAAATTGGATATGATTGGACATTTTCCGCCGTTCACTCGTTATCTCGGGAAAGCGGATTTACAGACGTGGAAAATATAAATAATTACGTGGAAAACCAACTTTCTTGCACTTTCCCTCTAAATTTTCTCACCAAAAGGATGAGAAAATCCATTTTCATGAGAAAACCACTTTGCTTGCATACTTTCTTTTCCTTTCTCGGCCAAGTGAACAACGAGAAAATCCATTTTCTTAAGAATTTTCTCACAGTTTCTTTTCCTTTCTTTTCCAGTTTTTCACGTCAGATTCTTTTCCTGCAGCTAGAAAACGAGTGAACAGAGACGTCAATTATGCTTTTTTGACGTCAATTCACGTTAAACGGGTGGGGGTCCTCCTAAATGGGGTGTGAATTTATCATCACCAAATATTTAAATGTGCGACCGTCAATATCGAAATTTTTTTAATTATAAAGCCGTGTCATCATTACATACCCATGTGAAAATGGGAAATTATATGGTGCCTGACCGTCAAGTCCTATGCAGGTTGTACGATGGAAGTACCACCCTTGATATTTGATCCAACACTAGCCTCCTAAAAAGTGGGCTACTGTTGGATCAAATATCAAGGGCGGTTCCACTCGCACGGTGCTATAAAGAAAGAGCCAAAGTTTAAAAATATAAGGTGTGTAATTGCTATAAAGATGCCTATGTCGCAACGGAAGTCTGTCGCCTCAAATCAGCCTATTCCCTCTGTTCACTTGTTTTCCCGAGAAAGGAAAAGAAAAGGTTTCCCGAGAAACTGACGTGGCAAAAGGAAAAGAAAAGGTTTCCCGAGAAACTGTGCAGGAAAAGGTTTCCCGTGCTTGTTCACGGGCGCAGGAACGGTGCAGGAAAAGGTTTCCCGAGAAACTGCTTGCCCATCTTTTTTCACTTGTTTTCCGAGGAAAGCAAATCTCATCAAAATGGTGGGAAATGGTTTCTCACACTTACGAGAAAAGACTCTTTTCCACATCATTTGTGGGATTTTCCATGTCATTTTTGACATTTTCCACCTAATCCTGTTAGTTTCTCGGGAAAACAAGTGAACACCACTATTTTAGCTTTCTCAGGAAAAAAAAAAGAGGTGTTTTCCCGGGATTTGATTTCCCGAGAACGCAAGTGAGACTGAGATTAGTCTAACTAAGAAACCGTTGTTTTAATCTCAGCCACACCAGAATTAATGGGCTGATTTTCGGCGATGCACTTAGTCGTGAGTCTCGTGACAGAGATGAAATCACCTCATAAAGAAAATGTGTAAAAGTCAGGATTATCTTATTTTTATTACTTAAAAAAATCCAATAATATAAAATATGAGAGAGGTTCTAAAGAAACGTTGTTCAAAGTACAAATAGGTGAACCATATTGTCCAAAGTATATATAAGTATGTAACTGCATACTGATTATCTATGTAGGTATGCAGAAAACATTATTCAGTCTCTTTATTGGAATTTTTTGTGGTGATCTTTACAGCCATGGACTCTAACGTGGCAGTAGCAAGTGTGGCAACACTAATAGTAGGACACCCAGCAGCAGTGAATCAATGACTGCAGAGGGACTGATGTACTTCACCTCATAAAGGATTCAATGAGAGGGGCTGATTGCCACTTACACTGCTCCTGGGTGTCCCAAGTAATAAAAAAGGGTGGGGGCGGATATATCACTTCTCTTAATTTATAATAATATCCCTAAAATGGGATTTGCTAGGGACCATTGTAGAAGCCATTTTGCGGGCAGGCTGTTGCATGAAACAATTTTTTGTCTTATTCATTTAATTCATATGATGTGGCTGCTCTCTCATGCAACAGCCTGCCCGTGAAGTGCTTTTCTGCTATGGTCCCTAGCAACACCCCACGCCCCCACACAAATCATTCCCCACTATATGGTGGAAATAAAAAAGTTTCTTAAAAAACTATTTTTATCAAGCAATATTTTTCCTACAATCCAAACTGAGCCTAATATTTTCCAATTGCCAAGTATGGCCTCAAGGTAAAAATTCGTAAAGTTTTACAAGTATGTTGAAAGTTCTACCCGAAGTAATTTTTACTTGAAAAGGATCTAGTAAACCTCAAAAAAAACATTTTCCAAGTAAAAAAAATCAGGAAAAATTTTTCAGGGTTGGCAAACAAGTATTTTAATTGAGAGAGGGCCATCTGAGAGAGAGAGAGAGAGAGAGAGAGAGAGAGAGAGAGAGAGAGAGTGAGAGAGTTGATCCCTCCATTTATCAGGGTCTCAGTACAATTGGGCCATGTCACGCAAAACTCATTGATCAGGATTCAGGTAATTCCATCCATTTGTTGATTACAGTTGCAAATCTTTGATCTTGAAAAAAGATAAAATGTGGCACTTTTGAAAAGTATCTTCGCAACTACTTATCATCAAATTTAAAAGATAATAGATTTGGAATAAGGATATCCTTCTCTTTCAGTGATAAGTTCAAGGATAATCCCATTCTGTCCATTCCAAAATGAATATCCTTTCTTGGCATACTCGAGAACTTAATATTCCTGTTCTTCAAAGGTTTATATCTTAAACACGAAAAACGTCACTTTGTTTCAAATTAAACAAAAGTAAAACTGATTAACATATTTTTGGATTTTGGAGATTAAACCCCTTTTCTTTCCATAAATCATATGCATGAGTTAAAGAAACTATGTTAGGAAATAATGAAACTGTTGTTTTGCCCATAAATCATGAAAATATGGCATAAAATGTTGCACATTTACACAAAAAAATAAAAGTAAAATGATGAGTGTATTAAGGCCAGTCTGCATGCCATGAAAATAGGTTCCTTGAAATAAAATAAAATATATATGCAACTTATATTGATTCTCAAACATTAAATTCATGGACTGTTAAGCTCCATGATTGCTGGAGCATGGCATTGAAAAAGTGACCAATTCAAACCTTCCATTTTCCTTATCTACCCCACAATTCACAGTAACTTCAAATCTGAAAGGGCTGTTGTTACCTGGTTGCAGTATCATTTTCAGTAAAACTAACCAAATCCTATACAAGTCTGGCTTCTTCTTCTCCACCTTGTCTTTTGCTACCTGGGTATTTTTTGGTTGCTGGCTTTCATTTACATTCAGTGATTCAACATTCACACCTCCTTCTCTCCCAGAAGCTTTAGAATGATCATTGGCACTCATATTACCTTCACAATCAGGGAGCTGATCCTTCTTTTTCCCTTGATAGCAGGCATAGACACTCTCAGCAGTAATGTTTCCAAACAGAATTTCCGCAGCTTTATTCTTAACAAGAAGTGGAATATGTTCTGATTGGTCCCATACATATAGCTGCAGCAATAAGAGAAGCTATAAGAAAGGCGAGAATTATAATTTTCACTAAATTTCAATTTAGTGAGAAACAATCTCAACTTTAAAAAATGAAGTGAAACAAGTAGATATTGTCAAAGTGGGAACACTGAAATTTTACAAAACTTAAGTGGTAGTGTAGGTATTTTATTAGATCTTTATGTGACTGATTTTTGTCAAATCTGGGATAATATCCGATGGTAGGGATCGATTCATAAGAAAGGATTTCAGAGCACTTCAATAAAGTCATTATTGTATATTTTGACATTTTTTTTCTAAAGGACAGATGGACGCATGTGTGCGTCCCAGACTTGCTCTTTATTCTACTCTTTCCTTTCTCTTAGTCTTCGTGTCGATTTTTAAATGATTTCTGGAGGTAATGTTAATGCATATGGTATCAAAGCCTTGGTGGCTTTTAATCTAGTATCATGGGGAAATAATCGACTGTCAGTACATGATAATCATAGAAGGTGGCTTTCAGATAGAGAGCACTACTTGGTTGTTTGGAATTGGAAAGTACCATAACAACTGCAAATGTCACAGAATGTTGCACTGACAAACAGGGAACGCAAGTGGAGTGACTAGCGTTCTAAATGCGTTTTTAGTGCAAGACCAAGTTTCAAAAGGCACTTCTAGTGATAAGAGCATTGATCGAGAAGGGGTTGATTATGCACATCTGGGATGTGAACACTCGACATGAGGCTAGAGATTTTTTTTGAAAGATAACAAAGCAGTTTATATTAATAGCTAAAACCACCAGTTAATAGCAGTCACCTCCCTGGGAACAAAGCATCCCCCAAGAAAGCTATTGCTTACCGACAACCAGAAATAATAAAATGGGCAACATTTTACTCTAACCATCCATCCCACAGTAGTACAAAATACAAAAACAATGATAACAGATCCAGTGGTTCTTCCTCCTTTCCGTCAGCTTGGATAATCTGTATCTCATCCCTCTACTCTCCATCCTTAGCTAACTTGTCCTAGTCTTCATTGGCTGATCGCCTTCTGTGTTTGAAATTAGGTGCGATTTGATTAACCAGGTCCCTTATCTCATCCATGAGATTCGACAGCTTCCACAGTCCAATGGCTTTGTTTATAGCCCATGCTATGATGTTGGAGTCGTCGCCTTCAATGTGTCACAAACCATTTCAGCCCCCATAGCAGTGCTATTGCTTCGGCCTCGTTCACATCACAAACCCTGGCTGACCCAGAGTATGAGTATATTGTTCGGACATCTTAATTCCGCAATAATCCGCGGGTGCCCTCCAATGTTTTTTTTTTTTTTTTTTGAAATGGCAAGATAAATTCATTAAAAACGAAGGGGACCGAGGTGGGCCTCAACCAAAATTACAAGAAAATAAAACAACAATAACAAGAAAGACAAATCTCAGGGAGGAAGGAAGTCAAACCACTCCAACTCCAACCTCCTAACCCCACTTCTAGCCAAGGAGTCCGCCTCCCCATTAGCAAATCGCCGAACATGATTGAAAACAATAGATGAGCCCGAAATTAAATCATCTATTTCATCAAAAATAGAAGAAAATCTCCAAGGAGGCGACACCAACCCCTTCAACCATTTAATCACATTCAAAGAATCTCCCTCCACAATAGTGATATCCATGCTATCTCTCTCAAGCCTTTTTATGCCATGATAAACCGCCCTCACCTCGGCCTCCGAGGCATCACAAACTCCAAGAGGGCCGGCAAAACCCCATATACTTCACCACAAGCATCCCGACACAACCCACCAACACCGGCCGGGCCTGGGTTCCCAATACTCGACCCATCAAAGTTAATTTTGAACATTTCAATAGGCGGAGCTTCCCATCTCTGAACAATCGGATGCCGGATCTTCCTACTAAAGCAAACAATCCTCCAACCCTCCCATAAGTCAAAGGCCGATACAAAACGGAAAGCCGGTAAACTTCTCGCCCATGAAATAGTGAGCGCAATAATTTTCATATATATCCAATACGGAGACTTTGCAACCCCTTCAAAGACACTGGAGTTTCTCTCTTTCCATATCACCCACCATGTTACAAGAAGACACAAATTCCACAATACTTTGCCCTTCTTCTTCCATGGCACAAAGGTCCAAAGAAGAATCAACTCTGGAATAGAAAATGGAAAAATCCAACATATGCCAAATCTCAGAAATATCAAACTCCATACCCGACGCGTAAAGGAGCAATGCATGAAGAGATGATCCACAGATTCACCATCTTTCAAGCAGAGGGGGCAATGGTCAACAAGCATCATACCGCGCTTCCGGAGGAAGTTAATCGTTTGAATCCGATCACGACATACCGCCCATCCGAAGAAACCAACTCTAGGCGGGCAATGAAATTTCCATACCTCGGCTGAAATGGAGGATACACTGCAAGGCAACAAGCTGAAATAGAAAGATTTGACGGAGAAAAAACCAGACGATTCCGCAGTCCATACTCTTTTATCCATACCGCTTCTCTTAATGTAGCAACCATCTAAAAGCTTAAGAAATTGGGCAACCGACTCTAGCTCTGTCTCCCTCTATAGCTGCCCTCAGTTCAAATCTCGAGGGCACACAGTATTTATCCCTGATATCCCCCAGCATAGACCTGGTGAGGTAGTTCTCCTCGACTAGAGCTCGCAAGTTGTATTTTGGATCGGCATCCATCCGCGCTCTAGCGATCACCTCCACCGCCCGGCCAGGAAGGAATGTTGTGGACGCTTCAGCAACGTCGCTCTCAACACTCCCTTCTGCTCGCGGGAGACTGCCAGTCAAGGGTGGAGTGGCATTCAGATCTAAGAACACTTCATCCCTATCCCCTCCGTCGTCACTATCTACAAGGTCTATCCTATCAGACGCCCTAGCCACTACAGGCTCCTGAGGCATCCTAAACTCCGAACTACTGCTAGTGGAGGACCCCGTACCGGACTCGGAATTGGAAGTACTACCAGACATAGTAAAAGGAAGGGCTGAGAGGAATACCGGTGAGTGGAGCTCGTAAAGATCTTGGAACGCGACTGCGAGCTACGGGCTGCGAACTGCGATCTGCGATCTGTGGACTGCGAGCTGCGAACTGAGAAGTGGAAACTCCCAGAGCAAGAAGAGGAAAAAGATGAAAAGTAAAAAGTAAAAAGTGAAGGGGGGTAAACCTTCTTATATAGTTTTTAAGAGGCGGTGGGGCAATAAATGCGATGCACGCATCTCGAGGTCATCCGGATTGCGCCACGTGTCCCCTATTTATGACGGACACATTCTCCCACCATCAATACGATCAAGCACGCGCGTAAACATTCACGTCCCAAGAATGGATCTCCGCACTCCGCACTCCGCACTCCGCACTCCGCACTCCGCATTCAGTCCGGAAAAAACCGTACTGGATATAACGCGTTCTCACAAAACGACAAAAATCAGTCCGGTCCGCACCGAACTGGCCGCAAGACGACAAAACTCAGTCCGGAAAAAACCGTACTGGATATAACGCGTTCTCACAAAACGACAAAAATCAGTCCGGTCCGCACCGAACTGGCCGCAAGACGACAAAACTCAGTCCGGAAAAAACCGTACTGGATATAACGCGTTCTCACAAAACGACAAAAATCAGTCCGGTCCGCACCGAACTGGCCGCAAGACGACAAAACTCAGTCCGGAAAAAACCGTACTGGATATAACGCGTTCTCACAAAACGACAAAAATCAGTCCGGTCCGCACCGAACTGGCCGCAAGACGACAAAAAACAGTCCGGTAAAAACCGAACAGGATACGGCGCATTCTGAAAAGCGTCAAGAGCCAGTCCGGTTGAAGCCGTACTCCGAACTGCGGACTGCGATCTCCGTACTGCGACCTCCGGACTGGATACGGCGCATTCTGAAAAGCGTCAAGAGCCAGTCCGGTTGAAGCCGTACTCCGAACTTCGTACTGCGATCTCCGTACTGCGACCTCCGGACTGGATACGTCGCATTCTGAAAAGCATCAAGAGCCAGTCCGGTTGAAGCCGTACTCCGAACTGCGGACTGCTATCTCCGTACTGCGACCTCCGGACTGGATACGGCGCATTCTGAAAAGCGTCAAGAGCCAGTCCGGTTGAAGCCGTACTCCGAACTGCGGACTGCGATCTCCGAGCTGCGAGCTCCGGACTGCGAACTCCAGGCTCTCCATTTCACCTCCGAACAGCGTCCGCCCATCCGGAAAAACAACCGACTACACTTTCCCAAGTCCCTCCATGACTTGGAAAACTGGGGGGCAACTGATGGGGTGTGAAAACACCAGCCTCTTACAGGCTGCCACCTGTCCCAGAGTAGGTGAGGTCCAGCCTCTCACAGGCTGCCACCTGTCCCAGAGTAGGTGAGATCCAGCCTCTCACAGGCTGCCACCTGTCCCAGAGTAGGTGAGATCCAGCCTCTCACAGACCACCACCTGTCCAGGACACCTCAACAGATCTTCCCTATAAATAGGGAACTAAAGCTCAGACTAATGGGTAATGCTAAAAACCCTCTTCTCCCTAAAAACTCTGACATTTCCCTTCACTCTTGCTCATACTGACTTGAGTGTCGAAGGACCTGTCCGGAGTAAAATCCGGTCTGGTCTTCTGACCTCGTTTGCCTTGTGCAGGACTAAGCACTCACCACAGGACTCATACTCAACCTCCCTCGTCACTCGCTCTCAGTTCTTACGCCACTGCTGTACCTGTTACCGATTTTAGGTCTAACAAATGAAGATACATCCCGTGAATTTGTGAAACAGCCCTTTTGATTCCATATATAAATTCATTTAATAAGGACTCTACTAAACAATCTTCTAGACGTCCAGCCCAAGTAACCCAAATCTAATCTCTCTCTCTCTCTAAATGAAATCCAAGAGATGGAACCTTCTTAAAAAAAGTCCAATCACAAAAATAAAGCTTGCTCCACGTTTCCCAAGCTTGACTTGGTTTCCAACAAATTTCTCTATTTGAGCTGCATTTGCGTATGTAAGAGATGGCGAAACATTCACTCTAAGTCTCTAACCCCCAATCCTTGATCACACTTGCTCGCACTTGCTCCATGTTCCTCTCCTTTTCTCACTTGCTCGCACTATATGAATTTAAAAATCATCGGAAAACATTAGAAACTACAAAAGGAAAGAGAAAAAAAAAAAAGCCCTTAAGCAACTGCATCACCTGGACACATAGCGTTGTGGCTCTAGCTATTTAAACTCCCTTTCTTTCGTTCACGTGAGTTGTGATCGCACAACCTGCAAATTATGAAACCCTAAACCTTCAAAATGAACACACCTGCTGAAGCTATATGCACATAAGACCTAAAATCCCAAAAAAAAAAAAAAACAGGAAATAGAAATGGAGATAGAGATCTTGCGAGAAGGAATGAGAAGAAGAAAAATAACCTGATGGAGATGGAGATCGTAGGAGATGAAGATCTTAGATACAGGAAAAGGAATGGAAAAAAATCAGTAAAATACACATAACTGATTTAAAGCCCAATTTAATACGTTAATAACGCTGGATTTAAAGCTGGTACATGCGTTTGGGAAGGAATATATAAAGCTGGTACATACGTTTTGAAAGGAAAGATACAAAACAAATTTGAGAAATTTGATGCCACGTACCAAATTTAGAAGCCACGTAGACTCGAAGGAGGAAGGGGAGGGCTGCCACATCAGCGGTGAACAGTAAACCCCTTCCTCTTTATTATATATAGATAATTATATATTTAAAGGAAGGAAGTCTAAGCCTCTATATCAATTGGTCAAGTTAAGTCTTTGTTCTCAGACATGGAGGTCTACCTCATCTGTTCAATTGGTCGACTCGGACGCTAGCATTCCAGCTTACTACAAAGTAAAATTAAACCTAACGTGCAGACAAGGGCGTGCTTGATTTTGATTGATCTAAAAGCCAGGCTTACTACAAAGAAAAAACAAGCGTAACGTGCACACAAGGGCGTGTTTGATTTTGATTGATCTAAAAGCCAGGCTTACCAAATAAACGGTCCGGACTAACCAAACATGGGGCCAACTATGTGATAGCGGGCTTGATTCATTGATTTGGTATGATCGTTTGATAGTTAACTATAGTTTGGCTAAGAGTGTCACTCTCAAATAGAAAGTATGATTGTGGAAGATATTTAGGAAGATGATAAATTCCCGCCCGTTTAAGGTGAAGAGGTGTGGATCATCCTACACGGGGTGCGAATTTATCATCACCAAATATTTAAATGTGAGACCGTCAAATTCAATATCGAAATAATTTTAATTATAAAGCCGCGTCATCAGTACGTACACATGACCGTCAACGACGCTTTTTTTACATCAATTCACGTTGAAGAGGTGTGGATCATCCTACACGGGGTGCGAATTTATCATCACCAAATATTTAAATGTGAGACCGTCAAATTCAATATCGAAATATTTTTAATTATAAAGCCGCGTCATCAGTACGTACACATGTGAAAAATGGGAAATTATATGGTGCATGACCGTCAAGTCAAGTGTATGTGGTACGATGGAAGTACCACCCTTGATATTTGATCCAACACCAGCCTCTTAAAAAGTGGGCTGCTGTTGGATCAAATATCAAGGGCTCGCACTGTGCTATAAAGAAAGAGCCAAAGTCTAAAGATATGAGGTGTGTAATTGCCATAAAGAGACCTATGTCGCAACGAAGTCTGTCCCCTCAAATCAGCCCATTCACTTTCCTACGAATGACTGAGATTAGTCTAACTAAGAAACCGTTGTTTTAATCTCAGCCACACACGAGAGAGTTAATGGGCTGATTTTGGGCGATGCACTTACTCGTGACGTAGATGAAATCACCTCATAAAGAAAATGTGAAAAGTCTGGGATTATTTTATTTTTATTACCTAAAATAAATCCAATAATATAAAGGGCGTTTTGCCAAAAATGTCCCTCCTACAAAGAATATAAACCCAAACAGTCCTTAGAAATTTGATATTGTCCACCAAGTATTACTTTTTAAAAATTATTGCCACAAGGTCCCTAAACTATACTCACGGTACTTTTTGTTGTAAAGAGTAAAGACTTACAAAATGACAAGTTTACCCTCCCGGCTAGCCCCATAAGATGATGCCTTTAATAATCACACATTCACACGTGCCTAGCTTTCCATCATAGGTATATGAGTAGTTTAGTCTGTAAGACTACAAAATATAAAGTGGGCCCCATGATCCGAACCGCTGATTTGCTAGTTTAGTCTATAAGACTACAAAATATAAAGTGGGCCCCATGATTCGAACCGCTGATTTGCTAGGTTCGATGCCGAATAGGGACCTTAACTACCTGAACAGTCTGAATTTCGTATGCATTGTTTGTTTTGGATTTTGAGAACCGATTATGTCCGGACCAAACAGGCGTAAGAAATCCCAACGGAAACCCTACTCTCCCACCCTCACACCCCTTCTTTCCCACCTTTACATCTACCAAAAGAATCCCAAACGGCAACCGGCTATAAGAAATCAGGAGAAAAAATTTACCTTGGACAGTCCCTCCAATGGAGAAATGGCAATCTCGGCTACTAGGTGCAGGTTTAGTTTTGATTGCGAAGAGAGAATAGGAGGGTTAGGGTTTCATTTGTGAACAAGGAGAAGAGCGGAAGAGAAAATAAAACGTGGTATATTGGTTGGAAAAATCACTTACAACTAAGGGTAAGTTTGTCATTAAAAAAAAATCGACGGAGCAAACTAACAGCCTTGTCGTGGAGGTCTGATACCCAAGAATAGAATACGGTATATGGGGATTATATTCTCTTTTCCATCATTTGAGTGATCATTTGAATTCCCATTTTGTAGGTTAAGGTTGTCATCTGAACATAATGAGATATAATTTCCCTTTAAAAAAAAAAGAAAAAGGGAGCTTGTTTAGTTTTCAGTCTATTTGGCAAAAATCCCTAATATAAAATATAAGAGAGGTTCTAAAGAAATATTGTTCAAACCACAAATAGGTGAACCATATTGTTCAAAGTAGGGGTGCAAGTATGGCCCTGTCATCCCTGACCCCGGACTGGATTTTCCAACCCTAGGAGCGGGTCAGGGTTCATTTTTTTAAACCTTGACTCAGGTTGGGTTAGGTTCTGGGTTAATGCCTACCCTGACCCGACCCGACCCGACCCGACCCTAAGTTTTCTATTATAGAAGTGAATCATCTATGCATGTTTCTTTTGCTAATGTTTTATATTATCTTGGATTGATGTTTCTTTAGATTATTATTATTAATTGTCTCTGTTGCCCGTCATGTTGTTGAATTCATATTGTCTTATTTTGTTCCCTTTCCCTTTCTCTGTTTATTGATCATTTTGTTCTATATGATAAGTGGTTGCTTTATTTTTGGTACTCTTAACAAGTTAACAGGTATTTGCACTAGGGTCAATTAGGGCCGGCCCTGCCCTGCCCAATCAGGGCCAATCATGGCGGGCTAGGGCCAGCACTGAGCCCTCTAGGGCGGGCCATGGGTTGAGGTTCTTCGGTCCTGACTCAGGGTCAGGGCCGAGATAATGGGATCCAGGGTTGGGCTAGGGTTTTGAAAAACCCGACCCTATTGCAGCCCTAGTTCAAAGTATATATAGTATGTAATTGCATACTCTATGTAAGTACGTAGAAAATGTTATTCAGTCTCTTCTTTGAAATTTTTTGTGGTGATCGTTGCAGCCATGGACTCTAACATGGCAGTTGCAAGTGTGGCAACACTAATAGTGGGACACCCAGCAGCAGTGTATCAATGACTGCCGAAGGGCTGATGTACTTCACCTCAGAAAAGATTCAATGGGGCGGCTTATTGCCACGTACACTGCTCCTGGGTGTTCCAAGTAATAAAAAAAGGGGGGATATATCACTTCTTTTAATTTATAATGATTTCCCTAAAATGGGATTTGCTATGGACCATTGTAGAAGGCAGCTGTTGCATGAGAGAGCAGTCACATCATATGACTTAAACGAATAAGACAAAAATTTGTTTCATGCAACAGCTTGCCTGCAAAAGTAATGTTTTAGGTATGTGTGATTTCGATTTCGGTTACGACCGAAATCCGAAATTTCTTCTGTCGAAATTTAAAACCATGGATATTTCTAATCCTCCAATTGCTGACCACTAAATAGACTGTCAAAAAATATGAAAGCATGGTGTGTATTCAACAAGAAGTCCTCTACAAATCTGAGTGTTAAAATCATTGAGCAAGTGGCCTCCACTTTTACCATTGAAAAGAATGGGCATCCATCATATGAAAACCTTGATATATAAGCCTATAAAATGAAGGTCCTTACATGCGCAAGTTGAAGTACAAAGTATTAGATGTGTCATAGACTAGAGGGTTAGGATCATCTGGTGCGAATGGATTTTCTCATATGACCCATCCATGACAAGAACTAAAAGATTAATGGTTTTGATTGTTCATCAAGTAGGCCCCACTGGCACTTTGGATCATTGAAAAAGTGGGCCCATTCATACGTCTTTTGGCTCATACGTGCATAAAAAGACCCCCCCCCCCCCCCCCCCCCAAAACACACACACACACACAAATCATTTCCTACTATATTGTGGAAATAAAAAAGTTTCTTAAAAAACTATTTTTATCAAGCAATATTTTTCCTACAATCCAAACTGAGCCTAATATTTTCCAATTGCCAAGTATGGCCTCAAGGTAAAAATTCATAAAGTTTTACAAGTATGTTGAAAGTTCTACCCGAAGTAATTTTTACCTGAAAAGGATCTAGTAAACCTCAAAAAAGCATTTTCCTAAACAAATTCAGGAAAAAAATTTCAAGGTTTGGCAAACAAGTATTTTAATTGAGAGAGGGCCATCTTCCAGAGAGAGAGAGAGAGAATTGATCAGGATTCAGGTAATTCTATCCATTTGTTGATTACAGTTGCAAATCTTAGATATTGAAAAAAGATAAAATAAAGCACAACTTATTGAAAATCTCAACTATTCGATAAGTTGCTTACAAAATGAATGATTAAAAGCAAAATTAGTGATGATTCTCAAGACATTTTTGGATTTTAGAGATTAAAACCCTTTTCTTTCCATAAATCATATGCATGAGTTAAAGAAACTATTTTAGGAAATACAGAAACTGTTATTTTACCCATAAATCAAGAAAGTATGGTAAGTAATGCATAAAATGCTGCACATTTAAACAAAAAAAATAAAAGTAAAATGATGTGTATTAAGACCAGTCTGCAAGCCATGAAAATAGGTTCCTTGAAATAAAATAAAAAGAAAGCAAAGATACTTTTTTTTTAGGTCCAGAGCATGGAATAAAATAAAATATATTTGCAACTTATATTGATTCTCAAACATAAAATTCATGGAGTGTTAAGCTGAATTTTTGTTGTTGCTGGCTTTCATTTACATTCAGTGATTCAACATTCACACCTCCTTCTCTCCCAGAAGCTTTAGAATGATCATTGGCACTCATATTACCTTCACAATCAGGGAGCTGATCCTTCTTTTTCCCTTGATAGCATGCATAGACACTCTCAGCAGTAATGTTTCCAAACAGAATTTCTGCAGCTTTATTCTTAACAAGAAGTGGAATATGTTCTGATTGGTCCCATACATATAGCTACAGCAATTAGAGAAGGCAGTAAGTAGTATACCTTAAAAATTGTTTTTGAAGGGAAAAAAATTCAGGAAAAAAGTTCCATGATTGCCAAACATGTATTTTGTGTGAAAGAGGGGCATCTTCCTGATAAAAACAAGAAAATTGATCTAATTGTCGAAGAAACCAATTTCAATTTAGCGACAATCTCTAGTTTTAAAATTGCCGAAAAAATCAGCTCCATAGGATCATCCTAACCCTTGATTTGTAGAGCTAAAAAATGGACTGATTTGTGTAGGTTTATAGCTGTCCATTTCAACCTCCACAAATCGTAGGGTTGGAATGATCCTAAGGAGCTGATTCTTTTGACACACCCTATCCATGTCAGTGCCGCTCAAATGAATGGTTTGCATCACCCAAACAATGTGGGCCCCCAACTGTATTTTTGGCACGGACTAGAAAGGTTCTCTAGTCGGCCAACTAGAGACACTTTCCTCTATTGCCAAAGTGGGAGCAACTTAGAGTGGATCTTTATGTGACTGATTCTTGTGAAATTTTGGATCACATCCAACTGTAGGGATTGATTCATAAGAAAGGATTTCAGAGCACTTCTATAAAAGTCGTTATTGCATATTTTGTCTTTTTTTCTACAGGGCATTCTTTATTCTACTCTTTATTCTACTCTTGTTCTTTTTCTTACTCTTCTTGTAGATTTTTTGATGATTTCTATTTACTGGTATATTTATGCATATGGTATCAAAGCCTTGGTGGGTTTCAATCTTGGATCGTGAGGATATCATCAACGGCCAGAACATGATAATCATAGAAGGTGGGTATGAAATAGAGAGCAGTACTTGGTTGCTTGGAATTAGAAAGTACCATAAAAAGGGCGGCCCAGTGCACGAGGCTCCCGTCATTGCCAGGTCTGGAGAGGGCTAGATGTACGCAGCCTTACCCTTGCTTTGCAGAGAGGCTGTTTCCGTGACTCGAACCCGTGACCACCAGGCCACAATGAAAAATACCATAAGAGCTACAAATGTCACAAAATGTTGGACTGACAAACAGGGAAGGCAAGCGGAGTAACTAGCGTTCTAAATATGTTTTTAGTGCAAGATTAGGTTTCAAAAGGCACTTCCAGGACTAGGAATGAGTCAGGTTAGGGTTGAGGGAATGCTAACTCGGATTAGGCTAGGGTTGGCCCCAACCTGATCCAACCCGACCCGAGTTGCACCACTAAAAGTATTCAGAGCATAGTAATGGCAACAATTGGAGCGTGGATCATAGCGGAGGATCACAAACGGCATCCTGAAAACCAATAAACATTTTAATCATGGTTTTTCAAACTTAGATTGGCAAGATTGGGGATTTAGATCATCGCTTTATGTAACAATGATCAACATAGTTGGGACTGTGCTTAGTATTCCTCATCTTCCTTCTAAAGAACAGCTAACAACCTTCAAGCCATTTTGCAAAAACCATCAAGCTTATTAAACAAGTATCCCTGCTATAGAGATTTTACAAGGCTAAAACCAAATCCAATATAGTGTTCCAATTTAGAGGGAAGCCAATACAAAACCTCTACAACAAACTCATTTCACTTGATAAAGCTATCGAGGCTCATTCACACCACATTTCAATAAAAAGGAAAGTAATCTGACGTAGTATTCTCTCCTTGCCCTCAACAAGAACCAGACTTGTGTAGAATGGAAAACCAATGTACATACTAACAGGACTCCTTCCCATGACTACAAAGTTGAATCCATGTAACAGTTCTTTTGCCGAATTGGAGTGCTATCTCGGACCTGAAATCTGCTGCGAGGAAAGGTAAGAATTTGCACTATATGTTCCCGTAGTCGAGGTTGCTAACGAAGTATCGGACGTTCGATTGAGCAAAGTGGGCTCGGTGGACCCCCTACCAGGGACCAGCAAGAAGTTCAAGGACTCCACCCTCGGTTGGCCTACGACAATCCCCCCTTCCAACATTGCCACTACATTCGCCATGCTCGGTCTATGCAACGGTTCCTCATGAATACAACACAATGCAACTTGTACTAGCTTCTTTACTTCCTCCTCCGTCACTGGCCCCTCTAGTCTTGGGTCGGCAAGCTCTAGATACTGCCCTTGCTCATGCATTTTTAATGCAAATAATGGGAAATAAATGGAAGACGAAGAAGAAGATGGCGATGATGAGAACCCTTCATCAGTTTGATCATAAATGTACTGGGTCCGAGCTGAGCAATTCTTTCTCCCTCTTATAATCTCCAACAACACCATACCATAACTGTACACATCGGTCTTATCTGAAATCGCGGCGTTTGTCAGCCACTCCGGCGCTACGTACCCACGAGTCCCTCTCATGGTGGTGAATATATTAGATTGCTCTGTGCCCTGCCCATCAATTTAGACAACCCAAAATCCGAAATCTTCACTTGAAAATGATCATGTAGGAGAATGTTCTCGGGCTTAATGTCCAAGTGAATGATCTTGCGTCCGCATCCTCCGTGCAAGTATGCGAGCCCTCTCGCCGTAGCCAATGCAATTCCCATCCTCTCTTGCCATTTCAAAGCTGGTCCTGCCCCGAAAAGGGCTCGGTCCGATGAACCTTTGTTCATGTACTCGTAAACCAGAAGCCTTTCTGTTCCTTGTGCGCAGAATCCTAGAAGATTTACCAAGTTAATATGGCGAACTCCTCCGATTATCGCAATCTCAGTCAAGAATTCCGTCTTCCCATGAATGCCAACATTGTCGATCCTCTTTAGGGCAATGAGAGTCTTGTCTGGGAGTGTGCCCTTATAGACCGATCCGAATCTACCCGACCCAATCTGATTTTTAAAATTATTCATTGCTGCTTCCAGTTCTTCATAATTGAATCTCACAGGCAACCCTGGAATTAAGATGTTATCAAACTCATCCACTGGGATTTTTGAATTTCTCGATCTTCTCCACAGCACCACAACTACAAAAATCATAATTAGAAAGACCACTGTACTATGCAAGGAGATCAACAGGGCGATCGGAAAACCTCCGCCCGAATTGCCATTAGAGCTCGACTTAGAGGACATAACAAATGTCTCAATATAACCCACATTACCCTTTTCTACTGTATCATTATAGAACATTGAACCTAACTGATCTTCAAGTATATAGCATGAAGAAGAAGAATCACTATAGAAAAAACCTAAACAAGAACAGTTCCTACTGCACAGATCCTCGCAGGACGGAGAATCCGAACCAGAAACCGTAGGATTTGAGAAATCACTAGCAAAGTAATGAGAACCGCCTCCAAGTCCAATATACGAAATTGAACCTTTTGAATTACAGTTAGGGTTTGCCAATTCGGACCCACCTGCCGGTATACAGCCACGATTAGAAGCAGAATAGAAGGAAGATGGACACGAACACACAGAATAGGATTCAACGGTGCAGATTCCGATCGGACCGCACGATAATGGCAGCCGGCAATTGTCCGATGGCGCCGCAAATTCCTCATTCCAAGTAGTCCCAAAGAGACTCTAGACACTGAATTTTCCGGTGGAATCCAAAACTGCGAGCCGGAAATTTGTTTCCTGTAAATTCACCTGCCAAACAACAGTAATTCCGTCGCCGGAAAATAAAAACAGACCAGAATTGTTTATTTGTAAATAAGAGATATCATAATTTGAATCCTTGAATGCCCGAGGATCCATAGACAGTCTCCAGTAGTCCATCCCTCTCCACTGTAAAACGGAATCGGAATTTGTAATTGAAAACCGATAATCTCCTGCCGATAAATCGGTCCGGAAACGGAATTGGCTAACGGTGGGGTTTGGATGTAGAATTTTTGTCCGATAGTGATGGTGTCCGTTGGATGATCGAAGCTCTGCCAAAGGGAACCGTTGGATCGATCGAGTAAGAGAAGATTCCCGGTTTCTAAAAGTTGTAACGCCGTTACGGGGGAATTTAATGGAGGGGTGGACCAGTAAACGGTGCCGTTAGATTCGGAGACGGAGAGTCCGCATTGAGTGAGAGACATGGTGCCTGTACTGGAGATTGGACGGTTGCGATTAGTGGACCAAAAGATGGTGTTGGAGGTCACGTGGAGGATTAAGAGATAGAAGTTGGATTGTTGAGAGAGAGGATTGAAGATTGAAGCTTGGAAGGTTCCATTTGGGGAGGAGAGGAAGGAGGCTTGGTAGGAGGAGGCTGTGAAGTTTGGGTAGATGAATTCGGTTAAGGTGCGGGAAACAAAAAGAGGGGGTGCGTAGGATAAGAGGAGGATTGTGGTGAAGGATAAGATAAAGAAATTCATAGTGTGGGAAGTAGAGATTGACAGGGAGATTGGAGAGGATGAAGATGGTCGGAGACTACTACTACTACTACTACCCTCCTTCAAATTCCTCTCTTGCTTAACTCTTTTTTTGTAGGCGTTGTAATTTCATATTATGGGATTTGCTAGGGTCCATCGCAGAAGGCATCTCGCGGATGGTCTGTTGCATCTGATATGTGGCTGCTGTCAGATGCAACAGACCATCCGCGAAATGCCTTCTGGGTTGGACGCTAGCATATCCCATTATATTATATTATATATTTAAAGGAAGGAAGTCTAAGCCTCTATATCAATTGGTCAAGTCAAGTCTTTGTTCTTAGACATGGAGGTCTACAGAGAAAAAATACCTAACGTGCACACAAGGGCGTGCTTGATTTTAATTGATCTCAAAGCCAGGCTTACCAAATAAACGGTCCGGATTAACCAAACATGGGGCCACAAGGGCGTGATTCATTGCTTTGGTTTGATCGTTTGATAGTTAACTATAGTTGGCTAAGAGTGTCACTCTTAAATATAAAGTAAGATTGTGGAAAATATTTAGGGAGATTATAAATTCGCAGCCACTCACCTTCTTGAGAAAGGATAGGAGAAGAAAGTAAACCAAATTTTCTCCAAATTGGATATGATTGGACATTTTCCGCCGTTCACTCGTTATCTCGGGAAAGCGGATTTACAGACGTGGAAAATATAAATAATTACGTGGAAAACCAACTTTCTTGCACTTTCCCTCTAAATTTTCTCACCAAAAGGATGAGAAAATCCATTTTCATGAGAAAACCACTTTGCTTGCATACTTTCTTTTCCTTTCTCGGCCAAGTGAACAACGAGAAAATCCATTTTCTTAAGAATTTTCTCACAGTTTCTTTTCCTTTCTTTTCCAGTTTTTCACGTCAGATTCTTTTCCTGCAGCTAGAAAACAAGTGAACAGAGACGTCAATGATGCTTTTTTGACGTCAATTCACGTTAAACGGGTGGGGGTCCTCCTAAATGGGGTGTGAATTTATCATCACCAAATATTTAAATGTGCGACCGTCAATATCGAAATTTTTTTAATTATAAAGCCGTGTCATCATTACATACCCATGTGAAAATGGGAAATTATATGGTGCCTGACCGTCAAGTCCTATGCAGGTTGTACGATGGAAGTACCACCCCTGATATTTGATCCAACACCAGCCTCCTAAAAAGTGGGCTACTGTTGGATCAAATATCAAGGGCGGTTCCACTCGCACGGTGCTATAAAGAAAGAGCCAAAGTTTAAAAATATAAGGTGTGTAATTGCTATAAAGATGCCTATGTCGCAACGGAAGTCTGTCGCCTCAAATCAGCCTATTCCCTCTGTTCACTTGTTTTCCCGAGAAAGGAAAAGAAAAGGTTTCCCGAGAAACTGACGTGGCAAAAGGAAAAGAAAAGGTTTCCCGAGAAATTGTGCAGGAAAAGGTTTCCCGTGCTTATTCACGGGCGCAGGAACGGTGCAGGAAAAGGTTTCCCGAGAAACTGCTTGCCCATCTTTTTTCACTTGTTTTCCCGGGAAAGCAAATCTCATCAAAATGGTGGGAAATGGTTTCTCACACTTACGAGAAAAGACTCTTTTCCACATCATTTGTGGGATTTTCCATGTCATTTTTGGGATTTTCCATGTCATTTTTGACATTTTCCACCTAATCCTGTTAGTTTCTCGGGAAAACAAGTGAACACCACTATTTTAGCTTTCTCAGGAAAAAAAAAGAGGTGTTTTCCCGGGGATTTGATTTCCCGAGAACGCAAGTGAGACTGAGATTAGTCTAACTAAGAAACCGTTGTTTTAATCTCAGCCACACAAGAGAATTAATGGGCTGATTTTCGGCGATGCACTTAGTCGTGAGTCTCGTGACAGAGATGAAATCACCTCATAAAGAAAATGTGTAAAAGTCAGGATTATCTTATTTTTATTACTTAAAAAAATCCAATAATATAAAATATAAGAGAGGTTCTAAAGAAACGTTGTTCAAAGTACAAATAGGTGAACCATATTGTCCAAAGTATATATAAGTATGTAACTGCATACTGATTATCTATGTAGGTACGCAGAAAACATTATTCAGTTTCTTCATTGGAATTTTTTGTGGTGATCATTACAGCCATGGACTCTAACGTGGCAGTAGCAAGTGTGGCAACACTAATAGTAGGACACCCAGCAGCAGTGAATCAATGACTGCAGAGGGGCTGATGTACTTCACCTCATAAAGGATTCAATGAGAGGGGCTGATTGCCACTTACACTGCTCCTGGGTGTCCCAAGTAATAAAAAAGGGTGGGGGCGGATATATCACTTCTCTTAATTTATAATAATATCCCTAAAATGGGATTTGCTAGGGACCATTGTAGAAGCCATTTTGCGGGCAGGCTGTTGCATGAAACAATTTTTTGTCTTAATCATTTAATTCATATGATGTGGCTGCTCTCTCATGCAACAGCCTGCCCGTGAAGTGCTTTTCTGCTATGGTCCCTAGCAACACCCCACGCCCCCACACAAATCATTCCCCACTATATGGTGGAAATAAAAAAGTTTCTTAAAAAACTATTTTTATCAAGCAATATTTTTCCTACAATCCAAACTGAGCCTAATATTTTCCAATTGCCAAGTATTGCCTCAAGGTAAAAATTCGTAAAGTTTTACAAGTATGTTGAAAGTTCTACCCGAAGTAATTTTTACTTGAAAAGGATCTAGTAAACCTCAAAAAAACATTTTCCAAGTAAAAAAAATTCAGGAAAAAATTTTCAGGGTTGGCAAACAAGTATTTTAATTGAGAGAGGGCCATCTGAGAGAGAGAGAGAGAGAGAGAGAGAGAGAGAGAGAGAGTTGATCCCTCCATTTATCAGGGTCTTAGTACAATTGGGCCATGTCACGCAAAACTCATTGATCAGGATTCAGGTAATTCCATCCATTTGTTGATTACAGTTGCAAATCTTTGATCTTGAAAAAAGATAAAATGTGGCACTTTTGAAAAGTATCTTCGCAACTACTTATCATCAAATTTAAAAGATGATAGATTTGGAATAAGGATATCCTTCTCTTTCAGTGATAAGTTCAAGGATAATCCCATTCTGTCCATTCCAAAATGAATATCCTTTTTTGGCATACTCAAGAACTTAATATTCCTGTTCTTCAAAGGTTTATATCTTAAACATGAAAAACATCACTTTGTTTCAAATTAAACAAAAGTAAAACTGATTAACATATTTTTGGATTTTGGAGATTAAACCCCTTTTCTTTCCATAAATCATATGCATGAGTTAAAGAAACTATGTTAGGAAATAATGAAACTGTTGTTTTGCCCATAAATCATGAAAATATGGCATAAAATGTTGCACATTTACACAAAAAAATAAAAGTAAAATGATGAGTGTATTAAGACCAGTCTGCATGCCATGAAAATAGGTTCCTTGAAATAAAATAAAATATATATGCAACTTATATTGATTCTCAAACATTAAATTCATGGACTGTTAAGCTCCATGATTGCTGGAGCATGGCATTGAAAAAGTGACCACTTCAAACCTTCCATTTTCCTTATCTACCCCACAATTCACAGTAACTTCAAATCTGAAAGGGCTGTTGTTACCTGGTTGCAGTATCATTTTCAGTAAAATTAACCAAATCCTATACAAGTCTGGCTTCTTCTTCTCCACCTTGTCTTTTGCTACCTGCGTATTTTTTGGTTGCTGGCTTTCATTTACATTCAGTGATTCAATATTCACACCTCCTCTCCCAGAAACTTTAGAATGATCATTGGCACTCATATTACCTTCACAATCAGGCAGCTGATCCTTCTTTTTCCCTTGATAGCATGCATAGACACTCTCAGCAGTAATGTTTCCAAACAGAATTTCCGCAG
The DNA here is from genome assembly GCF_043159265.1 of Tasmannia lanceolata. Classification (NCBI taxonomy): domain Eukaryota; kingdom Viridiplantae; phylum Streptophyta; class Magnoliopsida; order Canellales; family Winteraceae; genus Tasmannia; species Tasmannia lanceolata. The sequence continues at coordinate 4,191,783 of NW_027518693.1, forward strand.
CTTTATTCTTAACAAGAAGTGGAATATGTTCTGATTGGTCCCATACATATAGCTGCAGCAATAAGAGAAGCTATAAGAAAGGCGAGAATTATAATTTTCACTAAATTTCAATTTAGTGAGAAACAATCTCAACTTTAAAAAATGAAGTGAAACAAGTAGATATTGTCAAAGTGGGAACACTGAAATTTTACAAGACGTAAGTGGTAGTGTAGGTATTTTATTAGATCTTTATGTGACTGATTTTTGTGAAATCTGGGATAATATCCGATGGTAGGGATCGACTCATAAGAAAGGATTTCAGAGCACTTCAATAAAGTCATTATTGTATATTTTGACATTTTTTTTCTAAAGGACAGATGGACGCATGTGTGCGTCCCAGACTTGCTCTTTATTCAACTCTTTCTTTTCTCTTAGTCATAGTGTCGATTTTTAAATGATTTCTAATTACTGGAGGTAATGTTAATGCATATGGTATCAAAGCCTTGGTGGCTTTTAATCTAGGATCATGGGGATATAATCGACTGCCAGTACATGATAATCATAGAAGGTGGCTTTCAGATAGAGAGCACTACTTGGTTGTTTGGAATTGGAAAGTACCATAACAACTACAGATGTCACAGAATGTTGCACTGACAAACAGGGAAGGCAAGTGGAGTGACTAGCGTTCTAAATGCGTTTTTAGTGCAAGATCAGGTTTCAAAAGGCACTTCTAGTGATAAGAGCATTGATCGAGAAGGGGTTGATTATGCACATCTGGGATGTGAACACTCGACATGAGGCTAGGGATTTTTTTTGAAAGATAACAAAGCAGTTTATATTAATAGCTAAAACCACCAGTTAATAGCAGTCACCTCCCTGGGAACAAAGCATCCCCCAAGCAAGCTATTGCTTACCGACAACAAGAAATAATAAAATGGGCAACATTTTACTCTAACCATCCATCCCACAGTAGTACGAAATACAAAAACAACGATAACAGATCCAGTGGCTCTTCCTCCTTTCCGTCAGCTTGGATAATCTGTATCTCATCCCTCTACTCTCCATCCTTAGCTAACTTGTCCTAGTCTTCATTGGCTGATCCCCTTCTGTGTTTGAAATTAGGTGCGATTTGATTAACCAGGTCCCTTATCTCATCCATGAGATTCGACAGCTTCCACAGTCCAATGGCTTTGTTTATAGCCCATGCTATGATGTTGGAGTCGTCGCCTTCAATGTGTCACAAACCATTTCAGCCCCCATAGCAGTGCTATTGCTTCGGCCTCGTTCACATCACAAACCCTGGCTGACCCAGAGTATGAGTATACTGTTCGGACATCTTAATTCCGCAATAATACACAAGGGTGCCCTCCAATGCTGATTTCTCAAAGCTAAGAAAACTTTACAATTACAATAAGCCATACTCTAATGATATTATAATTTATTTTTCTGAAATCAAGTCCTAGTCTCTAAGGATTTTTTTATTTTTTTTAAATCAGCAGTTTCATATGAAATTGCCCAGGAGACCAGATCATGTCCAAAATATTATGAATATTTCTGTCATCCACTAAAAACAAAGGTGCTGCACGAAGAGTTTGTTTTCGTTGGCATGTCCTGTTAGAGATGTGTCATCACTAATCACCTGGACACTTCTACCCCTTATTATAATTTCATTAAATTTTTTCCGAAATGCCTGTTCATGTCCATCACATGTTAAATATCAACACGAGTCGTGTATGAAACAGCATAGAATGAAACAAAATCAATCATTTGAAGAGCCACAAGTGTTCAAATAATTCCGAAGACAACCAACGGATTAGCTAATTTCCTGAATGTGTGTCATATTCATTATTTCTAAAGAGAGTAGTTTCAAGACACTGAAAAGAGTTAGGGATGCCCTCACCATAAATGGTCGATATATCAAGCAAACAACATGGAGATGGTTAGAACTTTTTTGACAATAGAGTGGAGCTGCATTTTGCTCTGGTGAAGACCTGTTTCAATATAAACTGAAAATAGCATCATTGTTCAAAAGTATTAGAAATGAAGAGAAGAAAAATCTTGTATTTTCATACCTAGAATCCAATGGAAAACCGCATAGCTTGCAGCCAGTGCAAATAAGAGCATCCATGATCTTATTATCTTCCATCATAAAGAGTCTCTTGTTCACAAACATTTTTTCCATCTCATATTCCTCATCATGTCTCCGGGTAAATGGAAGAGACATTTCTCCAATGCATCCATAAAATGTTGCATTACAGGAATTAGTTAGACTTGATACTTCCAAAATCGAGATGCAATCATGTGATTTTCTTTCTTCATGCACCTTCCAATTTTTCAATACTCGCCTTTTTTGTGGTGCAATGTCCTTGCATAGTGGAAATCCTAAAACATGTAACAAACATAAAGTTCAAACTTCTATTTCATTAAGGTGGATTACAAAAACATGGAGATAATAAAAATAACTTCAATGGTGATTTTATATTGAAAATTCCCTTGTTCGTAAATATATACAAACTTATAAGAAAATGCTTCTCTTGGAATAACGAGCATCCATGGAGTTTCCAATATTTGGTAAACGAGAAATACAACATGCAACATATAATAACTTTACGAATATCAGCCTGACTTTCGCAGATGATAATGCATCCTGTAAAAAGAATATGTTCTTAAGTTATATAGTATAGGCTCAATTTCCTATATGAATTGTATGTATGATACATGATCAGGATAGGCCCCATAACATGCCACTTATGAATGCCATACTTGTAATTATTTGAAGTTTGTTTTTATATATCATAAAGAGTGGGGAGTCTTGGATAGTGCTTCAACTCACACGAACAGAGCTCCCTTCTCACAGCTCCTCCACCTCTCCTCTTTAATTCTTCTTTCTCCATTTTCGATTCCTTCTCTTTTGCTTTTATTCTTCAGATTATCACATGGCATCAAAGCGAGACCCGATCCAGATCTTAATTGCAATCCTAGGTTCAGATTTCGAAGGTTTAATTCTTTTGTAAGTGAAAAATGAAGATTGGCAGTAGCATACACTACATGGGGAAATCTGAAGGAGTGTATTTTTCATTGTTCATGCTATCTATGTCATCGTTGGATGAAATCTTGTTTTGTTGTCGAATATCAAAGAGATCAATCAATTTTTTAAGCTAACCAAAGTGTAATCACTTCCACATGAAGTACTCAGAATGACAACCAGGGTTTGATGATTACTATGGTTAAACTCAATGAAAATAATTATTTGGACTGGGAGCAGTCCACTAGAATGTTTATTGGTAGCCGAAAGAAGTTGGATTATATATTTAGAAAGGTTTAAAAACCAACAGAGGAGGATCCCTCCCATGGTGACTGGGAAAGTGAGAACTTTATTGTTATGGCAGGTTGTCACATTCTACTGAATCCAGTATTAGTACAAGTCCTCTTTTCTTGAAAACTGGGATGTTATATCCTGAACTTACTCTCAACGAGAAGATTTATCCTGAATACCAGCTGCACACAAAGATCGCAAATATGCAGAGAGTAGTCATCAATTGAAGAGTACTTAGGGTTCCTCATGCAAAAGTGGGAGGAACTTGATTACTACAGACCCATAGCACCCAATATCAAAGACATACAGAAACAAAAAAGAAATCCAGTGTATTCAAGTCTTCAGGAAAGATAAGTTACCCTTTACAGTTATGTTAGATAGGTGAACCTAGCAGAAAAGCCACTGCGTTAGGAACTGGTAATGGAAGAAAATTCAGCCCTGGCTCTAAGGGCAATAAATGGGTTGGAACGGGTAATGGAAGAAATCAGTCACGTTAGGAACTTCCACAACTGATAAAGGTATGTGAAAAAGCATTAAAGAAGACACACCATAGATACTTGCTATGATCATCACACATATCTAAGCTCTGAGATGAGATCGACCAGCGAAAAGGTAGAACTTCCTTGTTACGTGCCTAGTCGGCCGTAACACAAATAAACAAAAATAAAAGAGAAATGAGGGGGAGAGAGGTTGATTCGAGGCAACCGGACCTCCTAATGGCTCAAATTGAGAGGAACCATGACTCTCCTACAAAGTTTCCTTTGCTGTAGAATTCTTTTTTCCTCTTCATTCCATTGAAATACAAACTTAAATACAAGCATAAAGGTAGTTTTACATCACTACCCCACTAACCCACTTACATAACACATAGGAAATAACTAACATCCACAACCTTAAACCCATAACCACATAATTAATAACCACAATCTAACTAACCCCACTAACATGCACATATCAATCCACAACTGATAGGGAACAGGTAGACACCAATCAATATACTACGGGAAGCTCAATGACAAACCCAGGGAATATGCTAATAAGGACTTGAGTCAACAACTTGCTGCCCTCAAAGCTTCATTTACCACCTTTCCCACCAAGGAATCATCGGGAAATATCTACACATGCCTCTACTAATTATACTTCCACCCAATCACACTCTTCTGCTTCTGGGATCCTTGATTTAGGAGCTGCAGACCATATGACAGGTAAGCATGATGGTTGCCTTTCATTTTTTCTCCCATTTCAGTGGGGTTACACTGCGTATGGATTCTCTTTTAAGTTTTTTGGAAAAGGAATATCAACTTTATTCTTAAATTTGTTGCCCTCTATTATTCATGTTCCCAATTTTCGTTTTAATTCGATATCAGTTAGCACTCTCACAAAACAAACTAAATTGAAGTGTGATATCCTTCTTTTTGGATCTTTCAAGACTTGGAAATTATGAAGATGATTGGTGGTGGGAGTGATGATAATGTGCTGTATTTGTTGCATACATATAATATTGTCCAACAAACCATCATTCAGAGTCAATTGATTTAACTAGTCTGGAGTATTTATGGCATTGTCAACGAGGACATACTTCATTAAATCCTTTGAAGTTATTTTCAAATAAATTTGCTTTAAGTGAGTCAAATTTATGTTGACAGAGCATTGTAGAACTACTTACCCTCCTAGTATCAATGAAAGTTATACATCATTTTCTTTCCTTTTTATTCAATCCAAATCCTGGATCCATCTCATCATCTTCTCTCTTCCCTGTTTATCTTTTGATTCCATGCATACCAAACTGTAGACCGCTTCTCCTTCAGCCCTAATCTATTTTTTAGCTCTACATCCCGTTTGATTGCAGGAAAATATTGACTTGGATAACACCATAACCTGGATCGCTAGATTACAGGATGGCACTCTCAAGAAATTAGTCTGTGCTCTATATGCTGATGTTGTATTCTATCCTAGAATCACTCTGTCCACAGTTTGGTTAATACTATACTAGCCTGGATTGTACATCTGGTATTTGGTTGCCAATGTACCATCCTGAAATAAATATGAACTGCCGTTTAGCCGGTTTATTGTTGTATTTAGTCAGGTAATGTATCTTAAAATTTGAGACAAAGACAGAGAGACAGAGAGGTTGATGGAAATAAAAGGTCCATGCACGCTGATAATAAACCATTTTTCATTACACCATTTTAAAATCCATTTTAATGGCCTTAATCACAACTTTAGCCATCTTAATGAAGTTGCATTGAGCATTATGCTGTCCTTCCTCTGAAGACTTTTCACTTTACCTCAGAATTTCACAAATAGTCTACATGCAGTAGCTATGAATATGGTCATTCAACATTTACAATCTAAAGAATGTCTGAAAGAAATAATTTGTAGCATGCATGACCAATATAGAAACAAAAATATATTGCATCTGAAAGACTGGAACCCTAATGTAACAGTCAAATGAGACCTAATTGCTTTTACAAACAAAAGCAAAACTTGATTATAAAATTCCATAAAGGCTCTGTACTTGATAAGTATGATTGTTGGACAGTATGAAGTATAGACCCCGTAAGCTGCACCCATTCTATCACCTTCTTCAGCTTTTCTTTTGTTGTCTTCCCCACTCCACAATCTGCTAATAGTTCATCTATGCCTATACAAACGAAAATATTGATTATTGAAGGAAAATATGGACCACAACTAGGGGTTAAGTGATTCATAGTAAGTTTCATAATGATGAACCAGTAGTGGTGCTGAGAAACTTCAAGTGTGGGGATTTCTAGAAAATACCCTTAGAGGCAAGTGATTCATAATGATGAACCAGTAGTAGTGACGAGAACTGGACTGTTGTAGCCTCCACAACATCCCCAAATTTTACAATCTTTACATCTGGAGCAAACAGAAAACATAGTAAGTGTCAAGAAACAATGAGAAAGATTGAAAATGCCAATTGAACAATGACAAAAACACACTTAAAATGAAACATTAGATTCCAGCCAAATATCCAATAGAAGGTAACAAATAGTATTCAAATTGCAAACCTATCCCAATCAGCAAACATATAGAAAATCTAAAGAAAGAAAGTAGTTTCACATGATATAATAACAACAACAAATCTAAAATAATAATGATAAAATATTTATTAAGAGGCCTCAAGTAAAACTGTCTTTACATTAGTTACATATGTGATCCACCCCCTTGTAGTGTATAAAGAGTACTCATAAACGCACTAGTAGAGAGGGGGTGGCCTGGGGAAGAAAAGGGGGTGATTATATCACTTCATATGTCCTATGATTCATATAAAATGCCAAGATTAAGAACTGTTCAACACTAGTTCCAAATACTTGAAATGTCATACTGCTTAAAAACAATACATAGATCACATGATTACATTTGAGAGAATGAACATTAAATGATAATAAAAAGGCATCTTACTTTGTAATAAAACAATATCACCAGGAAATAGCAAAGATCCCAAATGCTTGTGCCATACAGATATGGGGAAGTATGAGCGTGTATCGTCACCGACCTGAACATCAGTCTTTAATAAGGGCCCACCATTTGAAGTTCTAGATTTCTGAATAAAAATCAGATTGAACATTAGAGAACTAACTCATTTTTTTTTTCTTCAGAGAAATTGAAGATTAGGGTTTAGGCACCTCAATGGGTCGAGATTTGTGAATGAAGACGAGGAGCTGAACGTAGTGGCCGATGTAGGAAGATGATTGAGAGAGGTCGATCAGAGGTCCGTACCATCCGATCGCAGCCATTCATTTTCAAATTCCCCAGATGATGATGTTGCGCAGAAAATAGGGTTTCTACAGTTTTTATCTGGAGGGAAGAGAGAGGTTCGGTGGAAAAGTTTGGAAGTTTTTACTTGGGACAACCCCGTATAGTTGTATTTATGAATTATGAGTTTATGACCACTCTTTTAGACTAGAGGAGGTTGTCTTAAGTAAAAAAGGGGGCGAATATATCTTTTCCCAATAATAAAGGGCTTTTTGCTAATAAGAAGTCTTATACTTTGCTTTATTTGCAAAAATAAGTTTTCTAGTTTGACAATTTGCAAATGAAGCCATAACAATTAAGGGAATTCGCGACGAAATACCCTTGGTTCGTGACACACTGACACACCAATCAAAGCATGAGGTGTAAAATTGTGGGCCCTACCTGATGCAGAGCCGCAGAGGCTAGGGTGGATATCGTGGGCCCTACCCATCAAAACATAGGATAAAATGGTAGGCACCCGATGCTGGGTTTGAGTTGAATAGGTGGGGCCCACCTTATCAAAACATATTGTTGAGTTTCATGGGCATTTTGGTCTTTTTATAAGGTAATTTTCGTCTTTTCACATGTGTGAATATATGGACATTTTGGTCTTTTTACGAGTCAGAAAAAATCTACCATAATATTAGAACACGATCAACGATGAATCCGGTGCAGGGGTGCAGCGAGCGATTTTGTTCGTGCCAATCCACGAATGTTTCAGAAATAGAAGGCCCATTGGGGGTTATTTGCATATAGGGGTGCAACGTGGGTCAGGTTCAACGCCAAAAAAGTTGGGTCGGGTAAGGTTGAGTTTGGGTTGAGGGCTGGGGCAACGCAACACGAGTGAAACCTGACATTTTTTTTTATTATCAATTTTCTCTTGCAAGCTTAAAAAGTCAGGTTGAGTCGGGTTGAACTCGGATCGAGTCGGGTTTGAATTGGAAAATAGGGTTTCTCGGGTCGGGTTGGAGATCGGGTTCGGGTTGAGTCAATGGTTCCTCAGGTCGGCTTCGGGTTAGACATAGATGCTAGGTCTATCCCTCCCATTTTGTCTGATCTTGTGGTACATGACTCCGTGGGAGCCTGTTACGTCCAGCTGTAATTGTTTCTTTCTTTTAATTCAAATCTCGCAGGGGTCCGTGCCTGACACAGCTGCCCATCAAAAAAGAAAATAGTTCCTCAGGTCGGGTTCCGGTTTGACCCAACCCGACCTAGGTTGCAACCCTTATTTGCATAGTCAGTGACAATGAAATAAAGGCCTTGGCAGATTTTTTGGTGGCTATGGAGATGACAGACTTGACAGGGTGATGAGAGAACACACTGCCGCATTGTTGGGCCTACATTGGGACAAAAAATAAAGGGGAGGGATGTCCCCCCCCCCCCCCTCTTTTCTGATGGCTATTTTCCCCTCTTCAACAGTTTTCGTTTACTTTTATGATAGGGTTATATATTCATGCTTTTAAAATCAACAATTTTATATTATTAAATTTGAAACTTTCCACGAAAGCATAATTAAAAGGGGAGCGGATGCACACTGTCATTGCCCTAAGTCTATCCAAAAGGCCCTTAAAAGTCAGGAGATGACCATCATCTTATTGTCGGTGTTGCCATAACTTCATAAATGTCTTATGATTTGGTAAGTTTAAGCTATTTCCCTTCAACATTTATATTATTGAATTCCCACTTGGATTGAACTTTTGTTCGGCGTTGAATGTAAGAAACCAAGCTGATTTCATTCAAAACGAGATAAATAAAAATTGAGTTGAACAGGCACTCAATGTGTGAACATTTATTTTGGCTTTTGTGACTTACTTTTGATACATCAATGATAGAAATGCGTATGGCTCATGTCGTTAAACTATGGTGGGGTTTGGACTCAAGCTAGAGTTGGACAGAAAAATAACATGACAAACACTAAAGAAATACAATATTTAATCAGTACAATGACTTTAGAGGAAGAAAAAGTGATTAAACATGTCCTCCACCCACAAACATTAACTTCTGGTAGTGCAATCATGGGACCACCTTAACTTGGTCATTGTGATAAAAGTCCATAAAAAATATTCTAGATTAAGGTGAGGGAGATGATATCCTCACTCCACCCTCTATTTTTTATTTTTCTAAGGCTGAGATTGGATTGCAGAATCAGGAATCAAAATCCTAATAATATGGTTTCAATTCTTGTTCCGATTCTTTTGCAAATGAAATTCGATAAATTAAAATTAAAAAATATTCTAATAAAAATTTCATTCCAAACCGAGTGGAATCAAAATACTGACTCTTGGGGCGGGAAACAAGTCCTGACATTTTACCTCTCTTTAAATCAAGCCTGATGTTATTTTTGCCACTTTGGATTGCCCGAATTAAGCATTGGAATCGGCATCCATTCTGATTCTTCTTCATTCGGGTGTTTGGTTCAAAGAAATGAATGGAATCATGGGGCAGATATGACACCAGGGTGGAATCAATAGAAGAAAATTGTTGGAAGCTGCTTCCTGCCCCAAGGTGGTAGTATTCTAATTCTGCCTTGGTTGGAATCTAATTTTTTTTTATATAAATGATATGGTAACGAGAGTAGGACTGATGGGAGAGACCGACAATGAGAATGTGCCATGTGTGCAAAATATGACACCGGGGTGAAATCAAAGGAAGAAAAATGAACGGCAATGGAATTGGCCCCTTTGGATTGCCCGAATTAAGCATTGGAATCGGCATCCATTCCGATTCTACCTGATTCGAGTGTTTGGTTAAAACTTAGTATTCTAATTCCACACCTAAGTTGGAATGAAATTTTTGCTATAAATTTTTTGAATTACTTCCCATGTGTGCACAAAAAAAAGAATAAAAAAACTACTTTTTGGTAAAGAGCTGGCTTGCGTAACCTGTGATGTTGTGGCAAGAACCCATTTGTTCAGTTCCCTACTCGGTCTTACTCTCGATTTCGCTAGCATTACTCTTTGTTTTTTCATTTCTTTCTAGGGGTTCCAAATATGAATCGGAATAGGATGTGGATTCTAATTCCGGATTCTGGCAATCCAAACACTCATAGGCATCACATTAGTCAATGAGATGAGTGGAAAATAAGGGGACGAGTGCCAATATCAAAACAAGAGTAAGGGCATCAGCTTCATTAGTGTAAAACATTTTATAAAAATATGGCCCACTCCCTAATTTTCTTATGGTGACCATGACATAATGAGATTACCTCAGCAACGTATCATATTTGTTGGACTATTTCAACAAGTGAAATGATATAATCGCCCCTTTCTTAACTTGGGACAACGCCCTCTAGTGCAAAAAAAGTGGTCATAAATACACTAGAGGAGGCTGTCCCAAGTAGAAAAAGGGGGCGAATATATCACTTCCCTCACAACAATATCACTGATTATCACGTGGTTTACCATATATATCATCTCTTAAAAGAAGGGACCCACCTTTTTTAGTGCAATTTTTTAATCTCACATTACATTAGTTATTTCCCAAAATACCCTACTTTTTTTTTTTTTTTTTTTGTGCAAATTTACAAATTTATTCATGTATGTGTTTGCGCCGATTGACTAGCTTGTGTGACTGTCCTGCGTGAGTGGTGTGCGTGCTCGGTCATGTATGTGCGGGTGGTGCGGATGTTTATAAACAGCCTAAAATTCAATTCAAGGAATAGTCAGATTGATTTTCCATCCCTTGGGAATGGAAATCGTGTGATTGAGAAGAAGAGGAGAACGTCACTTCTTTCTTGGGTTCTTAATGCCTTTCTAAACAAAAGAACTTTTTAAGAACGGTGCGATGCCAAAAAAATGACAAGTGCAATACGTTTTTCACTTCTATTTACATTATGGTATTTTTAACAGTACACAAATTTTTGGTTCGAGTAGCACCAATTTTGGGGTGAATAACCAATTTGGGTTTGAGTAACCAATTTGATTTGGACTTTACTTCATTTTGGGTTCAAGTAAGCCGGAGATCATTCCGTTATCTATCATCTCTTCTAACAACCTTAAGAATCATAGTATTCTGATTTAATTTTTCCAACACGCCCACTTTAGCTTTGAACTTCTACACATATCCTTGTTTAATGATAACCGCTGCGTTCATCATCTTAAAAATAAGAGCAGGCGTATAACTTCTTTGACTATAGCGATTAGCGAACAAGTCACTAGTCAATAGCTGTTAGCTGTCTCGCATGACCGATTTCAAATTTAAAAAATGGGTGCAAAGAGTATGATTTATTTCTAAATGACTAACAAATACATATTTAGGGCATGTTTGGCAACCATAAAAAAAATTCATGGAAAATTTGTTTACTTGGAGAGAGAGAGAGAGAGAGAGAGAGAGAGAGAGAGTTGAAAAACTAAGTAAACAAAAATCCTATTTGTTATCACATGCTCTGAGAGTTGAAAAACTAAGTAAACAAAAATCCTATTTGTTATCACATACTCAAAAATCTCTCTCACACCAACCCTCTCTACCCCTTCTCTATCCTTTGGTTAAAAAATATTCCATGATATTTTTCATGGTTGCCAAACATGCCCTTGATTAAATATTTGCAACCCAATTTAAGCAGGAATTGCAAGGAAGCAACAAATCATGCAAGTGGAGCCCACTGTTGGTTTGGTAGGGCCATGCTCTGGATGACCATGTTCACAAAAGTTGGCTTGATCCTATCCGTCCATTTATGGCCTTCAGATGGGCGGTTATAGAAATATAGTGAACAATCTACATTAAGCAATAAAAATCCATCGATCTATCGCTAGAATCATCTAATTGGAGAAGGTTTTGGGGGAAGGGACGTGATATAGTCCCCCCTTTCTTCCTTGGGCCACCCCTAATATGTTGATCCAGGAAGGGAAATGTCAATTTTGCTTGAGTTAATCATTGTGTGATTTGTCATTTATCTATTTATTTATTGAGAAATGCTAAATTGAAGGCTCCCCTCGCAGAAACCACCTGCTGCACCCAATTGGATCCATGTAATGTACATAAAGAAAGTATAACTGTACTTTTTCTCGTTTCTTTAAAAAAAGTACACCCGTCTGTATTCCGAATGAGAAGCATATTTCTTGAAACTACCAAGAAATCTATTTAGAAACTAGTTCCCTAGGAATCAATTTTCTTTTCTTTTTTTTTAACGTTTTTTCCTTTCACATTTAATTCTTTAAATTTTTATCAAAAAATTGAAGATAAAAGTTGTTTTATCAACTAGGGATTTGCTAGGGAATTTCGCCGAAAGGCATTTCGTGGCTGACTTTGGCATGAGAGAAGAAACACCTCAGATAAACTAAATGAGTAAGACAAAATCTACTGAAAAATGAACCTGTGTGGCTGTTCAGCTGCAAATGAATTTTCCAGCATTTTGTAAACTCAAGTTTTATTAGATTTTTTTTCGAAAACTCAAAAAAACTACCTCTTTATCAAGGAAAATTGCAAATCTAATAAACCCTGTGTAGGGAATTTAACCGGGTAGAACTCACCCATAAAAGCTAGCCATTAGAGCGAGGGTGCCCATTCCCTTATAACCCAGCCCCATGCCCATCACTTTACCGATGTGGGACTATTTTCTTTTGTGTGGAACTCCAACACCCTCCAATTTTTTTCTATGGAATTTTGTTTCCATAATTTTTATTCCCCGTATCCTCTGTATCCACCACGCATGTGATGTCATCTATATCTATTATATTATGCTATATATAATAGGAAAACTTGGGTGACCTTTAGGTTTTTTAAAGCTTAGTAAATTTGAAGTTCCTTTGAACAAATAAATACTTTACATATAAATTTTTCTACAGATATTTAATATCATATACAGTTGGACGCTCTAATAATTAATAGTGTGGCCCTATTAATTAATAGTGTTGGTAGCCGCATTTTATGCAATTCTTTAGAGAGCATTAGATACAAGATATGATAGGTATTGCTTATCCTCCCTACGCATCCAGAGCCACGTGGCATTTCCTTTGTTGAAGTTTTTGTTCTCCTACTGCTCATGTTTTTAGTGCACTAGGTTTTATACTTGCGTCTCTGGTAAGGTAAAAAAATCTAGCGACTTGCTACCACTGTCGGGCGGAAATGTGGTGTTGTTGCCTTGCTCACTTCTCCATTGTAATTGCTGCCACTGCCACTGCCACACCAAAGTCCATGGCATGACCACCACAAAAAAATTCCATTAAAGAGAGTGAAGAACATTTTTGTGTACCTACATACAATATGTATACGACATATAATTGGAACAATTTCTCCACCTATATGTAATTCGAAGAACATTTCTTAAAAACCTCTCTTATATCTTACATGGATTTATGTATTATGTGTTGGAAAAAAGATCATAACCTTGGATAGGATAGAATGAAAGAAAATGATCAACGTAGAAGAACCCAACTAGAACCAGGATTAGAGCCGGGTAGATCACTTTTACCTTCTTCATGAATTTTTTTTCTAAATGATTCATTTAGCCGACCCCAACTAGTGACGCAGGCCGGAGCCCACGTGGGATGGCTAAGATCAAAATGATCTCAACCAAGAGGAAATGATAGTTCCGGGAATCCTCAACCGGAGGCAACAGACGTCACTCAACGTTGCTAATCGCGGAAGTCACTCGACGCGACCAAGCCACAAGCTTGATTCGTAGGAGGAATCACTCTACTCCAAAGCAAGGAAAGTTGCATAGAATATTTTTACAGCAATCAAAAGTCCCTTTTCCTCCATTCTCATTCATTCTTATAGAGATTACAACAAAATACTTGTAGTCCAAGACTCCATAAATGCATAGACACATTTCCTAGACACACACAAGTTACTAACTAGTCAAAGCACTCTTTCAAGGCAATTAAAACAAACCACAACTTACTAAGAAAACTACAACTTTCCAAAAACTAAATTTTAAAAACCAAAGACTAGTATTAAAGACCAAGACCAAAGACTATATAATAAATGTGGCTGCATATGACTTTATGCTCTTGCATCAACTAGCTTGAGACAAAGGCTTTTGTTGAGTTGAGTTGAGTTGTGTCGGAAAAAAGATAAACCCGACTTTGAATTGAGCCTCTAGCTCAATTGTTCTTCAATCGTAGGGTCCGAGATTCAGTCCCACCTTACCCATCAAAATAAAGATAACCCCATCTTTACATGTTTTTTTACAGGTATAAAAGCATCTTCAGTTTTTTTTAAACTTTGGGTCTATTTTTACCTCATCGAAAATTAATCATAAAAGGGTTTTGCTAATGAGTGCCCTTAGGGCATTCGTTAAGGAGCATTTAAAGCACCTATTTTCATGTATCCACACTTTTATCCTCAAAACACATTTATTATTAGAGAACCGTTTCCCATAATTTCATTTCTATTACGAGAAAATAACAAGAATACCCCTATGTCATAAAAGATAACAGCCAAAGTACCTTAACCCATTTTCCATGAGATTGAAATATTTTATTATTTTATATGAGATAAGTTTATTTTTGTCATTTTCATGAGATAGTGTATTTTGTCATTTTTATGAGATAGTGTATTTTGTTCATAGGATCGATGATCCTAACCTTCCAATCTATGCATTTTTTTTTATTGTGGTGTCCATTTTAAACTTCCTCAAATCAAAGGGTTAAGATCATTCTATGGAGAAGATTTTACGGGCCCACACTATCTACATTAGGGCCCAACAAATGAATGGTTGGATCACCCACCCAAATAATGTCGGCACATGTATTTTTTTTCATTTGTTAGGGGTGTGCCCAGAAAATATTTTTCAATCCTAACCCCGATCTATGTAGTTTTTTTATATTGCGGTGTCCATTTTAAACATTCTCAGATCAAAGGGTTAAGATCATTCTATGGAGAAGATTTTATTAGAGAATAAAATTAGATCTGAATTAGTGAATAAAATCAGGGCCCAACGGATCACCAAAAAAATGCGGCCACCAGTATTTTTTTCGGGTTGCACGTAAGTGCAGAGCCGTCCACCATGTAAATTGTCTTGCATTAGATAGGTCTTTTTTATTATTTTCTATGAGATATAAGTGTATTGGTCATTTTTTATGAGTGAGCGGTACTTTGATAATTTTCTATGAGATAGGGTCTTTTTATTTTCCATGATATATGAGTTTTTTTTTTTTTTTCCCAAAGAGATAGGTGTATTTAACACTTTCTATGAGATATAAGTATTTTTGTCATTTTTCATGAGATTTAAGTAGGGATATTTTCGTTATCTTTTATGAGATAAGGGTACTCTTGTTATTTTGTCATGGTGGGGGTATTTTTGTAAAAACCAAACCCAAGCCTCTTTTGTTGAAATTGTAATTAAGGAAATAAAATCTCGACTACAATCGTTGCTCTAAGTAATAAATGTGTTTGATGATATATGGGTTGGGGTGCATGAAAATAGGTGCTTTAAATTCTCATTAACGAGTGCCCTCAGCAAAACCTATCATAAAATCATCAATTGTTTTCACATGGATAACGTTCGCAAGGCTTTATAATCAAGAACTTTCAATCTTTGATAGTGACAGTCATAAATTTAAACATTTCCCACCGTTTTTCCTAATATATATATTTGATATTGACACTTACAGTCAAACTATCAGATGAACAAACCTCATAAATGAATCACGCCAACTATTACACAGCGGTCCCCACATTTATTTAATCCGGACCTTCTATTTGATAAACCTGGCTTTCGATCAATCAAAATCTATACGACCCCTTGAACACATTAGCCTTCCTCCATTTAATACAAGGAAATGATATATCTGCCCACTTTCTAGTGGAACAGCCCCCTCTAGTGTAACCGAGTAGTCAGTCATAAACAAGGTTTTAAATTTTGGTTCCGGTGTCGGTTTCGGCCACCACCGAAATCGAAATACATCGGTTTCGTTGGAAATTTCGGCTGAAATAATGCAAAATTAGGTTAAAAATTCCGCGGAAATGCCTAAAATTTCGATGGAAATTTCAGTTTACATCCCTAACATTGTCTGAGGAAATTTTATAAATAAGGGCCATTTCTTCAATTTCAGTTTAAAAAATCAGCCGAAATTTCGGATTTGGCCGATATTTAGAACTGTGATGATAATTCATAAATACACGAGAGTGGGCTGTCCCAGGAGAAAAAAAACATGACAAATTCACAACCCTTTGAATGATATAAAATCAAAACGTGTACCAAGAAGAGCTACACCAGTCAACGCCTAAGATAAGATAACAAAAGCGAGGAGTGTAATAAAAACACGCTTCAAAAGATTCAAAACCTCCCACCACCTTCATCCTCTCCAAATCTCCCTTCACTCTCCCATTCTCATGGATCTCTCCATCTTATCCTTCACCACAATCCTCCTCTTATCCTACGCACCCTCACTTTTTAATTCCCGCACCTTCACAGAATTCATCTACCCAAACTTCACAGCCTCATACTACCAATTCATAGACAGTCCCACCACAGGCTCTTTCCTCTCCTCCCCAAATGGAACCTTCCAAGCTTCAATCTTCAACCCTCTCTCTCAACAATCCAGCTTCTATCTCTGCATCCTCCACGTCTCCTCCAACACCATCTTCTGGTCCGCTAATCGCAACCGTCCGATCTCCAGTACCGGTACCATGTCCCTCACCCAATCCGGACTCTCCGTCTCCAACCCTAACGACACCGTTTACTGGTCCACCCCTACGTTAAATTCCCCCGTAACGGCGTTACAACTTTTAGAAACCGGGAATCTAATATTGCTCGATCGATCCAACGGTTCTCTTTGGCAGAGCTTCGATTATCCAACTGACACGATCACTATCGGTCAAAAATTCTACATCCAAACCCCACCGTTAGCCAATTCCGTTTCCGGTACCGATTTATCGGCAGGAGATTATCGGTTTTCAATTACAAATTCCGATTCCGTTTTACAGTGGAGAGGGATGGACTACTGGAGACTGTCTATGGATCCTCGGGCATTCAAGGATTCAAATTCTGATATCTCTTATTTACAAATGAACAATTCTGGTCTGTTTTTATTTTCCGGCGACGGAATTACTGTTGTTTGGCAGGTGAATTTACAGGAAACAAATTTCCGGATCGCGGTTTTGGATTCCACCGGAAAATTCAGTGTCCGGAGTCTCTCCGGGACTACTTGGAATGAGGAATTTGAGGCGCCATTGGACAATTGCCGGCTCCCATTATCGTGCGGTCCGATCGGACTCTGCACCGTTGGATCGGATTCTGTGTGTTCGTGTCCATCCTCGTTTTATTCGGCTTCTAATGGTGGTTGTTTACCGGCAGGTGGGGCCCAATTGGCTAACCCTAACTGTAGTTCAAATGGGTCGATTTCGTATATTGGACTTGGAGGTGGTTCTCAGTACTTTGCTAATGGTTTCTCAAATCCTACGGTTTCTGGTTCGGATTTTTCGGCCTGCAAAGATCTGTGCAGTAAGAACTGTTCTTGTTTGGGGTTTTTCTATACCAATTCTTCTTTTTCATGTTATATTCTTGAAGATCAGTTAGGGTCAATGTTCTATAGTGCTACAGTAGAAAATGAAAATTTGGGTTGTATTAAGACGTTTGTTGTGTCGTCTACGTCGAGCTCTAATGGCAATTCGGGCGGAGGTTTTCCGATTGCCGCGTTGATCCTCTTGCCTACTACAGGGTTTTTTTTAATTATGATTCTTATCGTTATGGTGTTGTGGAGAAGATCGAGAAATTCGAAAGCTGAAGTTTTAAGATTAGAAAGGTTGAATTCTTCAATGGATGAGTTTGATAATATTCCAATTCCAGGCTTGCCTGTGAGATTCAAGTTTGAGGAACTGGAATTAGCGACGAATAATTTTGAAATTCAAATTGGGTTGGGTGGGTTCGGAGCGGTTTATAAGGGCACCCTACCAGACGAGACTGATATTGCGGTGAAGAGGATCGACAATGTGGGAATCCATGGGAAGAAGGAATTCTTGACTGAGATTGCGATAATAGGAGGAATTCGCCATGTTAATTTAGTAAAACTGCGAGGATTCTGTGCTAGAGGGACAGAAAGGCTTCTGGTTTACGAGTACATGAACCGGGGCTCATTGGACCGGTCACTATTTGGGATTGGGCCGGCTTTGGAATGGCAAGAGAGGGTGGGAATTGCATTGGCAACGGCGAGAGGGCTTGCATACTTGCACGGTGGATGCGAACACAGGATCATTCACTGCGACATTAAGCCGGAGAACATTCTCTTACATGATCATTCGCAGGTAAAAATTTCGGATTTTGGGTTGTCTAAATTGATGAGCGCAGAACAATCTAATCTATTCACCACCATGAGAGGGACTCGCGGGTACCTCGCACCTGAGTGGCTTACAAATGCTGCGATTTCAGATAAGACTGATGTGTATAGTTATGGTATGGTTTTGTTGGAGATTGTAAGAGGGAGAAAGAATTGCTCAGTTCAGACACGGAACGTGGATAATCAGAGTAATGAAGACTTATCTTCTTTTTCATCGTCTTTGTCTCCATCTTCCATTTACTTCCCATTATTTGCGTTAGAAATGCACGAGCAAGGGCGGTATCTAGAGCTCGCGGATCCAAGGCTACAGAGGAGAGTGACAGAGGAGGAAGTGAAGAAGTTAGTTCATGTTGCATTGTGTTGTGTTCATGAGGAACCAATGCTTAGACCGAGCATGGCGAATGTGGTGGGAATGTTGGAAGGGGGGACCGCCGTGGGAAAGCCAAGGGTGGAGTCCTTGAACTTCTTGAGGTTCTATGGTAGGCGGTTCACCGAGCCCTCGATGAACAATCGGAATAATGGGAATGGTGAGATCATGTTACGACTCGCTGAAAATTCGTCAACAACCTCCTCGACTAGTGGCGCATATAGTGCCAATTCTTACCTTTCCTCACAGCAGATCTCAGGTCCGAGATAGCTAGCCGATTTGGCGAAAGAACTGCTCAGCCGGTACATGGTTTGAACTTTGTTGCCATGGGAAGGAGTCCTGTTAGAATGTACATTGGCTTTGCATTCTATACAAGTAGAGGCGAAGGAGAGAAATCTACATAAGATTACTTCCCCTTTTATTGAAATGTGGTGGGAATGAGCCTCAATAGCTCCATTGAATGAAATGAGTGTGCTGTAAAGATTTTGTATTGGCTTTCCTCTAAATTGGAACACTATATTGGATTTGGTTTTAGCCTTGTAAAATCTCTTTAGAAGGGATACTTGTCTAATAAGCTTGATGGTGTTGCAACAATTATGTTTCTACAGTTGATGGAGCATCTAAGGGGTTTTCCTCTTTTTTCTCACTTTTGTATTGTTTTTTATCATCTCGATGGCAAGGGGCAGCCCAGCGTCTTGTTCCTTTCTTTAATATTATTAGTTTAATTCATTTCTTGTACTTATCTGAATGGGAAAAAAAAATGTAGAGACACTTACAAAAAGGTCTAAATGTGGGGCAATCTCTGCCCACTCTGTAATTTGAATTGTACTTCGGTGCGTGAAATAAATGTTGACACTAGAGGTCTTTATGTCCCAAGCATCTCTAGATCGAATTTCTAGAGATAAACTTGTCCTCTATCCAAGAAGTTCTCATGAAGGCCAACATTAATGGAGCTCATAAGATCATATATCCATTTTTTGTCTATCAATAGATTGGTGATTCTTGTAACTGTCATTGTATCTATTCTTTCTTCTTCATGTCCTAATAAATTCATTTGAATTTGATATTGCTTTTACCAATAATCTCCACACGAACATCTCCCACCCTTAAAAAGATGGAAACGGCGGGAATCTCTCAGAACAATCTCTCGGCCTTCAACTTGGGAAGTGAATTTCATCCAGTTATGACAGTCCCCACACACTCGGAGGTTCTTAATCACCCTAATAATACCCTTACTCTGCAAAACACCTAATGCTACAGCCAGCTTCTCACTGTGATAAGAAATGATTGTTTCCTTTTGCGACTCATTAACGTCGTGAAGAACATACTCTGTCATAGGGACATAACCCATTCCTCTGCATCCTCCATCCAACTCTGTCAATTTCTCATATATCTCCCCCCTATTTGCGTGAGAAACATCTCCCGCTACCAAAATGTGCCTTTTGCTTCCAATCTCAATCCAGCTAAACCCAACTTCCTTTTTTAACCCTCTATCTTTCATCAGCCTCCTCACTCTTATCGCATCATCCCACATACCAAAGGCAGCATAGAGATTAGAGAGAAGAATGTGAGTTGTTGCATCTTTAGGTTCCAACTCAAGAATCCTTGTTGCAACAACCACACCAAATTCGAGTCGCTTATGTGCATGGCACGCCCCGAGTAACACCCTCCACAAGCTCAAGCAAAAGTTCTGCTCAGTCCCAAGGAGAGCAATGCCTGTCTCAACCAACTTTTCAGCTCTTTCAAACTGACCGGAACGCCCAAATAGATCAACCATGCAAGCATAGTGCTCAATGCTTGGCTTTATATTATGATCTTCGCTCATGGAGCTGAAAATGAGGGTTCCTTCATTGACTAGGCCTGCATGAGCACAAGCAGTAAGCAATCCGAGAAAGGTTACGGAGTTTGGCTTGGCACCTTTTGCTTTCATCCTCTCAAAGAGTTTCAGAGATTCATAACCCATGCCATGATGTGCATACCCAGTTATCATGGCAGTCCATGTAAAAACATCTCTTCTTGCCATCCTTTCAAATACACTAGCCGCTTTGGTGATGCTACCACATTTTGAATACATGGATACCAAGGCATTATTTATTGACAACAAATGAGTTTGATGATTAGGAGGAAACTGGTATTTAATGGTGAAGGCATGGAACTGTTTGCCTAGCTGCATAGAAGCCAATCTGCTGCAAGCTGTAAGAAGAATTGAGAAAGTCAATTGATGGAATTGTATTCCTTGCTCAAACATATCTAAAAAGAGAATGATTGCCTCATAATAATGGCCATTGATGGAATACCCATCCATCATCGCATTCCACGAGTAGGAATCTCTCTTGCTCATCGTTTTAAATATTTTCTTTGCACTGGCCAACCTATTGCATTTTGCATACACTGTCAGGATAGCATTATATGTTAAAATACCCACTACTTCTGACATAGTCCTCTTCAACACATAGCCATGAATCTCCCTACCGTGTTTCAAACCGTTCGACAGAGATGGGTATGACGATAATGCACCAAGAATAATTGTGAAAGTGTGATTATCGGGGTTGATTCTTGATGATTGCATCTCCACAAAGAGTTCAAAACAATTCTTGAATTCCTCGTCGTGGGCATATCCAGCAAGCATCGAATTCCAAGTAATAACATCCTTGTAGGGCAATCTCTTAAATACTAGGCTTGATCTTCCAGTTTTTTTGCACTTAGCGTACATTGTAATAAGAGAATTGGCTAAGCTCGTCTCTTGTTCAAGTCCTGACTTGATCATCTGCCCATGGACCTCTTGGCCATGCTTTAGAGCTGAAATAGCAGATATAGCGCTGAGGATGCTGAGAAAGGTTATGACGTTTGGTTTCACACTTGATTCTGACACGACTAGTCTGCGAAATAAATCTATGGCAATTTTGCTGTCACCATTCTGTTCATATCCTGCAACAATCGTATTCCACGAGACTACATTCTTTGGGGATATCATCTCGAACATTCTGTTTGCATCTTTCAAATTCCCACACTTGGCATACAATGCAATAAGAGAATTCCCCATAGTTGCCCTGTTGAACAGTCCATCTTTGACGATTTTTCCATGTATTATCCTCCCATACTCTACTGCTCCAACAGAAGCACAAGCATTGAGGATGCTAGCATAAGTGGGTTCTGTTGGACAAACAAGTCCTATGCACAACATGTCAGAAAACAAGTGAAGTCCTTCACTCCAATTCCCATTCGAAACATTAGCGGCTATTATCGAATTCCACGTTGGAATGTCCTCTTGCAAGGAAGGAGGAACCTCGCAGAAAATCCTCTGAGCATCAGCTAAGAATTTGAAATTCGAGTACATGGTTATGAGGGAAGTCCGCACACCAACGTGCGATGCAAAACCAGTCCTTACAGACCACCCATGGAGCTGCTTACCGACCCATATATCACCCAGACCAGAGCTCGCCTTAAGAAGGCTCCCCAAAGTGTATTCATTGGGAATCAAACCCTCCTCCATCATCTCCTCAAACATATGAAAGGCATAAAAGAAATTCCCACAACGCGTATTTGCAGAAATAATAGAAGACCATGAGACGGTGTTTCGCTCAGGCATTTTGTCGAACAGATGGCGTGCATCTTCTAGTTTTCCCTGTTTTAGGTAAAAGCTCAGGAGGGAGTTGTAAGTGAAAGTGTTTAGTTGAAGTGGGGTATCAATGTTCTCTATCTCACATAAACGTTTGAGTTCTGTAATGTGTTTGCTGAATTCGGAGTTGGAAAGGTTACTGTTAGTTGTCTTGCAAGAAAACGAAAGGTGTCGTTGGGTTTTTTGTATAAACTGTGGAATTGCTGCATATGGGTTTTGTTTGAGAGGGAGAGTGGGGTTGAGAAAGAGAGAGAGGTGGGTTTTGTGGTGTTTTTTCTTCTCGTTTGAGCGTTGGTGGAAGGCGGGAAGATTATAAAATATGGCCTGTGAAACGAAGGCCATTCTCCCCTAATGTCATCCGCCTCGGGGTAACACTAACAAGGGAGTGTGAGAATTATCTTCCTTACTAAGTTAGTAAGTTACCATGGGGAAATGATATATTCGCCCCTCTAGTGTAGTTTTTACAGTTTACTACTCTTTTACAGTGGAGGGGGACTGTCCCAGGTAACAAAAATGGGTGAATATATCATTTCCACTAAAATGCTATGAAGATAGTTGCGATTGGTGAGGCTCTCCAACATGAACAGTTGATGGGGCCTAACAATTGAATTGCTTAAATTTTTGAAGAAGTTAGCCCCCAGCCATTCTTATTCCTACAACCCCTCTCTATTCTCTCGTTGAACATGAACCATTAGTGGGGCCCAAAAAACAGTGTATTTTAAAAAAAAAATCAGTTGAGCTCACTTTGTTCGAAGATCCAAACCGTTCATTTGTTGCGCCCCAATGTAAATTTGTCTTGCCCCAAAAATAATCTCCCTGAGATGATCCTAACTCATCGATCATTGAACAAAGTGACCCAGTGATTTTTCAAAAAAAAATGTGCTATATGATATATGCACGTAGGTGAGGTGGGCTCCAGTAAATTTCCTAAAAAAACATGTGTTATATGATATATGCTCGTAGGTGTGGTTGGCACTAATGTTACTAGATTCTGTCCTCAAAATAAGCTCCATTGGATGATTCGAACCCTCTAATCTATAGAAAAATTACACCATATAGAAATCCCTAGAGAGCGAAGAGTTCAGATAATCCAATGGAGATGAATTTCGTGGTATGAGGTATTTAAGTTGGGGCTACCAACCGAATGGTTTAGATCTTTGAACAAGATGGGCCCGATCTATTTAAAAATAAATAAATACAAGTCCGTATATATGGAATATACCGCATATTTATTAAAAAGTCATTGCGGCCCTTATTCCAATATCCAAACCGTTCATCTGATGGACCCAATGTAAATTGGCCTTTTTCCAAAAATCTTCACCATATGATCCTAACTCTCCAATCTGTAGAGGCTGATCGGAGGGTTTGGATCCTCTTATGGAGATGATTTTATGGACAATGCATATTCATTTTAGGGCCTGACAAAAGAATGGCTTGGATCTTCGAATCACCTGATTTTTTTTCAAAATACATTTTTTATAATGTCCATCTTCTTCAAAATCTAGACCATTCATTATTGCCCTCACCAAGGGTTTGTACTCAATGAGAAGAGAGAGTACTATTTTTGAGAATAAGTAGCTTACCCCTTTTTTTTTAATGGTAAAATTTTCATTTAAAGAAAAAGACGGAGGCGGTCAATACAAGAGAAGAGAGGAACATACGGTGAGAAAAAGAGGAATGATCAAAGGAGATAATCACGGTGGAAGGAAATAAAAAAACTCCATCTCAACCCTCGGAACGCCCTCTCTAGCTAACCTATCGGCCACCTCATTAGCCGATTGCCGGATATGAATGAAGGACACGCGCATCACCAAACCTATCTTGAATCTCATCGAGGAAAGAAGCAAATCTCCAAGGAGCCGAGTGCGAACCCTTAAGCCATCTTATCACATTAGAAAATCCCTTTCGATGACCAACTTATCAAGGTTAATATTTTGAAGAAACTTGACTCCTTGGAGGACCGCTCGCACCTCCGCTTCATTAGAATCTGCTATACCAATGGGACTAGAGAAGGCCCATCTAACCGCCCCTGTCTTATCTCTTAGGACACCCCCCTCCAATGCCAGACAGGCCCAGGTTGCCTAGGCTCGAACCATCAAAATTTTAACTTAAGAAATCCGGGCTCAATGGAGATCCAAGATTGAACAACCTTAATTTCTCATTCAGAATCATAACAAATCTCTGTCCATCCAAACCAAAGATTATGCCCTGCTACAAGTTGGAACTCGGTGTGGGACCTCACCCAAAAGATAATGATGGCTAGCACCTTGTTGAAGATGAACAGAGCCCGCTTGGGATAAACTTTAGACACCCTTGCATTCCACTCTTTCCACAAGACCCAAATTGTAGCTAGGAAGGTGACATTCTAGAGAATCTTCCATTTTTTCCTCCAAGGGATCAACAACCAACTTTCCAACACATTTATGAGCTTGGCAAGGAAAACACATAGAATGACAAATCTAGACAGAGTGTTACTCCAAATCTCTCTAGCTAACTCAAAGTGGATGAAGATGTGGTCTACCGATTTACTCGCCTAAAGACAAAGAGCGCAATGTTCTGTGAGCCACATCTTTTGGGCTCTCAAAAAGTCAATCTTCTTAATTCTATCCTAAACTGCAACCCATGCAAAGAAGTGCACCCTTGGAGGAGCAAGGATGTCCCAAACTTTAGCAACTCTTGAAGGAGCAGGACAAGGAATAAGATTCGTATAGAACGGTTTAACTGAGAATTCACCATCCGAGTTCTAGATCCAAACCATTTTGTCTAACCCAAAAAGTTTTATATAACACCCTACTAGAGTCTCTAAAAACCTATTCACCAGCTCAAATTCCTTGTCAAAGAAGTTCCGCCTGAATACCAGTTTCCATATCACTCTACTCTCCCCATGCTCAAAGTACTCCTTCACAACGGCCTCCTTTGACGGGGTTAAGACGAAGAGGCCGGGAAAAATGCCTCTAAGTGGAAGGTGAGAACATCACTTGTCAAACCAAAATATAACCCAGTCTCCCGAGTAAACTCTGAATCGAGTACCATCCACAAGCTTATGTCTGAACTGCAAGATATCACGCCATAGAGTAGTCCAAGGCTACCGGAAATTATCCAAGGATTCCCAATGACCTGCAGCTGACCTGTACTTACCCACAATTACTTTGGCCCAAAATTAAGATTCCTCCTCACCAAATCTCCACAGCCACTTACCGAGCAAAGCCTAGGTAGCTTCTCTAAGCTTTCTGGTCCCAAGGCCTCCCACCGACACACGCACAAACCTCATTTGGATTTTTTTTATTTTCCCTGTTCAAAGGTCTAAACAAATCACTTGTTGGGCCCACCAAAAGGTTCATACGTGTAACGTGGAATTTATCCAAAGGGGAGTTGTAAGTTGTAAGTTGTAAGTTGTAACTGTAACACGGCGGAATTTATCAATACCTTTTCAAATTGAGGAATGCTAAAATCAGGGGCGCCCGTACAAAAAACAGAGGAATGGGCGCCTCCATTGGATGCCCACACGTCACGATGAGCCAAAACGTGAATCCCACGGTGACGCTCTTGAGTTTAGAAATCCTCTTTAAAACGTGCACCCCAGCAAGCGGTGTGTCGGTCAAAATTTACTTTTCTAGACTAATCCAGAAATTCCTGCAGTCCAAACTGCAATACAAAGATATATGACTCGATCCGGACCATACACGTGGCCAATCAACAAAGTTAAAAGTCTTTTCGTCCCCATTTTTTTTTTCTCAAGCCACCCCCTGTAGTAAATTTATGGCTACCATTTTACACTACAAGTCAAGTGGGTGGCCCAATGAATAAAAGGGGACAAATATAAAAAGACGCGTATATTTCGTCTTTTATATAAGGAACTCGTGCGCGTTCACCTTGTTTTATTCTTCTTCTTCCTGAGATAGAAAAACGAAGAACACAAGAGAACCCTAACATGGCGTATGTCGAAAGAGGTACGGATGGACCCTGAAATCTCATCTCGATCTACGAAGATAGATCGAAACCGAAACTTTTCTCTATGAATCGAAACCGAAACTTTCTGTTAAGGATTCTTTTAGAATTGGGAATATTTTAATCGGGAATCATCTTTTCTTTTTCTAAATATGGGGGTTTTCTTATTTTTATCCTCAATCTCATGTTATTTTGGTTTAATCGTTCATTGGATGCCGAAGTTAGGATTCCTTTGATATCTTTCTTAGATTTTTTTTGAACTTTTGAGTTCTTGTTGAATTTAGGGTTTTTATGATGCATGATTTGTAGAATGTTGATCAGTATTCTTATATTTTCTTGATTGTTATATAGTCTGAAACACAAATTTTGTGGGTAGAGGTATCAAATCCTATTAACATTGATGTCCCAATTTTAGTTCATCTCTTGACCAGATTTGGTGATTATATTGGTCATGTAACATTCTAGATTTCTGAGTTAGGAACCTGGAGCCCACTTGCAGTGATTTAGCAGTTCAAGTCAAAAAGAAAATATTTAGCATCCTATATTCTTTTCTTGTTGAAATTTATAGTTTTCATTGTAAGATCCCCATGGAGGCAATGCCATCTCATTTCTTGATTGCATTGGTAATGTATTCCAGCATAATTCCAATACCACTTGATTGTTTTATGGAATAAATTTATGACAGGAAGGGATAGATTATCAAAGTACTTATTTTTCTCCTACATTACTGAAAAATCTTAAAATTGGTCTAGCAGAGAATGCTTTAGTTTGTGGACAATTGTTTTGAGCTCAGATACCTTTTGAGGAACGTTGTTTTTTTTTTTTCTTTTTTGGAAGACATATACTTTTTTTTTTTTCAAGATTTCCATAGAAAAGTTCATTCTTCATGTCTTCCTAATGAAAATGCGATATGATGTTGTAATATGTAGGTCCTATTCATACAATATTGGGGTTAGAGGCTGAATATATGTTTCGTACAAAAGTATGGAGTTGACTGAAGAATCTTTCTTCGTTGTTGCCATTAAAAAAAAAAAAAAAACCCTTCGTTGTTTCATGTCGATGTAGAAATGCATTCTTGCATGTGGACTCAGAAGAAATGCTTGTGGTCTCTAGTTTGTCACATTCTAATTTTGGGTCCAATTACAGGCTTTTAGGGGCTGATTTTACAAGTTTAATGCTGCATTGGGAGAACTGGATGTGACAGAATGTTTGTTAAGAACAGAGTCATTGTTTCTTATCATTTTTATTCGTTGTCTATGTTAAAGGCATTTGCATTATTTGGTATATTTCTTTAACCCACGATTTGTTCACTGTACATTGAGATTAATGGAGAATTAGTCTTTGTTCTCTGCTAAATTATTAGTAAGAGGATTGATTTGATTGGCTTCTTTGAAAGGATGAGTCTTATAACTGGCAGGGGAAGAGTGATATTGGTTAATGTCACTCTTCCCAGCCTTATAATTTTTTCTCCCCATTTATAGGATGCTGGCATTGCTTGTAGTAGGGTCAGAGCACCATCATGAAAGATTGCTCTAGTTCCGTCCTTTTATAGGATGCTGGCATTTGTTGTAGTAGGGTTGGAGCGAAATCTTGAAGGATTGCTCTAGTTGGCATGGAGTAGGGTTTCTCTCTTGGCATGGTAGGAGTTAGGCAAACCTTGGATCAAGGATGGGCTGTGGTTATAAATTTTGGAGGAATTTGTATCTGGCTCTTGTGGGTTAGTGGTGGAGGTTCTAGAGTGATGATGAGAAGCTGACATGGTAATTTTTTATGCTAAGTATGGTAGGTGAGTGGTGGTAAAATTTTCATATGTTAGTTACTGAGGCTAAAGTTTTATATGGCCTGGAGTTGGTTCTATGGATGAATTGGTAGAGGGATTTGAGATCTTCACAGGGACAATCAAATTTAGTATTGGCAAAATAGAATTGGTATCTGTTTTGCTTGGAAGGTGAAAGTTGTTTTGTTGCAAATAATTATCAATATAAACATGACTACATAATTTTATAAAAAGAAGTGTTGATTGCATATGTTCACATCTTGTTAAAATGGATGAAAGTACATTGTCAGGTTTGCAATTAATGCATTTATTTATTAGTGAATGTTGAATTACCCTTTCTAATCATTATCCATGCATTTGCTATATGTATGCAACCAATTAGTTAATTAGTAAGTTTCTAATTTGTGCGACCGGGATCTTTTGTTGCCCGATTCAGAATTTCTACTTCAGCAGCACTAAAGAAAACTATACTAGAAACTTGTTGTCATTGATAGGCCTGCTAAATTTATTTCTCATTTAGCGCGAACAAGCTCATGATTTTGCTCTATATTACAACAGGTGTTGTGAAATCCAAGCGATCCATTTGGCGATTGAGCACGATCACTGATTTCTTTTGGGCTATTATAAACTTCATCGGCGTTTTCTTCGCAACAATGTTCTCGGTATATAGATTCATACTCGCATGTTTGTCTACTTCCATTTTAAAGCACCTCAGGCCCTGTCCGTTTTGGGTTTTGAGAACCAATTGCGAGTCCAAAACTGATTATTGCACTCAAAATTAAACATAAATTTGAGTCCAATAATCAGTTTTGGACTCACAATCAGTTCTTAAAATTCCAAAACAAACAGGGCCTTAGAGAGGCTTGATGTATTGCTAAAGAAATAGAAAACTCACCCTTTTATCTGCGATGTTCAGATGGAAAAGACAGATGCCTACAAGAAAAGCTCAGGTTCTAGCAAGAAATGGGATGATGGACCGGGAGGGGGTCCTGGCAGTGGCCCATATGGAGGCGGGCCTCGAAGGCCTCCACGTGGGTTGGACAACGTCCGTGGGATTGACCACAGTAAGTTTAGTTTCTCTTTTTTATACCTTCTGCTTTTCTCAGTCTTAAATTTACTCAAAACAATCCATTGCATTGTGGCTCAGGTTCTCTTCCTGCATGTGGCTCTTGCTGTGGAGGCTAATAGGCGCAAAAGTCATCAATGCCGAATCACTCATGTTATGATCTTATGCATACTAGGTATCTGCGTTCCTCATCTGTCATGTTTCTCATGTAGCATTCAGACCTAATGACTATGAAATTAGATCGGTACTTCCACATATTACCGTAGGAGACATGCTCATGTTAGCTCCTCATGTCTTTAATAATCACTTTGGAATGGGCTCGTGGACTATATGCTGGATTGCTGGTTTGCCAATATATTGCATTTGTACTGTGTCAAAAGTTGGTTGCTGGATTACTTCTAATTTTTTTTAGGCTCAGTTTCTTTCCAACTTCAAACACCATTCTCCTCAAGTAACAAGTACGTCAGTTTAAGGTCAGCCCACTTGACTCCATAGGTGTTAATGCCAGATCATCTGGCTGTAAGGTGGGCCCATTTCTATGGCACATTATAGAAACCTCTACAGATCGGAGGGTTAGAATCGCCTCATGGAGATGATTTTCGGAGCATGGGCCTATTCATGTTTGGGCCTAACAAATGAATGTTTTGTATCATAGGATGGAGGGGGTCTCACTATATTTCTTGAAAAGTGGGCATGCCAACAATTAAAAAAACTCCATTTATCGAAGCTTTTTAGGGAAGAAAAAAATTTAATGGAGCCGTAGTGAATACAATGTCACACACACACGCACACACACACACACCACTAGTGATACAGGTGCAACTCGGGTTAGGGCAGGTTGATCCTAACCCTAGCCCAACCCGAGATAGCATTCCCTCAACTCTAACTTGACCGAACCTGAGACTTGGGTCGAGGATTGTCACCACTAACCCAACCTGCCTACTAACCCAGCCTGTTTTGTCCATTTTTCCCCTAAACGGGTTGGGTTCAGGTTAACCCAGCGTAAAAATAGAAAAATACAAAAGAGAACTTACATAATCCTTACTTTGACAATCATGATCAATTTAGAGGACAAAGGTCAGGTTAGGGTCGGGTCGGATTGCCCAAGGCCTCAACCCTAACCCTAACCTGACTCGAAATTAAATCGTTTTGACTCTTCTAAACACTAACACAACCCGACAAGAGGTTGACCAACCGAACCTAAGCCAAAATCCAGTTTATCCCATCAGGTTCGGAGGCAACGGGGCGGGGCAGGGCCGGCATTCCCCGTCCCCACCCCATCCCCGCTTCGGAGATGGTAGGGAATCTCCTCCCCCGCCCCACGGGGAAAATCTAATTCCCATACCCGCCTCACACGCTACGGGGACATGTGTTTAATGGATTTTTATCAAGAAATTCTACAAAAAATGCATTTGAGAATGATATTAGGTAAAATTTAGGAATTCTAAACAAAATTTGTGCTATGATAAGTACAACTACCGAAATTAAAAGCGAAAAATTCAATTTTGTGCAGGGATTATGGGGCGGAGCGGGGCAGGGCCAAAGCAATCCCCGTCCCCATCCTTGCTTAAATCGGGGAATTCCCGCCCCGTTTGCGGGGCGGATCCCCCCTTTTTAACGGGTTTAATTGCCAGCCCTATTTTTGAGTGGAGTTGCCACCCCTGTTTTTTTGCAATGGTCTGTTAAGACTGCCTAATATGTAGGTACTTAGTCTTTATACGGGAGATACAAAACATTTAAGAGATAATATAGGAAAAAAAACTGAAAAAAGCAGAAATATTTCAAAATGACAAATTATAAATGACAGAAGGGAGTGAAAATATCATTGCCCAAATTACAAAAGAGAAGATTTTAGTAATGGTCGTGGTAGGGTTTCACTAGATCATTTGCTTAGAAAATGGATAATTTTGAGTGCAATTTCTGTACAGCTTTATAATACACATAAGCAAGAAACATTAGAGGAAAGAGCTTGTGAACTCTCAAAAAGCTCTAGAGAGGGTCCATTTAGATTAGCTATACTCTCAGATAGGGACATATCAGTCCCCAGCTCAGAAGTTACCTATGCAGAGCATGTCTTGGATAGGGATAATCCCTGGTTAATTGGTGTTAGGAAACCTAAAATTTCAGGTAAACAGCGTAAAATCAGATCTGGAGCCGTAAAGAAGTCTAGCAAATCTTCTGTTGTTCTGCCTCCTAATTCTCAAATTAGTAGTTCGAGATGCATAACAATAACCGCTATAACAGCTCAAAAATAAAAAATAAAAAAAATCAATAACCAGACTATCTACTCATCCCCTTCACCAACCGATATAAATGTTCATGGCATGTAACATGAAGGACTGAACTTGTAAGAACTAAGAAGGAAGCACAGAGAGGAGATTTCCCCCTCTTTTAGTGTTTCTTTTTCCTGCTGAAGTAAGTCTGTGCTTAGATTCCTAGTATGATCAAAGCCTCGTAATGGTAGCTTTGAAAAAGTTAAGACAAAACTGTGTTGAAATTAGTAAGGAAACACTCCTGTAAACTGATCTAAAAGAAGAGCAGCCCTCAAGTGAACTGAGGCGGCGTAATGCTCTTCTTCATCTACTTTCTACATCTTTGGTCCTCTAGAAATAAGGATATCTCCATACGCCAACGGCTGTTCGACTTTCAGAACGTCGACGGAAGTAAGAACTGCAAAACAAAACATTTCAGATATCAAACAGTTATTCGGGTGGGTCACTGCACGAGTAAATAAGATACAATTACGCATTGAAACATCAGTAGATGTTTTCATGAATATGTAGATCTGAATATTCGGTAATAATAAGCTTAAGATGAATAGATTTAGCTTCATTACTGCAAGTCTGGTAGAATAGCTGGGCGGCTTTTCTTCGGGTCAATCCAGCGGCAAGATGGTTGAGAGATTCGAATTTAGGGGCACCCGGGGTTTCAAAATGCAACTTCAGATGCCTGCATATTGCAAACAGGAGCCATGACAGACTAAGTGACTACTTAAATGCCACTAAAATTACTCCTTATTTGCAAATGAGATTACTTTAATTTAATCTTGTTTGCAATTGGGACTTTAAGAATTTTTTCTAAAGGATTCATTTAGCCAACCCCAACTAGTTTGGGACACAAAGGCTTTGTTGAGTTGAGTTGAGTTGCAAATGGGACTTTTAAGACCTCTTTGGATGACAGTAACTATATCATTTTGAAAATTATTATGATCATTATAAACAAAGGTTTTAAATTTTGGCCGAAATCGAAATGTTCCTAAACCGAAATTGACAAAATTTACCAAATTTCGGTCGAAATTTCTGCAAAGTTTTTGATAAAATATTAATTTTTTATTGCTTTACAGAATTTCAGCTGAAATTACAGAAATTTCGGCCCAAAAAACGACATTTCGAGCGCCTTTACTGAATTTCGGGATTTGAACCAAAATTTCGGTTTTGGTGAGGACCGAAATTACCCCCGAAACCGAAACTTAAAAGGTTGATTATAAGTAAGTAATCATAATTAACTTCAGAGACGTGAATATCAGTGTAAATAAAATAGATTCGAAAACTCACGTTTGCATTGTACGAGTGACTTCATTAATCGATGGTTCGAAGATTGGTTTGGGCGTTTGTGTTACTGCAGTCTCCTCCAGCAGCTCTGCGACAATTACAAACGGATTAATAATAAATTTGACCGCGCTATAAAATTTGAAATTAGTGCTCAATACTACGACTACAGGAAGTAGCAAACAATCGATGACTAAATAGGTGTTTTTCAGTAGTTTGTAATGGTCAGTATGGGTTTCTTATCATACCCTCAGGTGTTGGTCCATTCTCAGAAAGTCGTCTGAGCTTGAATGTGTTTCGAGGCTCCTCGTCCACTGGATCGAGGTTACCCAAACTATATCTTGATGAAGAATGATGACTTCTTTTTGATGATCTGTTTATAACCATTACTTGTAATTACTCAAAACAAATCACTAAACATAAATGATGTTACTCAATTAACAGAGGTTGCTGATATTCGTATTTCACTACAAACTACAAGATATCCCTCGTCTTCATGAAATCTACATTGTTTTGTTCCAAGGCCCTGCTTGCTTTGGATTTTGAGAGCCAATTTTGAGTCCAAAACTGATTATTGAACTCAAAATTAAACGTAAACTTGAGTCCAATAATCAGTTGTAGACTCGCAACCGGTTCTCAAAATCCAAAACAAACAAGACCTAAGCAAGTCACTAATTTGTGGTCTCCTTTCCAAAATACTGATTCTCATATTCCAATTTCCAACAAAAGTTACTCAGAATCTCTCTCTTTTTTTTTTGAAAAAAAAAAAAAAAAACACAATCTCTTTTTTTTCTTTCTTTCTAATCCATTTGTGATCTCAAACAAAGGATACCATTTGAACACAAGATTTTTAGGCTTTGTGAGAGGGGACGCGTCATCTTTCCAACATTTTCTTTTTAGTGAGAAATAGTAGTACTTTTGTATCTATCTGACATTCTACTAACCTTCCTGAAGTCAGTTGGATGTCTGGGTCCATCACTGGAGGGAGATCTCCTCTAGATACAGAACTGGGGATGGATCTTGCGCTGTGTCCTGTAAATTCCATATGACCCAATTTCTTTAATTTTTAGCTACCAGCATAATAATTTGAGAGAATCAATTTCTCTTTGAAATTGATGAGCTATGCTTATGCCCTGTTCGTTTGGGATGATGACAACTGATTGCCACCCCCGAATCCTATTACTGGACCCAAAATTACATTAATCTTGGGTCCAATAATCGGAGTGGGGGGTGACAATCGGTTGCCACAATCTCAAACGAACAGGGCCTTAGTGACAAGGGATAGGTCAGCATACCAGAACTCCCTCCTGTCATGAGCAGTGTGGCATCAACTGCTGGCTGTTGGATCTTGTCAAGGTTGTCCCTAATATTCTCCCTAAGGGACTGAAATTGCTGAGAGCCATTCCCACTATGAAAATCTTCAAAATGCTTCAAATCCAAACTTCATAAATCAGATTCAAACTCAAGTCATTTTGTATAAATAACTGATAAGTTAGGGCCTCTTTGGAAGCTTACTAAAATAGGTTTGTATTTGCAAATAAGTTTATTTTAATCTAATCTTACATGTAAATGAGTAACTATTATAACCATTATTTTCAAATAATCATACTTAACTTTGAAACCATCCATATAAAAGATAGTGTCAAAATTTTAGAGGTATCCAAGAAGCTCTTTTCCTAGAATTAGTGATGTAGATTTGTTCTTAAAATGATTGTCATATCAAAAATGCATCTTACAAAATCAGGAGGCTCTTGATAATGAACTCCTGGAGGAGACCCTGAAGATGGTTCCAATGTTTGCGGTGGCAATGTTCTACCTGCACCCAATAACAGAACAAATGATTACCAGAACCGAATGCTCATAATTCCTTTGTTAGTTTCTTTGTAACTGATTATTAGAATTTCATAAGTATACAAGAAAACTTGCTAACCTGGAAGGACATGATGGGTGGGCTGCTCCTGAGCACATTTCCTCCATAGCTCCAAAAGAGGCATTGGATAATGAACTTCACCAATTGCATCCACTAAACCACAATTAAGAGCAACAGGTGGCAACTGATCCATGAGGTAACTGATCTTCATTGAGTGGATCGGATTACGTGGCTGCAGTAAATCAACCACACAAATAGGAACAAAGAGGTTAAACTTTTATACAGGTAAACATGTCTTTAGGTAGGATGAGCTTACAGATTTATAATACAATGGAAACTAAATGGATACATATATAAATGGGGTATTTTTCAAGAAGATACCTTATTTCTTCCTCTTATTTTGGTAATATCAGAAGCATCTCGAAGCCAAGGCTGGTAGATATGACCAGGAATGATGGTTTGTTCGTAATCCATAACAACACAGGAAGGCCTTGCCCTTCTTTGTTTTCTTGGTTTTTGTATCTGTCCATCCTGATTGCCCTGCCCAAGTTCCATATACATTTATTAATCTGAAATACATTATACTATTTGCACTATTTGCGTCACATGATGATTTATACAGTATTTCAAGACATCATTTTTAAACAACCTCTTGAGCTTTGTTTGGGCATTCATCATTCTTTTGCTCGATTGTTGGCCCCTCCTGGTTTTGGATTTCAACAGCTGTAGGAAGAAGAACTGATTATTACCACATCCAACTTTATGGATCTCATAAATTTGCGTGTCATTGATGCATCAGATTCAAAGAATTTTGTTGATTTCACATAAAGGGAATTACTCATTACGAAGAAGCACCTGTTTTAGGGTTCTCCTGAAGAGCCATCCTAATTTTGCCAAATAAATCATCATAATATTGCTAGTGTAACGACCTTACTTGAGCATGATCTGTTCTATTAGCATCGATACCACTTGTTACGTGCTTAATTGGCTGTAACACAAATAAGCAAATAAAAAGAGAGAGAAAGATGGAGAAGAGGTTGATTCGAGGCAACCGGAGTGGTTCAAATAGAGAGGAACCATGACTCTCCAAGAAACATAAGTTTCCTTTGCTGTAATTTTCTCTTCTCCCCATTTCATTGATTTACTACTAGTTAAATACAAGCAAAAGGGAGTGCCACATCACTACCCTATTAACCCACTTACACAACACATACGAAATAACTACACCCACAACCCACTTACATATCACATAGGCAATAACTACTCCCACAACCCTACAACACAGAAGCTAGAACTAACACCCATAAACACACATCCATCCACTAACTAACTCCATTTACACCATTATAATGTACATATCATTCCCTCTCCCTTAGAAACAACCTTGTCCTCAAGGTTGAATTGTTAGAAAAATGCTTTACTCCACCAAGGTCCCAAATCCTATTGGACACAATTCTCTTGAACAACATGATTGATATCAAGCCTTCATGTTATTTATAAATAACGATCATGATCTTTCAAATATCACTTTCAAAATCTGTTGTGATCAAAGGAAGAAGAAAATACGATTTTTCGCAGTGGCGCATCGAAGCGATAGGATGATCGAATGGGTCGACGAAATGAAGATGGTCCTTGACATGGTGTTCAACTAAATCATCTTCATCGCCTTTAATGTATGCATTTTTCTTCGTGACAAGATCAACCTCCTCAAGAATCAACTTCCCTTCGTCTTTGTGAAATTCTTCGATTGCTACGCTGATTTTGTTCAAGCCTCTACAAATTGTCGTTGTCCTTCCATCATTTTCAAAAAAATTGTTTTAATCTCCTGCGGATCTTCACATATAGATTCCCAAAACTCCGAAGATGCAGCCATGGTGCAGCATCGACGACTTTGATACCACTTGTTATGGCCAATTAGGCACGCACATGTTCAACAAAATTATGTCCAATAGGATTTGGGGCCATGGTGGAATAAAGATTTTTTCCAAAAATTAAACATTGAGGACAAGGTTGTTTCTAAGGAGACGGAATGATGTGTGCATTATAGTGGTGTGAATGGGATTAATTAATGGATGGATGTGTGTTTATGGGTGCTAGTTATTACTTATGTGTTGTAGGGTTGTGGGAGTAGTTATTGCCTATGTGTTATGTAAGTGGGTTGTGGGTGCAGTTATTTCGTGTGTGTGTTGTTTAAGTGGGTTAATGGGGTAGTGGTGTGGCACTCCCTTTTGGTTGTATTTATCTAGTACTAAACCAATGAAATGGGAAGAAGAGAAAATTTATAGCAAAGGAAACTTATGTTTCTTGGATATTCATGGTTCCTCTCGATTTGAACCACCAGGAGGTCTGGTTTCCTCGAATCAACCTCTTTCTCCATCTTTCTTTCTCTTTTTATTTCTTTATTTGTGTTACGGCCAATTAGGCACGTAACAGATCGTTGATATCTCTTCATCTAGTTCTCTACTATGATATTATTATCACATCTCATGTGACTGATAACCTAGTTCTCATGCGTGGAGCGACACATAGAGTTGGATTACCAATTTGTTTATCAGCTTGGTCCCAAAGGAACTTCACATGTTCGCTTCATTCTGTGTCGCAGTCAGATAGCCTACATCGTCACCAAGGGCCTTCGAATGTCGACGTGCCTTATATTTCGAGTCAAATTGATGGTTTGTTCTCCCATCACTTTGCTGGGGAGTAATTGGTAATAGGCGCACCTTTAACAATGGTTTTGTGAACAATTTTGTAGAGCTAGTTTTGCGGGTGTTACTATAATTATGTAAACCCTTTGTTATTGGTATATATGACAATACAAAACCACATTAGGGTGTTTGCTATTTTCACACTAGAATGTGAATCTTCGCACATCACTTGGTTGGCTAACAGAGTGAGAAATGCCCCAATCACCTGGTGTATTTGTCCCCATGAGATCGAGCTTTTGGTTTTAGATCCCACTAGTTTTGATTTTTTAATCTATGTATTGGTTTTAAAACTAGTTTGATTATATCGCCAAGTTCTCAGGTAGTTTATACTTCAGGTTCTCTTTTAAAGATACTTCTTTCACTTTTCTGACGCAAGACGTTCATTAAGAAAGTTTTATGAATAAACAAACTGAAAATAAAATAATCAATGAGCTGCATGCATAATGGAATTTTGAGAAGCACTAGACATTTGTGCACAAACCTTCGGGAGCCTCCTCCTGTAAAGGTGGAGAGGGTACGATAGTAGTAGGATCCAGTGGAGGGGCGTTCATATCTTCTTCCTCCCCTTCAATATCAAACCTGCATAAGTGTAATTAGATAACATAAGAATGTGACCCAACATGATTGATTAAGACCAGTGTTCGAGCCTTGAAGTGGAAAATTACATAAAGGAGAGACCTTAAATTAAGACCAGTGAATGGACCTTGAAGTGAAAAACTATATAAAGGAGAGCCCCTAATATCAAGTGATGCGAATGAGAAGGTAAGATTCAATTTCATTCTCGATAGAACTATTACAAAACCACAAAATGTGGAGAAAATCAATTGACGTTTCATCCAAAAATTTAGAGTTGGTTTTTTGAAACAGATCATGTAAACTATGAATTGATAAACTCAAAAGTAAGCCATTGAGAAAAATTCATCTAACCTCTCAAAGCGGTTATACAGATCTGTCTCTGCTTGAACCAAATTGAAATCATCCAGTAGAGTAATATTAGTTGAAGCAGCTGTGACAGAGAAAAGAAAGAGAATTAATAGAAAATAGGGAAGTTAAGAGATGAAATAATTACTTAATGTAGAGAGTATACACGGAATCAAGTGTATAAACCATCTCTACCATTAGATAGTGCACATGACTATCGATGTGATATGATTCCCACATGTAGGAAGTATATACATACAAAAGAGTTTGATATAGTTACTAGAAATGTAGGTAATGTTGAGGTTATGGTATTTAATTTGGTAAATACTCAAGGAATATCTCCATGTATTTAGGTACTGGCGCGTTGGTGATAGGAGATATGAACTGATATGCAAGGTTTAAAATTTCTGTTTCCGTACTGGTTTCGGACCTTGAAATTTTGAAATTTCGGTCGAAATTTTGTACAAAAATCGAAACTAATATTTTATTCATTATTAAATTTCGGTCAAATTTTGGTGAAATATTAAATTAATTTTTAAAAAAACATATTTTTTGGGTCAAATTTCAGAAAAACCGAAATTTCGACCGAAATAAATGACCATTTCGGTTTTGGGTGGTTTTGGTGTCGGACTCCACTGAAATTTTGGATTTCAGTCGAAATTTAAAACCATGCTGATATGGTCATAAAGTTACCAACCGATATTTTTAGGGACTTGCTAGACAGTTTGGCAAAAGCCATTTGGTGGCTCACTTTTTCAGGAGAGAACAACCACCCTAGTAGCTGATTGTGTTATTCATTTAATTCATCTAGGTGGAAGTTCTCTCTTAAAACAGTGAGCTGCGAGCAAATCCCCTATAATATATAGTTAACATGTATTTTCCCTTTGTCGTTTGTTTTCATTTTAAGGAAAATTTTACTGGAATTATTTTTCCATGGAAAACATTTGTTGTAATTTTTTCTACCAACGGATTTTTTACACTTCATGCATAACATGGGTGTGGACTATCATTTTAGAACACTTGTTCTGATAATGCGAGGCTCGTCATTTTACGCCCATGCATAGGGGCCACCATTTTACACTTCACGTTTTGATATGGTACGGCCCACCATTTCTACACATATGGCGGGGCCCACCATTTTACACCCACGTGCGGGCCTACCCTCTCTACCACAAAAACAATGCATATAGTGGAGCCCACCATTTTATAATTTTATAATTTTGTCTGATAGGGTGGGGCCCACCTCATTACACATCATGTTTTGATGGGGTGTGGCCGATTATTTTACACCCATGGGTATGCATGGCCAAGAATTCTAGTACACGATAAACCAATGTATTACAATTTTAGCATCTCTAATGCATCCCATCAAAACATGACGTGCAAAATGGTGGCCTACACCCTGCATGGTCTTGGGTTGAGATCATGGGACCCACCCCATCAAAATTCAAAACACTAGGTAATTAAAGTGGTGGGCTCTATTCCATGCATGGGTTTGAGTGGAGTTGGTGGGACCTACTTATCGAAACATGATGTAAATGGTGATGCGGCTTTGCTCAGAGAGGATGGGCTTACTCTCGATGTAAAATGGTGGGCCTAGACACATGTATGGGTTAAGTTAGAGATGACAGGTAATATACCATATCAAAACATGAGGTATAAAATGGTGGGACCCACGCATGTCATTCATACGTGTAAAATGATGGAATAATTAATGCACTTCGATGACATCTAATAGGGGCGCCCTTGCAAAAACCAGTGGCTAGGGTGTACCTATTGGATCCATGTCATCAAATTGCATCTGTTATAGCAGTGAAAAACGTAAGAGCAATGGAGAAATTAATGCAATTTGATGGCATTGATCCGTTGGTTTTTGCAAGGGCGCAATTCACTTTAGCATTCCTCTTTGTCTACAAAATCAAGAAATTAGCATGTTCAAACCTTGGTGGTGGGAAAAATCGTCGTCTCCCGGGTCAATGTTAATGTAGGCTTCTAAGAACTTGTCCAATTCCTACATAAATAAAACAATAAATTTTAGGCAGCTGCATCATATAAGTTTTTCAACATATTTAGACTACAGTTATCACAAGATTTTATACGGTGTGTGCACGTGAAGTCTCGTATTTCTTAAAGTGTACAGTGGGACCCACTTCATAGGGTTATCCAAACTGTTCATTTGTTGGGCCACGTCTTAAATAGGCTGTCCCCTGTAGATCATCGATATCCATAGGATGGTCCTATGAGTCCGATCTGTAGAGGTTTCTATAATGTGCAATTCTTCAACAGATCAGTGGGTTAGCATCATCCTATAGAGATGATGTGTTGGGGTAGGGGGTACAGCCTATTTCCGTTGTAGCCCAACAAATGAACAGTTTGGATCATCCTATGAAGTATTGGACTTCATGTGCACACACCATATAAAATCTCTAGTAATAACATATATAGAATGATCCCATGCAATATCCTTGCATCACATGAACTGTCGATTGCTCCCATTGTTTATGAATAGGATTTTCTGTCTGGTGGCGGGCCTGACCTTGATGCCCTGATGCTCAAATATTGCTTTCATAAGAGGGTCTAAACCATCCAACCAATAGATTTATGATGCCATTGAATGTAGGCCATGCCCTATGATGTTATATCACCATTCATTTGCAGATTGTGGGCCATCCAACCAAGCTTTCACTGACGTTCACTGAAGGATGGTTTTGCATGATAATATCATGTGGTATATTCAATATTATATTATGATATATTATGGGATTCTATATCATCATGTCATAATATTAACGTGATTTGGAGGGTTGTAGCAGATCCACGAAAGAGCCCATCAACTGATGTGTACAGTTTCATAGTCATATATCGGCCAATAGAGATGGATTGGTCATATACTCTTAACACAAGTAACTTCTTTAATTAAATGATTATATTGCCCGCTGCCTCTCTCCAGTCTCCACTGGTCAGCATCCAAAGCTAGTTTTTTAGTGTTTGGCTAACTCATTTCCCATAGTTTTATTTTTTCCAGAAAACCAAAAATTCCCTGATTTCTAGCAAAATTCATCCCTACGGACTAGAATTTCTCTTTTCATGGAAAATTTTCCAATACATCCAAACAGTCCTATGTCTATGATGCTACCTTGCTACCAAAAAAAGTGCCCTGAGTTTAAAGCCTAAACCACCAAGTGTAAAATTATTAGGATAATTAACTTTTTGCCAAATTTTATCAAGTGGGTTTTTCTTAATTTTATCAAAGTCTTATTTGAAAAATTGAGTAACCTCAGTGTTATTGAGATTTCATAGTAAATAAATTGGTAGTCAATATTATAAAATAAATATACTTATTAATATAATAATTTTAAAATTAGGTATAAATTTATTAATAAAAAACTAATACTTGAAATTGGAAATATATTGTGATAATTAGCTTATAAGTTATAACAACATTTGGCTTATTTCGTTGTTAGCCTTACAACAGGTAAAAATAATTACATAAGTAGCTGATATTATCAACCCCGTAATTTTGCGGGTACACCTCTTCTTTGTTGTGTTAATTTTAGGGAAGTGATATATTCGTCTCTTCTTTTTTACTTCGGACAGCCCCTTCCAGTGAATTTATTACCAACCCCCATATTACTAATCTTTTACAACTAACAAATCCCAAATGGACTGTACTAGAGCCAATCTAGGAGCTTTATTTATGTGGCAGGGTGTACCTATCAAAAGGAGGAGGTGTAGATTTTTTAAGTGCCCTTGGAGCTTTATTTATGAAAATCCGTTAAAGTAGGCCATAGTATAAAAAGGAAAATCAGGACAAACAAAGGCTTGACTCTAGTGGTAATAAAAATAATGAGAAGGCTAAATCTGTCATTTAAATATTGCAGACAATCTTTCTGTTAAAAAGAGCGCATATCTTTCTGTTAAAAACTAACTCCACATTATATTCTATTTACAAAAATGCCATACATAACTGACTCTTTCCTAGATGACAGAAACACCCTGAGGCTTCAGTGAAAGTAGTTTTGGGTTAAAAAAGAAAAAATGGGATTGTTCAGGGGTATTTTAGTAACAATACCATGGGGAAATACGTGGTACTTTCGAATCTGGCCGTTGCAGAGGGTTCTTCCATCATCATTTCTTCGTTAGCAGGCAGCGTAACAGCTTCGTACCTGCGGAACAAAAAATAAATACAAATGGGAAGAGATCAACGGACACGATTATATACACGTGGCAATAGGAAAATAAATGAACGGCGATCGTTATTTTAGCTGTCTCCGACTCGAAAATTTGAAGTGATTTCATTACTACATTTGTTTTCCGTTTCGGATTCCGTCGGAAAACAGGGAACAGAGAAAATCGGGAACAGACACAGAAATTGAGAGAGAGAGAGAGAAAGGGGGTGTAGATATCAATCTGACCTGGCGTGCGTTTTTCCTTTGGGAAAGACCGTGGGATCGCCCTCTGTTTTCACTTTCCATGCTTCGTTTATCTCTACCTGAGAAAATCAAAACACAGGAAAAAAAAGTGAAAGAAAAATCAACTCAAACACTATTTTCCTTCAATTTTTCTGGAAACCGAAAAATTGATAATCAAATCAAATGAAATTTGAGCAGAAACAGATTGTATTACCATGAGACGTGTTACATCATCTGGAAAATTGCAGAGCAAGAAAAAAAAACATCGATCAGAAAAACAGAGCTAACGAGAGATAAACAGAGCTAGAGAGAAAGAGAGTGAGAGAGTACCGTAAAGGAGCTTGACCTTTCTCTCATAAACGATCACCACTCCACCTGAAAATTGACGGAGAGATTTCAAATCAATCATAAAAACAAAAAAAAACTAAGCAAAACGTAGTAAGAATTTCAAGAGATTTCTGATCTTAGATCGGCTGATTTCTCTGTAATTGTTATTTACCCATGAGAATTCCAGAAAGTCTAAGAGCCATAGGAACCATCGGATTGAGGATCTCTTCACTGGAAAGACAAATCAAGATTTCAGAGCTTTGATAAGAACAGAAATCCAGTACAAGTAATTAAATCAAAACGATCGGAAATAGAAAATAGTCTTACCAGATTTTGATGAGATCGATCTTAACGAGCTTCTTCCTGTTCAATTTGGCGTGCATTGTTGCAGCCATCCTGCAAATCGGTTTTTACAGAGGGAGAGATTTTTCTGAGAAGATGAATCAAATCGAAACCGAAGAAGAAAAGGATATGAAGCTCACGATTGTGGAAATTCTACAAAGAGGAGATAAAATTTTACCAGATCTGACCCAGAGGCGTCTTCCTCGCTAGCAGCTGACGAGAGTAGAACATCTTTAACAGTAGAGAGAGAGAGAGAGAGAGAGAGAGAGAGAGAGAGAGAGAGAGAGAGAGATGCGCGGAACACGGACGCGAAAATGGGAGAAAAAAACAGAGCGATCTGAAATAGGGTTAGTTCTGTTTTGTTATTTTCTCTGTGGGAAAATGATAAATTCGCACCTCCTAGGATAATTCGCACCACTCTAAGGTCAGAGTCTGCCACATATGAAATATCCTCCTTTACAGGAGTGCGAATTATCCTACAGGGGGTGCGAATTTATGAGTGCCCTTTTCATTGGTGTCGGAAAATGACACGAGCAAGCAGAAAATTTAAGTGGGGCCCACGGCTGGGATTATTAGGTGATCCTAACCATCTATGGGTGAAGTTTTTGTCTTAGTCGAAATGGAGGGGTAGGATTATCTGAAGATCGTTATGATGATGATGAAAATGTGGGCCATCTATTCAGGTGGCGCGTGGCGGGTTGATCTCAGCGGTCCCAATCACAATATGTATTGCCACGTAGACGCTGTAGTTAAAAAAAGGGGGATGATTGCTGGGTCCCACAATTGGACATTGTATGTGAAATCACAGACAGTTGATCCGTAGAATATCATGAGGTGATCCATGTAATCTTAGCACCATCGGGAACGGACATCTAGTGCTCATGATAAAAGACACAGAAATCAACGGTTTAGATTTAGATTTTCTTGGGAAAAATCTGAAACTATGATTGATGGATCAAGGGACTAGAATCATCTGATCCCACCTTCGAATGATCATTGCCCTTCATATTTGAAGCCTTGTTTAGTGTTCCCACCAAAAACAAAAAGATACACCGTTAATTTTCTTATTCTCTTATCCTAAGGATGAGATGTCTGTGTGGTATGGGACCAAGATCATATGGATTTCCTCATTAAGGTATACAAGATCAAGGGCGGAAATTAAATCAGGCCGGTCTCCAACCCTAACCCAGCCCAACCTGAGGAAATCCCCAACCCAAGCCGAGTCAAAATCTTTGGAACTAGGTTGGAATGCTTCGGGGGTTTCCGCTATAGCCAATTACAAAGGAAAGATCATTATTTTGACCTTAAAATATCGTTTTCTCAGGTAATGGAGACACTATAAGCATTCCTTGGGTTATGTACACTATGTATACACTATAAGTGTTAACTTACCAACTTCTCTAACAGCTTAAGCTTATGGAGCTATTGGTTGTTTAACATGGTATCAGAGCCAAAGGTCTCGAGTTCAAACCTCCTAGGTAACAAAATCCACATGTGATGGTTTGTTAACTTACCAACTTCTCCAATAGCTTAAGCTGTTAGAGAAAGGCGTTATTTATATTTTTTACTTTTAACACTCCCCGGCATGTGTGGCCCACTTGGCAAACACGTGGCACATGTGGTCCCACTTTGGGCCGACCATCACATGTGGATTTTGCTATCTAGGAGGTTTGAACTCGAGACCTTTGGCTCTGATACCATGTTAACTTACCAAC
Source organism: Tasmannia lanceolata (assembly GCF_043159265.1). Classification (NCBI taxonomy): domain Eukaryota; kingdom Viridiplantae; phylum Streptophyta; class Magnoliopsida; order Canellales; family Winteraceae; genus Tasmannia; species Tasmannia lanceolata. The sequence continues at coordinate 4,236,673 of NW_027518693.1, forward strand.
TTCTCTAACAGCTTAAGCTTGTGGAGCTATTGGTTGTTTAACAATAAGCATTCCTTATGTATAAGCCTTCAACAGATAGACTTGTAGGCCCAAGGTGAATGGTTCTCTTGAGAGAAAATTTTACAAGAGCTACGTAGAGGTGGTCTTGGTAGGCAATGGGGTTGTGATAAAACCTTGTAGGTTTTGGCCCAACGACACTATTGACCCACCATGCGAGGGACGTAGAGAGGCTAGTGAGGCAATGCCCAGTTTGCTAATATGCGATGAGACAGACACATAACATGTGGTTATACTTATACATACCATTACTTGTTCCTGCATCACCTTGCGCCTATCTTAGTATGTATTTTTTGCTAGGACTGCCTAGGACAGCAAAGGGACATGCGTATTTTCATGGTACTTCATCAATTTTCCAAAATGGCACACTTTATCCAATGTTCATGGACTGTTGATGCGTTTGCATGTTGTGGAACTATTTTCAGGGAGGTTGTACGCTTACATGTGGAACTTATTACTAGAGTTACAGATTGAGACGTGAAGTTCGTGACCCACTTTTTGAATACGCTTTGGAAGAAATTGGGAATTGAATTGCAATATTCCAGCACGACGCATCCTCAAACCGATATGCAGATGGAAGTTCTTAATAGGCGTTTGTGAAATCTACTTCATTGCTTCACAGAGAATTATATGAAGACTTGGGAATCGGTCTTGCCACCAAAAGAATTTCCTATGGTTAGTGATGATGCAGAGGCTTTTGCTGAGCACATTAGGTGTATCCATGAAGAGTTGCACATTAGATGTATCCGTGAAAGCGCCAATACACAATGCTAGTTGAAAGAAATTAAAGGAGATAAGGTTATGGTACATCGGGGAAAGGAGAGATTACCACATTGTACTTTTTTTTTTTTTTTTGAATAGTATCACAAGGTACTTATCAGAATCTGAAATCGAGGAAGACTGCTTCTGTAAGGTTGTTAAAAAGATTAACTCCAATGCATATGTAATTGATTTGCCTGGTTATTTTTAGATCATTCTTATTTTAATGTGGCTGATTTGCATGATTTCTATTCGTGTTTTCGAAGGCAAAGGTGCAAGGCGAGGCATTTTTCCTCTTGAGGCATGATGCATAAAAGGCGAGACATGATGCATTAGCCTCATGATTTTTTAAGTTTTAAGTAAAAAAATAATAATAATGTTGAAAAATAACAAAAAACTTATTAAAAATTCCAGCAAAAATATGGTTCATTTCTGAGTAAATATCATCATCTAACCATCAATACACTACAAAAGTAAAGTATCTAGCTATCATTTCCAAGTTACCAAACAAATAATATGAGGTAGACAACACTACTTTACAAGTTTATAGCACATTCCCCAATTTCCCATAACGAAAACACAAATACACGGCCATAAACCATCAAATACAATAATCTATACCCTTAATGTATCCCATCAAAATTTTCAAAAAAATAAAATAAAAAAAATGAATGTATCCCAACAAAATGATTCATTTGGGGTAGTAGTACCTCTTGTACACCTTGGTCACAAGACTCACAACATAGGCATAATACACTTCTTCTTCTTTTTCTCCCGCTCGATTTATTTCGCCTATTTCCATGCAAAATCTTTTTTATCACCAATGTTTACGCCCAATTCCCGTGAACCTTTTATCACAAATAGGCATCCAATATACCCTTTTATTTTTTTCCGCTCGATTTCCTTTGCATATCTCTCTATGCAAAATCTTTTTTTATCAGCCGTGTGTATTTCTTACTAAATATCATCATCTAGTCATCAATACACTACAAAAGTAAAGTATCTAACTATCATTTTAAAGTTACCAACCAAATAATATGAGCTAGAAAGGGACTACAACGATTTACAAGTTTATAGCACATTCTTCAATTTCCCATATCAAAAATACAAATACATAGTCATAAACCACCAAATACAATAATCTAGACCCGCAATATGTATCCCGGAAAATTGATTCATCTGGAGGCTAGTACATCTCGTGCACCTTTGATCACAACATAGGCATGTAATATAATGCCCCCTTCTTTGCATATCTCCACGCAAAATCTTTTTTATCACCCATGTTTGCGTCCAATTCCCCTGCACCTTTGATCACAAATTAGGCATCTAAGATACCCATTTCCCCCATCTAGATTCTTTTTTGCATTTCTCCATGTAAAATCTTTTTTCATCACCCGTCTTCACACCCAACGGATCAAAAGCACTCCTATAGCCCCAAATATTTGTGAAAATAACTTTTAGAGGATGTATAAAGAAAGAACACCAAATAAATTATTAATTTTTACTCCCAATGTGAAGGAGTGCACAATCACAAACTACTCCACTACCATCTGTCCATCTGCTTTGTTTTGATGAAGGAAAACCATTATAGGAAACGAGATTTGATTCCATTGACTGACCGTGGAGAAATCACAAAAAAGCTAGATGTAGGGAATGGCTTTATGCCTCCCCACACAACTTCCTAAGAAGCCTCTGGAGATTGTTGAATATACTTTGGATATGACGGTGCGTTCAAGGCATGGCAATCAGTACCAACGTTTTCTCACTAACTGTCTAGGCCTGGATAGATGAAGATGGGTTGAAGCATGTGAATCCCAGTACATATGCCCGTTACCCGCGTGCTCTCTCGCTCATGGGTTGAAAGCATGTGGATCCTGTTACATATTTGAACTTGGGATCTATTAGAACATCCTCTTTGTAAGTAACAAGTTGGAAGGTAATGGGTTTACTAGGATAAAGTGAAGCCAGATGGTTCAGTTGTGAGTTATAATGGTCCACTGGTTTCTAGAGGTTTCGAGTAAGAGTAAGAGAATCCTTCTTCCTTGTTTCATGTTGATGTAGAAATGTGTTCTTGCATGTTGACTTGGAAGAAATGTTTGTGGTCCCTAGTTTGTCACATTCTAATTTTGGATCCAATAATAGGCTTTGGGGGACTGATTTTACAAGTTTAATGTTGGGTATATGATATAACCCATATATGCTTTAAGTAACTTCTTGCTTAACCCTAACTCGCAACAATCTTAAAGCATTACACCCAAGGTATCGAGTTTGGAATACCAAGTTTGTTGCCTCCAGCCCCTATATATAGAGATTCACTAGGGTTAATGACTGGTTAATGGACTCTAGCCTATGTAGGCCCACTACACCGGTCCATTATCTTATTGGGCTTATATTAGAACATGTATGGGTTATATCATATACCCAATAATCTCCTCCTATGTTCTACATATACCCAACAATCTCCTCCTAAGCAACTTCTTGCTTAACCCTAACTCTCAACATTTAATGCTTGCATAATGCTTGCATTGAGAGAGCTCGATATGACACAATGTTAAGAACAGAGCGGCATTGTTTCTTATCATTTTTATTCGTTGTCTATGTAAGGGCATTTGCATTATTTGGCATGTTTCTTTAACCCACAATTTGTACACTGCTTATTTAGATTAATGGAGAACTGTCTTTGGTCTCTGCTAAATTATCAATAATAGGATTGAACGGATTGACTTCTTTGAAAGGATGAGTCTTATAACTGGCAGGGGAAGAGTGATATTGGTCAAGGTCACTCTTGTAAACCTTTCTCTTCTTGCTTTCACTCTTGGTATTCTATACACTTCTCTTTCTTCCAAATTTACCAAAGAGGGTTTACAACTCTTCCCAGCCTTACAATTTTTATCTGCCCATTTATTGGATGCGGGCATTGGTTGTAGTAGGATTAGAGTGAAATCATGTAGGATTGTTCTAGTTCTGTCCATTCATAGGATGCTGGCATTTGTTGTATTAGGGTTGGAGTGAAATCATGAAGGATTGCTCTAGCTATCATGGAGTAGGGTTTCTCTCTTGGCCTGGTAGGAGTTGGGCAAACCTTGGATCAAGGATAGGATGTGGTTATAAACTTCAGGCTGTTGTGGGTTAGTGGTGGAGGTTCAAGAGTGATGATGAGAAGTTGACATGGTAATTTTTGAGGCTTAGTAAGGTAGGTTAGTGGTGGTAAAGTTTTCATATGGTAGTTTCTGAGGCTAAAAGTATTATATGGCCTGGGGTGGGGAAGGTAGTGGGGGTTGGTTGTATGGCTGAATTGGTAGAGGCATTTTTTATCTTCACAGGGACAATCAAATTTAGTATTGGCAATAGAATTGTTATCTGTTTTGCTTGGAAGGTGAAAAATGTTTTGTTGCAATAATTAACCATAAAAAAATGACTGCTTGTGTTTGCATCTTTTAGTTCACAAGTGTTGACTGCATATTTTTACCAAAATAAAAATAAAAATAGTGTTGACTGCATATGTTCACATATTGCTAAAATGGTGCATTGTCAGGTTTTCAATTAATGCAGTTATCTATTAACGAATGTTGAATTATCCTTTATGATCATTAACCATGCATTTGCTACATCTATGCAGCCAATTATTTAATTAGTAAGTGTCTAATTTGTGCGACCAGGATCTTTCGTTCGCCTGATTCAGAATTTCTACTTCTGCAGCACTAGAGAAAACTATACTAGAAACTTATTATCATTGATAGGCCCGCTAAATTTGCGAACTAGCTCATGGTTTCCCTCTATATTACAACAGGTGTTGTGAAATCCAAGTGATCCATATGGCGATTGAGCACGATCACTGATTTCTTTTGGGCTATTATAAACTTCGTTAGCGCGTTCTTCACCACAATGTTCTCGGTATATAGATTTATACTCCCTTGTTAGTCCACTTCCAATTTAAAGCACCTTAGGCCCTGTTTGTTTTGGATTTTTGAGAACCGACTGCAAGTCCAAAACTGATTATTGTACTCAAAATTAAGTTGTACAATAATTAAGTTGAACTCAAAATTAAGTTGTACAATAATCAGTTTTGGACTCGCAGTCGGTTCTCAAAAATTCAAAACAAACAGGGCCTTAGAGAGGCTTGATGTATTGCTAAAGAAATAGAAACCTCACCCTTTTATGTGCCATGTTCAGATGGTAAAGACAGATGCCTACAAGAAAAGCTCAGGTTCTAGCAAGCAATGGGATGATGGACGGGGAGGCGGTCCTGGCAGTGGCCCATATGGAGGCGGGCCTCGAAGGTCTCATCGTGGGTTGGACAATATCCTAGGGATTGACCACAGTAAGTGTAGTCCGCGGGATTGACCATGGTAAGTGTAGTTTCTTTTTTTTTTCTCTATACCTTCTGGTTTTCTGAGTCTTAATTTACTCAAACACTCCATTGCATTGTGACTTAGGTTCTCTTCCTCCATGCGGCTCCTACTGTGGAGGCTGAAAGGTGCAAAAGTCATCAATGTCGAATCACTCATGTTATGATCTTATACATATTAGGTATCTGTGTTCCGTCATCTAGCTTATATTTTTCATGTAGCATTCAAACCAGATGACTATGAAATTACATCGGTACTTCCACGTATTAACATAGGAGACGTCTGGCTTATGTTAGCTCCTCATGTCGATCTTTAACAATCACTTTGGAATGGGCTTGTGGACTATATGCTGGATTACTGGTTTGCCAATAATATAGCACTTGTATTGTGTCAAAAGTTGGTTGCAGGATTGCTCCAAATTTTTTATAGGCTCAGTTTCTTTCCAAATTCAAACACCATTCTTCTCAAGTAACAAGTACATCAGTGTAAGGTCAGCCCCGCTTGACTCCATCTGTGTTAATGTTGGATGATTCTGGCTGTAATAGTGGGCCCATTTCTATGGCACTTTATAGAAACCTCTATAGATAGGAGGGTTAGAATCATCTCCATCTCATGAAGATGATTTTCGGAGCATGGCCTATTCATGTTTGGCCCTAACAAATGAATGTTCTGTTAGAGCATATGCCCTGAAAAGCCAGTAGAATGATATTTTTTAATCAATAAAGATTTATTTCATGACATAAATGGGTAATTATAATAATGAATGTATGATGCACTTGTTTATTGACACATGTTCGTCCTTAGGTAACATAGTAGAAATGACATGCTCAAAGGATTCACAGATCCAAGGGAGCAAGGAGATATGGCATCTCAGTTCTATGCGAGCCTTAATAGTTTCTAGTTGGGAAAGAGACTGGACATCTCTTTCTGTATACAACTAGCATCACTCTTGCCTACATGCACGTGTCGTGAGATGACTTATCTCAGTCATCTGGGTAGTGGACCCTAAGCAAGAAGAGTGGGTGCGAGATTGGAATGCGTAACCGAACATGATCAAATAAAGAATAACTTGTGGACAAGAAAGTATAAAGTTGTTCTTCTAAACAGGACCTTTCATATGTCCTTAGACCTGAGGGATCTTATTGGTCCGTCGGCCCGTTCTAGGGTGTTAGTCTATCTTATAATGATTTTATTTTAGAGTCACATTCGGATAGAGCTATATCCTAGAGCAAACCCTCGAGACTAATAGTGATACTCAACAAGGGATTCTTCGCCCTAAAATTTAGGGATTGACATCTACAATTTTGTCAGAGCGGTAGGCCTATTAAATAGCCTGGCCAGGCGAATTTGATAAAATGTTTATCGGAAAGTTTTAAGAAACATTGAATTATTTTCAAAGGATTTTATAAATGCATTTGGAGGCCAAACACCCCTTGACCAAAATGGTATACCAAGAGTGGGCCAAGGGGGTAAATGGTGTCCACCTCCCGTATGACTCAACTCAGTAGATGTAGTTACGAAGAAAGGACTTGCAGATACATGATGTGATTAGGGGTATGATGATCTTACAGTCATTTTCAGGGTTACGTCTCGATGGAGGCCACTGACCTAATGCGAGTGTAGTTTAACTACAGAGCGAGATCGTAGTGGGGCCCACCATAGGGTTCTGCATGATCGACCATCGGATCCCTGCGACGATCCCACTCATTACTCGAATGACCCGGTAACGTCCAAATGGATCAGGGTTCCGCATTTTATTTATTTGCAAGGACGGATATGATCTGTTATATTAATGTGGATATTAATTATATATATATATATATATATATATATGTGTATATATATATATATATGTTGATATATGTATATATACATGTCTTTGTTGAATAAGTAACAAGAGACAGTAAGAGAATTTTCCGAAGACAAATTGCAGCTGAAATAACTCCCATTGGATGTGAGTTATTAATCAATTAAATTATTAATTAATTATTTATTTATTTAATTATTATACATTATTATGTATTATTAATATGATTAATAATAAGCATAATAATGTGTAATCCAAATGAGGATAGTTATTCTCAAACCGATTTTGCAAAAGTTGTAGCATTTGAACGGAATTGGGAATTATGATAGGACAACACATTTGGATAAGGTTTGTGGGGCCCACAACACTCCCAAATCAGTTGGAGAGCTGGGAAAAAGATTCTCAATTGCTGAAGGACTTTGAGTTGCACTCAAACTCCTTGCATAAGAATTGCTAAATTGTATGATCTACAAAGTAAGTAATTTATTTTCAACACCAACTCTCATGAGATAAGGCCACAAGGGCTGGAGTGAGGCATCCATACATGTTCTCCCATGTATCTTAAGTATCCCCACCCAGCCTTGGAGGTTTGGGAGAGTCCCATTCACTTCCAGGAGTCTCAATTCAAGTTGGTTTCTGAATTGGATTGGAATTGGGAGAGAGAAACAATGATTTATCAAACCAAACTCTACTTAATATAAAGGAGAGAGGGGAGAGTGAAATTTCAAGTGTGGAATACTCAAAAATTCATTCTCCCTTGCTTCCCCTTTGGAAAAATAGTTTTCCATCTCTCTCTCTCTCTCTCTCTCTCTCTCTCTCTCTCTCTTCCAATTGAAATAGTTTTAAAGAAAAAGACTTCCAATCAATTTCTCTATTCTCTACAACAAAGGTATTGATTATATCAGACCTTAAATAGGTAAATAAGAGTTATTCACATCCACAATAGTCCAAGCAAAGAAAAAGAATCCATCGGTTCAACTTGCAGAGTCCGCGGCGTTTAGAACGATCGCAACCGTTCGAGGAGTAGATCAAGCAGCTTGATTCCTTGATTTCTTCTTCAAAGAGGTACTTATTTATATTTGATTTACATCAGTAACTAATCTAGACTCTAGGATCTTGGGCAAAAGCAAGATCAAAAACAAAAAAAAATTTAAATTTCTATGCGATTTTTATTCCGCTACGCATAGCGATCTTCCCGGAAGGGGATAACTTTCCTTCATGTTCTGTATCATAGGATGGAGGGGTCTCATTATATTTCTCAAAGTATGGGCGTGCAAACAATTAAAAAAACTCCATTTATCGAAGCCTTTTAGGGAAAAAAAATTTAACAGAGCAATGTTTCACACACGCCAGTGATTTTGGAGCAACTCGGGTTGGGTCTGATTGAGGCTAACCATAGCCCAACCCGAGATAGCATTCCCTCAACCCTAACCTGACACAACCGAGCCTCGGGTCGAGGGTTTTCACTCCTAACCCAACCCTCCAAGTCTCTCAACACTAACCCAACCCGCCTGGCCCATTTTTTTCCAAATCGGGTTGGGTTCGGGTTAGCCTAGGGCAATCATGGCTAGTGACTACGAGCCATCCATGTATTTTGGCAATTGTCTATGTTTCACATGTGTTAGTAAGTAGCTGACCAATAAGGAGCCTTCTCTAATCAAGAAAGGCATTTTTGAGTGGAGTTGCTACCCATTTCTTTTCGTCAAACCTATTAATGTTGAACTAGGTCAAACTACCATCTCATATCACTCCACCCTTGGTTTAGGGCTCCACCTCGAACGAGAATCTCTCGGATAGTCTTTCTACCCTCCGACAATCACTGTAATTGCGATCCAATCGCTATACCCATATCGTTCTCCCCAGCCACAACGATTGCTCCAACCACGGCTTTGATACCACTTGTTTAGAAAATCCGCCAAGCAAAATAGATCTGATTGTGTATAAAAGAAACGGAATAATAATAATAAACACAAACCACAAGATGAGCATTGAGAACACAATCTTCACTATGAGAAATCAAAATACATGGATTACATCGGATTAATCCGCAAACCCACAATCTGGAACCCTTTCCTTGTCCACTCAACCAAGACTGCACACAAGAAAACCTCTAGTTTATTTTGTATATTTCATTTTCTCTTATGTTAGCTCTAGTTTATTTATTTATTTATTTTTATAAAGTACAAGAAGAATTGGCTCCCTGTCACAGCCAGTTCTAATCTATATTATGGGATTGTTTAGGCAATTTTGCAGAAGAAATTTTATAAATGCTTTTTTGATAGAAAAGTGCCACCTTACATGATTGGGTTAAAAACACCTTAGGGGACTGCCCCAGGGAGGAAATTGAAAGGGACAAATATATCACTTCCATAAAGGCTCCGTTCCTTTCGACTTGAAAATGGACGTAAATTTTGTTTTATGTTGACATAAAAGTCGTAATGAATAAGATCAATTCAATTATGAGGTGTCTATTCTCTCTTGAAAAGAGGGGCAGGAAAATGGCCTGGCCCAAAAATACCTCGACATTGCACTATACTATACACATGGAATGTTTAGGCAAATTTGCAAAAGCAATTTCGATTTTCGAATGAAAGGGCTATAGCGTTTTACCCGAACAAAACTTTGCTCCTCAACATACATTAGGAAACTGCTCCGCAATTCTACATGGGCGAGTAAGATTCTTCCACGTTGAGGACTCTTTAACGCAAAAAATACTCAACTTTCATGAGGACCGTAGTACCCCTAAACCCTTTTAACGCAGCCACACTTTCAGGCGAAAAAAAGGTTTACTTTTTTTAGGACAATAGTACCCTTTGCCTTAATATACTTTCTTTTTATGCCTTCTTTTCTCCTTCCTTCTCGTTTCCTCTTCGGCCTTCAATCTTTCTCCTCTACGACTTTCCTTGTGAAAGCTTTCTAGGACAAAGAAAAAATCCTTAAAAAAAATTTCCTGGTGGCCAAATGTGCCCATTGTGATTTACAAAAGAAAAACAAGAATTCATTCCTTAAAAAAAAAAATTTCCTAGTGGCCAAACGTGCACATTGTGATTTACTAGTGGCCAAACGTGCACAATGAGAATTCATAAATTTGCCCCCTTTTCTTCCTTGGGCCACCCTCTTGTAGTGTAAAAGGGTAGTCATAGATACATTGTAGTGGGCTGGCCCAAGGAAGAAAGGGGGGCGAATATATCATTACCTTTTTCAAAACTCACTTGCGCAAACTGTGTAAAAGTATATTTTAGATGAAAAAATAATATGACAAGGGGTATTATCGTCCTCATGAAAGTTAATTTTTTTCGTGTAAAGAGTGCAGATTGCGGCTTAGGGGTATTATTATCCTCACAAAAGATAACAGGGGTTTAGGGGTACTATGGTCCTCATGAAAGTTGAGTATTTTTTGCATTAAAGAGTCCTCAACGTGGAAGAATCTTACTCGCCCACATAGAATTGCGGAGCAGTTTCGTACTCAATGTTGAGGAGCGAAGTTTTGTTCGTTTTACCCAATAATTTTGATACCAGCAATCTACCCCCTTCTCTTTAATTTCGACAATTTCACCCCTCATGTTTCAGTCGTAATCTTACCTGTTAAAACTGCAAGCACCATACATTTAGCCACCCAACAACCTCTACAAATCTACAGAAAACCTTCCCTTTAACTGACCAAGTAACTTCTTGAAACCACTCAAGAACCATATTGCCAACCGAATCACCACTATTCAACTAGCCTTTTGTCCCTTTGTTTGTATGACTAAAACTCTATCCCTTTTTACGGTTAATTTCCACATCCCCCTTTTCTTCTCTCTCTATAATTTTTACACACCCTTTTCCATAATTCTTGTATTTTATAATTTTTCTCTTTTTTAGTTTATTCTCTACCCTACACGACAAAAACTGGAGGGAGCGCATGTTTATCAAAACAGTGGAGAGCATAAATCATTTCCCTTTCCTAAATATAAATTTTGGGATCGACCCCCTTATATCTTAAATCGACCCCATCTCTCTCTCTCTCTCTCTCTCTCTCTCTCTCTCTCAAAGACTTCGTATGTTATTTCCATTGACTCGTTAGTAGGAAATGTAAAACGGCCACTTACTCCAAAAGCTTAAGTTGTTAGAGAAGGCATCATTTAATCTTTTATACTTTAACACTCCCCCTCATGTGTGGCCACTCTTTTTAGGGTTGGCCTACATGTGGCACATGTGGCCCCCAGTTGGCCAGTACATGTGCATTTTTAATATCAAGGGGTTTTAAACTCAGGACCTTTGCTTTGATACCATGTGAAACTACCAATTTCTCCAAAAGCTTAAGCTGTTGGAGAAGGCGTCATTTAATCTTTTAGGGCCTGTTCAGTTGCATATTGGAAATGGAAAAGAAACGGAAAATGGGTGCCTTTTCCATGGAAACCCGCTTAAAAGGACGTTTTGTTGTCCGGATAAGGAAAGCGTGCGGAAAAAGCAAATCATACGTGGATTCCGTGAAATCCTGCGTGTCAACACATTTTCCGCATCCCAAAATCCATAAAAAAGACTCGGATTTGAGATATTTTCCCCGATATCCGTCAAAAAGACTCCCACAAAGTAAAGATGCCTCCAAAAACACGTGTAGAGCTTTCTCTCTCTTACCTTTCAACATTAGAGCCTCAAACGATGAATGGTCTCGGACCTATAAATGTGGCAACACTCACATCATGTTTTCAAAGTTCGTTTGAAAGTTAGACTGACCGACTACTATTAGCCCCACACGTGGCAACACAGTGGCCATGTATAGCACAATTCAAGGCGATTTTCTTACCCCATAGACTTAAGTGGGCCACCACAAAAGGAATGTTCTGTTTTCCATCTTAAAATATCCCCTCTCTCTCAGTCTCTCTATAGTGGAGATGTGTGGGGCCCACCATTGAATTAGTTCTATACCTTGTGTGGGTCATGGACCCCACACGTAACCATTATCGGGTTGCAGTTTTTAGAAATAGGGAGAGAGAGATGTATTACAACCTATTCTTCCACTTCCACTAAAACTAAATTTTAATTGAATATGGGATTTGCTAGGCAGTTTTGTGGAAAGCTATTTTGCGGCTCACTTTTGCAGGAGAGAACAGCCACACAGACTTACTTTTTAACAGATTTTGTCTTCTTCATTTACTTCAATTGAGGTTGTCGTTCTCTCCTGCAAATGTGAGCCGGCAAATGACTTACCAAAAAATTGCCTAGCAAATCCCACTGAACATTCCCTTGTAATTTTGAATAAGAATTGCCACAAAAGTGTTATTTTCCATATTATCTCGTACAAAATTTCAACAGAAATTTTGGGAAAATATTAAATAATGAATATCTTTGGATGTGATATGTTGTCTTTTTGTCCGGCCTGAGATTTACTACACTTGGCCAGAGTGCCATGAGCAAGTTGACAAATTTAGCGGAGCATGCTACCGCTCATTTGGGACTTTGGCGGAGGCTCAGTCACAGCTAGACGCATATTTGGAGAGAGCAAGGTATTGGAGCAGCGAAAGGGTTGAGGAGGTAGAGGAGTTACGAAATGAAAGGGCAGAGGTGGTGCCACAGAGGGTGTTACCATGGGTTTCCCTCTTTCTTGTTAGTTCCATTATATTGCTTTTAAAATCTGCTTCTTAAGTTTTTTTGAGTTTTTTTTTTGTATTAGTGGACTATTTGGTAGACTTAAGGGGCATAACTTGCTTTATATGTGGTAAAGAACATATTCTGTGATGTTTCTTTTGCGTTTCCCTAGCAACTGAATGCACATTCCTGTTGTTTCTTTACTGTTTCTTTTCCGTTTCCTGGCAACTGAATGCGCACTCTTACTGCTTTTTTAGCAGTTTCTTTTCCTTTCCGTTTCCTTTTGCCACGTCATTTCCTTTTCCTTTCCCTTTCCTACGTGCAACTGAACAGGCCCTTATACTTTAACAGGAAACTCACTGTAAGAATTGTAACTTTCTTATTTGAAAGCTCATACTTTATTATTGAGAAGTGGTTTGAGAATTATAGATTTTTTGAGAACTCTGACTTGCTATAAAAATGAAATTAATGAGAATTCCATTGGCATTGCCATGAATTGTTCTGTCATGAGACCTTGCATGCTTACGGAGCTAAGACCATGAGTATAGTCTCTGCCACGTCACTGGCTCGTGCTGCTGGGTTGGGGCGTGACGAGGTGGTTCTTCTCGAGAAATTGCCAAATAACTTTGTGGAAAATTGCCTAAGCACTCTCTTATATATAATTAATATGGGAAAACGTAGGTAGCCCTGATGTTATTTAAAATCTTATAAATGTAAACTTTTCTTTATTTATTTTATATCATGCAAATGATATCACTCTTAAATTTCTAACACAAGTAATAAGAAAACTTTTGTTTCGAGGTAGCTGTTTTCTGTTGAGAAATTGGGGCTGCAAAATGTCTTGGGTGAAACTGCCAAGATAGTCCCATATGCTATATATATAGTAGAAAAACTTGGCTGGCCTTGCTGTTATTTAAAACCTTATAAATGTAATTTTTTTCTTTAATTATTAAATATCTTATAAATGTAAATTTCTTTATAACTATCAATTTTTTTACACCAGTAATAAAAAAATAAGGCAAAATAAGTTACGAGGTGGCTGCAAATTTTCCTTTAATTATTAAATATCATATAAATGTAAATTTTTATAACTATTTAATTTCTTACACAAGTAATAAATGAATAAGACAAAATCGATTATGAGGTGTCTCTTCCCTCTGCCGCAAAATGGTTGGTGTGAAATTGCTTAGCCACTCCCATGTACTATACATTATGGGTAAACTTAGATGGCCCTGAGGTTATTTAAAATGAATAACATAGTCAGTTATGACTTATGAGATGGCTTGTTCTCTATTGAAAAAGAGGGCTCACATAATGATTTGGTGTGAAATTGCCTAGAAACTTCCCTGTACGTAACGTGAAAACCTTGGAGACCCTACTGTTATTTAAAACCTAATTTTTAAGGGGAGATAATATTTTCACCCCCCCTTCATTGATCATGCGCCCCCGTCCCCCACCACACGCCCTGCCAAACGGGAATCCATTTTGTCGACAGAAAAAAAAAAAACGTATGGAGCCACGTCCACACTAAAACGAAGGGAGCTCAAATTCCCATAAAGCAATAAATAAATCTCGAAAATTGTAAAATCATAAGTCACTGCCAAATGAAAAGGACATTCAATCATGCTGTGGCTGTTCTTTACTGAAAAAGTGAGGATGTATACTTCCCTAGACACTTACCAGTAGGGTTGCAACTTGGGTCGGGTTTTACCCGGCCCGCATCTACTCGGCCCGAAAAAGGCATGGGTCGGGTTCAAAATGGTCGGGCCTCGGGTAGGGCCGGGTTTAAGTTTTGAAAGCCCATATGATTCTCAGGAAGGGCCGGGTTCAAAGCGAAAAAACCCGACCCACATTCCTTGCCCGCTTTTTCGTTTTTTAAAGTTAATAAACATTTATTTCCAATCTTGTCCTCAAATTCCACCCACGTCATGTTAATGTTTTGGTTGTTCTTCCCACCTCTTCAACTTGATTGGGTTACTTTCGCCATTTCCTTGCATTTCCTACCCGTACATATCTGTCAAAAAAATCATACTAGCTGTCAGCTCTCAACAGTGCTAGCTGTCGCTCTCATACTTCACCTTTTTCTCAAAGAACTTGCTACCTGTTGCTCTCCTCGTTGTCTACCTTTACCCCAAAATTATGTTTGTCGGCTTAAAATTCCTCCTTCTAAGGTAGTGCATTGTTCCAGAACCCAACTTCCCTTCATGAAGCACCATCTCCTCACAAGTCACATCCCTTCCACATACATGAAGTGTAAATATTGATTAAGAGGATAAAAAAAGCTACGAGGGTTAGAGAAGATGATCAAAAACTCTTTCTTTTCTTTTGTTTTCTCTGAAATTGGTCTTTTTATTTTTCTTCGACATGTTTTTTAAATTTTAATGTTTGAGTACATAAGCACCATCGCACATGTCTCAATTCACATTTTAGCATTTCTTTTACTAAAGCAATTTTTGAAGTTGATGATTGAGTGTTTGAGGTGCTTTCCGCTCCCATTTGTATAAATCCACGGTTGGTGGCCTTCTCATTCCCATTCATGGAGAAAATGACATTTACAAGCATGGTAAAGGCGATAATGTAAAAAAACCCGACCTGGCCCGACCCGACCCGAAAAACTATATCGGGTAGGGCCGGGTTTAAGAATCATGGGTTTTCCAAAAAAAACCCGACCCGCCCGACCCGAGTTGCAACCCTACTTACCAGTACCATCTACTACAATGTATTTCTTGAATTTACGTGAGCATTACTCTTTTACCAGTAACCCCTTTGCTGATATCTAACATCTATCTCTATAAGAAATTATTTGAGGGTAATTACAGAAATGATTTGACGGGCACAACCGATTGGAGGACTAGGATCAACCTATGGAAATGATTTTACGGGCACAATCGATTGATGTTGTGTTCCTTCACATGGGCGGTTTGGATCAACCTATAACCCTCTATGGATCGGAGGGTTCAGATCAACCTATGAAAATTATTTTTGGGGCACAACCTATGTAGGCAGTGGCCCATCTAATGGACCGTTTGGATCATCCTATGGTACGGGTCATACCGTACATATTAATAAAGTGAGGAGTGCGATCATCAAAATACGGTGAGTAGTGTCATTATAAAATATAGTAGTGAGGACATCGTTGTTAGTGAGGACATCATTATAAAATATGGTAGTGAGGACATCAAAATATGGTAGCGCTATATATAATTTGAAACCATCGTTGTTACTTGGATGTTCTCACGCGGGTCGGGTTCAACCTGAATTTGGGTTGGGTCGAGTTAAGCTTTTTCGCAAATTGGGTTGGGTTGGATTGGGAAAAATCAACTTGAATTGGAAACCTAGTCGGGTCGGGTTGGGCTGTCGGGCAACCCGACCCGAAACCCGAATTTGGGTTCCATCCGAAGAAGTTCTGTATATGTGTTTTTATTTCTCAACATTGAAATAGTCTCCACAGTCCACAATGGACGGTTTGGATAATCTATGGTGCGGACCATACCGTACTTTAATAAAGTGAGAAGTGTGATCATCAAAATATAGTAGTGCGAATAACATTTCCCTTTGTTAATTGTTAGTCCCTATTTGGTTTAGATTTTGAGAACCGATTGTGAGTTAAAAGCTGATTATTGGTGAGTCACTATTGGTTCTCAAAATTCAAAACAATCCGGCTTGAGTTGAATTGGTCAACAATTGGTACCATATCAAATCAGGTCAACCAGACCCAACCCAACCCAAATTGGAAATCGGGTTGGGTCGGGTTGAGGAAATTGCAAATCGGGTTGGGTCGGGTTGAACCCAGTCGGGTTGGGAATTAGGTTGGGTCGGGTTAGGTTGGAAAATATGGGTTAATCAGGTTGGGTCGGGTTAGGTTGGAAAATATGGGTTCCTCGGGTTGGGTCGGGTTGAGACCCAAGTTACACCCCTAACGATGACGAAAAAACTACTTTTCCTTATTCACTATGTGCGGGTCAAATTACGGAAAGTTTGATATTACGAATGCATGACACCTGTAAAAATATTGACGAATTCTTGGCACCTTAAGAGGAACATCAATTATCGAAACCTCTATAGATTGGAGGGCTAGGATCAGCCTATGGAAATTATTTTACGGGCACAACCTATTTATGTTGTGTCCCATCACATGGACGGTTTAGATCAACCTATGATGTGGTCTGTACAATTCTTTGTCTGCCCGTGCATCGCACGGGGTTTTTTGCTAGTTATATGGTGAGAACTTATATGATGCCTTGGTTTTTGAACAAATGAAAAGTAAAAAACGGGGCTTCTCTTGGGTTAAAAATCAAGGGAGAGATGGTTCTCTCTCTCCGCCCTTTAGATTTTCATGGTTGGGTATCATATAATTTCTCATATATGGGAAGCCTTCTGTTTTTTTTGTATTTTGAGAACTGATTATGTGTCCAAAATTGATTATTGGACCCAAAATTAAATGTAAATTTGAGTCCACTAATCAGTTTTGAACTCCATTCTCAAAATCCAAAACAAACAGGGCTATATGTAATTGGAAAACTTGGGTGGCCCTAGGGTTATTTTAAACATTATAAATGTAAATGTTTCATTAAATATTAAATATTAATACATAACTATAAAATGCCTTAGGGATAGATTTCTTTATGGATGGCATGAAGAACAGAGCGGTTCGTAATTAATTTCGTCTTGTATTTCCTTAATTAGTTTGTCCATCTCGTGCAGGTAGTTTTGTGTTTGTTTGTCTTCTTTAATAAAAGAATCACCATTTAAAAAAAAAAAAAACACAAAGCGGTTCCTAATATTTTGAAAGTGCAAATTATGTGACAGCCATTTTTATTATTCAAAACAAGCTCAGTTAAACTCAATATTTATCAATCTTTAAAGGGCACGTATTTGGCAACCATGAAAAAAATATTTCATGAAATATTTGTGGGAGAGAGATATATTTGAGGAGGTGATGAGAAGAGCATGACTTAGATTTAAAGAGAAATTTCTCTTTCTCTGTTTTCCAAACTTATCATATACTCTCCCCAACCATCTCTACCAGTCTTTGCATTGTTTGGTTGCTTGAAGTTGGGTGGGAGATTAGTAGAAGAAGTGGTCAAAGAGGAGAAGACAAGAATGGAAGATTGGGAGAAGAAATGGGGAACATTGGTACGGTGGTGTTTGCAGGGGCGGAGCTAGGAATTTACAGTTGGGGGGGCCGGATTAATTTACACTTGTCTGCATTGGTCATTGGGGGGGGGGGGGGGGGCATGGTCACTAAACTAGCTTGCCATGCATGTATAGACATGCACCATATAAAGGAATTTTGCAAGTCATGGGGGGGCCATGGCCCCCCTCAAGCTATATGTGCCTCTGCCCTTGGGTGTTTGGTAACGTTGCGCGGTAATCCGCAAGAAGATTAGTGGAAGATGTAGGGTGCCATTACCCAAATCAAGGTGGAAGAGAGAGAGAGAAAGGGAGAAAAGATAATAAGACAAGAACTTGAGATCTTTCCCTCAAATTCCACCAAAATTTGAAGAGAAGATTATGGGGGAACATCTCCGCCACATAGGTGTCACCTAAGATAAAAAGCAATAATGATGTCTAAAAGTTTTCTAGTGGTGAGATGTCTAAATAACAACCAAACATACTTTGGAGAGATCTTTGGAAGATTTCAAGCATTTGATTTACTCCTACAATCCCTCCAAAATGAGCAACCAAACAGAGCAGGTAAACAAACATTCCATAAATTTTATTTTCCATGAAAGTCTAACATGTCCTAAGTCCCTGATTGCCTTCGTTTTTTTAGGTCACAGGAAGATGCTCTTTTGAAAGGTGGTGTGAGTTTGTTATAAGGTATTTAATACGGTGTGGGACATCTCGAAAAATCTTATACTTTAAATGAAATCCCAATTAATACAACCTTTCTTAGGACTGAAGTACTATGAACAGTTATTGTTGGAGTAATATCACGTGAGTTGTCGTATGAAGGGACCATATAGTTTCATAACATCGGCATATTTAAAATATCACAATACATGTGAACCTTAAATATTGAAAAAAAAAACTTGTCGTATATCATCGTGTTTTATTTATAGCTGTATTTAAAAAGGAGTTTGTATATGATGCCCGACCGTCAAAGTAACAAGGGCTGCTCGGCCATCAAAAGGTGTTTTGACAAGATGAAAAATCAAGAGCTAGGCGGTTTGCCACCTAGCCCTTGCAGATTTGACGGTCGGCCATCATATAATTTCTCTTTAAAAAGATTGCCAACATATAGTCAATTATGCGTGGTAGCCAATATATCATATGCTTTAACTAGCTTTGAAAGGCGGTTGATAGCTTTTTGATAATTGGAACAGATGGTGAGCCTATGTGGCTGCTCTCTCATGCAACACCCAGCCGCAAAATGCCTTTATGCAGAAGTCCCCAGCAAATCCCTATATATGGCTCACTTTGCACCCAATTTTGTCTTATTCATTTAATTCATATGTGCTGGCTGCTCTCATGCAATAGCTAGGCGCGAAATGCCTTTCTATGAAAGTCCCTACCAAATCCCCACACATAATAGAACGGCATTTTGTATGTGTGTGTGGATTTGCTAGGGACACCTTCGGGCACCTGATAAAAAAGACTGATCGAGAAAAGTTTCATTCTACGGTTCGGAGTGGTTCGGGCGCCTAAGGGTTCCCTTCAGACGTCCGAAAGGACCCTTCAGACCTCCGAACCACAAGTTTTGGGTTTTGTTTTGGGGGGTCCGGGTGACCCACCCTCTACTCGGTTGCCCGAATTCCCCTCGGTAAATATTCATGGGTACTGATTATTCTGATTCGTATGCTTTGATCTGACCCAAAATCTGGATCGACTTAGTGAAACCATTTGGGATACGCTTCCAAAGTCTGATATTAAAGTTGGAAATTATATTAAAGTCTGGTCGAAGTTCGGTTTGCGAAAAATATCAAATCTCTAGATCGAGGTGAGTAATAAGGGTTACTTTAGGTGAGTTGTTTCCAAACCCCTTTATATACCTACCTATCTTGAATTGTATTGATTACTGGAATTTCAGTATGCAAGCAATTTGAATCGCTCATGCCCAGTTATTGATCCCTAGAACCTACTTGTCTTTGTAACTTGGTAATCAGTATTCCACATACTAAGGGCATACCCCTCTCTTGCTTCGAATAACCAATTATTGCATTGATTCATGTACCCTCAGTTCATTCTAAATTTATTTGACTATTGCAATACCTTATGATTGGCACCTCTTGTAAGGGTTAGATTTGAATTGGACGTTAGCTCACTGTGCTTTACATTTCAGATCCTGAGGCATACTTCCTGCGTTGGATTGGTGATCCGAGCTAGTTCATGATTACGATTTCGTTTTTAGTGAGTATTAACTTTAGATGATGAAAAGACTACAGTTGATCATTTTGTTAACAAGGATGGGAGTGAGATGATGAATTTTAATTTATCCTTTATGGTGATTGGATTTTAGTTTTGAAATAAAGATTAGTATGGATATGATGTGTTATCTGCTTAGCCTTGCATGTTTGTAGAGTTCACTTTGCAGGTATGTGGGGCTGTTATGTACCAAGCCATGGTGATGGTTCAAGGGTATACAATAAAAACACAAAAGAGAGAACAATGAAGATAAAACAGAAAATTTTTAAAAATAAAAAAACCAGCTAATTTCCTTCTTACTCTAAGTAATAGAGTAAGAAATGTCAGCTTAGATGAGTTAATTGAACGAGACAAAATCTGCTGAAAAGTGAGCCTGCTGTTGAGAATAGTCAGATCAGAGCGTCGGATTATTGGATTATCTTGGTGCAGATTAATCAAGTTGGTTGGATATTAGAATAAGATCAAATCTTCTAAGATTTGATTTTATTTGATTGTTGGATTGAGTGGGTTAGATTAAGTATTTGGATTAGATTTGGCAAGTGAATTAGATTAGGATAATCTCTTTTTATTATGAGCTTTCTTTGTTTATCCCTTAAGTCTCTATATAAGCACTATTGGGGTTCATTGTAATACATTTAAGTTTAGTGAAATCTTCTTTAATTTTACAGTGATTGCTCTCTCATGCAACAAGGCATTTCGCAAGTGGGCTGTTGCATGAGAGAGCAGCCACATTGGCACTAATTTTTTCTTATTCATTTTACTATTCCGAGGTGGCTGCTCTCTCATGCAACAGCCCGCCCGGGAAATGCCTTATGGCGATGGTCCCTAGCAAATCCCATGCACGTTTGACAAATGCCATTTTACGGCTCTTCTTTTTCAAGAGAAAAGAGCCACGTTATAGCTGAATTGGTGTCATTAATGTAATGTGTACGACGTTCATATGAGCCACACACTTCTTCGGTGCAAAAGACAAGCTAAATAACTACTTTTTGTGAAAGATATTGAATGAATGATACAGAGTAGTTAGGATGAGTAATGTGCATCGAAGTTAGGATGAGTAATGTGCATCGAATGAAGCACACCCTTGTTATTGGGATTTTGCAAGGGCACCCTTGAATTTAGCATTCCTCAAGAAGAGTGCTAATTAATATGAAGGATGCCTTTGCAAAAGCCCTGTCACAAGGATACGTCCAAAAGCCCTGCAACAAGGACCACTCCCCGCACATTCGACCACATAACCCTTTCAACGACATTAAAATTGTTCTTGTGTGATGTGCATCCAATGGGGCACCCTTGCTTGGGGTTTTGCAATGTTTAACATTTCAACAAAGATATGAACGACCAAGATCATCCAATGATCGAGCAAGCCACATAGTTTGCTCCTGTTTAATCTTAGTCCACTCACTACTTTTAATCACCCTTTTATAAAATATCCGTGTTCTAATATCAACCCCAAACCCTTTACTACAAAACGTAAGGCATTCTCGCAGCTGTCCCCCAGCAAACTTTCATTCCTCCTGCACCATCCGCTAAACCAGCCAAGCTACATCAGGAAAAAAAAAAAAAAAAAACAACATCTATAAAGCCTTCTACTTATGGACCATCTTTCTCAAAGAAACTCCTCACATTTCTTTTAGAATTGGTTCCCTACAAGGCCCTCGTTTTACCTCTAGCTCCTCTACAAACATCAATGGGGTCCGAAAGAGTCCAGTCCATTGCTTCTACGTGCGTCTTCGAACAAGAAATCCCGTCCGAGTTCATCCGTTCGGATCGCGAACGGCCCGACATAACGACTTTCCATGGTCCCATTCCTGAGATCCCAACCGTCGATCTTAGCAACCCCGATCGAAAGCATGTCGATCGAGAGATCATGAATGCAGCCGAGCAATGGGGTATTTTTCAAATCATAAACCATGGTATACCCATTGATGTCATAAAAAAGTTACAAATGGTGGGGAAAGAGTTCTTCGAGCTCCCTCCAGAAGAGAAGGAAGTTTACGCCATGAAGCCCGAGTCCGGGAGCATGGAGGGTTATGGTACAAAACTACAGAAGGAAGTGGAAGGGAAGAGGGCATGGGTGGACTACTTGTTTCACAATATATGGCCACCTTCCCTGATCAATTACAGTGTCTGGCCAAAGAACCCCCCTTCTTACAGGTACGTATCGGGCTCACGTTAGAATCATCCTAGGAGGCCATGCTAACATGCATCGCCAAAGGCGCGGGTGCAACTTGGGTCAATTTTTGGAATTCGTGTTGAGATTTTGCCATAAAATAGGGCCGCGTTTGGGTTAAGCGCGGTGATGGGTCGATTTTTGGAATTCAGGTTGAGATTTTGCCATAAAATAGGGCCGGGTTTGGGTTAAGCACGGTGATATTTCCACCGTTCATGTCAAATCACATTATAGGGGGCGCATACGTACTGCGGGGGTGAAAATATCATCTCCCTTAGGTTAATTCCAATTCATTTTTTAGCAAAAGCTCAACCCAACCTGATCCAAGTTGCACACTAAGGGCACGTTTGGATACCATGAATTTTTCATGATAAACAGGTGTCCCCAAGTTGTAAGAGAGGGGTTGAAAGGGTGAAGTGGCTAAAAATCGGGAAACAAAATACAAGAAGCTAGCATCTCATCACCCGAGACACTAGTTTCCTGTTTTTTTGTTTTCTGATTTTGAGCAAAAGAGCCCTCTTCTCCACTTAGAGGTACCGACTTATCATGAAAACAACTTCATGGTAGCTAAACGAACCCCAAGTTAAATATGGTTGATTTTGGGGGATTTGGAATGAGAATTTACATTACAAAAGTAGCGTCAGGTTCGGATTGTATTCTATTCAATTTTTAAGCAAAGCTTTCTTCTAATACCTTATACATCTTTTGTATTATTTCTCTTATGCAGGGAGGCTAACCAAGAGTACACACAGTGCATGGTGGGTTTGATAGACACTATATTGACTAGCCTTTCTCTAGGGCTAGGCCTCGATGGTCCGGTGCTAAAAGAAGCCGTGGGTGGTGAAAATCTAGAGCTTCTCTTGAAGATAAACTACTACCCGCCGTGCCCTCGGCCTGATCTGGCGTTAGGGGTGGTGGCCCACACAGACATGTCTGCAATCACCATTCTCGTGCCCAACGATGTCCCCGGACTCCAGGTCTTCAAGGATGACAAATGGTTTGATGCCAAATACATCCCCAACGCCATCATCATCCACATCGGAGATCAGATCGAGGTCAATTTCTCATCAATTCCTTGTGTTGTTTCTACATGTAACATCTGCATGATCTAGACCATTCAGTCCGTGGGCTCAGCTGTTTTGCTGAATATTTTCTTAATCGTCCATCATGAGCCATCCATCAAGTAGTTAATTAGAACTATCTGATGACAATAATTTTATCTGTATGGCTTCTGATTAGTGGGTAAACCGGACGAAGGGTCTGGATCATGCTAACGAATCATAGGTGGGCCAACCCCAATTAAGATGGGCACACCACTATTAAAAAATTTCACCATCGTTTAATACAGAAAGCCCAATTGAAAATCTGGCACCATACCAATCAAATGATCATATTCATCTTTTAGTTTGAAATTTTTACCATGGCCCATGTACATGAAAGGGTAATTCAAAAGGAATATACTTATAAGTTGAAGTTACTTATAATTTGGATACATTACAAATGATTTGAGTATTTTGTGGTCCAACTTTTTGCAGATATTAAGCAATGGAAAGTACAAGAGCATATTACACAGGACTACTGTGAACAAGGAGAAGACAAGGATGTCATGGCCAGTGTTTTGTTCGCCGCCGGGAGACACTGTTATCGGCCCCCTCCCGCAACTCGTTAGTGATGATAATCCCGCTAAATTTAAGAGCAAGATGTACAAGGATTACCAGCACTGTAAGCTTAATAAGCTTCCCCAGTAGAGGGGAAATGAGGTGGCTCTCTTAATTTCCCTTAGGTAGTAAGCTTCCTCACTAAGCTTCATGTGTGGAAGGACATTTAAGCTTTAATAAGCTTCCCCATTAGAGGAACATGTGGTTGTACTCTTAGGCCATGTCTGGCAAAGATGGTTTTTTATTTTTTTTTCATGGATTTTTAGCTTACCAAGTGTTGAGTGAGTGCTAGGGAGAGTGGAAAACCAAAATTCCATAGAAAAATCTTTCATGGCTTCCAAACATGTCCTTAGTCTTCCTAGATAGTAAGTTTTAAGTGTGAAAAGGAAGTGTTTAAAGGGACGAACCCGTGTGTCGATGTGTAAAATTGTCATCTCATGCATCAATTCTCTCTACTCGTAAAAATCTGATTAGAGTCTTTGCATGTAGTGTTAAAAATTCCAACGGGCAATTCTTAAATAAAAAGGAAAATAACGTGAATGCAATAACTTGCTTCTTTACCGGGGCCGGCCCTTTCTTTCCCTATGAGCTGAAGTAGAGACGTATACTTGTGATCTTGAAAACAAGAAAAATAAATAAAAAAATGTAAAGAGTGCCTTAATTGCAAGGGAAGGGCTGGGCGTTCAGGATCAATGATAAGGCAGACAGGTCCCATAATGGGACACATATGTGCAATCGAGACCGTACTTTTCTCTTAAGACAAAGAACTACAAAAGCCAAGGTTTCATTTTGCTTCTTATTACGTGATTTGACGTCAAAAAGCATTAAAGTTGCCAAATTGTAAAAAAAAATTAAAAAAATCAGGTTTATCAGGGGGGCGCTTGGTACTGGGGGGGGGGGGTGGTGGAAAATATCATCTGAAAAAGTCCAATGTCGTTAGATCATTTACTAATGTCGGCACCTAGGTACCTTGTACCCTATTTTGAGCAACACCATGGGAAAAAAGACATGTAGAAAGTGAGACAGCGAGAGATGCAGAGAGAGAGAGAGAGAGAGAGAGAGAGAGAGAGAGGCCTTCATAAAAAAACACGTCACCCATATAATATTCATTTATAATGGGACCGAAAAAGGGCGCTGATTATTCCCCCTCCTGTAGGCTATCACCCCACCCCACCCCCCCCCCCCTCACGGCTGGTTAACGTTTTCCCATCATTTGACCGGTCTCTCTCTCCCCCCCCCCCCCCCCACCCCCACACACATCTCTCCCCCCCCCCCCCCCCCCCCCACCCCCACACACAACTAGACCTGGCAAACTTGACCCGTGCCCGTGGGTCGACCCGACCTACCCGCAAATTTGCGGGCACGGGTCTGAGTTTTAGTGACCCGTCAAAACTTAACCCGCGGGTGATCCAACCCGCAAAAAACAGGTCGGGTCGGGTCAACCCGCGGGCACCTGCGAAAAAAGACGGGGGTATTTGATTGGATGGAGGCATGGCAAGGAGGAGAAGACGGAGATAGAGGAGGCAGACCATGAACGGCTTAGGGAGAGACGCGTGGGAGAGAGAGTGAGGGAGAAGGACACGTAATGGCTCTTCTTAGAGAGAGAGAGAGAGAGAGAGGCGGTGGAGACTATGCGTGGAGACAGAGAGAGACGCGTGGAGCATGCTTAAATCCGAATTTCCAAACAAATTAAAAAATCCCTTACTTTCCTCTATATGAGAGAGAGAGAGAGAGGGAGGCTGTGGAGACTGAATGTGAAGGGTTGCCCACGACTCCCATAATTGCGATTTTAGAAAGCTATCACGGCTACTTAAATTAGTAATTAATTCGGTATTTAATTCTGAAAAGCTGTGGGTGTGACACGTGGCATATAGATAGATTGTGCCCAAATTTATAAAATAGAATTCGGTCGAAGCACGGCATTAACCTGGCAAACGGGTGGGTCGGGCCGGTCAACCCGCGGGTGATGCGGGTGCGGGTCCACGGGTCGGGTGAGAAAATGACCTGCATTTTGGCGAGTCAAAATTTACGTGACCCGCGCGGCCCGTGGGTGGGCCGGGTCAACCCGCGGGTCACCCGCAGATTGACCCGCAGATATGGGATTGTAATAATTATTTTGATTTGACAGCCTCTATTTTTCCCGTAATTGTCATAACCTCCGATATGTGATTTGGTATTTTTTTCGTAATTTTAAAATTTTACAACCCTTTCTAGGTAATTTTTCATTCAAAACTTTATAATTTAGCTAATTTACTTTTTGTGGTGTAATGATTACTTTAGCAACATTTGGATGCGCGCATCTTTGCATATACACAAAGGCCACTTGCCGAGAAATTGCCAAAGGAGAAGCTTGATAGCAAATTCTAATAAAATAAAAACCACATTTAAATGTTATCAACACTACTGGGCACTCTCACTTTATGTATGGCCCACACCATAGGATGATCCAAACCGTCCATTAGTTGGGCCATAGCCTAAATAGGTTTGCTCCAAAAATCATTTCCATAGGATGATCATATCCCTCCAATCTGAATGTTAGAGGGTTGATCCTAACCCTCTATAGATCGGAGGGTTAGAATCAACCGATGGAAATAATTTTGGGGCATAACCTATTTAGGGTATGGCCCATCTAATGGACGGTTTGGAACTTTGGATAATCCTACGGTGCAGGACATACCGTACTTTTTATAAAGTGAGGAGTTACTCATAAAAAACAAACAGCAGTGATGATAACATTCTCAAAAAGATTAAAAAATACTGTAAAAATGCGGGTGCCCGAGGGTGCCCGCGGGTTGACCCGACCCGACCCGTGTTTTTGCGGGTTGGGTCACCCGCGGGTTGGTTTTTGATGGGTCACGGAAACTTAGACCCGTGCCCGCATTAGGTTATTTAGGCTGTGGGGCCATCTCAGAAGTTTTTGACTATTCTTTTCCTCCTCGTTGAATATTCCACTCTTTGCCATAAGTGCGTTAGCCGTTGGCCCCCCAAACATTTTCATTTTCTCCCTATCTTCTTCACCTTCGAATCTTCGATGTATTATTATTCCTCTTATTGCTCTCGTTTCTCTCCCATAGTATTAGCCATTTTTTGGAGGAAATGATGTATCTTTCTGTACCAAAACTTACTAATTTACTTTCTTTTACCCTTGTGTTATTGCTCCTTCAAAGCCCCATTAAAGCCGATGACCCAACCTTCACCTTATGTGGCTCCTCTAATTACAGTACCGGGAGTCCGTTCGACACTAACCTCAACGCCCTTCTTCCTTCTCTGCAGGGTAATAGTGCTCAAAATCTCAACACCTTCTACAATATTACCTCCGGGGAAGACCCAAACAGAGTCTATGGCTATTCCCAGCGCATGTCTACTACTTCTGCTCAAGTTTGCGAGGCTTGCCTAAAAAAATGCCTCAGTTGAGATTCTCCAACTCTGTCCAAACCGAACACAAGCTGTTGTTCGCTATTACAACTGTATCTTACGCTATTCGAACCAGCAATTTTTCTCTCAAGTTAACAATGGTATTCAATTTAACCACTGTTTGAATTTGCGGGTGACCCGCGGGTTGACCCGGCCCACCCGCGGGCCGCCCGGGTCATGTAAATTCTGACCCGCAAAAATGCGGGTCATTTCCTGACCCAACCCGTGTGACCCGCACCTGCATCACCCGCGGGTTGACCTGGCCCGGCCCACCCGTTTGCCAAGTCTACACACAACACGAACAGTGTGGGCCCAACAAACCGTTGGTGGAATGGTGGGCCCATCTTTGAATAACGTAGGCCCCACCCATACCACATCATAGGATAATCCAAACCGTCCATTTGATGGCCATAAACGTAAATAGGTTGCGTCCCAAAATATTATTTCCATAGGCTGATCCTAGCCCTCCGATCTAAATAGGAACTACATCTTATGCAACCTCTATAGATTGTAGGGTTGTGATCATCATACGGAAATGATTTTTGGGGCACAACCTATTTACATTGTGGCTCATCAAATGGACGGCTCAGATCATCCTATGGTCTGGACGGTACACTTCATTTTCAAAAATATGGGTGGGGCCTAAATTGGTACGAACCACACCATAGGATGATCCAAACCATGGACGGCTTGGATCATCCTATGTTGTGGACGGTACGCTTCAATTTGAAAAATATCAGTGGGACCTACGATTGGGCCTTAATGTTAGTGTACGACTAACTCCATAGGATCATCCAAACCATGGACGGCTTGGATCATCCTATGTTGTGGATGAGCCTTAATGTTACTATACGACCACATGATGATCCAAACCATTCATTTGATGGGCCAACCATTTTGGGGGCACAACCCATTTACGTTATGGCCCATCAAATGGACGGCTCGGATCATCCTATGATCTTGAGGTACACTTCATTTTCAAAAATATGTGTGGGGCCTAAATTGGGCCTTAATGAACTGTACAAACCACACCATAGGATGATCCAAACCATGGACGGCTTGGATCATCCTATGTTGTGGACAGTACGCGTCAATTTGAAAAAATATCGGTGGGGCCCACGATTGGGCCTTAATGTTACTGTACGACCAACTCCATAGGATTACCCAAACCATGGACGGCTTGGATCGTCCTATGTTGTGGACGGGCCTTAATGTTACATTACGACCAACTCCATAGAATGATCCAAACCATTCATTAATGGGCCACAATGTAAATAGGTTGTGCCCCAAAAATCATTTCCATAGGATGATCACAACCCTACAATCTATAGAGGTTGCATAAGATTTAGTTTCTATTTAGATGGGAGGGCTAGGATCAGCCTATGGAAATGATATTTTGGGACGCAACCTATTTACGTTTATGGCCCATCAAATGGACGGTTTGGATTATCTATGGTGTGGTATGGGCGGGACCTACGTTGTTCAAAGATGGGCCCACGATTCCACCAACGGTTTCTGTTGGGCCCACCAACTGTTCCTGTTTTGTGTGTGTGTGTGTTGAGAGAGAGAGAGAGAGAGGTCAAATGGTGGGAAAGTGACATATACGTGAATCCTAACGTTTAACGTTGGGGAATAATCAGCGCCCAGTAATAAATGTATATTGGTGACGTCATAACTTTTTGCAAGGGTAACCTTTAGGGGCCGTTTGGATACGTGAATTTTAGAATCCGAGAGTTCTTTAAAATTGTAGCTAAGAGACAAAAGAAGAAGTGGACTAGCTGTCATTTTTAACCAGTTTTTAACTTCTCGCCCTTCTTCCCATCGGTAAGAGAATAGCAGATCCTCCCATATTTTTAGGTTTTAGAAATCTTAGGATTCAGGAGAGATTTTTAAAACTTGAATTTGTCCCTTAAAATCCAAGAAATGCTATCAGGACAGCATACTGCAGCTTGATCATGAACTCTTTTTTACATGGTTTTCAAACTAAAAACCTAGATTCTTAAATCTGTGTATCCAAATGGCCCCTTACTTTTTGTAACGTGGTCCGGCAGAGTCACTCTTGCAGCTAGTTTTTGTCGAGGAGACAGGGACCTTGTGATACAATGAGCACTTCTAGGGAAACGGGCTTCCGTTTTGGAAAGAAAACGGGCATACACTTCCATAAAAGACAAATGGAGGAAGCTCAAATTCTCATAAAAGTAATAAATACACGTTGAAAAGGGTCAAACCAACTGTCATTTCAGTCCCGTTCTTATTTTCAAAACGGAATCCCGTTTTCCGTTCTCAAAGTTTTTTCCTAATCAAATAATACGATGTGCAACGTTTAAGACTTAAGAGGGAGTTGGTTCTTTTGATAAGTGGCTTCATACGTATTCATAATAAGTGAACATGATGTAGTCACGTCTCTCTTTGACTCACTTCATTAGGATTCTGCCACGTCCATCCACCCTCTCACTCCCCCACACGCAACGAAGCCTTCTCTCCAGCCACATCTTTGAGAAATTTAAATTTCTTTTTCCTCTAAACCTAACCCATCTTCTCTTCCCATTCTTCTCATCACTAAGCATATCTTCTAGACTCTAGAGTATGAAGTGTAATTTTTGACTGACCGTCAGTATGAGGATGAAAGGCGGTCGGTCATATACTATAGATACTGGCCCTCCATGCAATCTAACAATCTCTTTCATATATAATTCTGCCAACTTTATCAGTTTCATACCAGTCTTGATCGTCAGAAAGTGACCTGACTTTGTTAGTTTATCTACAATTACCCATACAAAATGGTTGCCCTTAGGTGTTCGAGGTAAATTAGTCACAAAATCCATAGTGAACCTCTCCCACTTCCACACGGGAATGGGAAGAGGCTGCAACAGTTTGGCAGGTTTCTGATGTCCCGCCTTAACATGTTGACAGGTCAAACACTATGATACGTACTGCATGAGCTATCTCCCTCTTCATATTATTCCACCAAAAGTTCTCCTTAATGTCTCTGTTCATCTTTGCGCTTCCCGAATATCCCGAGTAACTAGTATTATGGGCCTCGTCCCGACACAACAATGCCACGCACCTGCAAATTAAACTCTACAAGCATCCAAGGGTGAACAGAAGCCTTCAGAACCATGCTTGTCATCTCTCAACATGTATTAAGATCCAATCTCAATGAATAATGAAGTAATTGTTAAAATCTCACATCCATCCCAAGAATAAGTTAAAGTCAATAATAACATGTAACATGGTTTAAAACTACTACTCACTCAAAATAAAATCAGAAATACTAATAAATGTCTTGAATCGAAACTATGCTCCCGCTTCACCAAATCCGTGCATGAGTCAAACATCAGGATCTGTAAATGTAAACCACGGGTAAGCTAACACTCAATGAAGTAGTAAAGTGCTACTATAGCAATGTCTAAGCATGCCAAGGGAACAATGTCAAGAATACATGAATAGGGAATCCAAGTGGCTCAATAAGACAAGGTATAAACAATCAGAAATCCAAGCTCAGTATAGTCGATAAGGAATCATGCATAAGTCACATACTGAAACAGAATCTGAAGTTGAAATAGATCAGAACAGAATCAGAAATCAAAACACCTCAAGGTCATAAGCTTAGTCCAGAAACAGCAAGCTCATTATTCTGTCACCGATGGCCCCGTTCCTACAAAATTCCTATCGACAGACCAATGTATTAACCCCCATTGGCGAGATCCAGATATCCATGTATTATGCATTCTCCATTGGTAGGGTCTAGAATTACCAACGTATTATGCATTCCCCATTGGCGGGGTCTAGAATCACCAACGTAATATGCTTTTCTCATTGGCGGGGTCCAGAATTTTTAACCTAAGCCTCACGAGAAACGTTAGTCATGCCACAACACAATAAACATGGTGGTGTTTTCATCCACAAATTTAAACAAGGCATATACAGTAGATAACATAAATCAATATGCCAATCGATCGAACACATCTATGATCAGAACAATGATGGAACGAGTCTGGTATATAAATCACTAAGATACAATTGCATGCTAGACCCAAGGTTCATCAGAAGAGGAGTGCAGATCAGTTTGCATATATATATATAGACAGACACACAGAGAGTTACAGATATCAATACAGTAGATTCAAATAGATATTAAGGGAGTTTGGTATCAAACTGCTAAAGTAACCCCTTATTATTCACTTCCATCTGAAATCCAAAATGCCCTTTTACGTAAGTTGAACTTCAACTACCTAAATTCCAATTTGGAAGTACGATTTAATAAGTTCAAACGATTGTATTGATTTCAATGAGTATGTATAAGATGCCCAAAGAAGGTGAATCACACTTTTGGAGTGGAGCCGGGCTCTATCAACCTGCTTTGGCGCCGTTGAGAGGGCCCTTAAAGCCTGATTTTTTAAAAATCCAGAAGTCCTTTCATAGTCAACTGACCAAACCAACCGTGGTCTAGTGGCCCTAGGTGGTCAAGCTGGGAAACCGACTGAGATTTTTTTTTTTAGTTAATAAAGAAGTCGGGGCCTGGGCGGTCGACTGGGCACGATTTCCGAATTTTTTCCCTGAGGGCAATTTCTCGTCTGATTTCACAAATCTTGGAGGCCTCCTAACTTCTTTATTTCTTATTGGAATCAAGTATTGGAATCAAGCGAGGTTGGGGTCGTTGGAAAGCTCGTGATGGGAGGTTTCCAAAGAGGCCAACAAACTCATCGGAGTCTAGCCGGACCCCACCGCAGCAAGAAAAAGGAATTCCTCAAACAAACTCTAACTGCTACAAAAAATTCCTTATCTGTCGGGTCGGAATCGGATTGTTCATCGGATCCTACTTTTCACGTCATGATCACGATCCATTTTAATTCGGACCGTCCATCGGAGTGTCCTATTATGTCCAACTAAGCAAAGTAAACAATTTTTTTTTTTAAGGCGAGCAATTTAACAGCTTGATGAGATGTCAGTGCAGAGGGATCGACCTTGTTGATGGCGAGCTACAGAGGAAAGAGAAATCAGAACCCTAGATCTGAGTTTTTATGTTAAAAAAATGAAATGGAATAAAAACCTATAAGCTATAGGGCAATGTAAGATCTATGAACGGGGAGTCTCTTTCGATGGAGTCCTCTTGAGTTTCTTGTCTTCTTTAGAGAGAGAGATTGGGATTTGGGATCTTCGTTGTTGTTAATGGCAGTCGGGTTGCCAAAAGAACAAAACCCTAAAACCCCTTTCTTTTCCTTCGTTAAAGTATGAAATGAAACAACTGAAATGAGTGAAATCACATTCCCATCCTATTCATCAAGTGATAAGAGAGGTTTTGACCAAAATACCCTTCATAGAACGGTTAGCATTAGTAAAATTTAGAGGGTATTTTTGCAGAACATTTCGGATCGTGACTATCCAATGGCCATCTGGGGCGTGCCCATACCCAATCCGAAATTTTTCAGATTTGAGA
This sequence comes from Tasmannia lanceolata, assembly GCF_043159265.1. Lineage (NCBI taxonomy): Eukaryota > Viridiplantae > Streptophyta > Magnoliopsida > Canellales > Winteraceae > Tasmannia > Tasmannia lanceolata. The sequence goes on from NW_027518693.1 coordinate 4,269,269, forward strand.
TTTGATGATCCAAAATATGCCCATGGATCATATTCATATGTTTAGATCCCGTTCATTAACGTTCGGATTCAGACGATCTATCGGACCGTCTGGATCCATTGACACCCCTACCAAGAACCCGCCTTCCCACAGGTTTGTATATCTCGCTCGTAGTTTTAAAACTCCCCCCGAGTTGACCACCTTTTCTCCTAGCCGTGTTTTGTGTTTTGCCATCGCGTTCTGCATGGGGATGCAATTCGGGATTAGGTTGGTAGGGTTGAGGCCGGTCAACCCGAACCTGACCCGAGGAACCATTTACTCAACCCAAACCCGACCCAACGTAAGGAACCCTTTTTTCCAACCTAAACCCGACCTGACTGAGTTCTAACCTGACCCAACCCGAGTTTTAAAAAAAAATTCACTCCATTTTATTTAGGGAAAATTATTAAAAAAATGCAAAGTTTTAGTGAAATTGTGAATCAAGGGTAGACATTTCAAATTCATGAAAAATGGGCTGTCATGTACAGTCAGAGAGTGGAATGGACGAAACTACCCTTTTATATTATTAAAATAAGCCGTCACTTTTGCCCTTTCCTCTTACCCCTCTTCAAACCCTTCTTTTACTTTCCCCCTTTGTTGATGACGTAGTGTGTCCCCACCCCCCTTGAATCATGTTAGTGAACGTTTCCGACCTATACTCACTCTCTCTCTCTCTCTCCACAACAGGAACACTTGATGCGCCCCCAAAATTCTCCTCCTTGGTGCCCAAATCCAGCCCCCACAGTGTACCGTCCAGGCCATGGGATGATCCAAGCGGTCCATTTGATAGGCCACACTGTAAATAGGTTGTTTCCCAAAAAACCATTTCCATATGATGATCCTAGCCCTCATATATAAAGAGAAATTGCTTATTATGGAAACCTCTATGGATTGGAGGGTTGTGATCATCCTATGCAAATGATTTTTGGGGCACAAGCCATTTACGTTATGGTCCATCAAATGGACGGCTCAGATCATCCTAAAGTCTGGACGGTACACTTCATTTTCAAAAATATGGGTGGGGCCTAAATTGAGCCTTAATGTTACTGTACGAACCACACCATAGGATGATCCAAACCATGGACGGCTTGGATCATCCTATGTTGTGGACGGTACGCTTCAATTTGAAAAATATAGGGTGGGGCCTACGATTGGGCCTTAATGTTACTGTACGACCAACTCTATAGGATTATCCAAACCATGGACGGCTTGGATCATCCTATGTTTTGGACGGGCCTTAATGTTACTGTACAACCAACTCCATAGGATGATCCAAACCATTCATTTGATGGGCCACAATGTAAATAGGTTGTGCCCCAAAAATCATTTCCATAGGATGATCACAACCCTACAATCTATAGAGGGTGCATAAGATGTAGCTTCTATTTAGATCGGAGGGCTAGGACCAGCCTATGGAAATGATATTTTGGGACACAACCTATTTACGTTTATGGCCCATCAAATGGACGGTTTGGATTATCCTATGGTGTGGTATGGGCGGGGCCTAAGATGTTCAAAGATGGGCCCACCATTTACAATGTTACAACCACTTTAGAATGTTAGAACCACTATTGAACCTCGGAACCACTAAATTGTGGTTCCGAGGCCTACGTAATGGTTTCAAGATGTTTAAAACACCAATGATATACTAATGATCAATTTTACAACCAATACAATACTATTACAATGTAGGAACCACTACTTGCACTCTTGAAACCATACTTTACACTCATGAAACCACTATTTAATCCCTTGGAACAAGTAAATTATGGTTCTGAGGCATACATAATGGTTCCAAGATGTTTAAGACAGCAATGATACACTCATGATCACTATTACAATGTAGGAACCACCACATTTACTCTTGGAACCATATGTACACTCTTGGAACCACTATGTAACCTCCCGGAACCACTAAATTGTGGTTCCGAGGCCTACGTAATAGTTTGAAGATGTTTAAAACACCAATGATACACTCATGATCAATTTTACAATCAATACAATACTATTAGAATATAGGCACCACTATTTGCACTCTTGAAACCATACTTTACACTCATGGAACCACTATTTAACCCCTCGGAACCAGTAAATTATGGTTTCGAGGCATACATAATGGTTCCAAGATGTTTAAGACAGCAATGATACACTCATGATCACTATTACAATATAGGAACCACCACATTTACTCTTGGAACCATAATTTACACTCTGGGAACCACTATGTAACCTCTCAGAACCACTAAATTGTGGTTCTGAGGCCTACGTAATGGTTCCAAGATGTTTAAAACGCCAATGATACAGTCATGACCACTTTGACAACCAATAAAATAGTATTACAATGTAACATTCACTTTGGAACCATAATTTACAGTCTTAAAACTACTATGTAACCTCTCGGAACCACTAAATTATGTTCCGTGGCCTACATAATGGTTTCAATATTTTTAAAACACCAATGATACAATCATGATCACTTTTACAACCACTAAAATACTATTACAATGTACCAACTACTACTTGGACTCTTGGAACCATAATTTACACTCTCGGAACCACTAATGGTTCCAACAGTCATGATCACTTTTACAACCAATAAAATAGTATTAAAATATACTAACCACTACTTAGACTCTTGGAACCATAATTTACACTCTTATAACCATTATGTAACCTCTCGGAACCACTAAATTGTGGTTCCGAGGCCTACATAATGGTTCCAATATGTTTAAAACACCAATTATATAGTCATGATCACTTTTATAACCACTAAAATACTATTACAATATACTAACCACTACTTGGACTCTTGGAACCATAATTTATACTCTTGGAACCACTATGTAACCTTTCGGAATCACTAAATTATGGTTCCGAGGCCTACGTAATGGTTCCAATATGTTTAAAACATCAATGATACAGTCATGATCACTTTTACATCCACTAAAATACTATTACAATGTACCAACCACTACTTGGACTCTTGGAACCATAATTTACACTCTTGGAACCACTATGTAACCTCTCGGAACTACTAAATTATGCTTCTGAGGCTTACGTAATGGTTCCAAAATGTTTAAAGCATCAATGATACAGTCATGATCACTTTAACAACCAATAAAATAGTATTACAATGTACCAACCACTTTGGAACCATAATTTACAATCTTGGAACCACTATTTAACCTCCTCGGAACCACTAAATTGTGGTTCCGATGCCTAATTAATGGTTCCGAGAGTCCAAGTATACATACGATGTCCATTCAGGCTTCTCTCTCTCTCTCTCTCTCTCTCTCTCTCTCTCTCTACACACACACAGAGGGAGAGAGATAGAGAGAGAGGTCAAGATAAACATGTTAACCAAACAAAGAGGCTGGTAGAGACTATGAAAATAAACCAAAGCACAAATAAAATGAAAACTTGAAAACAATATGTAAAACCTATTCAAGTAGAGGAGAATAGACCCACTTGGAGCTATGTTTATCACCCAAGTAGAAATTTGTGACAGGTAATGATGTTTTTTTTTTCCAAAATACAATGGGAATGGAGCTTGCAAAGTATGGCAATGGCTGTTTTTCACATTGGAAGGGTTGGGGAAGAAGAAAGAAAAAGGTGAAATGGGTAAGTGAAAATAGCATAGGGTTTGGAGCCTAAAAAAATGGTGGGAAAAAGCAAGGGGGTATACTTGTCCGAAAAGGCATATTTTCGTACATGGCAGCCCTTTTTTCATGAATTTGAAATATCTACCCTTCATTCACACTTTAGCATAAACTTTGTATTTTTTAAATAATTTTCCCTTTTATCTGGGGATCTCCAATTTTAATTTTTTTTCAATGCACCTCCAATTCTAGCCTTGGCCATCACTTCCATTTATTTGTCTTTTCTTTGAAATGACTTTATTGCCATCACTTTCACCTCCACAGCAACTAATGATACTTTCATAACGACGGTATTGTCGTCATTAAATGAGCTACGCGAAGAAAGGTTCCCATTTAAAAAGACCTGCGTAGAAAGAGGGTCAGCATTGTCCCCCCGTAGCAACTAGTCTCTTTCTTGAAAATGATAGCTCCAACTGTTAGAAAAGCCCCCAAAGGGCTAAAATTTATTACTCAAATAAATAAGTTTTCTTAGTGCTGCTTCAAAAAACCATGACGGAAAATGACCAAAATACACCGAAATAGAGGGACCGAAAATTAGAGGGTTAATCCTAACGTACCCTCTATAGATCAGAGGGTTAGGATCAACCTATGGAAATGATTTTTGGGGCACAATTTATTTAGGTTGTGGCCCATCTAATGGACGGTTTGGATCATCCTATGGTGCGGGCCATACTGTACTTTTAAATAAGTGAGGAGTGCGATCATCAAAATTTGGTAGTGGTGAACTGCTGATATCATTTCCCTTTTTTTATCTTCCAAAATAGTAGTTTACCAAGTGCTGAGAGTGAGGCCAACCCGAGATAGCATTCCCTCAACCCTAACATGACACAACCCGAGCCTCGGGTTGAGGATGGTGAACCAAAACCCAACCCGCCTCTAAATCTCTCAATCCTGACCCAACCGTCTAAACTGGTTTTTCCAAATCGGGTCGGGTTGAGTCGGATTAGGTTCGGGTAACCTACGCCCAAACTCTAATTAGATACCGAAAAAAAGGGGGAATACGCCCCTTTTCATCACAGGGACACCCAGAGCCAGTGTACGTGGCAATCAAGGCCACTAGATTCTTCTGACGTCAAGTAGATTAGCCCCCTTTTAGCCATTGATACACTGGTTCGGTGTCCTTGGTGATGAAAAGGGGCATAAATATCACTTTCCAAAAAAAATCCCTAAGAGTCCAAGATAAAATTAGAGGAAGGAGGTCCGGTCGGGTTGCCCAAGGCCTCAAACCTAACCCAACCTAAAATTAAATCGGGTTGGCTTTTCCGATCTCTAACCCAACCCAACCCGAGCCAAAATCGGATTGAACCTGTCAGGTTCGGGTTGAGCCCGACCCAAGTTGCACGCCTAGCATGAGTGAGGATATGGTGTGAAGTTGCGTGAAAATAAGGAAAACAAAAATTATTTTCCCTTTTTTTCCAGCCACTTCTCGTCCTCTCCTCACTCATGCCCTTTCAATTATTCTCTCCCTTGTCGACCCTCCTTAATTGTCCCTCTCCTACTACTTGGTAAACTAATATTCCATGGATAAAATTTTCACGCATATATGGCCACCAAACATGACCTTAGTAGACTGGCCTTACTTAGGAGTTTCGCCACTACAGATCTCACCAAAGTGCACCCTTCTCGAACATGCGCATGTTAACTAACATTCTTATGCAAGGCTCTACTCATTTTTTTCATTACATGCAGAGAGGTTAACGAGGAGTATGCTAAGTATTTGTTGGCTGTGGTAGACAAAATCTTCACTTGTCTTTCCCTAGGGCTAGGGCTCAAGGGCGATGTGCTAAAAGAAGCCGTGGTGGCAAGAGTTTGGTACTGCTCATGAAAATAAACTACTATCCTCCATGCCCTCACCCTGACCTGCCATTGAGAGTGGTGGCCCACACAGACATGTCAACAACCACCATTCTCGTTCGCAACGAGGTCCCTGGACTCCAAATCTTCAAAGATGATGGATGGTTTGATGTCAAATACATCCCCAATGCTCTAATCGTCCACATAGGCGATCAAATTGAGGTTTGTTATTATGCTCATGAATTTATCATACTCGTCTAACCATAAAAAGATATGAGGATTTCAGCTAGAAAAGTGTCTTATTTTTGTTTTAATTTTTTTGGGGGGGAGGGTTTTGTCTTCTACTTTGCTTTGTTTTGGTTCTGAGTTCAGTTGGCGTGGGACCCACCCTATCAAAACAGATCACTGATCGTCATGGGTAGTTTGGTCTTTTCATGTATAAAGACATTTTGTTCTTGACGAGTCAAAAAATTCAACTTTGGTCACAAATTGATGATATGAACGGATTTGCAAAATTCACTCAAATGTGATCGCTCTATTTATAAATTGTTAGACTGTTTTCACAAAGGGAAGTGATATATCCACCCCTTTTGATTACTAGGACACCCAGCAGTAGTGTATCACTGACTACAGAGAGGCTGATGTACTTCACGTCAGAAGTATTCAATGGGGCTGATTGCCACGTACACTGCTGCCGGAGCGTCCCAAGTAATCGAAAGGGGCGGATATATCCCTTCCCTTTTGCAAATAAAACAAAGTAAAAGACTTCTTTCGCAAACACCCCTAATTTTTTGAAGAAAACTTGTCCGGACCCTTCTGAGGGAAGTTCCTCCAACCCCTGCTAATAGTCTAATAGCAGGAATAATGGAAAGTTGGACGGGTCTGGAGGAAGTTCCTCGAGACCGGTTTGGAACCAAGTTTTGTTATAATTCTTTTAAGTTTCCTTTTGAGTCAGCCCCCTTATTCTTTGTCCAAGAGTACCCCATATTCTTTGCAGATACTAAGCAATGGCAAGAACAAGAGCGTATTACATAGGACTACTGTTAACAAGGAGAAGGTGAGGATGTCATGGCCCGTGTTCTGTGAGCCGCCCCAAGATCTCGTCATTGGGCCCCTCACACAACTCGTTACCGAAGACAACCCTGCAAAGTTTAAGTCTAAGATGTATAAGGATTACCTGTATTGCAAGCTTAACAAGCTTCCACAGTAGAAGCATATTGAAATGTGTGTTCCTAATTTCCATTTGATTATCTTTGGACCTTACAATGCCATTATTGTACTTTCCCTCTAATTTTGTCCTAAGTAACCTATGAATAATTTTCGTGATGCTATTATCTTAGAACATTGGAGTGGTGATCTTTGTATATTTATGAGTTGGATTAAAGACTCTAGTGTTGCTTAAAAATTTTGAAAATTTCAATGAGATAAACTCAAAATCAACCCAATTGAAAAGGGGGTGCCTGTACCTTTTTTTTAAAGTCCAAAGACTGTTTTGCCCTCAAGTGCAAATAAAGCATAAAATAATATCATATTATTCTCCTTCTCATTTTCGCAATTTTTCATCTCTGCACTTTGAGTCAGGCATACGCCCCTCTTAACACACCCCCTTAACGTAGACAGTTAATTTCTCCCTGTCTAGCCGGTTACCCAAAAAAAAGGCGTGCTCTCTCTCTCTCTCTCTCTCTCTCTCTCTCTCTCTCTCTCTCTCTGGATTATCTTCCCTAAAACACAATGATAGAACATGAAGCCATTATAGTCATTTCCAATGTTCTTTTTTTTTTCTGTTGTAATTGAGACATGCTATGCTGTAGGCTGTAGCTACTTTGGACATCCAAAAATTTTTCTAGTCCTAGACTAAGAAGCTGATCAAAGAAGAAGACGATTTGCAAAATCCGGGTTTCAAAGAAATCTTGGATTTGCAAAAACCGATTTCACTTTTTAGAATTCTCAAGGTGTTTGATTTCATTTTGCAAAAAACCAATGCTACTCTCCACACCCAATCCAATCCAAAAACTGATTTCATTTTGCAGAAATCTGGGTTGAATTCTCAACATATCAAAGGATTGATTTCATTTTGCAAAAAAACCAATGCTGCTCCCTAGACCCAATCCAATCCAATCCAAAATCTGATTTCATTTTGCAGAAATCTGGATTGATTTCTCTATCGGAGAATAGTAACAAAATAGTATTCAATGATATCATATCTACACCAAAATAGTATTCAATGATATCTACCCAGAGAATAGTGACAAAGATCGAAGGTTGATGGAATAGTAAAAACATGAGCCTTTGACATGTTGGTAATGGGCGTAGTGACACCATTGGTGAGTTAAAAAGGGAAAAGAGGTGAAGAAAAAGAAATAAAAGATAAAGGTAAGAGAAGAGGATATGCGATTATCAAGGAGAACCAATTGTGTGAGATGAATCTCACCTTGTTTCTCTTCTTACAAGATCAGCAGATAAGGTAGGAGAATATGATTTTGATTGCATAATGAGTCACATTAGACTCATCAGAATTCGTATCACATAAGTTTCAGTAGTTGAAATCAATAAGGTATTTGTCAACAAAGTTCTTACCATTGAGCAAGAGGCTCAATCCCTATGGGCCTCACCTTTATCAGAACATGTGTTGTAAAATGATGGGTCTTACCTATGCTATATGTAAGGTTTAAAAACAGGGTGATGATAAATTTGCACCCCTGTTGGATAATTCGTACCCCTTTCCACCTGAACTGATGTTACAAAGAATTAAAGACCGCCACAATTCACATTAAAAGTGGTGTGAATTATATCCTATGGGGGGGTGCGAATTTATCATCGCCCTAAAAACAATCCACTATAGAAAAAATTCCGTGCAAAAATTTTCATGAAAACAATTTCTAATTAAAATTTCCCTGGAAAACATTTTCCAAAGTATAGCCTATCAAATGAAAAGATCAGAACAATCAAAATATGGTGGGACCCACAATAATAGTGAGGCCAATTCATTATATTACAAATAGTGGGTCCAACTGTGCGATGCACGATTTGGTAGTAAATTAAGATTGAAAATAAAATAAAAGTTGATTAAAGAACAAATCATATGGGTTGAAAGAGATAGTGAAAGAAAAAATCAAAATTTTAACACCTAAATAGGTTAAAACCAGCTTGGAATCAGAGATGAGATGGTGAAAAATAAATTGGAAATCCAATAACCAATTTCGCAATCACAACCCGTTCTCAAATTCATTAACAAAAAGGGCTTAAATCACCCCAACACCCTATATTAGATTTTTAAAATATCTGAAAATCCTATCTTACTATAAAGAGGGTGAGCAGAGAAAATGCCCAAACTCCATGATTTCTCTCAATACCAACATGCTAAAATGGAAATGGATTCATAAAAGTGACATTTCCAAAACGGGTTATCGTCATAAATACTGATTGTTAACATGTCACATGAAAATTTCAAAAGAAAAGCAAGGAAACTTTCAGGCCTTGGTTAAACAGTACTTTGGCTAGATTGCCCCAAAAAAATGAATAATAGATTAATTATAATTTCTTAAGAGAACAAAACGATGCAAAAATAAATTATGAGGTAAAAAGAGACACATGAGAAGCACATGATGATACTGGCTTCCTTGATGGCATCGTATAGGTCAAGAACAACCCTCTAACTATTTTTCTCCACCATGATAAAGTGTTGGGAAGGCTAATTCTCACAAGCAAATGCATCCCGATCAAAACCTGCCACCATGTATGTACGGATTACACAAACACATATACGTTATCTAATATATAAGGGAATAACAAAACCTTGGAATAGGAAACGATTTTATTGAAATGACTTTATTCCATAAATAGTGGGATGTATGCGTTAGTAAAGTGGCCATGAATTTGGGAATACCAAATGAAAGGAATCCCAAACGAAAAAAACTTCTATATTAAAGGATGGTAAACGGCTTTGATGAGGTTAATTGAGTTCTTTCCAAAATTTTCAAATTTTAATAGGGTAACTCAAATTTTAATAAGAGATTAATGGCTAAAATAAAGGAAGCGTTGCTATTTAAAGCTGTTACTTTTGAAAGGGAATAATATTTAGGATGAGAAAGGACACGTTAGGAAAAGAAAAAATACTTCTGATTTCTTATTGACACATTGAAATTTTATTGCCACGTAGATTTGAGGGAGGAAGGGGAGGGCTGCACATCAGCGGTGAACAGTAAATCTCCCTTCCTCTTTATTACTAGTTGCAGACCCGTACGTTGCACGGGAACGAAAAATAAAGAAAAAGCAATCATATACCTCAAAAATCCCAGAAGAGATAAGATAATAAAATCACTATTAAGAGAAGAAGCTAAAGGAAAACATGAAGATAAAGAAAGGAAGTGAAGATAAAGTAGGAAATCAACGTAAGAGCAGAAAATATTAGCATTTTACTCCTTGAAAAAAGAAAACATAAATGTACATTGTGAATACAAATCTGTTCTTATGGGGCATGGGCCTGTAACTCAATGGTTGAGGCTTTGTATTTCAACCTTGAGGTCACAGATGGCGAGTGTTCGATCAGACATGTAAGAATTCTAAATATCAAACCAACATTTATCAAAACTACAGGTTACAAATCCCCAAAAAAAATATGGCGCCTTTTGTGGTACTGTTTCCGGGAGCCAACCCTGTCCCAAACAACTGCATGAAAAAAAATTCCATTAAGGCTACTTGTTACAGCAAAAAGCTTGTCGTTTTTGCTTTTAGTATTGGTTGTTACCTTTCAAAAAAAAATAAAAGCTTGTCATATATTCAAGAGATTGTCTTCATGCATATGAATCAATTACTAACCAAACATACTCAGCTCAACTAACCAAAGCATAAACCCAATTCAAATCTAACAACCCACTGAAGAAGAAAATCAGGTTTAAATATGTCTTCCGTTAGTTACTTAAGAAATGATAAGGGGCAACACATAAAGAAAAATAACTGACCTTAGCACCAGCACTTGAAGGAGATACTATTTCCAAAATCTTTACAACCTATCTCAACCCAAAGAAAAGAAACAATAAATCACAAAACCCATTCAAAATTGAAATAGCCATTCGAAAGCAAAAATAAAAGGCAGAAATATGGGAAACAGTGTTCTAGAAGAAATGAAAATGTTTGAACTTGAGGAAACACAAATAAAGGCATTAAAAATATGACGCAAAGATAAATTAAATTTTAAATTGATAGATGAATAAGCAATCTCTTTACCATTAAAGATTGAAATGAGAAGATAAAACAGGAAACAATAGTAATAATAAAAAAGACACAAAGAAACCTGGTACAAATTAACAGTTGTTGGTAGCTTGTTTAGTAACAATAAACACCCGATAAGAGAATCACGATAATTTCTTACAGAATTGTAATAGGCAATGAGAGGATAGGTATAAAGTGAGGAGTGACAGAAACTAACTAAATGTATCTATGTTTACATGACAGTTATAACATTGTAAATTCTCTTTATAGCTACATTAAGAATTTTTCAAGTGTTGTAAATAAACTTAAAAACTTTCAACACTAAACTTTTGTAACAGGTGATAATAGTAGGATCAAAATCATGGACATCCGGATAGTCCCATATGCGCATATTGGCACGATAACATACTAATGATACAGGATACTTGTAGGCTATGTCTAACCAAAACCTATTAGATTAGATTCAGTATTTTGTCTCATTTTTTGCATCAAAATAATAAAATAAAAGTAATGGTGTAAGGAACTGTAATGCAAGGTCACTAAATATTAGTGGTTTTTGAACTTAACAACTACAAAGACTAAAGGCCCTGTTTGTTTGGATTCTGAGAACTGTTTGTCAGTCCAAAACTAACTGTTGGACTCAAATTAGTGTTTATTTTTTAGTCCAATAACCAATTTTGGACTCACAATTGTTTCTTAAAATACGAAGCAAACAAGGCCCAAGTATAGGGGAGTTAAAAACTTATAGTATAGGGCAAGTGATTCTTCTAAAACTGAAAACTAAATACGAATATGTAGCTACAAATGCGATTCGTTTCATGATTCATGGGAAAACAAAGTTAATGGACGCACTGGATCACTTGATGATGGCCCATTTAATACAATAGTATGCATTAGTACATTATTATGTGATCATTATTGTCATTCTCTTCGCCAAATACTGTTATGTGCCTAGATGGGCTCTGCTATAGTAGAATAAATTAGTTTTGATTTAAGATAAATTAGTTTTGATTTAAGATATGTTAGATCTTAGAATATCTGTTTATTGGATTGCTCGTACGGTGGATTAGGCAAGTAGGGTGGATTAAGTAACTAGAATCGATTTGAATACTTGCCAAGATTAGATTAGTTTTTATTTAGTTATTTCTATTGTCATCATAAGATCTTTCTAGATCTTTCTATGTTTATCCCTTGAGTATTTTATTTAAACAGTCATTTGCTTTTCTATAATTTAATGAAGAAATAATCTTAAATAGAGGAATGATAAATACAAGGGAGCCCTTGCATAAAGAGCTAAAAAAAGGGCTCTTGATTGGATCCACGTCATCAAATGGAACTGATTTTACTTTTTCAAACGATTTTAAAATGTAACTGAAAATGACGTGAATCCAATCAAGAGCCCTTCTGTGGCTCTTTATGCAAGGGCTCCCTTGTATCTATCATTGCTCTCTTAAATATTGTGTATTTTTGCACAAAGGAGGATTGATCTGTTAAAGTATAAAAGATTAAATACTGCCTTTCTCCAATAGCTTGAGCTATTGGAGAAGTTGGTAAGTTAACATGGTATCAAAGCAAATGCCTGGGTTCAAACCTCCTTGATGGCAAAATCCACATGCAATGGCTAAACCCAAAAGTGGGGCCACATGTGCCACGTGTAGGCCAACCCTAGAAAGTGGGGCCACACGTGAGGGGGAGTGTTAAAGTATAAAAGATTAAATACTGCCTTTCTCCAATAGCTTGAGCTATTGGAGAAGTTGGTAAGTTAACATGATCCTTCCCTCAAAGTGGATCAAGAGGTTGATCTTCCCTCTAAGAAGATCAATCACGCGTAACAAATACAATAGAGCCATGTACACCCTTGACAGAAAGAGGAATGGAACTCCCAATTCCATAATTCAGAGCACAATTGAGAAAGAACCAAACTTCATCTTGATAAATGTTTAGGGGCTGTGCTTATTTTTTATCAAGGAAGAATAAGAAATAATACATGACAAAACAGTAAAATTAGGTTTAACCATTCCTAATGTAGACCAACAAAAAAGAAAAACACCACCAAACAGATTGAAGGGGTTCAGTAGAAAAATAAATTTGTATCATGCAATCGAAGAGGAATATTGAGAAGGAAGAAATTTGTTGTTGTTTTAAGGGATTTAGGTACGTTCGAAAAAAGAAGGGTCGCTGATTTTAAGAGATTAAATGCCATTTGGATTAGAAAGGATCAAAATGCTTGGGAAATAGCTTTATTATATATAAAGAGTAATAAAGGTAACTGGTTTTAAAGGAGTTAAATTAAGGGGAAAATCCCCTAATTATAGCATGGCAAAATTAAAATCTGACTGGGAAGGATATCTTTGTAAAAAAAACTGAATTGGGAAAAGGCTGATTGTGATGAGATTCTATAATTGACCTTTAAGATTTGCAATGCCATGTTGGAATTGATTTGCCACCTAGATTTGAGGGGGGATGGAGGAGCTGCCCACATCAGCATGACCAATGAAACCCCCATCCAGCTATATATATATATGAGAAAACGGTTCCTACACATGTGTAGATAAGTTATCTACACACTAGCTTAAAATACAGTGGAGGCCACATTATTTGGGTGATCCAAACCATTCATTTTTAAGGCCCTCACATAGATAGGGTGTCCACAAAAAATCAGATACATAGGATCATCCTAACCATTCGAACTGTGTAGACAAAAAATGGACTAATTTGTGAAGGTTTAAAGACATATAGCGGTCGCGCCCTACCTTAGCAGTCCACCATTTCCCAATGGCTACCAATATTGGCAAAACGATATTTTAATAATTGCACAAACCCAGTTTGTATTTTCCTCTTTACCATGCTTTGACTAGGGTTGCAACAGGGTCGGGTCAGGTCGGGTTGGGTTTTGCAAAACCCTAGCCCAACCCTAGCTGCCATTATCTTAGCCCTGACCCGCCTTGACCCTGAGTCAGGGCCGAAAATCCTCAACCCAATGCCCGCCCTACAGGGTTCAGCCCAACCCTTGCCCGCCCTAATTGGCCCTGATTGGGCAGGGCAGGGCTGGCCCTGCTTGGGTCGGACTGAGCCGGGCAATTTTACATGTTTTCGGTCTGTTTTATTGTCAAAAATCAAAATACTTCCACACAATCTATTATTCTAATTGATATATGATTTTTGGTGATAAATACATAACCAAAACCCAATAGATGGAGAAATGAAAAACAGAAAGGCTCAAGGGTGGGCCACGGATAAAGTGTAAACAGGGTCGGGTCGGTCAGGGCGGGCCGGGGTAAAGTGTAAAGGGGGTCGGGTCGGCCCGGGAGTATCAACCCTGAACCCGACCCTGGCCAAAAAAATGTACCCAAACCCGCCCTGAGGGTCAGATTTTCCAACCCTGACCCTATTTGGGCTAAGGGCGGGTCAGGGTTCACAGGGCCAAACTTGCACCCCTAGCCTTTACCATCGAGCTAGAGGCTCAATCCCAATACTAATAGCCTTTGACAGCAGTTTAAATACTAAAAGACATGATGAGTTACTGCAATTATCAAAACATAGTCGTACCAACATCACTTGCCTTGGCCAAAATCTATCAGGACAAAAATACCCTCACATTTCATCAACCCTTTCAAAATCAAGCGATCTTTTTAGTAATTTCACAAATAAAAGAGGGCCCAAACCACCGAAAGAAGCCCCCTTGCTTTTCTGGCCTATTTAAAGCCTTCTTGTTCCTCCTTCATCTCTCTTTGGCGATGGCCTTTCCTCAACACCATTTCCAGCAACAACCCAAATCCTTCAGGTATTTCAAACCCCCCCCCCCCTTAAATTAAACATAAAAACCCCTTTTTTCCTCTCCTTCATTTCACACTACTGATTTTTTTCTCTCCTTTTTGTTGGAACAAAAAAAAAATCAGGAATCTCTCGACCGTCGATGGCCACGTCTCCGCCCCGATCTCATTTTTCAACCCTCCAAATTTCACCGATCAATCTCATTCTCAATACACCCCTTCCTGTAATCTCTCTCTCTCTCTCTCTCTCTCTAGAAAACTAGGGTTTCTTCATTGTTTTTGTTGATTTAGAAAACTAGGGTTTCTTGTTTTTTTATGATTTCTCTTCTCTTGTTTTAGTTCAAGTCCTCGGCCTCGCGCCAGGTCCAGTTCCTAATTTAGATGGTGGAATAGATTTGCAATGGAATAATTTCGAGCCAAAGAAGAAGAGATTGAAAGAACAGGAATTACTGGAGAACAATAACTCACAGATCTCGTCTTTGGATTTCTTTCAAACGCGTTCTGTCTCAACAGGGTTAGGGTTATCTCTCGATGATCGCCGTATTTCTTCCTCAGGAGATTCACCTGTTCTGTCTCTCTTTGATGAGGAGATTGATCTCGAACTACAAAGGCAGGATGCTGAGATGGATCGCTTCATCAAATTACAGGTATAGCTCTAGAGATTCTTCTTCTTCTTTGATTGTATGTTTTTTTTTTGAGGGATTGATTGAATGGTGTGATTGAGATTGACTTCTTTATAATTTGTTAGAAAACAAAACTATTACTTTACTCTTCAATTATCAGCATCGAATTTCATTTTTAGTTTCACATTTTTTTTTTATCTTTTTTTCATGGTGTGATTGAGATTGAGTTCTGTATAATTTATTAGAAAATAATCTAGAGGGGAAATTATCAGCAGCAAACTTCCTTTTTTAAGTTCATCTCTTTTCATATATTTTTGTCTCTATAATTCATTAGAAAAGAAACTGACATTTTATTCTTCAATTACATCGAAATTCCTTTTTACGTTCACCCTTTTTTCATCTTTTTATCTTGGTTTGGTTGAGATAGAGTTTTGTATAATTCATTAGAAAAGAGTCTAATATTTTATGCTCCAATTACATTGATGGAAAATTATTAGCAGCAAATTTCCTTTTTATGTTCACCCTTTTTTCATCCTTTTTTTTACCTGTGAGTATCAATAGTTCGTTTGATATGGAGATGGTGGATATAGAATTGTATACAATTATTGATATATTCAGTCAAAAAATGGAGATGATTGATATAGAATTTTGAGTTATGTGTAATTCATTAGAAATGACACTAATGTTTTACTCCCCAATTACATCGAGGGACAGTATTTAGTGGAAAAATCCCTTTTTGCCCTGTTTGGAATGCAAGAATTTTATGGAAAAGTTTGGAAAGGAAAAATATTTCTAAAAGTTCCTAATTTTTCCACATGAACAAAGATAACTTGAACCAACCCTATGATTTGTGGACACGGACACGAGTGTCGCATGTCGACACAGACTCGGAGTGTCGGACACAGCGAACTCCCAAAATTTAGAAACGGGGATACGCCTAAAATAGAAAGTACATATAATTATTATTTGTGAACACAGATTCGTTTGCCGAGTTTCAACATAGATATGAGGTATCTAACATGGCAACCCCTAAAAATCTAGAAATAGTGTCACACTCATACACATACATATACATATATATAAAGTTACTGACACTTCTAGCAGTACACTTAAAAGTGTCTAAAGGAGTGTCGACACGTGTGTCGGCAATAAATTCAAAGTGTCGGCCAAATGATAGAACCAACCCCGTTCAATTTACTTAGAGGGACCTTCAATTTACTATAACATTCCTCTAAATTAACCATAATCAAATCATTTCCCTCTAAATTGTGGAAAGAAAAAATTTCCCCAAGAGGAATTTTCCATCAGAAATATTTTCCTTGCAATCCAAGAAATGATCTGATTATGGTTAGTCAAATAAATGGAGATGATTGATATAGAATTTTGTGAGTTTTTTGTTTCTTTAATTTTTACGCTTTTCTGTTTTTATCTTTACATTTTTTTTATTGATATCAATTGAGGACGAGCATGATTATTTGACGTGGAGATAGCAGATGTAGAATTATGCACAATCATCAGTAGAAGTGATAAAAAAACAAAATAATTGCAAACAAGAAAATACTGCCATGAATCAAGATATATCTTTGTTCTTTTCTTATTCTTTTAGCATCTAGAAATATACTGACAAGCAAATTTTATCGAGGAAAACTGTCATTTTTTCCCTAGTAGTGGTCTTCTTTAATTTCCTCAAATTTACTTCATCTAAATAATCTAATAATATCTTTATTTTCCTAGATTATTTGTGGAGTTCTGGTTTTACTGTTTATTTTAGGCCCTATTTAGATTGCTGGAATTTTCTGTAGAAGTTTGGAAGGGAAAAATATTTTCTAAAATTTCCTACTATTTTTACTCATGAAAAAGTCAAAAAGATAACTTGAACCAACCTTTTTCATTTTTTATATAGAGGGACCTTCAATTTTTGATGATATCCCTCCAAATCAACCATAATCATATTATTTTCCTCTAAATTGTGGAAAGAAAAAAAATTTCCAGAGAAAATTTTCAGTTGGAAATGTTTTCTTGCAATTCAAACAGGGCCTCAACGAACTTCCTTTTCTTGTCTTATTTTTATAGAACTATAAAATATCATAACTGTGGTGGACTACAATGGAATTCCAAAATAAAATATCATACCTGATGTTGCAGTTTTAGTGACCCTTCTTTCTTTATCTTCTCACCGGTCACATTTTTCTTTCATTTTCTTACGATCCATATTTTTAACTTTTTAAAATTTATATTGTCCTCTGGTTAAATGCTACTTAAATTGGACCTGCCCCATTCATCATCATTGTATCTCTTTAGCTTTCTATAACTTTTTGAGAAAAAACCTTCTGTTTAGTTTTTCTTTATGCCCCTCATATACTTCTCTTCCATAGTTATCCGATAGGAAGTCTTATGTGTAGTTAGAATTTTTATGCCCCTAATAACCCCTGACGGTGAGCCTTGGCGCAACGGTAAGGTTGCTCCATTATGACCTGGTGGTCATGGGTTCGAGTAAATGGAAACAGCCTCTCTGCAAAGCAGAGGTAAGGTTGCGTACATCTAGCCCTCCCCAGACCCCGCAATGGCGGGAGCCTCGTGCACCGAACCACCCTTTTTTTTATTCATACCCATATACCAATAAAACCATTACCGTTGATTTTGTAATTGAACTAATAGGGTGAACGACTAAGGCAAGCAATTCTAAAGAAGGTTCAGGCCAACCAACTCCAGACACTCACATCTGCTGAAGAAAGGATCCTTCAAAAGCTTCACGAGAAAGAGGCAGAGGTGGATGACATCAACAAGAAGAACATGGAGCTTGAAGAGAAGATGAAACAGTTGAGCGTGGAAGCTGGTGCATGGCAGCACCGGGCCAAGTGCAATGAGAACATGATCACTGCTCTCAAATTCAATCTTCAACAAGTCTTTGCTCAAAGTAGGGACAGCAAAGAAGGGTGTGGCGATAGTGAGGTAGACGATACAGCGTCATATTGTAATGGTGGGGCCATCGATTTCCACCTCCTCGTTAGTAAGGAGAACAAGGATTTGAAGGAGTTGATGACTTGTAAGGTTTGCAAAGTCAATGAAGTGTGCATGCTTTTGTTGCCTTGCAGGCATCTCTGCCTATGCAAGGATTGTGAAAGTAAGCTCAGTTTCTGTCCCTTGTGTCAGTCCTCCAAGTTTCTCGGCATGGAGATCTATATGTGATGAGACAGTTTGGGTATGAGATTTAAATATAATGCATTGATCTTGTTAATCCTTATAATCTTTTTCATGTTTATTGTTTTTTTTTTTGCTTCCTGCTTTTTCTGGATAACACGTTATGTCTCAGTTGTCAAGCATATTATATTGCATGGAGGTCGGAATATGTTGTTGGAGTTCATCGTTTTGGACATGTCTTAGCGGTTTGAGTGGATGCCTCATGTATCTAGCTTCAAGGTTTACTGGATAATATGGTGCAACTGAAAGATCATTTAACCTGCAAAAAGATATACCTGTAGTTCTTAGGGTATATATGCCTCCTGTATTGCTTATGGTGCTTATGCGTTCAACGTTATTGCATTGCTGTTATCAATTTGGTCTCTAACATTTGCTACCTTAATTTGATATGAACTATAATTTCCTTGGTTACTATAGTTCTGATGACAATTCTTTGTAACTGTTGGTAGCATTTCTAATTTTCCTCTATTGTGATCCAATTGGTGTTATTTCTTAACGATGTGGTTCCTTGTTTTCGTAAAATAACTTGGGTTCTTTCTGTATATCAGAACTGTACTTTGATGGTATTATTATGGTACTCGTCTCCGTCTATGTTTATATATGTCCATGAGTTAGCCCTATAGGGGGTGGTGCATGATTTTCTTCGAGAAGGTAAATTATCCATTTAACACTTGCCTATGCATACCGGAAAATCTTTGATTGAAAACTCTTGGAGTTCCTGTTTGGAATTTTTGAAGGATGGAGTAAACTCTCTTACAGAATTTTTATTGATTTTATGTATGATAGTTTTTTTAGTAGGTTTGTGTATGGAACCTATGCTCATTTAAAGTATCATTTTTCAAAGATTGTGAATTACTATAATAACCTTCTTGGTGTTCGGAGCTCCACTGATGTTTGATTAAGGTATCTCCATCAAAGATGGTGAACATAGTGAGCTTCTTGATGATTGGATCTTCACTCTAAACAATTCACTTTCTTTACATGTTATCTGCTTTGTGTATATCACAGTGATACTCATTTTAAAATAGTTTGGGCATCTCATTCTGAGGGAGCATGCTGTAGAAGTTAGGGAGAAAAGAGCATGAGCATGTCCATTTTAGGACATATAGAATGCATTTCGGATAAGGCATTACCTGGATAGGATGTGTAAGAATGTGACTCCATGCCTAGAATTTGTGTACAATGAGAGGGCACTTCCACAAAATATTGTGTGGCCAAGGAACTAAAAGGAGGAAGGATGAAAGAGACACCATGAGAACATAACACAGGTGAGATCAATGAGGTAACATATCCATTAAAAAAAAATCAAAATCAATGAGGCAGTAGATGAATGCTAGTGTGAAGTTATTCCAATTATGCAATGGTTATGATTTTTTTGCTAGCTGTTTCATCAAGGCAGTGGCAATGGTTCATCGACACATGATTATGAACTTCCAATGTTTCAAAAGTTTAGTATACTATATGCCTAACTAGAATATCTTGGAGGCTTTGACAATAATTCTTGGACACTTGATTAATAATAGTCAACGTGTCTAGAAGAAATTGTGTAAGATTGTGTATGCATACATGCTACATTTAGCGCTTCTCAGGCTGCATTAGGGGGTTGTGACCAATATGATCACTAAGGCTGAGCCAATACTGATCCCACTTGCATTTGCTTGATTTACTTTATTATCAAGGAATAATCAGAAGAAGAATTATGAATGATTAGGTGAGAAAATTTAGTGACAGAGAGCAAGAATTTTGTTCATTTAGGTTAGACTGATGACTACAACGACATAATGGGAGTCCCAAGGTAACTGTAGTATACTTACTATGGTCATTAATAATGAAAATGGCTGATAGGGTTAAAATTGCAGACATCTAAGTGATAGAAAATTGGGTTGACTTCATGCTTTGTGTATGCTAAATTTGTTTTCTTGCAAATAGATATGATCGGGTTGGCTTTCTGTTGGGAAGACCAAATTAGTTGCACACTGTGCCTAATTGCCTATTGACATGAAGGTTGCTTTCTCAAAGCATTGAAAATGTGAGGGTTGTGGTGGCCTAGATTTGATGCTGGCATCACGTGGAATTGTAGAGAGAGTTGCTATGCTTGTTTGAAAAACGTCAAAAGGTTTACGATGGAACATGACCAATAGAGGCTGGAGCTGAATGTTCCACAGAGGAAGTTGATGTATGGGCGAGCTTGTAGTAGGTAATGAAATGATGCCCTTTTCGGCTTGCGAAAGTGGACAGACTATGACTTTTACTCACTGAATCACGTATTCTTCGTTTGAGAGCTCATCAGCTCACTTAACCTCAATCAACGCAAGCATTTGGTAAGTGAAATTGGTAAGTAGTTTGGTGATGAGTGCAATGACGCCATTATTCAGTGGAGCCCTATGATAGCTAAGGCGACTTATTGTATTCTTAATAGTTACAACTGTTGCTGCCCCTAGTCACTTCGATGGTCTCTAGTGAGTTAATAGCTGCATAATCTTGAAAAGCTTGATGAAGTATCTGATGAGTGGCTAGTTGTTTTGAATTGATTGGGAGAAAGGTTAAGTTCTTCCATTTAGATGCAACTTCGTGTTTTTGAAGTCCAAGAAACTTGATCTACTACTTTGGACATCTCCAAGTTTTTCTTCTCTCCACAAGTTTTTATCATTTTAAGTTTCTACTATCTTCTTGTTAAAAAAAACTAAATTGTGCAATGAGATTTTGTAGATCATCTCAAGTTTTAAAGTATCCATGGCTCTGTTTGGTCAGGCACATCTTGAGTCTAAAATCCATGATCTACTTGGACAGCTCCTAGTTTTTCTTCTCTCCACAAGTTTTTATCATGTTAAGTTTCTACTATCTTCTTGTTAAAAAAAAACTAAATTCTGTAATTAGATTTCGTAGATCATCTTGAGTTTTCAAGTATCCTCCCATCTATTCTTGGTTTATATTTTAGTTATAATTTGCATCATAATTTGGAATTAGAGTTAAGATGGCTACTAAAGGCCCTTCAGTCCTGATTCTAGTGAAGATTTGCAAGAAAAAAGGAATCTTGATAAGGTTGGGAAGATGATTCAACAACAAATGGAGAATACTGATTGAGAGTTGATTATGCGACAAGTAGCGAGGCATGTTCAATTGATAAAGGAGATGAGAGATCAATTCCCTCAATTCAACATTGATCTTACTCAAATTCTTTGCAACCAAGAAATGCCTAAAGCTTCGTGTGTGTTGGCTCATGTGGAGACTAATTCGGAAGGAGTAGAAGATGTTATAAAACCTATGTATCAAGCTCTTCCCTATAGATAAACCGCGAAATTGCCGGCTCATCAATTGAGGTCCACAAGAGAATACTCGATGGGGACAAGGAATTAAGATAGAGATTCCGGAATCCTTTTGGAGGATTTGAACCCGATGTGTATATAGATTTGGTGACTACGGTGAAAGAAGTACTTGACTAGAAGGAGGTACGAATGCATAAAAGGGTTTCATTGGTTGCTTTGAGGATTAGAGGTCTTGCTAAGGCTTGGTGGCAATCCGTGAAGATTCAAAGAGCCCAATTGTTCCAATCTGCGATACTGACTTGGTAAGAGATCAATAGGAGAGGAGTTTCACATTCAAAGCATCATGACTGGATGTACCAAAAATGTTTCTCAACACACAAATGATTTTTATGAGTTGCTTATTAGAAATTGGTTGAGAGACACTTAAAAGGCCAATTAGTTGGAAGATACTTTTGTGAGTAGAAACATCCAGTCATGATGCTTTGCGCATCCATACTTTTGAGACTGTTTTTGAGGCTCAAGTTATGGAAGAAATTCAAAAGAGGGTGCCATTTAAATCTTTTTTCATTTAAAAAAAATACTAAATCATCATTCGTGTTAGCATCTAATATTGTGCCAATAAGGTTCAAACCAAGGCAATTTCCAGGCCACTAATCTTACACTAATACTTTAATGGCTTCACGAGCGATATCATCTATATTCGTCCTCGGTCGAGCCAATGTGAAGTATTTTTTGGTGTGGAAAGATGGGAGACATCTCATCCGAATGTGCTCAAGCTTGCCAACAACTTCTAGTGCAAGAAGAAATGAGAAGGCATGAGAGAGCAATGCCATGATGTAGAATTTGATGATGGTAATAGAAGTGCGCTAGAAGATGGTAACATTCTTTATGAAGACTCTTGTGGTCCTTGCATGGTGAGTAGGACACTCTTCTATACTTATAAGTAGGGGTGAACATGGTTCGGTTCGGTTCTGTGGTATACCCAGAACCGAACCATTTGCAATCAGTTCCCAGGAATTGGAACCAGAACTGAACCGAACTTGATCGGTTCGGTTCGGTTCTGGGTTTACCCACCCTTACTTGAGAAGGTTCTAGCTACTAGTCTTGTTTTGTTCCAGAACCGAACCAAACCGTTCCAGCTACTAGTTTGGACTCCAAAGAATTTCTGGACACATGAAATTATCAATTGTCTGGACATATTTCTGATGTTCTTGTTGGCAAATGACAATGCATTAAAGGGGGGTGAATTTATCCTCAAGCAGTAAGTGTAAAGTACTAAAGTGTAAACCATTTTTTTCTCACGGAAACCGTTATGGGGGGGGGGATATGATCCCACTCGGTTCTCGGTTCCAGGATCCCAAACCCAGAACCGAACCGGAATTCCCACAGTTCCAGGATCCCAAACCGGATCCGAACCACCTAGAACCGAACTGAACCGAACCAAATAGGGCGGTTCTTCGGGTTGAACCGGAACAATTCTTCTGTTCTTTTTTTTTTCTTGAGAAACGGTAACATTTCATTAACCCATTAAATAGGTACATGAAAAGATGGCATGGGAGACAAGGTATCTCCCAACGCCTTTTACAACCCCAACCCTTGCAATACTAGGTCCCCCTTTACAATAAAGTTAATCCCCTAGGTTAATGACCCGCACCTCCATGCCCATTTTCCCCACATTGTCTTTGGCCAGCTTATCCGCTCCTCATTTTCTGATCGTAGCTTGTGAGAGAAACTGGGCTGAATGCTCCTACAACAGTCCCGGATGTCCAGGATGGTATTTAATAGCTTCCATGGACCCTGTGCTGTGCCCTTGGCCCACGCTACGACATTAGATGAGTCTCCCTCCACTATTAATGAGGAAGATAAGTGCTCTGCAAACCGTTTGAGCTCCCATAAGAGGGCCTTGGCTCCGGACTCATTAGATTCGCATATGCCAATTGGGCTGGAGAATAGTATCCGAGTCTTTTCTGAGTGATGTACGTCAAAGGGTCATTAAAACATATTACTGGACAAAAGACAGACAAGGGAGTAAAAATGAGAATGAACTGGTGACATCATGCTGACATTAAGCTGTGAAGCAAGATGAAGAGATGAAGGGGATGGGATAGCAATTCTTTCAATTCAGCATTGCTCTTATTCAAATTTTATGCAATCTAGAGATGCCTCAGCTCCGTGTGCGTAGGCGCATGTAGAGACTAATTCAAAAGGTGTTCAAGATGAGATAAACCTTAGGTATCAAGGTCTTCCCTATATATAACCCCATCGACAGCAATTCTAGTCTATTAATCGAGCTCCACAAGAGAATAATTATTGGAACGATGAATTGAGGTCGAGATTCATAGAGTTCTTTGGAGGATTAGATGATCAAAGAGCATTTATATTGGTGACTACGGTGTAAGAAGTACTAGACTGCAAGGAGGTACTAATGCGTAAAGGGGTTTCATTGATTGCTTAGAGCTCGATGTTCTAACCTGCGATTACGACTTGGGAAGGGAAGAAAAGATTGATAGAAGAGGAGTTTCTACCGTTAAACACGTATGAGCGACTCCTTAAATTTACTCATGATATGAAAACTGTTTCCCAATATATTGAGTTTTACAAGTTTCTTGTTAGAATCGGTTGGGTGGTACCAAAGAGCAATTGATTTCAAGATACTTATGCAGGTTGAAGCCATCTATTCATGATGCTTTGTGCATCCATACTTTTGGACGGTTTATGAGACAAGTATATGTTCAAGTTGTAAAATAAATTCAAAAGAGGGTCTTGTTTAGTTATTCTTCATTTTCGAACATTACTAAATCATCTTCTCCCCTGCTTTTGATATGTGCCAATAAGGCATGAATTAAAGATTTAAAGGAAATTTTAGGCCACTAAATTCTACATTAATACTTCAATGGCTTCATAAGCAACATCTTCCAAACCAGTCTCTAGTCGATCCAATGAGAAGTGTTTTCAGTGTGGACAGATGGGACACATCTCATCCAAATGTGCTCAAGCTTGACAAAAACTTCTAGTGCAAGAAGAAATGAGAGAACTCATGGTAGAACATTGCCATGATGAAAATTTTGATGACAACAATGGAGGTGTTTCGGAAGAAAAGAGTAGGAGAGTCTCCCTATATTCCTGAGGAAGGACATTAGTTGAGATATAACATATTCTCTACTATGTATTCTATTAGAGACCTTATAGCCAAACTCAGCATTGACTCATGTAGTTGTGAGAGTGTAATTTCTCAAGAAGCTGTAAATAAGCTCAATTTGTAGATGGAAGCACACCCTCAATTAGTGTGGTCGAATAACTCCAATGAGGTAAGTCTCAACATTGCTTGATTTCTTTCTCTACCAGAAACAAGTATAAGGATAGTGTATGGTGTGATGCAATACCTATGGATGTATGCCATATTTTGCTTGGGAGGCTTTGACAGTTTGATAGAGGTGCTATGCATGATGGTAGAAAGAACATCTATACTTTTTATCTAAATGGTGAGATGCCTTCCAAAGGTGATCCAACTTTTGAGAAGGGGAAAAGTATTGTGCCTTTTTAGGCAGAATTCATGAATGAGTTGCGAGAGGATAATGTGGATTTTGCACTTGTTTCCAAAGAAAATCTCAAAACGACAAGATATATTAAATCCTTAGAAGCAGGTATCTTCGCTCCCTACCCGGAACCAATATTCCTTGCCCCATAGGAAGGAGCTTTCAGGGAGTGGGATCTTGAAGAGATGGAAAGCGCTCCCATGGCACTCCCAACTTGCTCCTATTACTCCTTTAGTACCCGATCACCAACTTACTTGCATCAAACTCCTCCAACAATTCAAAGTACTTCATTGGGGCAAGCACAGAGGCGGCCCAGTGCACGAGGCTCTCGCCATTGTGGGGTCTGGGGAGGGCTAGATGTACGCAGCCTTACCCCTGCTTTGCAGAGAGGCTATTTCCGTGACTCGAACCCGTGAGCCATGACCACCAGGTCACAATGGAGCAACCTTACTGTTGCGCCAAGGCCTGCCCTCTGTAGAAATTACAGAGACAAATCTTCAGAAGGCATGAGGAAATGGGGTATGAAAATGAAGACCTTTAGAAATTACGATGTTTTGAGGGATTTGCAGCGCCTCCCTCCCTAGGTCGGCGGATGCCCTAGGGAGGGAGGTGGCCTCTCTCTCTCTCTCTCTCTCTCTCACTCACTCTTCTCCCTCTTTTCTTTTTTTTAGTCACGCCCTTTCTTTCTCGTCTCTCCCCATTACCGGCTATCTTCCTCTATTCCTCAGTACCTTTTGATTCTCGCCCTCTCTTTCTCGTCTCTCCCCATTGTTGGCGAAAGATGAGCAGTGGAGGCCGAATCTGGAACCGTGGAGGCCAGATCTGGAGCATTTCTCTTCCGTGGTGGCTAGATCTAGGGCTGTGGAGGCTGGATCTAAAGCCGTGGAGGTCAAATCTGGAGCCGTGGAGGCTATGAGCTTGATCTGGAGCTGAGGAAAACCGCGGAGGTTGCCGGAGGCCATGAAAGGCCGTGGGTTGCTGGATCCGTAGCCGTGGAAGACAGCTGTAGGCGGAGCGAGGCCGTGGAGGATCTGTTAGTTATTCTTTATCTATTAGTTGATCATATGTTTCTAAAGGTTAATTACTGTGATTTTTGCTGCGACTGTTTATCTATTAGTTGATCATATGTTTTGAATGACATCTATTAGTTGATCATAGACTTCGAATGCATTCCCCTTAGTTGTACTGAAGAGCTTACCATCGACTCTTGGTTCTATTTCAGTTATAATTTGCATCAAACCTCAAATGCTCTATACTGCCCCCCTGCCTTCTTTTAGTGGAGAAGTTTTTTGAATTTTCTTTGTATGCTAAGATGGGTTTTAGAGGTTTCCTATTTGGTATAAAAATTCTCTTCAGGAAAATGTGTTTGTGCGTAGGAAAGGATTGATGTTCTATGTAAACAAGGGCTTTGGAAAGCTCTGTGAGACTTTTCGTAAAGCCTAGTGTCCTAATGGATTGCTAGTTTCAGTATCCAATATATCAACTTCTACTAAGCTCATCTCCAGATCATGACTACTGATTACCTGTTTTCTTCGTAGCATAGAGGGTTTGAAGATACCTATGAAGCTTGTTGTCTAGGCGATATAAAACTTTGTTGGAATTACTGTTCTTTTGCTGCGTGCAGTTTTCTGAGTCTTTTCCTCAGACTCGTTGTTTACATGGTTGTTATCACTTGCAATCTTTGCCGTCTAGACAATAGTTTAGAGATATGTTTTATTATGCAGACCTTTATTTTGGAGGAAACTCTTCAGAGCAAGGGGATGCTGTAGTTGTTGCCTTGTTGGATGTGAATATAAGGGAGAGCTTAAAAATGATTGATTTCTGACATTTGTAGATTTAGGGACACATCTTGATGTGAATTAAACTCAGAAATTTCCAAAATATTAACTTAATTGCGAGTTTGTAGGTGTCACTCAGTTATCAATCCCCCCTTGCATTAGTAAGATAGTCCACCATTTTACCATTTTCTATTTGTTTCTTGAGCTTTTGAGCGTAGATTTTGAAGATATATATTTGTTAAAGAGTTTCAAGGCGAAAGAGTCCATTGTTACATGTATAAGATCTGGTTTGGCTTATTTGCTGAATAAATTGATGTATCTAATCCATCTATTTGAGTAAGCTCTTTTCCTACTACACTTCATTTTTTTCTCTGCGTTTGCACACCTCCCACATCCTATCAAACCTGTCATGCACCTCCCGTCCTTGCTATCTTCGGGACCCTTTTCCTTCGGGCTGAAGCCAACTTTTCCTAGTTGGGAGAAACGGACCTTTGGCTATAGAATTCCTTCTCCATGGTATCTGCAGCCTTAATGACTGGAGTAATAGGCGAAGCTCACTTTGTGTGCTCGAAAGCTGAATCTTAATCCCTCTCCCTAAATCTATTGTAAGGTCCAAATGTTTCTCACCCTTCAACCCCTCATTCCATAAGGCGAGGGAGAAAATCCCCTTATCAAAGAGGAGCGGCCAAGATTTGAATCACGGAGAGGAACATTGGATCAGAAGATATGAAATGGGAATATGGAAAACCTGTACCTGGTAGAAACACAAATTGGGTCTGTTTGGTTGTGGGAAAGAAAGGGGGAATAACTCATCTGCGAGTTCGAGAACCCGCTCTCGGCCGAAGACTAGTGATGTTCACTCCAGCTTATAGCTGAAATGAAGCTCGCTCACAATTTTCACAAATAAACTTTAAAACAAGGGTGAGTAGAATCCCAATTCCCATTCTCCCGAAGCTGGAGTGAATTTCATTCCTAACTTTGCTATCCGCAAACTAGGCAGCCTCAAGGTGTAGATACAACAATAGGGAATTTAGGACAGGTCAATTTTCACAAATAAACTTTAAAACAAGGGTGAGTAGAATCCCAATTCCCATTCTCCCGAAGCTGGAGTGAATTTCATTCCTAACTTTGCTATCCGCAAACTAGGCAGCCTCAAGGTGTAGATACAACAATAGGGAATTTAGGACAGGTTGAATTGTTTGAAAATCACATGAGCTCCTTTGTCTGATAATCTAAGAAAAGCATTTCTTCTCTCTGCAAAGGGAAGACAAATTTACATCAGAAGATAGACACTACAGAGATAAATTGAGAACAAAATAAAACAAGAGACAACACGAAGGATATGTTTGGCCACGGTGAAAATTATTTCATGACATATTTCATATTTGTGGGGTCAGTTCGAGAGACGGGCAGGAGACAGAAGAGACTTGAGACGGTGGGAGTGAAGGGAAATTAAAAACCAATATTAAATTGGTATTTTCTTTTCACTAGTTTTTACTGATATTTATGCCAGCTGAATTATCTCCCTTTCCAAACATGGCCGAAGAAGAAGACAAGGAAGAGAAAAAACAAACAAAAGTCTAGCTCAAGTAGAATCCAAGCAAAATCAGATCGGCCGTTGAGGAGCACAAATCAAACTAGTCGCCTCTTTGTACCCGTCTGGCCGTCTTGCAGGTATAAACATTCATCATTTAGCGACTCATGTCTATTATTGTAATCTCCTTGCGTCGTCAACTGCTATTAGTTTGAAAGGAGTTACTGGTGCAGAATATGGGGCGTGGAACGAGTTCCTTTATTCTCTGTCTTCTATTTTCATTATTTTTAGCCTACTTTTTAAGCATCAAACCTTGTTTGTTTGGCTTGATTTTGGTACTATTAAAAATGTTTTTTAATTGCATATCTAACGGTCCTAAGAGTTTCTATTTTAGAGTTATTTTTGTCAAGTTTTAAACTTTTATCTAGGTTACTTTATATAGACGACTGAGATTAGTTCGTTAGGTCTTAAGCTAGCTTTTAGGATTTTCTTTATGCGTTTTGGCTATCTATGTAATTTAATAACATGAGAAGAGAAAGTGATAGATTTGGATAAAGTAAATTTTTAGAATTTCATTTGTGAACTAGCTCTTTCACGGTTGAAGGAGTTTGGCTCCGTCATGTGTAATATTGGAGTTTTTCTCTAAAACCGTGATATGAGTTTTTGGAACTACTATGACTTGATTTAGTTCCTTCTTGTGTGATTTTCATTTGTGTTGTTGCTCGACGGTCCTGCATCATTATGCTACTAGACCTGAAAGTCTTGTCTGGGTTACAGAGGTGCATAAGAGGTGTTGTAAGGAAATAAGGATGGCACACAAATTACTTGTGACAAAGCAAAAAATTCATATGCCCAGCTTCGTTGAAATGGCATGGTGGAAGGGTGGCAAGATCAAATGCGTCAGCGTGTTGGACGGAGTTGATGGTAGATGCGCAAAGAGGAAGAGGTAGTTACAAGATGGTGTGTCCAAAAATAGGAATAAAAGACAAGCCGACAGAGGAGGAACAAAGGGAGTATCTTATGAATCACATGAAGAGACTGCAGATATCTTGTAAAGATTGGAGTGTAAGAGTAGGAGGTTCCACTATATATCTCTAGTATATATCTTTACAAGA
The DNA here is from genome assembly GCF_043159265.1 of Tasmannia lanceolata. Lineage (NCBI taxonomy): Eukaryota > Viridiplantae > Streptophyta > Magnoliopsida > Canellales > Winteraceae > Tasmannia > Tasmannia lanceolata. The sequence continues at coordinate 4,298,777 of NW_027518693.1, forward strand.
TTTACAAGTATCTCTTGTATATATACAGGATAACAGAAGAAAGACTAATAAGAGAGAACACCTTCCCTTAAAGAAGACCTTAATCAAGCATAAAAGAGTCTAATAAAGCATTAATTAAACCAATCTTTAAGAGGAAGATGTATTCATCTGTTAGTGGTGGAAGTCATCCCAGGTCCCAAGGCTCCCTTACTCAGTAGCTCAAGTCCAACAACTCCAAAACATGATAGCAGACACCATCCGTGCCCAATACGGAGGTACTCCTCAATCTTCCTTGGTTTACACCAAGCCTTACACCCAGCGCATCGAGGAGTTGTGTCCGTAGACTTTCTAAGTGAAGGCAAGAAGAGCAACTATCTATTTCATATCCTCCTTGTCAGCAAGGCAGGTCCGCTATAAAAGCTAAGCTTCGCAGGTTGCTTGATATTGGTAGCTTCTTCCTAAACATAATTGCATTTCCACTCACTATAGCTTTTTTCCCCTAAAAGTGACTTCGTATGCAGGAAAAGACAAACAAAAGCTGGTGAAATGCTTGGAAAGGGGTGGAAATATCATTATGTGTATGAGATATTTGTGTCTATGTAGAAAAAAATTGATTTTTAGTGCAAATTTTCTATTACATGTTAATCTTCCTAACCATCATGGATGGGAGATTTATGATATAAAACACAAAAATCATCACTATTACTAGGGGTGTCAATGGACCCGGAGGGTTCGATGGACCATCCGAATCCAAACTTTGACAGACAAGATCTAGACACATTACCAGGATCTATGAATACATTTCCGGACCCTATTCTAGGATCCGAAATCATTACCAATCGGATCCAAACAACTATCTAAAGGCCAGCTAGGGACAATACTAAATCTGATTCTATTACTCTTTTACAAGAATACCCTCAAAATTTCCATAACTTAGTATCATTTTAGGGACGTTTTAATAAAAATAAACCATATGATTTTTTTTTTGAACCTTACATCCGTTGACAGCCTTAACTATTACTAAGTAAATGAGACTACTACTGCTACACCCAAACAAAATAAAGTGGAATGCCTAGCGGCCGTGAAAATATCATTTTGTAGGGAATTTAACCGGGTAGAACTCACCCCTAAAAGCTAGCCGGGGACCAATCCCTTATAACCCATCTCCTTCCATTTCACTTATCCATGTGGGACTATTTGCTTTTGCGTGGGACCCCAACACATTTTTCCCTTTTTAAATATTGGTGTATGAATAAAAATTGGAATTTTATATGTAAAATTTCTACAACTCGTAGTAAGTTTTCGTAATTACTATCCTCTCTTTATGGAAGCTGGCTGCATTTAGGGTTATGGTTTTGTATGAAATGAAATGATTGCCTGCAAATATTATAATATTAGTCTCTTTCTACAACCCTTCTTCCTTTTCTTTTAAAGACCTCCTTTAGAGTTACTCAGTCCACCATCTCCCTTTGCTTTTTCTCCTTTCCCGCCGGACTTTTTTGCTTTTTATTTTTCGCCCTCTCAACCCTTTCTTTTCCTTTTTGGTTTTGGGTGTGTTTAAAGATTCGAGTCAAACTTTTATGCAAACTTTTCTTTTTCTTGAATGTCGGATACAAATGCAAGAAAATATAAAGAGAGGGTTCTTTGGCAAAGTTGCTTAATCTAACAGTCAAAGACCTTGTAAGATGGAGGGGGTCTTTGGCAAAGTTGCTTAATCTAACAGTCAAAGACCTTGTAAGATGGTTGAAACAAGAGACTTAGATGTAGAAAAAGGCAAAGGATTTTCTTCTGATTACGATAGAAACGTGTCCAAGGAAAAGCCAGTTAGTCTGTCAAGACAGCTTCTCTACGTTTCTACGTTTCGTTGTCGTCGAGGATCTCTCTCTCTCTCTCTCTCTCTCTCTCTCTCTCTCTCTCAGAATACTTTTTAAAATTTTTGATATCATTGTCGTGGAAGATTCCCAATATGGCAGCAATTCCTTTTTCGATAAATTTTAAAAAATATTCTCAAGAGCAAATTAAGAAAGGTAAGACAAGGTGAGTTAGGGCAAATATCAAAACATGGTAGTGCCAATATCAGAAGCCGTTCGTTCGTATATGGTGTAAGTTTGTATAATCCAATATTTTTCAAAAAGTACTCTACTGATAACACCATAGGATCATGCAAACCATCCAGTTGATGGGTCACAGTGTAAATAGGTTGTGAACAAAAAATCATGTCCTTAGGATGATCCTAGCCCTTCGATCTATAGAGGAACTCTAAATCATGGAAGGGTTAGAAGGGTTAGCACTTCGATCATGGAAACCTCTATAGATAGAAGGGCTAGGATCCTATAGAAATAATTTTTGCGGCACAAGCTTGTTTATGTTGTGGCCCATCAAATGGACTGCTTTGGACTGTTTTGGATCATCCTATGGCGTAAGCTTTATAGTACTCTTTGGAAAAATACTAGACTATATGGGCTTACACAAAATCTCCTTTTTTTAGTCCTAACCAGACGAATACGTATCTGTAGAACCTCAAAACGTTACATAAGACATTGTATGGAATGTTGCATTAATGGCGTTAAGGTAAGAGAAATATAGAAAACATATTCAACCATTTTGTAGAAAAACATCTCAGCTTTTTCAGGAACAGCAAGAAATTCAGGAAAACCACTCTCTTTCATCTGCATTTATGTCAAAGGTCAGTTCTTTCCAATCCGTAGGAGAAGGAACAAGAAAAAAAGATCCAAAGACCAAGAACAATCAATTACACTTCGAAAAAACCTCACTCAAAGTGCAGAGAAAAGATGACGTGGACAAACTACACTTGCTTTGCTCTTCACTCAATCCAATACCCACCAGCATTCATGGGTGCATCAACTTATATACACAGACACACTCCTTAATATCAGACTCAGACCCAAGTGAAACAAACAAAAAAAAAACCAAAACGATAAGACAGTCCAAGCAAAAAAATAACAAAAAATGACCACAAAAAGATAAGCTAATGAGGGTCACTAACATGGAGAAGGAGGCATGAGATTAAACCCTAAATCCTCTTTAGTCAACATGAACCGAGCTTTCTGGGTTTCAATTTTTCTGGGAGAAGTAGGTTCTGGGTGTAATCTCTTCTTGGAATAAAGTGGCACCCCAAACAGTTTTGTATTGTTGAGTTCTTCAACCAAGGTTAAAGAGCTAGTTGAGGTACTAGTAGAGTAGTTCAAAGAACCCTTCACTTGAGCTTGGTTTGGTTGAGATTGATAAAATCCTAGAAGCTGGTGAAGAGGTTTTTGCACTCGAAGAGTAGGACTACTAATAGTAGTAGAGTTACTGAGACCATGATGCATACCCATGAGGTCTGATCCTATAGCCATACCAGAATAAGAAGTGCTTGGAACAACTGGTTTTACGTGATTCTGAACGAAATATATGATGTCGTTGTAGAGCTTTCTCATGTGGACTAGCTCTGAGAGTAACAAAGAGTTTCTTTGCCGGAGTCTCTCATTGTCTTCACTCAACGCCGAGATTGAACTTCCTGTGGTAGGAGATGAGAGTGGTGAGGATGAGGAGGAATCATACCAATTCACTTGTTCATCGGAGTCTGACGGAGAAATACTCGGTCGGCCTCCGGTGAACGGAAAGTAGCCCATAGAAGAAGGCCGGTGGTGGTGGTGGTGGTGGTGGCCGACGGGGAGTTGGGGTTGCGACGTCTTTCTTCGGTGGATCTCGCAGAGCAAATGCTTCTCTCCCTTCTTGAAGAACTCGTTCGCGAACTCCCATCTGTCTGGGACGATTTTCCTGAATCCCTGCTTGGGAAAGAAAACCCAGAAAGGAAAATCAATACCCAAATCAAATTAGAACTTTTTTTTTAGTTTTTTTTTATCATCATTGTAGGTGAATCCCACGTTTTATTTTATTTTATTTTTTCCTTTAGAAGAGGGACATGTAAAACTAAGATTGTGTGATTGAAACCATAAGCATACTATTCAAAAAATTAAACACAAGATAATTGTAGGCCTAATCACTTGTTTTTTTTTAAAAAAAAAAAAAACTTTAGAAGAGAGGAACATGTAAGACTAAGATTGCTTGATCGAAACCATAAGCATACTATTAAAGAAATTAAACATAAGAAGATCGTAGGCCTAATCACATATTTTTTTTCTATTTTTTTAATTATCAAAACCATAAGCATACGATTCAAGAAATTAAACACAAGAAGAGATCGGGCATAAAGTCTTATAGAACATACATAGGTGTTGAGTTGTCGGACGAAACTGGAGAAATTGTTGTGCTTGAAGTAGTTAGGGAGGAGATCTCTAGCAAATTCAGGCGGCCGCCAAACAACGAAAGTGGTGTCATCTTCACCCCAAGAGACAATGTGATCAGTAGATGGGTCATCTACGAGTTGGTATGTTTTAGTAAGAAAAGGAGCAGGGAGGGATTTGTGGGAGTCTAAGGAGAGTAAGATCCCCTCACAATTGTCAAGCATAAGAGCCATGAAGGAGGAAAATATGAAGATAAGATGGGTTTTTTTTGTTTGGTTTTTCTTTGTGGGTTTTTTATTTTGGAGAAGGAAATGTGAAGAAGAAGAAGGGGAAGTGGTGATGGGTTTAATTTGGGTGAGTTGTTGTGTGCGTCTTGTTCTACTAGTTAAGTTTGTATGGTTCTGCAGTTGTTTTTTTTCCTCGGTTTTGTAGTGGGAGAATATGTGTCTGTGTGTCTGCCTATGACTGTGAAAGAGGGGGAGTTTCAAGACAAACCCGTGACTCTACTGACTCTATAGCGCGCACACGCACTTAAAACACACAAATGTGCTGACGATTCTACCCCTCCATTCTATCAATACCAACTAAAATAAGTAGATAAAAATCTAGCCAAAGTTGAAAGTTTAATGAATAAAAACTTGGATTTTCCTTTTTTTAACATTTGGGTTTTAGTGTGACTGTGTGAGTTTACCAAAATGCATTTATTTTTGCTATAAATTACTTCAATGCTTTCTTTATTTTTAAAAATCTAAAAGTAATGATAAAGTAAGGCTACTGATATTAGAACTCCCATGATTTAATAATTGCACTAAGTTAGCTTGTCTTTTCTTCTTTAATAGGCTCAGAGAGCTTTTTGAGAACTGTAATAACCTTTGACAGCTATTTAAACAATAAAAGACAAGATGAGCTGGTGCATTTATCAAAACATGCAATTAAGAGGGCAATACAAAATGTGGGCCCTATAAGGATGGTTCTTAATTTAATTTGTAATACTAAGACGATCTAAGCCGTTCAATCAAGATACATATATGTAGATTTGCCCTTTGAATGTCGACCTTTGTTTTAAATTTTTTCAGCATTTCACAATTTTACTGTCAAAAATCAAACAGTTAAGATAAAATAAGAAAATCATGGCATGAGGCAGACTACATCTGTGGTCAACTATTAGAACTCTGTCTTTCTTAATTGAGAACTTAAAAAAATTGAATGGAGTCCCATATTTCCTTTTCTAATCTGTCCTCTCTGTTTGTATTTTTGTAATTATTTAAAAGTGGGTGCACCATGGCATGCAATGAGGAGTCAGAAAAATAAATTAGTTAATTGATTTCTGTCAGGATCTAATATGGGTTTTTTGGCATTTTCATAATTAGATTTTATAAACTTTTGATAACCTTGAAAAAGGTGTGGCATTTTGGTGGTTTCACGTCAAACGAGAGTAACCTTACTGCTGTCTTTGTCTTTGTTTCTTTTTTTTTCTTATTTTCGTAACTTTTTAATTCCGACCACCGAATCCCATCATTTTCTACTTGCAAAAATCTGATACATCGAACTACGTGATGCTAATTAAAGCTGCAGTGACGACATTTCTTCTTCTTCTTCTTCTTCTTCTTCTCCTCTCTTTCCTTAAGCTTTTTTCTTTCATATTCACCTCTCTAGTGTATTCCAAACTTCAATGCCTTTACTCTCTTCTACTACTAACCCTGTTCATCTTTTGGCCTGGCTCGGCTTCATGTTGATTTGGTTGGCTCTCAGGTGATTGAATTATTGTCACTAAAAAGTTTCATGAATAACAGAAATGCAGCTTTCTTGTAATTGCCCAAGGAAATTTGATGTTATTATTTCTTTTTTAGATAGATGGAAAATGACCCATTTGTGGGATAAATCATATCATATGGTGGGACATGTAAGAAAAGAGAAACCCATGATAAAGAAAAGAGAAAATATACCATCAATAACAAAATCATGAGTAATTATTTCACAAAGATACCCAACAGATTATCTTGATCATTTCTATGATTCAAAGAAAAAAGTAAGACAGATTAACTCTACACTTCATCATTCAAGATAACACTCTCCTTCAAAAACCCCTAAAACCATTGTCAAATTAAAATGGCACTAGACAATATATATATTTTTTATTATTTTTTTATTTTTCTTCCTTTTGAATGATCTATTCCTTAGACAATACTTTTTTTATAAATTAATTATCTTATAGATATTGATAAAAAAAAAAAATTAAGAAAGAACCTTACATGTGGGTGTTTGGAATCATACATGTATCTGCTAAAGAAAGAACCGATGTCAGCTTCAAGTTCCCATTTTAATTCAGTAGAATGCTTTAACATCAGTGAGAGAAACTTTTCTAAATCTTTCCTCCCCTCATCTTGGATCTCTTCTCTTCTATTGTCATTTTTCCTTCAAACTCTACTGCCAAACAAAAATGTAGTCCAGTGGCTGACATGGTGGCAGTCTTTCTGGTTTTGCTCATACATCCTCGTGATCTTTGCTTTTTAGATTAACTTCTACCACACGATTGAATACACATTCATATACTTAGATTCACAAACACGTACAGCTTTACATATAGAGAGAGAGAGAGAGGCTGCTGATATTGGCACTACCATGTTTTAATTATTTCACTAATTCATTTGTAGATTTTCTTTTGCTTGGCTTCTAAGAGCTTTTTTGGAAATTGTGATAAGATGGTTAAAATGTTAAATAGAAAAAGGCAAGTTGAGTGCAATTATTAAAAAAATGGTAGAAACATATATGCTCCCACACATGCAAAATTTTTCTAGTGACTGAAAGAAAAGCCCACGAAAAAAATCCCTGGGAAATAATATCCCCACCCCCATCTTTTGATAGAGTCACTCCTCTCTTCCCTTCACACAACTTAATTAGATTTTATAGGCTCTGTTAAATTCACAAAAAACAACTAACTACCAATCACAAAAGAAAAAAAAACTACCATTAAAAAATTGTTAATAAAATTGAAGAAAGCCATTATCCATACATGATAATATGATATATAACATGGCAGTGCTGATATCATTTCTCTTCAAGCCCATCCTTTCTTTCCAAATTTCTCAAGATGGGTCAGTTCCACATACACAACTGAAATGTTGTCACCTATAAATTCAATTCCTCCCACGTTAGAGAGAGAGAGAGTGGGTGGGGCCCCCATAAATGTCAGCATATCCTGGGAACCTTCAGAACATATCACCTCCTACATGATGTAGAGGGGAAGAAGATTCTATTCTAATTTCTAAAACGCAGAACCCACCTTCCTATCTGATCTCCCCACACTCCCCCCCTCACATGACCACCGCCACCCACCTTCATTTGACATATAAAAAAAACACTTTCAGAAACTCTTTTGTACTGTTTCAGAAACGATTCCGAGAAAAGGCAGTGCTGATGCTGAGTATGGATAAAATAATTAAAATTCTCTCCTTACGAGACACATCATGATCTAAAAAAATTTCAAAAGGAATCCCTCCTATTTTTTATACGACACCTTCCAAGGTTCTCTCTTCTGTCTTTTCTTGCGCTCTTTCTTGTCTCTTTCTCTGACCCCTCTGCGAAAAATACAACAAAGATACATATTATATTTACATCTTTAAACTTCTATTTCTATATACACTCTTAGACAAAACATCTCTCTCTCTCTCTCTGTCTCTCTCTCTCTCAATATGAACAGTCAAACATGTTCACTGATACAAAACAATTCATGGGTCACGAGATCACAGCACTTGGAAATAAATTGGAAAGAAAGGAGACCTACCCATTTTGAAAATGACCAAAATTGCCCTCGTCTTGTTATCAATGGCTTTCATTTTTACTTTTATTTTTGTCTCTTTCTTCTCTTTTTCCTTTTTTTCACTCTTTCCACGCACAATAGTGCAAATGAGGGCATAGCTTTTAAAGGTGCACGTGAATTTCCTTGTTTCTTCAAACAAGGGAAAAAGGATAAAAAGAAAGTCACTTTTACCATCCTTCTTAAAAGACACTTAATGGGCCCCACCTCTATTTCTTTGTGTGATCTGCTCCGTTTATCTGAGCCGCAACCATTTAGTGATATTCGAGGAGCCATGGAGACTTACCAATTACTTACCAATCTAATCCTTTCTATCTTAATAAATTAGGTATCTATTTCAAAAAAAGAAAAAAGATATGAAAGGCAACCATAAGTCTGGCCATGTGATTTCAGGAATATATTGATCCACTGATCCTAAGCCTTTGATTCGTTTCAAGTCTTTCTTTAGGCCTCCATTTTACCTATAAATTCATAATTTCTAAAATAAATTCATTAGTTGGCTAAAATCATGATTTAGAGTACCATGGAAAAGTATTTGATGTTAATGATTCTATTAGCTTTAGTCATTATATAATTATTGGCTTCCAAGAGACCTTACACTTTCATTTGCAAATAAGTTAAAATAATTTTATGAATAATCATATGGTAATTTAATTGGGGAAACTAATGGTGAGATCTCATATATTCTAACAAAAACCATATTTTGATGTTTACACTTCTTATATTGGTTTACATCTTTTTTTAAGGGATTTGCCGGGGACCATCGCAAAAGGCATTTCCCAGATGGTTTGTTGCATGAGAGATCAGCCAACTCATGAATAAAGACAAAATCTATTGAAAAGTGAGCCTATGTGGCTGCTCTCTCTCATGCAACAGACCATCCGTGAAATGCCTTCTACGATGGTCCCTAGCAAATCCATATTTTTTTATTAGCTTTTCAATTATTTTACAATACTTTAAAAAAGCTATCAACATCCAATTGGAAAATCAAATTGGCAGGAAGTTCCCAAAAAAATCTGGCCAAAGCGCTCACAAAGAGTCCATTACACCCCTTCAAAAATTAGATGATAATGTAATTCAGAAGTATTGATCATTTTGTTCTCCTAGGCTTAGTGCTTGTCGCTCATATTTGTAGAGCCTTGGTTCCACCTTCTCGCTTGTTCCGAGTTTAGGGCTGGTTTTGTGATCTTATTGTTCTATCTTTTTCTATTTCTAATAAATCGGTAGGGGTCCCCGTTAAACCCCGATTTACCCATCAAAAAAAAAAATTTGTAAAACAAAGAGACTAGTGGCTTTATAAAAAAAAGCATGCTACTGCTAATACAGCCCCCTTTTTTCTCCTGCTTTCTCAGCACTTCACCCCTTTCCGTCGTCTTAGTGTTTTTAGCCTTCATCATTTTCAAGAAAGAAAAACAAGAATGGAAAATGCAGTCATATTAAAGAAAAGGCCAATAAAAGAGGGTGAAAATGATGGACAAGGGATGGAAATATCAAAATTCAATCGACACAAAATAATAGTTTAAAGCACCATTGCATTGCATAGAAAAACAACAAGAAGTGAATGGGATAGAGAAGATGAGAAACCCCCAACCTACTATATGTTATTTATTATAGTCAAATATAGGGAAGGTAACACGGATAAGCAAGGTGGGCATGTTAATCCGAGCAACAACAATAGTTAGTGCGTCCAAGAATAGTTACACAACGTCCATTGTCTAAGTCCTGTACTTTTTGACATCTCTCACGGCACCAAGTATCTGGACTATCAGTCTCGCAAAGGCCAACACAACTATATGGATCAATTATTTGCCCCATCACTTCTTTAACTGAAAAGGCAATCCAAAACTGACTAGTTAGATACAACAGAGAAAGCAAAGTTAAGGACTAGTTAGATACAACAGAGAAAGCAAAGTAAAGGGCTTCTTTGGAGCCACCAAAGTTGCCTCTAATTTATAGACAAGATTACTGCCTAAGATGCTCACAAAGAGCCCAACATACTCCTATCAAATGTTCTTCTATCTTTAATTTTGAATCTTCCTCTCTCATATGTTCAGAGTTAGGAATGGCTTATTGTGCCCATAAATGTATCATCTTTCTCTTTAATTATCAAATAAACCAGTAGGGTCCCTGCCAAACCTGAGCTTACCCATTAAAAAAAAAAAGATTATTTTAAACACAAAGAGGGAGGAAGGTTTTTACCTGACATGAAAGATAGAATGAAAAGTATGAGCATAAAGACCATAGAGAGTCGCTTCATTAAATCAAAGGAAGCCATTTTTTAGTGCAAATGGCTCATGCACGCAACTGATTGGGGGTTAGGAGGGTGTTAGCATTGAGCCATATTTATAGTGGAGGATGGTAAATCCTTCAGATTTTACTTAACCTCCTTGGAGATTTTGTTGTTTTTGAATTAATAATGATTGTTATTTTTAGTTACACACGCTCTATGGCTATAAATGACAGAATCCTTTTGATTTCCTCTTCTCTTTTTAGAGAGCCATGAGATTGCACCAGATAATAATCATATCATATCATATGAGGAAGTCTAAACTGAAGGGAGACCTTGCAAAAAAGAGGTGAAAGGGCTCTCCTATTGGCTACACATCACCATATTGGCTGCACATCACCATCATGCATTAATAACGGCTGAAAAGTCAAACATGATGGTGATGTGCAGCCAATGGGGGATCCCTTTCACCTCTTTCTTGCAAGGGCTCCCTTCAGTCTAGAATTCCTCCATATTATCATATAATATATATGTAAAGCGGAATCTAAAGTAGTAACTCTCTGATTATTTTTGCCAAAAATTCTTCAACGAAATCTTCAAAAATTATTATAAAGATTTTGGTCTGTTGCCCATTTTAAAATTTTCTATAATGTTATTTTTGGTCATTGATGCACGGGTTGTCCCACTAGTGCTTATAAATGATTGAATCTTTTTTATTTTCTTTTCCCTCTCATTACAACTCTGATTTGTTAAGGACCTACCCATAAAAAAGTTTTGCAAGCCATCTAGCCTTGATTGCAATTTTATACACGGGCAATGGTTATTAATAGTTTAGATGCTATAAATAACTAAATCCTTTTGATTTCCTTTAATTTCCATTTTTAGGGAGCCACGCCAGATAATGGTTATAAATGATTGAATCTTTTTTATTTCCTTTGCCCTATCATTACAACTTTGATGTGTTAAGGGCCTCTTTAGATACCCATAAAAACGTTTTATATATGGACAATGGTTATAAATAGTTTAGATCAATTTTACCTATAAATCCTTTATTCTAAAATAAATACATTAGTCCGCTAAAATCATGATTTAGAGTTACCACAGAAAAGTATTTGCATATAAGGTTATATATGTAAAGAGGAAAGTGTCTCTAATCGGACGACTAAAAACCTTCTCTAGTCCGCTGCCCAGAAACACAGTGGGCTCACATTGTTTGGATGATCCAAAGCATTCGTTTGATAGGCCCTGACATAGATAGGGTGTGCCCAAAAAATCAGCTTGGATCATCCTAACCCTTCGATATGTGGAGGTTAAAAATGGACAGATTTGTGTAGGTTTATAAGTTAACCAGTTAACCATTTCAGTAAGTTAAGGGCTTTCGCTGACTAACTGGAAAGAGATTTTGTTTAGGAAACTAATATCCTCAAAACTAAAATTATTAGAAATTTCATTAATCTTGGTTGAATTACAAAGAGCCCTATATAGGACGCTCAAGGGATAAACATGGAATGATCTAGAAAGATCTTAAGATAAGTATGGAAATAATTAAATAAAGATTATTCTAAATCTAGATTTGTATCCTAATCTATCTTACCTATCTCATTTACCTAAGAGTTCAGACAATGATGAAATGATCCAACTTAAGAGTAGCTGATCTTGGCAATTCCAGGTTGTTTGCTGTATTAGGGATTATGGTTCTGTCACTCGATGTGGTGGCGCGAGGAATGCAAGGACTAGATTAGTGCATCAACATAACTCATTAGATCACAGGATCGCAACAGGGGGAGGAATTGTGATTTCCAAAGCAAACACGTTACCGGAAGACAAGGGATCAGACATCATTGGTGTGACTGGGGATGAAGGGGTAGGGAAGTGATGGAAGGTGTGGTTCCTTCAGTCAATGAGGGAGATGCTTCCATGGTAACAGTGATTTGAAGGGAGAAAAAAAGGTGAAGAATATGACATGAGACACTGGCTCTGATACCATAAAGAGTTCTAAAGGTTTTACTAATCTCAGATCAAATTTATTAACAACAATGTGTTTGTATAAACACTTACAGATAAAGATGATTAGACAAATATGAGATCTATGAAGATAAAAATAAGAATCATCTTAACTACTTAATTACTCTTATCCAACTCTAATCTAATGATCCAACGGCTAGATCTCATCAGGTCTATTTTACTCTAACACTACCACCTAAACCAATGGTTAGATCTCACCTTAATCTAAGGGTGAGATCTCACAGATTCTAACAAAAACCATATTTTGAATCTTTTGATGTTGACACTACTCACTTTCGTTTACACTTTTTTTTAATTAGCTTTTCAATGCACTCAAAAAAGCTATCTACATTCAAATAAAAAAAGTTTGAAACAAAGCAACTAGTGCCATTATCATAAGATGGTACTGCCAATACAGTCCCCCTTTTTATCCTCTTTTCTTCGCATTTTCACCCCCCTTTGTTCGTCTTTTTAAAACTGACATCATTTTCAAAAAAGAAAAATAAGAATTGAAAAATCAGTCATATTAAAGAAAGGGCAACAAAAAGGGGTGAACATGATGGATAAGGGGTGGAAATATCAAAACCCAATTGAAAAGTACTTTGTGAATTACAATTTTATAAGCAAAAATATTTGCATGCATGCATATTGGTTATCAAATGTAGCATTCGTCTCTTTATGCATTTTTTTTCCTCATTTTGTGACAAATGTCTCCATAATTTCTTCAAAATGATAGTGCAAAAAATATATATAAAAAAAGAAAGTTGATTTTCTAATTGTTACTGATGTTGGCACTACCAAGGTTTGATAATTGCAGAAACCCAGCTTGTCTTTTCTTCTTTAATTGGCTTTTTAGAGCTTTCTAGGAACTGTAATGACCTTTGCAGCTGTTTACATAATAGAAGACCAGATGAGTTAGTGCAATTATTAAGACATGGTAGTGCTAATATCAGTATCCTTTCCAAAAGCATATTATAATTTGAATTTCTAGGCTAGCTAAAGTTCAATAAACTGAAGGGAAAAGGAGAATCCGTGATTAGAGAGTAATGCTTTCTTGGTAGAAACTAAAGCTGCATGAGTACTTCCAAGGTGAGTGAGATGATTTGAATAAGAAGGAAATTCAGTAATAAGGACAGGATAACAATAATAGAGAGGAATGGAACTTCCAAAAGTTTTATTCCTTAGAGACATAAAAGCAGCTTCCTAAGGTCATTTTTTTAGTGGAAAAGCAATATAAAAGAGTCTTTATGACAGTGATTAGAGGCTTCAATCAAGCAGTTGGCATGACCTAGTTTCTTACCAAAAAGTAACCTAATTCTACTAATCTTTAGAGATGCATTAAAAGCAGAGAACAAGAGATGTCTTTTCCCCATATTGCTTTTCTCTGTTTTTACAACATCACACCCCTGGAAACCCCTGCTCCACGTAACGAATGGAACTTTGTAGAATAGAAGAATACGGTCCTTTCTGTGACAAAGAATTTGAATTAAGGGAGGGCCCGTTGGGAATTGGATACACCTTGGATTTGGATTTGGAGTTGAATTTGGATTTTTAAAATTTTAAAATTCATAAATTTATAAAACAGTGTCTTACAGTCTTCGATGACCATGTAAGGATTTAGATTTCAAAATTCTTTTGTTTAGATGCTGTCTGGGTCTGGATTTGAAATCTTTCAAAACCAAAATGCCTTAAAATACCCCCGTAACGGGTAAAAATGGCCAGAGTACCCTGCATCATGGAAAATGACCGGAATACAACTATATTGGATGAAAATGACCAAATATACCCCTGAGTGGTAGAAAATGACTGAAATACCCTTATGATATAAATTGATCAAAATACCTACATATATGATAAAAATGACTAGAATGCCCTTGAGTCATGGAAAATAATTGAAATACCCCTATATCAGGTCAAAATGACCAATATACCCCTGAGTCATGAAAAATAATCAAAATAACCACATGATATCAAAATACCCCTATATAGCGTAAAATGACCAGAATACCCCTATGTCATGAAAATGACCAGAATACCCCTATGTCATGAAAATGACCAAAATAACCCTAGTCATGAATAATAATTAAAATATTCCCATGACATAAAAAAAGATCCAAGTAACATATGTTGAGTAAAAAAGACTAGAATAACCTTGCATCGTGGCAAATAACAAAAATACCCCTTATACATGGTAAAATGACCAAAATACCCTTCAATCATGGAGAATGACTTACATACCCTGATGATATAAGAAATAAGTAAAATGCTTAACATCAAGTAAAATGACCAGAATACCCATGGATCAATTTCTATGACCCAGGGGTATTTAGGTTATTTTCACTCGATATTAGGTGTTTTAGTCATTGTCCATCACTCTAGGGGTATTTTGGTCATTTTACCTGACATACTACATGTATTTTGGTAATTTTCCATGACTCAGGGTATTCTAGTCATTTTTATGTGGTATAGGGGTATTTTGATCATTTTATAACATGAGGTTATTTCGGTCATTTTTCATGACTCAGGAAGATTCTGGTCATTTTTACCGGATATAGGGATATTTGTTATTTTCTATGACCCGATTGTATTCTAGTCAATTTTACTCTATATAGGGGCATTTTGCCCTTTTATTTTTATGACAAGGAAATTTTTTATGACATAAGGATATTTTAGTTATCATGGATATTGTAGTCATTTTCACCGATATAAGGGCATTTTGGTCATTTTTCATGACCCAGGGGTATTCTGGTCATTTTACCTTACACGAAGTGTTTCGATCATTTTTATATATAGGTATTTTATTCATTTTTCACGACCTTAGGAGTATTTTGGTCATTTTTGCCCTATGCGGGGGTATCTTAATCATTTTATGTTGTAAGGGTATTTTATTCATTTTCTACGACTCAGGTTATTTTAGTTATTTTCACCCGATATGGGGATATTTCGATCATTTACCATGACACACAGTATTCTGTTCATTTTTACCAGATATGGGGTTTTGTAATCATTTTCCACGATTAGGGAGTGGGGCAACTTCTTGACAGATTTTTTTATGGATCAAGAGGTTTGATCTATCAAAACTCTAATTTTCCATGTACTTTCCTAGGAAAGAGGAAAGTGATGCAATAACGGAGGGAATATACATGAAAGAAATGCATGCATGAAGATTTTGTAAGTTGTGTGAGAAGAACCCACTGAGAGAAACTCAAGGCCCATAAAAATAGAAGTGAGTATCCATATATTGCAAAAATAATGACCTCTTCCTATAGAAATAAAATATGAGAATTTATATGATGCCCGACTGTCAAAATCTCAAGGGCTAGGTGGCAAACCACCTGGCCCTTGGATTTTGATCTGGTTTTGACCGGATCAAAATCCAAGGGCAGGTCGTTTGCCACCTAGCCCTTGAGATTTTGACGGTCGGGCATCATATAAAAACTCATAAAATATAATAAGCCATATCAGCCACTTTATTCATACAAAAACACAAGATGATATAATCAAAACTGTGATGTGTTTTTAATCACCAAATGATAGAAGATATGCATATCATGATGCATGGAATGGTTCCCCATGTACCAAAATCATTTAGAATCCGAACATAATCCAATGCCGTACAGCATCTAATTGATGAAGCCTGTTTCTTTTTAGCTTGCATCATATCTCATTTTCATATACTGTTAGTGTGAGAGGGCAAAGACAAAAGAAGCTGCGGATGTGATTGGAGATAAAGAGAAAAAAGCGGAAACTGTTGTGAAGATTCGCCTGGCTGGAGTTGGGTGGTGGTGGTGGTAGTGGTGAGTAGAAGGCAGTATAATCATGGAAGCATATTCACTTTCTTCTTTGTCATCCCTTTTCAATGCAGCAGAAAAAGTTCATCCTAAAGCATTCCATCCTTTTGCCAAAAATGCAGCTGGGGTTTGCCACCAAGGTTGGGCCTTTTATCATGAGAAAATGACCAAACAAGTAGTATTGTTTAAGTTATTGTCTAACGATTTATAGGTTTTTTTAGCTCTATTGATGCAATAACTAGGAATGATTTTGAACACATCAACCACTTTGATATTTCCACTACTCTTTTATTTTACTTTTGCTTGTTCTCATTTTATTATATGTGTATATATGTGTATGTGAGAGAGAGAGAGAAAGAGACAACGGTTTCTACACACATGTGTAGATAAGTTATCTACACACTAGCTTAAAATACAGTGGAGGCCCACATTGTTTGGGTGATCAAAACCATTCATTTGATTGGCCCTCACATAGATAGGGTGTCCACAAAAAATCAGCTCCATAGGATCATCCTAACCCTTCGAACTGTGGAGGCAAAAAATGGACAGATTTGTGAAGGCTTATACACGTCCATTTTACCTCCCCAAATTGTAGGGTTGGGATGATCCTATGGAGCTGATTTTTTATGGACACCCTATCTATGTGAGGGCCAATTAAATGAATGGTTTGGATCACCCAAACAATATGCCCTCCACTGTATTTTAAGCTAGTGTGTAGATAACTTATCTACACATGTGTGTAAAAACCGTCTCTCTCTCTCTCTCTCTCTCTCTCCTATATATATATATATAGGAGAAGAGAAAAGAAGAGAATTTTTTGAGAATTCTATGAGAATTACACATCACTTTTTTGACTTTTTTTAACAAATGCACCCACTCAACTCACATATTTTCAATCTCACCCCCTCCTTTATGCTTTTTAACAAATGCACCCATTAAAGCCACATAATTTCAATCTTACCCCCCGTCCTTTATGGTTTTTTAATAAAAAATCTATAGGGTGATCTTAACCATCCGATTTAAGAGGAATTATGGAAACCTCTATAGATTGGACGGCTAGGATCGGCCTATGGAAACGAATTTTGGGGCACAACCTATTTATGTTGTGTTCCATCACATGGACGATTTGGATCAACCTATGACGTGGTCCGTATAGTTCTTTGTCGGCCCGTGCATCGCACGGGATTTTTTTACTAATATATATATATATATATATATATATATATATATATATATATATATATATATATATATATGTGTGTGTGTGTGTGTGTGTGTGTGTGTGTGTAAGAGGAATACTCAATTGAACTGAGCCGTTGCACAAAAAAAAAAAAAAAAACAACTACATGGGCTCCCTCATTGGACTATCTCACCAAAGTATTTATTATTTCTTTAATTTGTATTTTTATAACTGTATTTTGGTGAGATAATCCAATGGGAGCTAGTTTGTGCAAGGAGCATTCATCTTATAATATATGCTAAATATGTTTCTTTCATTTGTCATATGTTTTCTTTTATTAGAATTTTGTTGTTAGAAACTTTTTGATGAAATTTTTTCTACGATGGATTTTTTTACACATAATATATAGGATGGGTGGGGCCATCTTTTCACATTTGATAAGTTGAGGCCCATCATTTCACCCATGCATGACATGGGTGGCATCCATCATTTTAAACCTCTGATATGGTAGGGCCTACCATCTCTACCCAAACCCATGCATATGGTGGGGCTCACCATTTTACACCCACGAGTGGGCCCACCATCACCACCGAAATCCATGAATCGGGTCGGGCCCACCATTTTATGTTTTGATGGCGTGGGGCCTATTCTTTTACACATGCATAGCATGGCCAAGGGTGCTGGTTTGTTTGACTGTAAAACCAGCGAGAAAGAGTTTGCTTGAATGTGTAAAACACCTTCTCTGGTTGGCTCGTCACTAGCTTATAAGCGTTGATTCAAAGTATACAAGATCTATAACCATTAGTTGCTCCATGCAAAAGCTTCCAACCTTAGCCATCACATGATCAGCTTACTGAATAATTCAATTTTGGTAAGAGAGAAATGGGACTTTTTGTAGAAGGAAAATGAAGTTCGAAGATTTCTATCCCTCTCAAAAGGTCTGATTTCCATGAATCCCTTATACTAAAAACGTTCACACTCACAGGCTCCCAAAACTCAGAAGAGTGGGTGCTAAAGCTGCTTTATTTTATGTCCTTTTGCATTTGGTTGGCATCTACTTCTTTGGTTTTTCCTATGTTTCTTTGTTTTCTCTTCTAAACCCAAGACTTTTTGTCGTTTGATCAAAGCAAAAAATAGTACCCAAGTCACGTGGGTGCTGTTGCTTCTTCTCTTCTTCTTCTTCTACTTTGTTTTTTCTTCTCTTTGTTGGTTTTTTATTCCTGAATCCATGATTTTTTGTCGTTTGATCAAAGCAGAAAAAAAAAGTGCCCCAAAAAATGCCTTTGGTGCTTTGTTCTCTTCTTATTCTTGAAGAACACACCCACTTCCAATCTCATGTGGGCTTATCAGAACTAAAGTATCTCTGCCATTATACAAACTTCTTGTACACCTTTGGATCTTTCCTGAGAGTATCTAATTTTGGATTACAGTGAGGAAAATGCCATCAGCGTACTCCTAAGCTTTGATAGTGGCACTGCAATTTATTAAACACTTTTGCTTTTTTTTGAAACAGAATTGATATCGGCACTCACTTGTCTCGATACTGGCACCGATCTCTTTATTTAAACTTTTCTAATTAATTAATAACTAATTGTTAAAAGAGTAAACAAGTATAGCTTATTTTTAAAAAAAGTACAGTACGGCCAAACCATAAGATGATCCAAACCCTCCATTTGAAGGGTCACACAGTAAATAGGTTGTGGTCCAAAAAAATTGTATCCATAGGATGATCCCAACCTTCTGATCTGTAGAGGTTTCCACTATGTTGTTCCTCTATAGATCGGAGGGCTAGGATTATCCTGTGGAAATGATTTTTGGGGAACAACCTATTTGCGTTGTAGCCCATAAATGGACGGTTTGGATCATCCTATCATGTCGGCCATAAGTACTTTTTGAAAAATACTGGACCGTACGGGTTTACAACATATGAAATCTCGTTAAAAAAAATTATCATTTCCATGAGATTTTATATGATGTGTGGCCGTATCACGTACTTTTCAAAAAATAAGATGCGGCCCACTCCAAAGGATGACCCGAACCGTCCATTTTTTGGGCCACAACTTAAATAGGTTATGCACCGAAAATCATTTCCATAGGACACTTCGATCTACAAAAGTTTCCATAGTGTGCAGTCCCTCAATAGATCTGAGAATTAGGATCATCTTATGGAAATGATTTTGGGGGCACTCAAGCTATAACGTGAGATTTTATATTGTGTGTGGCCTTATATATAGTCCATTATTTTTACAAAAGTACTCTATAACGTGAGATTTCCATACATATGGAAATGGTTTTTTGGGACACAGCCTATTCATGTTGTGGCCCAACATTTGAACGGTTTGGATCATCCTATGAAGTGGGCCGTCCAGGGCCACACACCATATAAAATCTCAGAATTTCCCATTCAATGCTTTTTCAAAAATAATGGACTGTACGGCCACACACCATAAAAAGTCTCCTATACCATAAAGATGATGATTACTGTTAGTATGTCTGTTCAGCTAGAACTGAGCCAATGGCGGCCCCCTCTTGATGGTACGCACATGAGAGATGGATAATAAACATGAATGCTGAGATTGCAGAGAAGATAAGGCAGCCATAAGAGATTTCCAGTCTCAACCCCAACTGCAGATATTTTAGGTCTAAAAAGAACTAGAATGCCATATCTCATTGTCCTTCAGGATATATGAATCTATGGGTATGACATTCTTACATTATTACTTAAGGGAAAATATGTGTTTAATTGCCACATAATAATTATGAGTGTTATATTCAAAGTTACTGGTGTAAATTATAATGGCTTTTAGGACATATAGTCTTCTAACATGAAGGCATGTTAGACTATAGTCTTCTAACATATAGTCTTCTAATTGTTGGGATTTTAGTCATTGCTTGGAAGATTGCTCTGTTTCCATTCCAACCCATTCTAGGAAGGAATGGAGACCTGTTTCCAGAGTTGTTGAGGGTGTACGGAGTAGTCCCATAATTCCAGCTCTTCCTGTATCTGATCCTATGATTGGGTCTAAAGTTCTCAAAGACAATATCCTTTCAACTCGAAATGAAGAATTTGCCCAACTTAACAGTTATGCGTCCTTAGCAAATTCGGAAGAGGTTTTTGATGGGAAGGATTCATTGGCATGCCTCTCAAAAGAAGACCCAGGTAAGGGCATTGTCTCCTCTCCCTCCACATCTGAGGGAGGATCTTGGCAAACCATTTCAAAGAAGAAAGGAAAAGCTTTACCACCACCCCCTTCTCTGCCAGGCCAAAGAATCCCCTTCAAAGGGCTCATCCCCGGATCTTACAAGTCCTAAGTGGGGTCTGGACCTCTTGCTTTTGGGTTCGTGTCCCCTCTGTTTGCTGTTGGGCTTTGAAATTCTGTTTCACTTAGTTGTTGCTTGCTTGTTGGTTTTTGGCCGTTGTTCTTGATTTGTTTTTGTCCGTGCTGCTTTGCACTTAGTCTGTTCTTGTTTCCCGGTCGCTTGTGGCTTGGGTGCGCTCTTGCTCTATCTTTGTAATCTCCATTTTTTCAATATATCTGGTCGGGGTCTGCCTAACCCCAGCTTACCCTTTTCAAAAAAAAAAAAAAGTCTTCTAACACCCAACAGTATATTCATAGTTGGAATCCAAGTGATAAATGACAGGCACAATTAGTAAGAAGCATACAGGCATTTTTCAACATTCGATCAGATAGCCTTTATTTAATAGAACATGGTTTAACCACTTGTAGAGGAAGCAAGTGTAGAGGCATAGGCAACATGCTTTCATTGCAAGATGCGCGGGCATCTTGTAGCATCTTGTGAGCAAGTAATTATAGAGTGATGAGGGGACAATGTATGCTTAGAAGACACATTGGGGGCCTTAGACATGGTGGCAATTGAGCTCCCATGATATACTTATGGGACGAGGGGGCAATGAAGGCTCAATTGACATAAAAGCAGGCCTCATACGTGGTAGTGGAGCTCCCATGACCCACCACTAATGGAATAACAGGCATAGAATTATTCATAGGAGGTTTTTCAAATAGTAGCAAAGGTGTCGACGATGGAAGAGCTGATGATCTAGATGTGGAAGGAAAATAGGAGATTGATGCTCATTAACAACTTTGGGTGGTGTTGAAGCCAACAGAGGTGAAACAATAGGGAGTAAAACTGACTTTGAATTGGACTAGAGTTGACTCAAGTATAAGAAGAACCCATAGTATCAATACAGGAAAATATTTGCTCCATGAAGATATCATCTCAAGAAATAAACAAACAACTACTATGTTGTTCAAGACAACGATATCCCTTAAAGATGGATGTAACTGAGGAACACATGCAGTAAATAGTTTACGCTCAATTTATTCACCTTATATGTTCCAAGATGTAGAAAACACTGATATGTAGATACTCGTAATATCGAATAATCAGAACGCACACAAAATAATATTTCATCACATTGGCTAGATGAGAATAAAATTCTTTTAACTTGATTGTTAGGGTTCCAAGATTTAGTGTTTAGGGTCTAGAAAAATAACAGTAGTGCGTAGTAAACAGAGGAATGGACAATTAAAAGAAAAAGTATAGACAATTATAGGAAAAAGTATAGAAATATTTGGGGGGTGAAATATTAACCCCTTTTTTTTTTTTACTCCGGACAGGCCCCTCTGGTGTATTTATGTCTACTCTTTCACACTGGAGGGGCTTGTCATAAGTAAAAATGGGGGCGGATATTTAGTTTCATTAGGGCTAGTGTTGCAACTTCAAAACCCTACGCAAAAATATCCCATAAATAAATTGGGTCAGGTTTTGAAATCATGGGTCTTGAGTTAGGTTAGGTTTTGGAACAAAAACCCGACCCAATCGTCGGGTTTAAAGAAGAAAAAAAAATGAAACCCAACCCATAACAAATTATTTTCCGAAGTATGTATATAATTATTTTCATTGAGTTATTTAAGTCTGTTACATGTGAAAAAAGTAGTTTCCTTCTTAAATTTACTCACTTTGATAAGACTTAAAATTAAGCCATTTAAGTGATTGTGTGTGTGTGTGAAGATTTGTTATTATGCAATCTTGAAAATTATTCACTAGCTAAACATTAAAAACCCGACCCAATCCAACCCGGCCTTACCCGAGATAATTTCTCAGGAAGGGTAGGGTTTTGGAAAACCCGACCCGCCCGAACCGAGTTGCAACCCTAGGGTTACGGTGGGATTAGCCTCATTGTCATCAACCCCAAAAAGATTTATAAACCCCAAGCAGGTAAAACCCTGGTAAGAGAAGAAAAAGAGAACGTCCCCCCCTTGTGTAGAGTCTATATTGGGGGCGATGGAGGAGGTGGTGATTGCTTCATCTCCCATAGACTCTGGAATAAGCTGCTGGGATTTGCATTCTGGAGCAGAGCATCTTCGTTATCGTTCTTGTATTTCTCCTCGCCATGGTCTCAACTTTGTGGGTCATCGATTTCTCGCTTGTTCTCAGCTTCGTGATTCTTCTTCCTCTGGTTCCATTCTCTACTGGCCCTGGAACAAGGTCTCTATTCCTCTCTCTCTCTCTCTCTCACTCTTTGTTTTTTTATTCTCTCAGATAGGATTTATATTCAAAGTGTTTAAGCTGATTGAATGAAGTTGATTTAATAAGAACAAGTTTGGCTGAGAACAATATTCTTTCTCAGAGATAGAATTTATATTTGAAGTGAAGAAAACCCATAATGCTATATCATTTGATTGATCCTTTGTTTTTTTTTTTTTTTTTTGTCCCTGTTTGATATTTTTTGAACTAGAAAATTTGGTGGTTCTCCCCAATCTTCACCATATACTTGATTCAGCTCTCTTTCTTATAATCTCACAAATTGTACACTCCTAGCCGTTAGTTCACACCTGATGGGCAGAAAAGTGCTTTGATCGTCATACCTTTAGGGACTGTTTTTTCTTTCTTTCTTTTTTTAATGGTAAATAATTTCTTTAAATACTGGCGGATTGCACCCGGCGCATTTGCCCCGGTTAATCAGCCACTCCAACGTGGGACGGAGCTATTGGGGGATCCGAGCGAAGACTGGCCATCCAATTGTTTCGACTTCGTCGGATCCGGGGTCGCAAGAAGCCGCTGGTCGAAGGTTTGGACCAATCGCAATTCATCACCATCTTGCCCGCTTCCAATTGATGACTGGCTAATATATAAGTGTTGACCTAAGCCCCTTGGGGCTCGGCTCCCGAACCGTACGTGAGCTGCCTCGTACGGAAAAACGGAAATCGAGATTGGGTTGGTGTTCCGCTTCCACTCCATACCTAAGTTCACTCTTAGCTACGATGTTTCGTTTACCCGTCTTACTTCAAGTAGCTAGCGCTACCTCTTTCGAGCTGCTTAGTTCTCATGGCTGATCCCGGGCCTCGTCCTGGGCGTGAAGGTTCCTAAACTCAGCCTCCTCGCCCTAGTCGCACTTGCTCCCTTGGCTAGGCTGGAAACGGCGGAAGCAGCCACATTCCATCCCCCGTTAGCCCTTAGTATGTCATTCCCATCCTTCGCTACTTGACCCCACTAACCACTCGCTCGCCGGCCGCTCGGGCTCCGCATTTCAAGTTCGTTATCTCAGGATTATTTGACTTTATTTCTTATTTATGAAAACTATTTATGAAAGTAATTAGATAGAATAGCTTCTACCTTCTCAACTGATAGTGAGAGAACGAAATCGGGATAAATACCGATACCTATTACGGGATAAAAATACATAAAAATAAAAAAGCTCAAACATGTCTATCAACATCCGAATTAGCCGACCTTCTCACATGATGGAAAGATATGGATGAGCCCTCCACCTGATCTCTGATCTCATCAATCCAATGTGCAAACCACCAAGGAGGGGATAAATTCTCCTTCAGCTATCTGATCGTATTTAGAGAGTCCCCTTCCACTATCACTCTATCTAGGGAATGCGCCTCTAAAAGCCTAATACATTTAGGGATTGTTTAGATCTAGGGACAATTATATGGAAACAAATCTTGCGGAAAAAATCCAAGGTCTAGTAGGTTTGAAATTTTCCTAGAGGACGGAGAAAATTCTTAATTTTGGAAAAAATTCAATAGAAAGTGAGTTAAATCCAATATTGGAGAACTCATTTTCCAAAATTTCCCTGCATCCATACACCCCCTTAGGATCAGCTACTTCATGCAGTGCTTGGGCACTGTGGGTCAGTTATGGTGGGTCCTGTTGGATGATTGGTTCTGGATGATACACACTCCAGGTACCAGGGGAAGGTTGGTTATATCACTAACTTTAGTAGTTCTTGGAGAGCCATCCTTGTATCAGTAATTAATGTCATTGCTAATTTTTGGGGTTTTAGGTTAACTTTGCCTCTTCTTTTTCCCCAGCCTCACGCAGAGGTTAAAAGTTTTCCTGTTGAGCCTATCGGCCCTCTTGTTTCTAACACGGATGGGACATACATTGCTGGAGGAGGGTCATCTGGGGACATTTACTTGTGGGAGGTGAACTTTCAGACTCCATTTTTTATTACCATTTATTGCTGCTTACTGGGAAGGGGGATTAGAAGAAACACATATGCTTTGAATGAGGGGGTGGTGATTACCTTTTTATCCCAATGCATATTTTGTGTTTCAGGTGGCAAGTGGCAGACTACTAAAGAAGTGGCACTCTCATTATCGAGCTGTCACTTGCTTAGTATTTTCGGATGATGAATCACTATTAATTTCTGGAGCAGAGGATGGATGTGTTAGAGTCTGGCCCCTTTTCAAGTATTTCATTCGCATTTCATTGGAATATTTTTTTTTACTACTTATGATATTATTTAGTTGTTGATATCCTAGGTATTTTTATGTGACAAATTCCTATGCTCTATATACTTATTCTGATTTATTTCTATGCCACAGGTTGTTTGATGATATGGGAGATGCAGTGACAGGGCATCTCTATGAACACAGTTTTTCTGAACACACTTTACGGGTGACTGACATTGTTTCTGGTTATGGAGGATGCAGTGCAATTATTGTTTCTTCCTCCGAGGATCGTACGTGTAAGGTTCGGAAGGGTTTTTTTTTTTTTTTTTTTTTGAAAAATTGTTTTGGTAGGTTCTTAGTAGATCATATCCATTATCATGTCAAAGACATAGGAATAGTTGTAAACAGAACTGGTTTAATAGATAAAATCCATTTTCATGCTGGAGAAATATAATGGTGGTACTGCAACAGTTTGCACATGTGTACAGCTCTGTGCTTGGTGTACATCATGTTTTTACACTTGTCTTCTTCCCTAAATCATGTATATCCCTATTTAGCAAGAATAGTAGTTTCCAGCAAGGTAGTCTGTCTTTCCTACAAAACTAATTAGGCCTGAATGAGCTTATAAATTGAACAAGAAATAATATAATCAGCTTTTACTTCTATGAAATGAGTGAAGCATAAGAGAGGAAGCTTCCTTTTCTGGTCCCATCAAGTTTAAAGAATCTCCTACATCAACAAAAAATTGGGTGTTAAAGATTTGAGTCTTAGACCATTGTTGAGGGTTTCCATTCCATTTCAGTGGTCTGATATGGTCTCTAAGCGTATTATTGTCACTGTACTGTTATTTATTCCTTGCTATTTTCTCATCCTTTGCCTTGGCAGTGACCACGTCCACAACCGTGGTTATTACATCATCTGTCATAACATAGAATCTCAAAACTGTTTGATGAGATAGGTGAATTAGCCGAAGCATTGGGAGATGGTGATGTGGCTGTTTCTTCTTTTTTTTTGAAGAGAAATTAAGTGAAATGTATTTTCGATCTGGTTCAAAATACAAGATCATCATATTGCAATGTTAGGATTCATGGTTTAGTAAAGGTTGGAAACTCTTGTCACACGCACGAAGAGAGTGACCGTGACTTGTGAAAACCTTATAATCGGTTGTGCATGATAAAATCAAGCAATTGATGACTGGGGCTCCATTGCTTGTGTTACTAAATTTTTGGAAGGTGTTTTTTGCTTAATTTGATGCATCCCATGTGATCGTTGGTGCTTGCTATTCTTTGGTGCGCGCACTCCAATATTTTCGACACTATTTAATTCATTGTCACTTCGTAGTGTAATTAGATCATGAGGCTTCGGGTTACCTTGACTCTCTAAAGAACTTAAGTCCATGACATGTCAAGTGGAGTGACTACCTGTGGGAGTACAACTTCTCTTTTAACCATAAATCAGGTTCAGCCAACAAAGTGGACGGATAGTTGATTAGTTTGAAAGCACAAGTAGTGGCATTTGAAGAGTTGAAAATTCAATATGCCGTTGATCTGTATTTTGCAAAATCATACAAGAGTTGCATAGCACAATTGCTGATCCCGTCTTCTCCTTTTACTGTCCACGATGGTTACTTAGTTTCAAGTAATCGATTGTGTGGCCGGATGCTTCTCTTCGAGGGCAGATTATAGTATTGTACAAGAGCTATATGGAGGTGGTCCTGGTAGGAATTGGGGTTGTGATAAGACCTTGGAGGACGTGGTTCAGCGACACTTTTGGCCCACCATGTGTAAGGATGTAGAGTCTAGAGAGGCTGGTTAGGCGATGCCGACTTTGCTAATATGCGAAGGGACATTTACAGAACACGGGATTGCATGCCATTACCTGTGCCTACATCACTTTAGGTCCATCTTGGTATCACTATCAATTTTATGCTTGGACTTCCTAGGACAACAAAGTGGGATGACTTTATATATGTGATGATCAATCGATTCTCCAAAATGGCACACCTTATACTATCTTCCCAGACTTCTGATGCGTCACAGGTTGAATTGTTTTTCAGGGAGGATGTGTGCTTACATGGGGCACCTATTACTATAGTTTCAGATTGCTAGTTGCGATGTGAAGTACGCGGGTCACTTTTGGCTTACGCTTTCGAAGAAGTTGGGACCCAAACTGCAATATCATAGCACTGCACATCCTCAAACTAACAGGCAGACATAAATTTTTCATAGGATTTTAGGGAATCTACTTTGCTGCATCACAAGTGATCATGTGAAGCTTTGGACTCAATCTTTCCACTAGTAGAATTTGCTTAACAACAGATCTACTAAGAACTAAGAAGACTTTTTTTGAAGATGTATATGGGCACAAACCACAACGCGTGGTTGACTTGGTTCCACTACCACAGGATGCTCGAGGCAGTCAGATGGAGAGGTCTGTGATGAGCGAATTAGGTGTATCCATGACTTGAGGAGGAAGGGCTGCTATATCTAAGAGTAATGAGCTATGCGAAGAAGTACCAATACCCATTGCTAGTTGAAGGAGTTAAAAGAAGTAGATACGGTCATGGTACATTTGCAGAAGTAGAGATTTCCCTGTGTATTTACCACAAGCTGAAATCACGGGAGATTTGTTTGTATAAGGTTGTTGAAAAGATCGGCTCCAATGTTTAAACAAAGAAAGTGAAACAGAATTTGGAATTTGTGTGGAGGGTTTTCTTCCCAAAAAACATCTCGAATTGTAGTAGAACCATTATAGACGTTTTTGCCCTACTTTTTGCTCTATTTTCTCTTGTTTATTTCTTCATAGTTCAGATCTATCCAGGTCTGCCCTTTCTTGGCTGCGTCAACGTGTCACGTTGACATCACTTGTGTGCTTCCCCTTGTCTCCATACTTCAATTCCTTTTATGTTCTTCCTCCTAATTTAAGTTCTGATGTCCTGGCAGCATTTTGAGGCTGAACAGGGCAGTAGGGACTATTGGGGGAGCTAATGTAGCTGTAGATTCCTTCACTAAAGATGGCTTCTATCAAATCTCTATAATGATTGTGGCTAATCTCTATAATGATTGGGAATCCTTCCCACTCTTTTAGTTTCTATCTTGAAGATG
Organism: Tasmannia lanceolata; assembly: GCF_043159265.1. Taxonomy (NCBI): domain Eukaryota; kingdom Viridiplantae; phylum Streptophyta; class Magnoliopsida; order Canellales; family Winteraceae; genus Tasmannia; species Tasmannia lanceolata. The sequence goes on from NW_027518693.1 coordinate 4,326,838, forward strand.
GTTTCTTTTGTTCCTTTGATCAATGAAATTTAGTTTGGTCAATTATAAAATGGAAAAGAAATTAAGAAATTAAGAAAGTCTTCTTATACTTTAGTGATATTTCACTATATCTCTTTGTGGATTGCGAATAACATTTGATGCTGCTGCATTATCCAAATGGATAGGTTTGTTTATCAAGAAAAATTATAAATTGTGGCATGATTGCTATGATGCAGTAGTGTTCCTTCAATGGCAAAATTGTTTATCCATGGTTATTATTTCGGTGTTTGAGGATCATGCAGAATTATTGTTATTTTGTTACCAATGTTTTTTTTCATTATTGGGCTCATCTCTATATTATGTTGATGTAAAACACTCAGGTTTGGAGCTTATCTAAGGGGAGATTATTGAGAAGTATTACATTCCCTTCCATAATTGATGCAATTGCGCTGGACCCTGGGGAGCATGCTTTTTTTGCTGGCTGTAGAGATGGCAAGATATATATTGCTTCACTTAGTGCTGAGAGCACCTCTAGTAGTGGTTATGGAATGCATATCATTGGTCTGTTGTCTGATCACAGGTTGTTATTTTTCTTACATTCTTTTTAGTGGCATTTTTCCTTATGTAATTCAGTTTTTAAAACCGTTTCGCAACTGCCTTTGGGAAACAAGCGACCAATCAACATGAACGTTGTTGAGCCTCTCCTAGATCATGCATGATAGCATATTATTATACCGTCTTAACATTTTTGCACCTTATCTTTATGGTTATTAATTGCGCTTTTGTCCCCCTTTCCCTATATCATGGTCTGTCATTATTCCTGTTCAAATGGCTTTTAATTATTCAATCTTCTTAGCAAGGTTTTAAATTTCGGCCGAAATCCAAAATTTTGGGTTTCGGTCAACCCCGAAACCGAAATTGGTTAAACTCGAAACGTTACAAAACTTAGAGAATTTCGGTCGAAATTTGTCGAAATTTCGTTTTCCCTGAAATTTCAGTCCAAAATTTTAGGAAAATCTCCAAGAAAAAAAATCTGGATTTTATTCTTTATTTAATATTTTCCCAAAATTTCAGCCGAAATTATAATTTCGTTCGAAATTTTGTGCGAGATAAAATATTATTTTATTTGATTTCGTTAGATTTCGTCAGAACGGAAAGCATTCCGAAACCGAAATTTGAAACCTTGCCTCTTAGTAGCGATTTATTTCCTTTTTCTACTTGACTCAATGCACAGTTCCTTAATCTTTCTTCACTCTTGTGTCATTCTTTGTTTTTATGTTTTCATTAACTCGCAATTATTATATATTGTGATATCATTCATTAACATGGATCAGTATTTTTGCTTTCATGTTTAGACACTTTCCTAGCTTTTGTCTTCTACCGTTTCTATATCCATATAATGTTTTGCATGTGATATATGGCCTTGTTTGTTCGTTGGGTCGTATGTGATCTCTATATTATTAATGCACTATGGCATAGTCTTCCCATACTCGGAAGCATCAAAAGGCTTCGATCATACCTAGTTACATGCTCATCTTATTTTTTCACTACTTGAAACTTTGGGAGCAGATTATGAACCTAAGATGCATATCCTTAGATGGCTTGAAGTGGTACCGTGCCTTAAAGTCAACTTATGAAAATAATGTTTTGACAGGGATGAACATGTAGGTGATTAGAATTTCTTCTTGGCTAGGATAAAGGGTAGACTACTCTTATTGTAGATCTTAGATTACCTCCTGGGATTGGTATACCACCTAAGTTGCTTTGGGATCTTACTATTGAGAGAAAGAAGGAAAACTTGCCCAATGGAAGAGGAAATGCCTATCCTTGAGTAGAAAGTACACTTTAGAGACTTTCTTGGGAAAGAAAGAAGAAGGAAAGAACCTCAAACACCTTAAGTGGCTAAAAGTTTGTAGATCAAAAAGAAAGGGTGGTCTTGATAGTTGTAACCTTGGATTGAAGAATAAAGCCTTTTTAGGCATGTGGGAATGGAGTATGCATTTTAGGAGAAGGGGGATTCAATTGAAAAGAAATCATAAGGGATTCAATTGACTACCTATTTTGGTGTGAGTTTTTGTTGTGTCACTGGATTTTGATGTTGTTTCAATGGTTTCTACTGAAACGCCGATAACTTGGTTTTGGACATGTTTTGTGAATTAGCAGATATGATTCGGTTTCAGCATTTCATCTTGGATTGGGTCTCGAAGAGCATTTGGCTAGCAAACACAACAACTTATTGAAACATTATTATTAACCTAGGATCATGTGAGGGTGGTCTATGAGACCATTCAAAAATAAATAAAGAAACCTAGGATCATGTAAATGTCCTTGAAATATTACTGGAATCATGGTTTATATTCAAGGATTGGAATACATTACACCGATTGTGAGATTCAATTGCAAAGGTTAGAGGTTCGCCACAAGGGGTAGGTTGTTGATCCTATGGTTTTAAACATTTTTCATGGAAACATGGGTTCACTATACAAAGTTGCCAAGAATTTTGTTGGATAAAGGAGTATCATTTGATTTCTAGTACCACTTTCAATACTTAAGTACTTGGCTTTATTTGTAGGCTGCAACATATTTACCAGCTGGTGTTGTCAAGTCCGATGACCCATCTATAACTATAATGTTAGTCAATTCTATCTATAGCAGTTTTAGTAAAGGTATATTGCAGAGAATTCCTCGTGCCATCTTTGCATATATTGTCTCTTACCATTTTTACCATTTGTCGAACTTTGCCTCAATTAATGTGTTGTCCTTGCAAAAGATTGTGTTTCTTTCAATTGGCCTTGTTTCTTGATACTTTATTTTAACTTCCACAAGCTGGTTTCTGGAACAGTAAGGCAGTTACTTGCTTAGCATTTAGCATGGATGGAGTTTCATTAGTATCTGGATCTGAGGATGGCGTACTTCGAGTTTGGGACACTAAAACCCGCCATGTTGTTCGCACATTCAAACACGCAAAAGGTATATTGAGGGCTTTCTTCAATGTAATTTATTTAATCTTTTTTCTATATTATTGCATGGATTCATTTAATTTGATTTTTTTTGAATGGTTGATTCATTTAATTTGATAATATATGTAATTTCTCCTAGTTTTATTTCTTTCTTTTACAGGTCTATTACAATTGCAATTGATTGTGCTATCCATTTGCTCTTTCCAACCATAGGAATGCGAGTGTCTAAGCATTCCCTTCTGAAAATTTGAAACTGTAAGAATGGAATATTTGAGGGACTAATCTTATTTTGTTGCTGTCTTCGGAAGGGTTTAGTTTAAGTAAGAGTTGTAGAAAAGAAAAGAGAAGGAGAAGAGTTTTGGCATGAATGTTGTTTGTAAAATCCTGCTCGCGATGCATATAATAAATGGTTTACAGGGAGAAATGAAAGGAATAAATATGCTTTTGATAAATGAAGGGAACAAAAAGAAGGTAATTACTAAACTACGATATGATGTAGGGCCGGGAAGAGAAATAGAAGAAGAAGAGGAGAGAAGAAGAATAAGAGAAGAAATTTCAAGGAGAAATTCTCAATCAATTCAATTCATCAAGAGTTAATAATCTCTAATACATGAGGCCTATGTATAGACAATTGAAATAAAATTCCATGGAAGGTAAATAAATGCCCTAACTCTAAATAACATGGAAAATAAAAGCCATAAAACTAAATACCATGGAAATAAAAATTGTAAAAACTAAATAACATGGAAATAAATCTCCAGAAATCCTAATGAGCAACTATGCCTCTTATTGGGCCTACAATCTGCATCATTCTCCCATTGTTGAAAAGAACTCGCCCTCGAGTTCTAGTCCGCTTGGGTCAAATAAGTAGACGACCAACTCAAGCAGTAGGAGGAGTCGTAATCCGTCGGAGTCATTCCTGATGTCTAATGGTCGTGACAACCGTGAAAGTAGCCTGAAACAATGACGAAACGATATGGAAAAAAATCGCCCATATAGAATCATAAGAATACAGACCGCTCTAGAGAAGTAAATTGGCTAGGAAGATAGCAACGTACTCCTTCTAGATCAGTGTGATAGCTACGGACGGTGCCAACCGATGACCAACCTCCATAAGGTCATCATCAATAAGCTCACCCGCGGGTATCTTATGTGGCTCTGTGATGTCAGACTGACAATTCACCTGATGATCGTCATGCGCACTGAAATCCCCTGTCTCAACCTCCACAATCATCTCGATCGGAGCATCTACTGTAGAATCAATACTGTCACTGTGCTCATGTAAAGATCGGAAATCAGCATCCTCAATGGACTGCTCATGCTCTCCAGGATCTGGCAATGCATCATCAGTCACCGGACTCTCTTGACTTTCAGACTCTGTATCTACATCTTACATAAGCTCGGCCTCAATGTTTATAATGATCTCATCCGCAATATCATATGTCGGACCACTAGCATCATATGTGTCTAGCTAATCAATAGTGCTAGCAACTTTGGGATTATGAGTTATCCCAAAGTACTACCATTTCTTTGGGATTATGGGTTATAAAACCATATCCTAATAAACTTTACTTGAATCGACAAATTGAAAACTATTGATAGATTTTCCTTATTTGAGGCAATTGGTCTAATTTTCCTCCCTTTTTTATTAGGGGTTGTTCTATGTCATAGAATACATGCACGATTCATTGATGATATTTTATGGTAATTTATGGATTTTCTTATCATTTTTCTCCCCGTTACTTCTTTGCCCATGTTATATTTTTGTTATTTTTTCCAATTTTTATTTATCTTTCGTTTGTGCTTGATATATGACATTCTTTGACCTATATCTGTCCATGTAAAGTCGTGCTTTTGTACTGATTTTCTTTCCTCGCTGTTCTTTTCCTTAATTTCTTTTTCTTTTTTCTCACTTGTTTTCATGTATTTGTTATTTTTTCCTACATTCGTGCTTATTTTGCATCTTTTTCTTTTTATTTTTCTGTTTTATACCTTTTGTGCTTTCTCATTGTTTTTTTTTTTGGAGTGCAATGCACTATTCTGTAGTGTTAGGGTCACTAATATGTAATTTTGGTCAATTGATCACATGTAGAATGAAATGATTGGTTGAAGTATGATTTTTTAGTATTCATATTCTAATAATATGGCAGGTATTTTAGGACTTTTGTTTTAGTGGACCTTGTATTGTATAACTTATCTCGGTGTATTACTATGTTGTTTATTCCTTTTTTTCTTCATTTGTTTCTAGACATCTAGTTGTTGTAGTAGATAGAAAAATTGGAAACTAAGTGTCCCGGACTGGCTCACCAAAACACTAGAAACATTATAAATTGCACTAAAACTATCCATCAATTGATAGTTTTACACCACATATGCTGAATTTTGTTAAAAATAGATGTAAGCAGGAATCTGTATTGAAAACATTATGTATTGGTTTATTCCCTGGACCATGTGGTAGAAAAACCACAGGTTGCCGATTCACCCAGTAGCTACTGTTTTACATTGCTGATGTTCTATTTGGCTGTTGTATAAGACAATATGATTTGTTTCTAAAGTAGTTTGTACCATAACTGCTAGAGTGCAAAGCGAATAGGCTGCTGTATGAGACAATATGATTTGTTTCCAAAGTAGTTTGTACCATAACTGCTAGAGTGGAAAGCAAATGTGAGAAGTGATGTGGGAAGTGAGGGGTCTAAAAAGGAGAAAATTGGAAAAGCATAGTACTAAGGAAGCAATGGAGAAAGTATAGAGATAATTCATAGGAAGTGTGTTGGGAAATGAACATGAAGTATCTGTAAGCCTCTCATTGGAAGCAAACAAAGAAGTGTATAGAAAGATATAGGGTTATAGTAGATTAGGGAGGAATGATTAATGTAGGCTGGGGTTGCATGAAGAGAACTTCACAACTGATTAGAGTCATGAGTCTTATGGATTTATAGTTTTAAAAGTTTGAAGTTATATTCATTTAGACTTAATTTTAGGTTTTCGAAAAAATTTCACCTAAGTTTTATTTCAAACTTTAGATGACTTTTTTATGTTTTAAATACACTCCTTTGGCATTACCAAAAGGGGGGAAACATTCTTTTAGGAACAATAAGAACCTAAGTAGGAAGCATACTCTTAATTAAGAGGACTCTTACACTAAATTTGGGAAGCAAGAAGAATTTAGGCTACATTTGGTTATCCTTCTCTAGAGCAATTCCAAGCTTCTCGCTCCAGAAAATGGAAAGTGGCGTAGAATGGCATTTGGTAAAAAAAAAAACATGCCTGAATTATTATTTTTCTACTGGAGCATTATAGGCAGAGTTTTTTTTTTTTTTTGGAAATAGTTTTAGGCAGAATTTTATTGAAGCAACAAGAAGTCGCTTCCGTGATCCTCACCCTGCTGGATTGACTTTGGGATTCCTGCTCTGCTTGAACCATTTTGAGAATGGTAACCAAACATGTCCTTAGCTTTTGAAGTGATCTTCGAACCCAAATATGGAGCTTTCAATAACTATCTCCCTTCTTCGTTTATATTATTTTTTGGGGCTTCTTCATTAGGTGTTGTTTCTCCTTATAATCAAATGACACACATGTTGTATTTATATTGGAAATGTTTGGTCTAACAAATGAAAGTGGATGCTGGTATTTTAAATTTCTAAGCTAAATTTTCATGGTATCACATCTTCTATTTCATATTAAGTATCTACTTGTTATTGTGCAGGTCCTATCAACAATGTCCTTGTACTTAGAAATCCACTCTGCTCAAGTTCTCAGTCATTAGTAAATGCACAAGCTTCCACATCTAGAAGGAATGTGTCATCACTATTACCACCCTCATTAGATAAATATATCAACTCAGAGGATGGAAAGATTGTAACTAGGACTGTTCCCACGCTTCAATCTCCTTGTGGTGAATCAATGGACAGTCTATACTTAAGTTCTAATGTGATGTTAAGTCAAATCAAGGAGCTCCAGGTTTTTATTTTATGACTAGCACTAAATTTCTTGCCATATGTGATTGTAAATGATCCATGTTTGCATGTTATACATTTTTGTGGGGAACTTCTTATAATTTGACTTATTTCTTATTGTGTTGGAATGTCTCGCTTTTGTCATTAGAAGTATTCTCGGGGTCATATTTTGGAGGCATTTTTATTATACATTTTTGTTGGTAGGCATTGGATTATTAGTAAATATTACCGAGTGACATGTTTTTCTTTTTACAAAAACGTGAATTCTTTTTTTAAAAGAAAAAAACAGGAGTTAATCAACACTAGCATAAGCTTCAGTCAGATGTGCTTCTCGAGGCCATTTTATTTGCAGCATCATTATAGAGACCATGATTGTTACCCTTCAGATTTTCTTTCATATACCATGTAGTCTTACTCTTATCGCGATAGATGCTCTTCCACTTAGGTTTTCTTCTTGCCTAAAATAGTAAAGTGATATATTCCTAATGTTATGGAGATAAAAAGGAAGCCCCTACTCCCTGAGTCTTAGTATATAGGATCTCCAAATGCACTCAAGTTTAATTAGGATACCTTATTGCCTTTAGCAATTGTAGCATGTATTGTAGCCACAATTTTGATTAGAAAAGGTGAAATTCCCAAGTGTGTATATGTTTTTCTGCAATTATTTAAGCTCCATTGCTGTCACAAAAATTATTACCATAAGAAAAGAATTAGAGAAAAGAAGCAAAGTGAAGAAAAGATGAGGGGTTAGAGAGAAAAAACACACCCTGCCTCCTGAATTTCTCCGTATATTTATTCAATAATAAATGATGAATATAAAAAGGAATTCCATCCATTAGTGGAAAAGGGCGAACAAGATTAGTCTACCTTAATGCATACTAATAATCATGATAAATATGAAGAAAATAAATTTCTACATTCCACCTCAAGCTGGAGCCTAAATGTCTCCCACGCCCAGCTTGGCACAAATCCTCTGAACCTGATTATGACTAAGAGCTTTGGTAAGATGTTTGCTAACTGACCTTTTGAGTTTAGACTTCACATATGGAATAGATATATGTTTTCTTGAGCCCTTTTCTCAAATAAAAGTTTCTTCAATATGTGTTGTCTTCTCATGAAATAAATGCTTGCATTATGAGTGGCTGCCTAGTTGTCACAACAATACCCTCTTCATTGTTTCCTTGACATTAAAAGCAATCTCAAGCGTCATTGTTTTCAACCACATTAACTCAGAACTAGCGTGAGCATTGCCCTGTACTTATCATCTACACTGGATCTAACTACCATACACGGCTTTTTGGCTTTTCCAAGCCACCAAGTTATCTCTATCAAAGGTACATTACCCTTATGAAACGAGAATCCTTTAAAATGAATGGAGTCCCCAACTCAGCAAGATACAATAAGGGTAAAGGTGTTGGATTCATATCGGATATGGCAGATCCATATTCATGTTTTTGGCTTATTATTTTGCCACTGCTGGTTAGGTGCCCAAGCTTTCATTCAAAAGATTGATGACCTTTTGAGCATAAATCATGTTTATTCTTTTCATATTCCCCATCATAAAGGAAATGAGAATCCTAAGAATTCTAAGATATAAATGCTTCATTGTTCTTTTTATATTTATCATCATAATGGAAATGAGATACCTGAGCTAGAGAGAGGGTTCTTTAGGAGATGATGTGTTAAGTTGTTGTACAAAAGATGTGTGCTTTAAACAGTCATTCAAACCACTTTTGGTTTGAACTATTTTAACATTTTCTTAAAGGATCCTTACGCATATACCACACTCACGTGTCAGATCCTTGTCATATTTCTATTCTATGATTTTATAATTAGATCTAGCTGTCTTAATCCTATGGAAATACCTTAGTTGACCCAAATCTATTGTTTGAAAGGGTTGCAAAAGATACCTCTTCAACTCATCAATGCCCTATCCAATTAGTACCTGCAATAACTATGTCATCAACAAAGAAAATCTAGTAACTATGAATCCTGGATTTCGGTCAAGGGATGTGGATTTTTTTTGTTATTTGCATGTTCCAAGGCTTGGAAATGATCCATGTAGATGAACCCAAGTAGTATCAGGATTAAACTTAGTCAATTTGAGCCGGGTAGATTCTTTCACCTTCTTCATGAAAATTTTCTAAAGGATTCATTAGCCAACCCCAACTAGTTTGGGACAAAGTCTTAGTTGAGTTGAGTTCAGTTGAGTATTTGCATGTTCCAAGGCGATCCGTTGTGCCTTGACCCCTTGATCGATCCTCTGCGCCTTGATCCCTTGCCCCCATACAATCTTCCTCCTTCCAATGGGTACTTCTTGAAAAACTTTGGTGTCGCATGGAATATACGTTTTAACAGAATTGTTACTTTTTAGTTAATTCTTTCGATCCACAATGCATGTTCATAACAATAAATGAGGAGATGGTCTTGAAGTAGAAGTTTGTGTCAGAATAGGCATATATGTGGAATTTTATTTATTCCATTTTCATCTCATTTGAAAGATTATACGTTTTCTCATTGAAAAGAAACCTGAAAACCTGGATTCTGGCTTTTTTTTTCCAGCAACAGGGTTCTTCAGCCGCTGCAGAAATGGAGTTGGAAAGAGTACGGTTGGACTGCAAACGATCTTTGCAAATGGTCCAACAATGGAAAAAAATGTATCAAGACCTGCTTCACCACTGTGTAAGCGAGCTGTCGGATGGAAATTCGAATGAAAACTCCTAGGAAACAGTGGATACTTGTTTCAAAAAAATTTCATTGTGGTTTTAGGCAGGTATGCCTAAATTATGTTTGGTAATCTTATAAAGTTTATTGGTTATTCATTTAAGAAAGTAGTTGAAGTGAATCTTGTTGGTTACATTTACGTATATTTGTACTCGATTTTTTAATTGAGGATCACAAGCAAAAGCAGAAGGCAATGGTTCGTACCGACTGAAATGGTTGTTACCGCTTTTACATTTGACAGTTTTGTAAAGAAGACAATGAATGTAGAGGGGAGAGAGATGGAATTCATATGATAGAGAACAACCGCTTCTTTTTCATTAAGCGTAACATGGATAATACATTGGCTAATAGAACACTGAAGAAAAGACTAAACTTGATTTACTATGTAAGTCGATATTGTGATTGCGAGGTACTGTAAGGCCCCTACCATTCTGATAAGTAAGACTCTCACTTTCACCTTCCTTTCCACTAGTCTTCTTGTAAACTACAATAGTGCTAACGTGCTTTCAATTCATCGTACAAAATCTGTTGAGGAGATCAGTGGCATACTTCTTTATGTCAATAACATGCCTTCCTTGCTTCTCTCAACTTAAACTAAATCTCTGAAGCTCATTAATATCCCTGTCAATGATTATGATGCCATCTATATAGACTAGAACAAGTACCATACTTGACTGTATGTGTCTGACGAAGAGCGACTTATTATTGTTGGGATTTCAAATTCTAGAACTGAATACAAAAAATAAAATAAAAATCGATGGATCGGCTTTTAGAAGATGTGGTTCTTCTTGATTTTTTTAAGCCTAGATTACATCTTACATAAACAAAGCCCAATAGAAAATGAGGAAGAACAAGCAAGAACCCATCTAATAGAGAAACGAAAAAGAGATAACTATCTCTACAAAGGACACGTACTGAGTGCTCTCAATAATCAATTGTTTGATGTGTTCTTTAGAATAGAATCTGCCTAGGAGTCGTGGGAAACTCTAGTGCTAAAATATCTAGTCGAAGCATATGGTTCAAAGAAACACTTAATTGGAAAATACTTTAATATCAGATGGTAAAGTGAAGATTAGCAATGGATCAAGTAAACGAGATTAAGTTACTAGTATATGATATACTAGCAAGAGGAATCAAGATAGAAGAGGAAATCAAAATTTCTGCCATTACAGAAAAACTACTGCCATCATGGGAAAATTTTCTTACATGACCGAAACTAATACTCTCTTCAAGACCTATTAGTTTTACTTTGAATCGAAGAGGCAAAATTGGTTTAGAAAGCAAAAGTCAACGTAATACGAATTTAACTCTGAAGTGAAGCTGACTGAATCTACACGTGAAAAGAAGCCTTTCCTCGAACCAATGCATGAACCTAAAAATAATTCATCTCAAGAAAAATAGCAATGAATTCAAGATGGGTAGTTGTTTCATCTAATGGAAAAGCAAGGCACTTCTGTAGGCATAATAACGAGAAGAAGAACCCACATGTTAACAAGGTGTCTCAGGCAAATCTGTCTGAAGATCAGTATCTATCGGCTGTGGTCTATGAAGTAAACCCGGTTAATCATGTGAACACGGGAGCCGCTAAATACGTCTACATTGACATGAGTGTGTTTTCCTCCTATGAGATGGTAGAGGATGTAGAGCGACTTTTCATGGGAAACTTGTCGCTATCTTCTGTGGTGGGTAAAGGAACGATGCTATTGAAGTTCACATTAGAAAAAGTCTTGAAGCTAAACAAAGTTCTTCATGCACCAGATATAAGAAAGAATCTAGTGTCCGGGTCACTTCTGATCAAGAAATGGTTTAAACCTGTAAAGAAATGGTTTAAACTTGTATTTAAAGTAGACAAATTTGTAATAACAAAGAATGGCTCTTTTGTAGGGAAAGATTAATCTAATGAGGGCAAAAAAAAAAGTGAATGTAACCAAGAATGTCATGAATAAAACATCTTCTTCTGCGTTTATCATGGATTCTTCAAACGTATGACATTGTAGGTCATATAAACAAAGAAAATAAATGTGAAATCTGTGTACAATCAAAGTACAAAGAGAAGTTTTTTCATAATAAAATAGAAGGTGATCCAAGTGAGCTCAAGTGCTCATCAGCTGCTCAGTGACTCATTGCCCGCGTCAGTCTCACATCACTGGAGGAAAAGATCCTCCTCCTCTCTCTCATGCAATTGGGGTTGTGATGTTTAATGCAGTTAAAGCTGTTCATTTAAGTTTCTATTAGTACACCTTTCTTCATATACGTATTTGTAGCAAACCGTATTCAACTGGAAATCAAGTTTCCACCCAATTGCATGTAAGGTTGTAAATGTCAAAGTATATTGCCGTAAACATCAAGTATTGCCCACCAGCCTTGGAGATAAGCTATTTTAATGTATTTCTTCTCTCATGATCCAAAGGACGCAGAGGAAAAAGTAAAGCAAAGCATCAAAAAGAGGATAAAGGAAGAAAGCAGAAAAAGAAACGGTACTTTTGATCAGAGAAACACCAAAGATGGAAGCCGGCACTTAAAGAAACACTTTTTACTGCTGAATTGTTGATTTGTGGCTTTGCGTAAAAAGAAAACGATGCCTTTGAGGGGTGATGAAAAGCATGATGAGTTAAGAGAGTAATAAAAAGGCCTTTGATTCCGATACCATGAGAGAGAGAGAGTTAAATTTCGAGTGACCATAGAATAAGGGAAATGATTTCGGCACCCATAATATCCTCTGACATCCCTTTAAATACTACACGACAAACAAGTGGAGCGCCTGTTTATGAAAACACTTGAGCGCAGAAATCATTTCCCTACAATAAATATCATGCAAAAATAAGAGATGGGTATTTTTTTGTTTTCAACGAATTAAGAAAGAAAATGTGAATTTTTTCATGTGCAATGTGGTGGGGAAAGAGGGTTAGAGACTGATTTAAATTTCCAGTGACCATACAATAAATATCATGAGAAAAAAGAGATGAATATTATTTATTTCAACGAATTGAGAGAAAATGTGAAAATTTTCCAGTGCAATGGTGTGGGGAAGAGAGAGATTTAAATTTCCAGTGACCATACAATAGAAATGTCATGAGAATAAGAGATGGGTATTTTTTGTTTCAAGGAATTAAGGGAGAAAATGTGAAGATTTTCAAGTGCAATAAAGTGGGGAGAGAGTGTGTTTAATATTTCAAAAATCATAAGAGAAATGAGAAATAAGACACGGGCATTTTGTATTTCAAAAAAAAAAAAAAAACTACGTAAGGAAATGTGAAATAATTCAAGTAAAAATAGAGGGGGTTGATGGGGAGGGGGGGCAGATTTTCATTTATTCATAGAAAATTATTTATTTAATCAAAAAATCAGTTGATCTATCCGATTATTTTATCTGCTTTCTCTGACTCTGCAATTCCCGATGATAGAGGAAGGGGGAAGTTTTATTTGTGGGGTAGAGAGGATAAGATGTGCCCTGTGATAATGCAAAGTAAAAGCCCAACACCAAGATCTACCTATCTTGGATTCCTTTATGAAATCGATTCTCTTCTTGTATAGAACATGTTCTTTTTTTCATGTGCTGATAATATACTAATGGAGAAAAAGAGGAGGTTTCTGTATCCTGCTCAGAAACCCGGAAGGATTTCTGTTTTGGATTGGTGCTGGAGGAAAGAGGCAGCACTCAACACATGGATCTTTTCCCTTCTCTAATGTACAACATTATGGTCTTTATATTACCCAACAACATAATGCATATTGATTTAGAATTAGCTATCTTAATTTCCCATTTTTCATCTCTCTCTGGTAATTGACAGATGGTGCATGGGACCACCACATTCAAGGGATAGTGTGGGACCACCAAAGTGGGTCTGGACCACACAAGTGGTGGTCTCACCATTTTCATCCCCATATGAACATGTTATGAAAGTTATCATTGTGCTAAGACTTTGTAGTCTTGTGTATATTGTTTGTATATGTGTTTTAAAAAACGAGTGGGAGCAGGGGTGAAATTTGGGTCGCGTTGAGCCTTTGCTAAAAATGAATTACCTAACCCAATTTTATGGTAAAATCTAAACCCGAATTCCCAAAAAATCGGCCCGAGTTGCACCCCTAGTTTGGAGATGGTTTAAAAACCGTAAACCAGCTTCTCGGAGTTGTGAAAGAGAGAAGTTCAAATTCTCTTTTGTGATAAGAAACTAGAGGAAAAGAGCATTGCATTAACTTTTTCCTTTGGATTTTTCTCTTGTACAGAGAGGAAGAGAGCAAGTTGAGATTTATTTTTCTCTTGTGGTTTTCATTTATAGAGAAAAAGGGTTTGATAGAAAAGTGTGTCCATGGAAGAGCAAATGGATATATGGGATTGTTGTGTTAATCCCTTTGTAATTTTCTTGTAACTTTTCTCTAATATAATAGTAGAGGATCATGATCTCACCGTGGAGATATGCCATTGTTCCAAACCACAGGAAAATGGTTTGTTGTTTGTGTATTACGCTCTTGTAACTGCAGCGTGCATGCTCTAAATTTCCTTTCAACAATTTTTTTATTTAATTTTGTCCAACAAGTAGATATGATAATATCGACGCGCTGATACATGGTTGTATGTATATTGGAAAGATTATATTTTTCATCCACGAAATGCCTTATGTGATGGTCCCTAGCAAATCCACACACACACACACAAGGATTTGCTATTGTCCATCACAGAAGGCATTTTGCGTATGGGCTGTTGCATGTCAGAGCAGCCATCTCATGAATGAGGACAAAATTTGCTGAAAAGTGAGCATGTGTGGCTGCTCTGACATGCAACAACTCATCTGTGAAATGCCTTCTGCGATGGAGGCTAGCAAACCCGAGTAGAACTCACTCTTAAAAGCTAGCCGTTGAGGGGAGGGTGCCCAAGTCCTTATAAGTCGGTTCACATCCATTCACTTTTCCAATGTAGGGTCGCTTTTGCGTGGAACCCAGCAACCTCTCCCTCCATAAGGAAGCAACATGGGAACTATGAGATTTCATGCCCCCCCCCCCCCCCCCCCCCAACCACCCGCGGGGATTTTTCTCCATCCTTGAGGGTATACCAGGTTTACCTTGCCCCGCTCTGATACCACGTTGGGGCCCGGGTTGAACTCATCCTTGAAAGCTATCCATTTAAGGGAGGGTGCCCTTATATATAAGCCCTTCCACATCCATTAACTTACATTATAAGCTTAACGAGTTGTTACAAAAACCAAAAGCTGTGAGTGGCATTTTACAGCTGGTTAAAGCATGTGTGTGTGTGTGTCATAGTTACCTTCATACAGGCATAGCATATACATTTACGTACAATACACAACATGTTCATGTATTGTGCATACACAAGGGAGATGGAATCAAGTATACATGCATTTTTGTGTGAAATGGGTGAACAATCAATGTGTGGAAGATTAGGTGCTTATTAAACACAGATACCCACTAAACAAAGTTGTCTTGGTTGCTCAAAAACAGTTGTAGAAACAGATAAGACTTTTTCTTTTTCTCTTAATTATAATTAAAAGGGATAGTCTACTCCAATCTCCACCATACAGTTATACTATAATGTTCATCCAATGAGCCCATAAAAAACGCTCCCCATCTCGCCAATGGTTTCTTAAAGAAGCTATTATCAATGGATTGGACGGCTAGGATTGTTTGAATATTAGTGCATCATATATCTCACCAGATGACCGCCTCGGCAGACATCGCGTCCAACAGCCAAATTTTTTATTAGTCTAAGAATCAACCTTCTTTTTCCTTAATTAAGAATTAACATAATTAAGCTTGGGCTTCAAGAGGAGCCATTTGATCCCAAAAAAGCAAAAGAAGTTAAAACTTTGGGTTGCAAGTTGTAGGAAGCATTTGCATCAGCTCCTGACCCTTCTAGAAAAGCGTTCCCATGCACAAACAAGACCTGCAGAAGGATAACTGGAGAATAATAGTGACTTATATCTCCTTGGATACTTGACACGTCTAAATTTTCCGGCAAACCCACCGGAATTCCGATCTCGGAGACATCTTATTTATTGGGTTTCAGTAATTTAAGACTGCTGACTTAGGGGTCGTTTTTCTGACTCAAGTCATGTGAGTGTGGGGTTCTTAAGATTTAAAAGAGAATGTGAGTGTGGGGTTCTTAAGATTTAAAAGAGAAATAAACTAATAATTTCACCCTCCCCTCCCCCTCCTTTTGATGTTGCCACCCCTCTATTTCTATGCTTTTCTTGTAAGTTGGTAGCCAATGAGAGTTTTACTTATCTGGACCGATGTAAGTAGAAAGATTCCAGAACCTTGTTGTAATATGTATATATAGACTTGTTATTGGTTGGATAGTAGGTTCATGATAACATTCAGCTAACCCAATTCTATTATTTTTCTTCTCTTCCTTTCTTTACTATTACTTCTTTTCCTGAGCTGCCATTTCTGATTAAACTCTCAGTCCTCTACTCTTCTTGTTCTTCACCTTCCCCATCCCTCTGTCCTTCAGTTACTCAGTTTCCTCAGCTTTACAGCTCCCTCCCTTTATCTACTCTTTTTTTTGTTTTTTTGTTTTTGTGGGTTTTTTCTCCCATGGATGGTGACCTAATAAAGTCTGTTAGGCAAGATCAGATGGATATGATGATGTTGGAATTTTGCAACTCCTTTTCAGACGTCTCCGAATTGCCTGCGGTAGACTTCTCTTGTACCAACCCACCTAATATCTCTAACTCAATAGATATAACCTCACCTCCATTGATCAATAATCCATCCTCATTATCATTCATACCCACTAGTGCTCCAGAGCCTATAATTCCATCTCTCTTCTCCGATGCCATGGCCGGAAAATTTAGGAACACCGCCGAATTATCCGCTGCAACTGCCGAATTATCGTCGAGGAATAAACGGAATTCGGTGGCGCCAATGAGAGAGATGATATTCCAAATTGCGGCAATGCAACCGATTAATATCGACCCCGAATCGGTGAAACCGCCCAAGCGGCGGAACGTGAAGATCTCGAAGGACCCACAAAGTGTGGCGGCGAGGCACCGGAGAGAAAGAATAAGCGAGAGGATAAGAATTTTGCAGAGGCTAGTACCTGGTGGCACAAAGATGGATACAGCGTCTATGTTGGATGAAGCAATTCACTATGTGAAATTCTTGAAGACTCAGGTACAATCGCTCGAACGAGCGGCGAACGGAAACAGTGGAATTGGGTTTCCGATGGCGACTTCGAATGAGAATTACTTGTCTGTTGGGAAAGGATACCAGGTTTCACAGTTTTTTAGTCCTGCCCAGCTGCTTAGTTGAATTGGGTTAGTTAAAATTTAGCTACATTGTGTAGTATGCTGGTATGGGAGGTTGTAAAAAGTCTACAGGGTCATCTATAAGGTCTGTCTGTGAGCAAGATTGTTATAAATTACTGTTGAAGAGATAAATTGCTTCAACATTTTTAAAGAGCATCAGCTCTCTCTCTCTCTCATTTTAGTACAATAATTTCTATTTCTTAATTCTTGATGGTTCACATTCCCATGAACATTGATACACGATTATTTTATTCTCTTTTGATGGGAGTTGCCTTGTTTCCTGGTTTTATTTCCTAACACAACTAGGTTACGGTTTTTGTTTTGGTGGGAATCCAAATTAAAAAGGGCTCTTTTGGGTCCTATTGTTAAACCTAACATAAAGGCTACTAATATCTAGGACAAAGTGGCCATTCAAAAAAATATATCTAGGACAAAGTGTTGGCAAAAGAGAGGAGGCCAAGGATGGATCAGCTCATGACTGTTTGGTTGCCACATGCCTGGCATTATGAAGGATTACCTAAGCAAAAAAATGCTTTTTTTGGTGTTTGGTTGCCAATTTAGCATTCAAATCCCTGGAGACTACCAGACAAGTTTCAAAGGTACTAATTGCATGTGGTGGCCGTTTCCTTGATATTGAGACCAATCTGATGGGCCTTCGCTCGTGGAAGAACTGGGCCGTAATAGCAAAGCGAACTCTTTACATAACATAAGTGAGTCAACTTGCTCGATGTAGGCTTGCTCCTCTTGGCAGCCTTCTTAAAGTAGGCTTCTTTCTTCGCTGACGCTTGGGAATTCCTCCAATGCCACTAGAGGGATCCGACCATCAATGTTCGTTCCGTCGGACCCATGGATAACATGATCCATTCTCTTTACTTCCCCTGGTCCGAATGAAGAGACATCGACTGGCCCAGACAATCCACCCATGGGGGGAATGAAAACAAATGTCTTCGATTGTAAGAGCACCCAGAGATGTGGCATCAATACCCCCCTTATACTTTCCAAGCCAAATTTATGAAAAAAAAGGAGTAATTTAGCGGGGGAAATTTTGCTTTTTTCTCTTTCTCTCTTCCTCTCTTCCTCTCTCTCTTCCCTTTCTATATTGGTAATGACACCCCCTCCCACTGCTCTACGAGGTTGGCAACCGAACACTAGAAGGGATTTTCTCTCTCTTCTTGATTTCTCTTGTAAAGAGAAGTGCACAATCTTAGTTGAGAAGTAAGGAAAGGGGCCTCTGTTTACGGGTTTCTGGTTAATCCATTGTAATCCTTGTATTTTATTTTCTAGTGGCAAATCATGTGTTCACCAGTGGACATAGGCATCTTGGCCAAACAACATAAACTCTTGGTGTCTGCATCTACGGCTCGTACTATTCTCTTTTATCTGCACACGATTGAATTGGATTTTTCCCGAAGGATATCTCAACAGGTGGTATCAATGTTGTAGTTAGAGAAATCGTCAATTGGGCCGCAGTTGGAGCGATCGTGGGTTTTGTGCATTAGATCATGGTTAAAGTGATTGCCAAACGTAGAAATACTGTTTGAGAGATTCTCATTCATGTTGGAGCACTTCAACGAGGTGTTGATTAGATTGATCTGTGTGGAAAGGGGATTTCCTACTCGTCTACATATGTGAATTTGTTGTGTTGAACGAGTCAAGTGAAATGAAAACCATGATGATTCGATGGTGTGTAGCTGGTATTTCGAAAGGCCGATGATAGTTTGCGGCGACAAACAGATCTATGGAGATATCAAAGGAAAATCTTTAGGTAGCTGAGAAACAAGCCATGGTGGAGATTGTTGGGACTTGCCTTGTTTCCCGGTTGTATTTTCCAATACAACTAGGATACGGTTTTGTTTTGGTGGGAATCCAAATTAAAAATGGCACCTTTTAGGTCCTTTTTTAAAAGCTACCAATATCTTGGACAAAGTGCAAGGGCAAAAGAGAGGAGACTAAGGACAAATTGACTCCTCTTGTTCTCCGAGGAGGAGGAAGGTAGGAAAGGGGTTATTTCTCTTTGGTTTTTCTCTTGAGGTGAGAAGCTTTTTTTCTCTCTGTGATTTCTATTGTGCAGAGAAGTGTATGGTTTTAATTGAGATGTAAGGAAAAGGGTTGTAGTTTACGGGTTTCGGGTTCTGGGTTAATCCGTTTCAGTCCTTGTATTTTGTTTTCTAGTAGTGGCCGGAAGAGAGGTTAATCCATTTCGGGTTCTGGGTTAATCCGTTTCCGTCTCAAAAAAAAGTGATGCTAAAGGCTTTCGCAATTTATATTCAAAAAATGATGAGGGAGAAAATCTGTCACCCATATGTATTTTTTCAAAATATTTAAAATATAAAACATAGATGTTAATTTAATTTTTAGAGAGGGAAAAAACCGTCCCAAGTATGTTTTTTTTTTTTTTCAAAAGTGGAAGAGAGGTTAGTCGGGGTGGGAGAAAGCGTAAAAATTAACTCGTCTTTTTGGAAAATAATTTAAATTTTTACGAGGCGGAAGAGCATAAAATTCATTTTTGCGCCGAAGGAAACACCTTATCGATTTGGGTGGGACGTAAAAGTTTTTTACGCCCATTTTACGTCGAAAGAAGTGGAGCCTTCAGAAGAAGAAAAAATCAAGTTGAATTGGATTTTGCCCGGTCATAAAAAATGTTAATCGTTAATTTATTGACTACATGATATATCGCTGTAAGTTTATCAGCTATATTGGTAATTGGTAGGTAAAATATCACATGTTAATATTAAAAATTATTAAATGTTATTAATATAAATGATTTTTAAGTTCATTTTACTTTATATTGGTAATATATCATGACATAATGGCTTAAAACGTCCTTATGCTGTCTGATCTGGTCAAATGGACAGTAAAAAGTGGCATGAGGTTGTCCCCTACGGCGTGCATGAATGAATGATAGATTGTATTGTTCATGTTTCAAGGATCATGCCTCACTAAAAGCCATTTATTCTCCCATCAAGATCTAAGGGAAATAATGGGTCAAACCGGCCAAGTCCCTAGCGCATGTGAGACATACTAAGAGATCCCAACATCCCATCTAGGTTTGAATATGAAGAGGATCAAATGTACATTGCATCCATTCAAGCAGTATTAAAGCCACAAACATTTAAAACCCATTAAAGGAAAAGTAAGGAAAGAAACTTTCCACAAGGCCCCAAGCAAGATGTGGGATTGTAGGTGCACTAAAATTGGGTAGGGAGGGGTGCCGATATCAAAAGGGAGGTATGACCAAGAAAAAAAATAAAAATAAATGGTTGGTTGGTTGAATTTTGGTAGGGATTTTTTGGTGGGATTTGGGTAGGTGGACAAAGATGATCTCTCTCCACACAATATCTTCCTCATTTTGCCCATATTTGCTAGGTGGGATGTATTAGATTTCGTGGATCTTGGAATTTCCTCATGGAAATCCTAGTCATAAGATTTTCACTAAATGTATCCATTTCTAAGAGCATGGGTTCTTGGTAGATAGAAAGATGAATGATTCATTGTATATACACTGGAGCATCATCACTGTATAGGAAAATGTTCAGTTCACCTCTTGATCTAGAGTGATCTTATGGTGGGGCCCATCTCAAATTCCTTGCAAGCGATGGGAAACAATGAGGACATTGCAAATTAACTCTGTCAGAAATGGTTGGATTTTTTATTTTTTTAAAGGTTATTTACTGTTACATGCTGGAGAGTTGAAAACATGACGAGAAAATGTTGAGTTTTGAAAAAACACTAAGAAATGCTGTTTTATTAAAAAAAGGATTTTTTTAGGACGAAAATACCCCTAACCTTACTTTATCTTTCTCTTCTTTGTTTTTACACTTTATCTTTCCGGCCATAGAAGCCTTCTTCTCCGGCGATAGAAGCCTTCTTCTCCGGCGAAACATCTTCATTTCTCCGGCATATGCTCATTTGTCTTGAGAGGTTAGAAGGAGTTCTCTTCAGACGTCCCTTTCTCATTTTCTTTTTCCTCCTCCAAATATCCAAAATCTCATTATCTTTGTCACTATTTTCCCTTTTCTAGTGGTTGTAGCCAAAATCAGTTGCCCAAAGAGCTTTCACTAGGCAAAAAGGTAGTGGAAGCCGAAATGGTACTCGCACGGGTTGTTCATAGGCAAAAAATAGGTTACTTGAAGCTAAAAAAATGTAACTCGAATAAAAAATCGATAGCTCAAACCCACAAAGTGATAGTCGAAGCCAAAATAAGAAGCAGGGCACTCGAAGCAAAATGTAAGTTAGGCAAAAATGATAGTCGAAGCCCAAAAAATGCTAGTTGAAGCCAAAAAAAAGTTACTCCAAGCCAAAAATGATAGTCGAATCCAAAAAATGATAGTCGAAGCAAAAAAAACTGATAGTCGAAGCCAACAAATATTTCTCGAAACTAAAATATATTAGTTAAAGACGAAAAAAGTTCCAAATGTTACTGGAATTCAAAAGTTTTAGTCGCAGCAAAAAACATGTTAGTCGAAGCAAAAAAACCAGTTATTCGAAGGCTAAAAAAATTTAGTCGAAGCGAAAAACACAACGGCGAATGTTACAGGAAACACATTTTTCACTTCGACCAAGTAATTTTTGGCTTCGACTAAGTAAATTTTGGCTTCGAATATCCTATTTTGGCTTCGAGTACCTGTTTTTGCGTTGAGAAGAAGAGGGGGAGATCTCGAAACCCTTCGACAAATTTTCTTTGGCTTCGACTAAATTTTTTAATTCCAGTAACATTCAGAACTCTTTTTGCCTTCGGTCAAGTAGATCTCGTTCAAATATCAGACGGTGGTAAACATCACCTACCTTGGACCGACCACTTTAGCAATCAAAACAGGGTAGTTCTACAAATTCTAGCATAAGATTTTGTCCTCTCTGAAAATAACTAATCATTTGATGTCTATTGGATAGCACAAAAATGATGACCATATGACTTTGCCATAGCATCTCTTTTACAAGTTTATAAGTTAAGAGAGGTAGTGGAGTTTTCCATTAGCCACAGTAACACAACAAAAAATTATCAAATGGGGTTTCTCAACATGTCCATAATCCAATTTCTCCTTCTCATCTTCCCATTCTATTTTATTTCTCTGCCTACATGACGATATAAACACTGATAGATCGGTGCTCTTGGCTTTCAAGAAAGGCATAGTTGTTGATCCTCAAAATCCCTCAGGACAAAGGAGCATCTGCTGCTAGATAAATGAGATGTTTCGCCGGAGAAGAAGGCTTCTATTGCCGAAAAATCTCGTCGTTTCACACAAAATGCGTCGGAGTAAAACCTAGAAATGAAAGAGTGTAAAACCTGCAAGTAAAAGAGTAAAATGGTAAAACCAAGAAGAGAAAGATTAAAGTAAGTTGAGGGGTATTTTCGTCCCTAGCAACATTTCTTTTAATAAAACAACATTTCTTAGTGTTTTTTCAAAACCACATTTTCTCGTCATTTTTTCAACTCTCCAGGTGGGATGTATTAGATTTTTGGTAGGGATTTTTTGGTGGGATTTGGGTAGGTGGACAAAGATGATCTCTCACAACACAATTTCTTCCTCATTTTGCCCATATTTGCTAGGTGGGATGTATTAGATTTCATGGATCTTGAAATTTCCTCATGGAAATCCTAGTCATAAGGTTTTCACTAAATGTATCCATTTCTAAGAGCATGGGTTCTTGGTAGATAGAAAGATGAATGATTCATTGTATATACACTGGAGAATCATCACTGTATAGGAAAATGTTCACTTCTCCTCTTGATCTAGAGTGATCTTATGGTGGTGCCCACCTCAAATTCCTTGCAAGCGATGGGAAACAATGAGGACATTGCAAATTAACTCTGTCAGAAATGGTTGGATTTTTTATTTTTTTTAATTTATCTATGGTGGGCCCACCATTCTTGAGCACATGCTCGGGAGAATGGCATTGCAGAGGAAGGAGAAGATCTCATTTTCAAATTAACTCTCTCAGAAAGATCCTCCTAACCTTGTCATCTTCTTCATGCATGCGTGTGCAGACGAGAAATAAATTAAATTAAGATAGTGGTTTAAATTTGTCCAACTGCTTGCAAAAAAAATTCAAAATGTTGAACTATTGTTATATTTGCAGGTTCTTGGTTTTTAGGGAAAAAACCAAGAATTTAGGGAAATGATAAATGTGTCCCTTTTCATCACTTGGGACACCCAACAACAGTGCATCTATGACTGCAGAGGGGCTGATGTACTTCACATTTGAAGGAACGAACGGACATGATTGCCACGTACAATTCAGCTGGGTGTCCCAAGTGATGAAGAGGGGCGCATTTATCATTTCCCAAAAATGATGATATCTCTCTAAATAAGCCATAACAATATCCTTTTCCTATAAAACGTGAAAGGAAAAAAACCATAAATGTTTTTTTACGCCAAATGGACCCTATAAGTGGAAAAATGGGCATAAAACGGAGCCTATAAGAATAGGGAAATGATTTCAACACAACCATATTTTGATACAAGACGCTCATGCTTCTTGTCTTTTAGTTTTTAAAGAGCTGTAAAAGGATTCTTAGGGTTCCCAGGAAGCACTTACGTGACAATTATATGCTAAAAGACAAGATACACGAGCGCATGTATCAAAACATAGTTGTGCTGAAATCATTTCCATAAGAATAAATATGTTTTCTTCTCCATTTAGTGCTTGACATTCTCCTCCCACTCTATCTAGCTAATGAAATTTGTCACTATTTGGCTTGCTAATCATGTTTTAGAATTCACCTGCCATTTAACACTTTATGCACATCTTGGTCCTTCATTTAACACTTTACAAAGGGTATCTTGGTCCTTCATTTTTGCTCATTTCGATGCACAGTAAGTATTAATGAGATTTGATATGGTGTGTGCCGCGTCCACTACTTTTCCAGAAGTACATGGGGCCCACTGCAGAGAATGATCCAAGCTGTTCATTTTTCGGGCCAAAACGTAAATAGATTTTATCCCGTAAATCATCTCCATTTAATGATCTTAACCCTCGAATCTATAGAGTGAGTGCACAGTATAGAAACTTCTATGTATATATCAAAGGATTAGGATCATCCTACGGAGATGATTGGTGGTACGTCACCTATTTCCGTTATGGCCCAACAAATGAAAGGTTTGGATCATCCTTTGAAGTGGCCCCACTGTACTTCTACAGAAAAAAAAGAAATAGGGCGATGATATATTCGCACCCCTTGTAACGTGAATTGACGTTAAAAAGCGTAAAAGTCTGCCTCAATTCTCTTTACCAGGGGTGTGAATAATCCTACAGTAGGTGCGAATTTATCAATACCCAAATAAATAAACCACCTCTATTTCTCCGATCTGTGTAGAAAGTGTCCTTCGTCTTCTTGTTTCTTCCTCGTTCATACTCCTTTGAGGCTCTGGAAATCTCTTGAGGCTATGGCTTTTGGTTTTTTGATCGGCCTTTTTGGATCTCTCCTTCTCGCCCACGCTGCTTATGCTACCATACACTGTAATCTTTCTTTTAAATTTCGCCTTTTCTCCTGTTCGATGAATTAGGGTTTCTCGATGCAATAACTTCAATCTAGGGTTTTCTACTTGTTTCTCTTGATTCGTTTTTTATTTATCCTTTGCAGACAGAGGCATGCTGAAAATCGTCGAGGAAGAGTTTTCAGGACCGCCTATAAACGTAAATTCACAGCATCAGTTTATTTTATTTTATTTATTTTGAATTTCTTGTAATTATGATTTTAGGGTTTTGTTTTCTAGGTTGTTATTGAGCTGATTCTAGGGTTAGCTCTCTGTATTTGGGCGGCTCTCAGTGTACCAGGGAAGTTCCTTTCGATTCAACAGGATTCTGAAGAGAACAGGTTTGGTTTTTTCTCCCTTTTTAAATTTTGAAGCTCCTGATCGATTGCCTGATTTGTGAATGTGATGTAATTAGGATTTTTTTTAACGTGGATGTCATGAATGAGGGTTAGGGTTTCCTTTTTCTGTTGGGCATTCGATCTCGAAACCAAATGGTTTGAGGTAGATATGATATCAGAAAGGGAGTGTTAGATATCTGAGTTTTTTTCTGATTATTTGTGTTCTTCTATTATGTAGGATAAATAATTTGTAGGACTTTCTATTTTCATGTTCCTTATTAGAAGGGTGCTTATTGAAATTGTCCCGAAGAACACAGTGTTTTGTACATTCTTGACTAATCATTATGAGTTAAACTGAATTTATCATGTACTTTCCTATCAGACCTCAAGCGTGGCAGAGAATTAGTATCCAAAGAGACATAGAAAGTAGGTTAGCTGGTGTATCTCTACCCTCTATTACTGGAGTCTTGACCCTAATTAATGGCCTTCTGTGGGCAGCTTTATTTGTTCACTGGCTTCCATATTAACAAATTTCTTTTGTTAAGGACACATTAATTAGGGTCGGAAAACACATGATTAGTGGTACCATATCCCATCTTTTGAAATTGGTGGGGATATCCAATGTTTCAACAGCTTGAAATTTGAAAACTTACTCTTAGAGGCACTGATGTTCATAAAATTAGTGGAAACATAGTTGAAGGAGGAAGAGGTCGAAGAATGGGAAATCTCTAAATTTATGAGAAAGCCAGACAATGCAAAGAAGATGAAGGCAGGGGATAAATGACTCATGTTGCAAGAGTTCAGATAAGGCAAAAGTTGAAAGTGCAGTGGTTGAGGGAGAAACGGATACAACATAGAATGAGCTGCTAGAAGAATTTGGATTGTTTATAGAAAATCACCTTAGAGAGATCACAGATGGGGAAAAAACTAACAAGGAGGAGGAAACACTTAGCAATTCCATGAGCATTTGAAGGTGAGGGACAGCCTAAATTAGAATATGATTGGAGTTTGGATGCTTAGATGAAGAGAGAGTAACATGGCTAGAGAGAGAATGTGGTGAAGAGGTTACCAAGGTGGTGTTTGATTTAGAAAGAGATAAATCACCATGTCCAGATGTGTATCTTTAAAAAAAAAAAAAAAACTATGTCCAGATGTGTTCCCACTAGCCTTTTACCAAAAGAATTGGGAGTTTTAACTAAAATTTTAATTGGAATCCATCTAACTTTGGGAACCATCTCCAATTGTATCTTGTAAGTTTTCTGGAGATCTAATAGAAATCTAGTACATAGTCTCCTTGAAGACCTTGATCAACTTAGTTATGTTTTTTCTTTCCTTAAAGTATATACATTTTTTGTTTGCTTTGATTATTTTAGTGCATGGTCTGTCAGACGGGAATTAAAAGGCTGGAATGTGATTTGAGAGTTCTTGATGTAGGGCAAAGTATAATAAATTCGAAATGATGAGAGCTAGATGAATACCCGAGTGGCTTGGAAACAAGGCAAACAAGTTCTGAAGTCATCATTTCACATGCTGACATCAGCATTGAGGCCTACATATGTCAGATTAAAAAAACAGGTGAAGGCATGGCTCGATATTTAGCATGGCTTGATTATTTTTCTTTGGAGATTTATTCCGTAACTTTCTAGAATTGTTTTGATGGGTGTCTAAAACCTTTGAGACGTGGTTGGCACTGGTTTCAAGGACTATTTTGGGAAGAGAGAAGGCACTGGTTTCAAGGACTATTTTGGCACCCATTGCCTGGATACCTCAGACAAAAGGCATTCCATAGTCTTTATTGAGTTGGCATATGATGGTTCAGTCGTTCAGAGAGTCAAAGTATTGGGATGGCTCCTCTGTGTCCTATATTGTTTGGTTTTGGCTTGCAGTTGGGGCCCACATCAGAAAGTGATGGGGAGATTAGCCTATCAGATTTCAATGCCCAATTGAGTTTGAGTCAAGATTTGTCGCTTCTTAACAAGGAGTGTTGTTGCTCTAACAGAATTTATGAAGTTAGCTATGTCCCGAATGATCAAGGTTATTCACCTTAGGTGGGGCCTTCCATATTGCGATTACTGAACCATATTTATGCGATTAGGTTTGAGGCCGTTGGATGTCTTCAGGTATAGTTGTTGACGAGAGATCTTTGGGCATGGGGTAAGGTACACATTTTCGTCCATCTCTTGGTGTGGGATTATGCTTTGCAACAGACCTGACAGACCTTTTGCGCCTTTAATCTTTGGAGAATGTATCGTAGGGAAGGGGGAACAGCCAATTTGTTAACTTTCGGTCTTTAGATTGTGGCCCCTTGTCATCCCTGGATTTGGCACTTGCCATGGTTCTAATCCAATAAAGAAGTGGCGAAGCTCATGGCAGATCTTGCTTTTTAGGTCGAGGAGAGAATGATATTGAGGACCTTATAGGCACTCGGAGAGAATGATATTGAGGACCTTATAGGCACTTGGCGTGGATCAAATCCAAGAAAGAAGTGGCCAAAGCTCATGGCAGATGTTGCTTTTTAGGTCGAAGAGACTGAGGACCCTTATATCGCATAGGAAGAATCATCTGCCCACTTGGGCTCAGTATAGAGTTTTGGAGCTGAGGAGATAATGCACGATTGTCCTTAGATATGCTCTTACCTAACCCATTTGTTTTTCTTACTTTTTCATTTACTTTGCCTTGTCGTGGCAATAGAGGCAGGATCATGGATTTCTCTATTTGGTATCATGGAGTTGTGGGCCTTGAATCAAGTGCGTCTGGTACTTGGAATCAAGTGTTCGAAGTGTATCCAAGTTTTACCCAGCTCATCAATTCGAATTGATAATGATTAAAATAGGAGTGCTGAGTTGAGGTCTCCCTTACTGGTTAGTCATGTACGTGGCCGGTCATTTTGAGGGGAGGGGAGGCAATGGCTCTCCTATGTCTCCTACTAAAGCCCTGTTTGTTTAAGATTATGACAACCGATTGCAAGTGCTCAGACCAATTATGACTCAAATTTAAATGTAATTTTGAGTCCAATAATAGGTTTGGCACTCACAATCGGTTGTAATAATCTTAAATGAACATGGTCTAAGTCTAATATCTCTGAGAGGCCCTAGGCTTAGGTTGATCAACATCGCTGTGATGACATCGATGTGATGACAGCTTCAAGTATCGTTCTTCGGATCAATGTTTTAGGGATAGGGAAGAGTTGGTGTTGGTAGCTATGGAATCGGAGGGGATTGACCCCATATCCCAGGTTCCTAGTGATAGGTTTGCAGGAATTACTTCAATAGAAAAACTAGATGAAACAAAAAACTTGGTGGAAAGCCATATGATGTAAATGATATCGGGACTATTCTTCGCTGCTTTGGAAAAGGAAGTTAGGGAGTTCTTCCCGGCGGTAAAACTTCGAGATAGGCGGGAAGCCAGTCATGTTACTAGAAGCTAAACATACGGGTTCTCCTGAAAGGATTTGGGAGATGGCTCACCTCAAATTTGATATTAATTTTGTGGGTGCTTTGGGTAACCAATCGAGTGCAGGAAGAACTCAGAGTTGTATTAATGGCTCGAGGGAGGATTCCCTATGCTGGTTAGGTTACCAATGAAGATTCTCATTAGCAGCATGAGAGGATTGGGTTCCTTTAAGAAAAAGCCCATGTCAAGGATGTCATTGATACGAACAGACCTGTTATATTCTCCCTCCATGAAACAAAGCTTCATGATCTTTCGGTGGCAAACATGCAAGAACTTGTTGCTCCCCTAGGTTTAATCTTTTGGGCCTTGACATTGTTGGTTCTCCAGAAGATATTTTGGTTGCCTAGAGTGAAGACATTGTGGTGTTTAAAGAGGAGATTTTTGGGGTCTTCTTGGTATCGGTATGACTAAGAAGGTTGGAGGATAATTCTCAGTGTACGAGCCAAATAATATGTCCCCCATGGACTCTATGTGCGCGGAGCTTGACTTGATTAGGGATAGGTGGCATATACAATTGTAGATCGAGGGTTATTTCAATGTTATTCGGTTTGCAGGTGAGAGACTGGGAAGTTTGTGGATCGTGGCTTAGATGTCCACCTTCTCGAAGTTTGTGGGTAGGAATGTTCTTGTTGATCTCCCTTTGACCAGGGCACATTTTACTTGGGAAAGGAATGAGAGCAAATGCGGATTAGTTAGAGTCCTTTTGTGCCTACAATGGAGTGCTCACTTTCCAGAGTTGATTCAAATTGCTCTTCCTAGACTGATTTCAAATCATCAGCCCATCCTCCTTGAGGCTTGATTATAAGCTCAGGTTGTGGGGTCCTTCCCCTTTCCATTTGGAATTAGTTGCCCGGAGGAACCAAATTTGAAAGAGAAATTTAAAGCTTGGTGGCCATAGGAATGGTGTAGCAGAGCATCAGACAAGAGACAAGCGATTCAGCAAATATTTATATTTATTAAATCTAAGTTAAGAATATGGCTTAGAGAGGATTGGAGCAATGGTGATACAAAAAATGAGTCATCGATGGAAAGGATTAATCAAATAGATGGCGTTAACGAGAACAAGTTGTTGACGGCTGAGGGGATAGGATACAGCTTCTAGAAGGTTATAACTAGATCATTATGTAAGAAGAATTGCTGTGGAGATAGAGATCTAGATTCAAATTGTTAAAAAGAGGGGAGCAAAAATGGCCTACTTCAACAACAAAGCCAACGCAAGGAGGCGTAAAAATAGGATTAACTCTCTCTTAATTGATGGGGAGAGGATGGAGGACCCTAGGGTTATCTCCCCAGAAATTATGTCCTTGCGTTTTTAGTTTTTTACAATGAGGTTGTCTGGGCCTTGTCCAATTCTACGAACGTTGAGTTTGGCCAACTGGACCCCGCATCCAGAGATTCTTTAGAATGTCTTTGCGAGGAAGCGGAGGTGAAGAAGGATGTTTTCGGTTTAAAAGGTGATAAATCCCCTGGCCGGAACAGTTTCTGCTTAACCTTCTTTCAATTTTGTTGGGATTTCATTAAGATTTAATGGCTATATCTTCGAAGAGTTCCAGAGGTGGTGGGTGGGGAGGGGGGGGGGGGGGGGGGTGGAACCTTCATTTTGTTAATTTCTAAGAAGGATGTGGCAGAGTGTTTGCATTGAAAGCATATAATATTATTGCATAAGTTCTTGAAGATAAGCTTATAGGTTCATTGAGGGGGATCATTTCCAAGTATCAAAGTTCCTTCAAAAATCAACATGGAAAAGGTTTACGTTAGAGTGGGGTGGAGCTGCTTGGATTATCTCGTGGTATGGATGGGCTTTGGGGCTAGGTGGATAGAGTAGATGGATTGTTGTATTTCATCGGCGTGGTGTTCCGTCATGGTCAATGGATAGCCCGATTTTTTATTTTTGAAGTCTTTTAGATGCCTTTGCTAGGGTGACCCCCTCTCGCCCGTTTTTTTATTTTTTAAATCTTTTAGATGCCTTTGCTAGGGTGACCCTCTCTCTCCCGATTTTTTTATTTTTTAAATCTTTTAGATGCCTTTGCTAGGGTGACCCTCTCTTACCCGATTTTTTATTTTTTAAATCTTTTAGATGCCTTTGCTAGGGTGACCCTCTCTCTCCTTTTCTATTCACTATCATGGCAGAGACCCTTAGTCAGATGCTTGAGAAGGCTTAGTCCAAAGGCCTGATTGAGGGTTTCAAGATCGAAATTGCAGAAGAAATAATGCATTTGCAGTATGCTGATTATACTCAAAATTTAGTGGCTTGGCTTTGACTCTAGGAATGTCAAAATTTGAAGGTGGTCATGCGATGCTTTGAGGCAATCTTTGGATAGTGGATTAACTTTCCTAAATCAGTGGTGATGGAGTCCACCTGTAATGAGGATGAAACAAGTCTAACTTGGATTCTCGACTTTAGAGCTGGCAATATCCTTCTTGTACCAAGTCCATGCTTGTTTAGAGCTTCCATGTGATGACCTAGATCTCTTTTAGCAAGAATTCCCCCATGTGTTATGTTAGATGTAGCGTTTTCACACAACCATCAATCATGTCTGGCAAGCAAGCATTTCCACTTTTGTTGGTCCCACCAGTTGAAACAATTGAATACCCTGTGATTGGAGAACCGGAGGTTGGAGATGCCGTCGGTGGAAGAGTTGGGGAGTTCCTTCTCTCTCTCTCTCTCTCTCTCTCTCTCTCTCTCTCTCTCTCTCTCTCTATTAAAAAGCACAAAAAATGATTTTTTTAATAATTAATGAACGACATTTTTTTTTGCTTTTTTGGATCATTTAACAAAAAATCTAAAAAAGCCAGTCAAAGAATGGTTGCCGAACACGCCCTTAATTTTTCGGGAAGCTGGTGGGTTTGAGCCTCTAGCTCAATTGGCCAAGTCTTTGTTCTTCAAAGACTTGGCCCAGATTACCTATTAAAAAGTATGTCAGCGTGCTGGTATATTACTGGGGTCCAATCCCAGATTACCTATAAAAAAGTATGTCAGCGTGCTGGTATATTACTGGGTTTCAATCCCAGATTACCTATAAAAAAAAGTATGTCAGCGTGCTGGTATATTACCTGTGACCTAAATATTTCAACCTTCTATGCTAATTGTTCTCCATTCTTGCTAATTGAACAAATATACGGCCCTTCTCTTGTTCCTCTTTTGACATGCCGTGCCCAACACTGTTGTATAACTCTCTTCAGATGTGTGATCTTTCATATCTGACAAAGCTTTGCTTTGATATTTATCAGAGAAAACTCTGAATTATTTATGACAGGTTCTTTTGTACTTTGATTATGCAGGCTAGTTTCTTTACCGGCGAATTTGGACTTCATGATCTTCAACCACCGTGGTAAAGTATTTCCCACCAAAATTGACTCAAAGCTGAAGACGTAAGCGTCCCACAGTATTGAGCTAATCAGTTATTCTGATGGGCCAATTGCAAAAATTTGGGACTTCAAGAGGAGGTTCCTTGTAGATTACCGATGTTTTCAACAAGTTACTCTTGTTTTGAAGTCCTTTTAAACTGCAATAAGTTTTTCCTTTGCTGTTTCCTGTTCTGACCACAGTAGGCTTGTGCATCTGATACTAATGTTATGTGAGAAACCTATGAAACAGAGGTGTACAAATTGAGGCATTTTGACATTTAGTGTTGCTCATTTCAAATGAAGTAGATTTGAAAGGAAACTATTAAAATGTTTTCATTTCTAGTTTTCATGTATCCTGCCATCTTCAGCTCTGATTGGTCATTGTGGACCCCACTATCAAGCAATCCTGGCCATTTGTTTGGTAGCCTGCATAATGATGATTGAGACAGATGGATTGTGATCTACGTTCAAAGCCAAGTCGATTGTTTGGATGGTTAGAATCATCCAATCTTGGTTTCCATTCACAATGGGACTCACTAGATGGACGGTCCAGATCACAATGAGGCTCAGTCAATGTGTAATGTTGTGGCGGAGGGAAGATGACCGTGGTCGAATTTCAAAGGTTCCGATTCAAGGTGCAATAAGTCCATTAATCATATCTGAATCAAAAGAGCCAGATGAAATTTCAAAGATCGAAGCCAACAAGAAACCCCCTGATCTCTTATATGTCCCCAAATGCCCCCACAACCAAAACCCTAACCTTTTTAATACAAGAAATATGCCTTCAGGCCCTATTTGGATTGCAGGATTATTTTGTAAGAGAAACCGAGAGTGGGGCCGAAAAGGGGACCGAACAAATAGCTTGACGCCACAACATCACAGGTGACTTCAGATTTCCCTTAGGGCCCGTATGGATACCTGCCATTTTTGTATTTGGATTTAGATTTGGAATTGAGTTTTGAATACAAATTGAATAGATCCGGCAGCTCATGTAGAGGGAGACAGAGAGGGAAGGGGCTACTTCCTAGTAGAGGGGAGAGGTTGAGGAGCAGAGAGGGTGAAGGAAACTGCCAGATCTGTGGATTTCCAATTTCTTATTTTCACATCAAATTTAGAAATCTGATTTTTTTTCACTGTTAGCTGCTGAGTTAGAAATCCAAGAATTTGATCTGATCCAAATTACAATGCAAAAAGGGCTGCAGATGTGAGAAATCCAAATCAAAATCTTCTCGGCATCCAAACCGGCCCTTAAGTTTCGGGAAATCATAAAAAGTAATTTTTTTTTAACACATGGCATTTTCTCATTGCAGGTCCCTGCTAGGTGGTACTCTCGGTCTCAATATCATTTTCCTTTTGGAAAAGTTTATAAAAGAAAAACTTTTCTAGAATTTCATGCCTTTCCATTGTTTGATTACACATGAAAAAAAAAAGCAACTTGAACCCCAAAGTTTTTACTCTAAATTTGTAATGATATCCCTCTTAAAGAAGTTTTAACTACCTATAAGCTTTAGAAAAGAAAAGAAAAATCCGCAAGAATTATTTTTCTTGCAATCAAACTTGGGCAATCTTCGCTTTGTACCGTATAGTGCCCGATTTCTCATGCCAGATAGTTCACCACACTGACTTCTCTAGTTATATTCTCACGAACTATTGAATTATTGTGTGCATATAATCCAACATATTTCGGAAAAATGTACGTGAGCTTAAACATGCATGAATCCAACACAAGATCCGTGTTTCCTCGAATACACCGCACATGACCATCACTCTTAGGAGTTGATCCCTACTGAAAAATATTAGTATAATATTCCAAGTAACACTGGCAGAATTCCATTGGCAAGTCCTATGGTCCTATCACCCTTGCTCGATGTATTCTGTGATACTGTCTCGGCCCTAATTAGGCCAGTTAAAATTACTGACACCATGTTCATAGTAAAAATATAGGTCCTAATTGGCTAAGACAATGCTTCAAGGTTCTATCGACACATGATATGTGATACCCCCAAAATAAGTTATAACAAATGGGGAGTATTTTCATAAAATAATAAAGAACTAAGGATTCATTAGCCGACCCCAACTAGTTTTGGACAGAGGCTTAGTTGAGTTGAGTTGAATTGATTTTGGAGGTATCATAGTAAAATTACACATATGAATTTTTCGGAACAATTTATGTTTTTAGTATTTGGTCATTCATCACTCAGGTTAAAAGTCACCCATTTTCTTCCTCATATAACCATTGACCCTGAGTCAGGGTCGCCACCGCTGCGGCTCACACTTGTTCTAACCCTTATTTGAGAATTTTAAGTGTAAAATATAATAATAGTAGGGTCTACTAAGATACTGTGATGGACTACCCCGATTTAAAATGGATCGTGACCCAGACACAAGAAGTAGATCCGTCCGATGTAAGATTGTCAACGGATCCACCTATGTCTTAGTCACTATCTATTCAAATCCCTTAACGGTTGGATCGGATTTGGAGTGTTCTTTGGGTCCTACTTCTTGTGTCCCGGTCACGATCCATTTCAAACCGGACCGTCCATCAAAGTGTCCTAGTAGGTGCTACTCACAAAACAACAAAAAATCTTAGCTTTCTTCATCTGAAATGAAACTCCAAAACTTCCTCAATTCAAAAAAGAATTAGTCACTATATCTAATGACAACCTGTGATTTTGATGAAGAATATGATTTTATTGTTGAAAAGAACTCCAATGTGACGATGAAATTTTCTAGTAACTAATCCTTGTTGAGGGTGAGTGGCAAGTTTGCAAGAAGAAAAAACGATTGAGGAAATGAAGAGAAAAAGATGTTTGGAAAGGGAGGGAAGTGAAAAGTCGTAAGCTAAGCAATATTTACTTCATTTTTATGAAAATAGCACTCCTTTAAGATTTAATATAAGAAATATTTTGAGGGTATATAGTAAAAGGACTTCGGATTATGATTATCCATCAGATTTTTTTGCCATGTCTTGATCATGATCTGAAATTTTTTGGATCTTATGAAGAAGATCCAAAACATGTCCATGGATCCTTCTAACGTGCCTAGATCCTGTCTATTAAGGTACCATTGACACCCCTAGTCCGATGGAACAGATAAGGGATTTGATTGGATATTTGGATCGTGACTAAGACATAGGTGGTTCGGATCCGAAGTGGGGCCGCCGTCTTATCCAAGCTGCCATATTTTCAAGTTAGATGTGGTACCAGATAATTTGGTGAACCGCGCGGATCACAAAGCTGGTGCGTGTGCAAATGAGTTATTCTATAAATAGAGGAGCCCTAAAGGGATGACCAAAAAAATACACAGGAGGTGGGGTGGCGTCGTGCGAGAGCGATAGCGAGCGAGCGAGAGAAAGAGAACTTTTAGGGTTTTGAATCCGAAAGTAAAAAGGTTAGTGAGTGTGTCTACAAAATGTCAATTTCTTCTTTCCATGTCTCATTTAGGTCTTTGATCGAACACCCTACAAGGAAAAAAAAAAGAAAAAGAAAAGAGGGAGAACATAGATTCTCTGATTCGTAGTCAATGAAATGTAATTGATGGGTTTTACTTGTCTGCGTGGTTCGTTTTTGATGTTGTTTGTGTGTGTGAGAAAGAGGTGTGTGATCGTGTGCAGGGAGAGAGAGATTTATAGAGGGAGAGCGAGAGGAGAGAGAGAGCGAGAGTGTCAGATTTTCTGATAGAGAAGGAGAGGGGAGTTTCTTTGTTGTACTCGATTTCTTCTTCTTTCAGATTTTCGAGATCAGCGTCATCGTTCGTGTATTATGGAAACGAAGCTCGTGGTTTGTATTCTACCTATTTCTCGTTTCTGCCCTTTTCATTTTGAGCAAGATTTCATATCTTTTTGTTTTGTTTATGGATGATGTTGCTGTTTTGTGGCTGATGCAGGTTCTTGGCATCCCATGGGATGTGGACACCGAGGAGTTACGAGAGTATATGAGCAAGTTTGGGGAGTTGGATGATGCCATTGTAATGAAGGTTTGCATCTACCCTTCTACTCTTGCCTTTTTTTATTTTACTTATTTTGATTTGCACTTCTTGATGTTAACTGCTCATGCATGTTGATGATGGGTCTCTTGCAAATATACCATATATTTTCAATTTTTACATTTTTTTGGTTAACTTATCTCTCCGAAATAAGAGTAGAAGGTTCTGTGAGACCATATCATTTTGGTGCTTTTCACGTGTCATTGTTGCACACAATGACTGATAACATGAGGTAGCTCAGATATAATGTTGTGCAACAGCTTGGGAATGATTGTAAAAAATTATGTTTCATTTTTTGTAACGGAGTCCCGGAACACATTTAGCTTGTTGTGAGACCAGTTTTGGTTAGTAGCATAGTTGCAAGAACTGATTTAGAATAACTGTATAGCTGTTATTCTGAACCATTAAAAAAAAACTTTGAGTTAGTACAAGGATATATGATCCTTTAAATTGCTACACGCCGACACATTTCCTGGGATCCATTCTTGACGTAGCAACCAAGTTCATGTTGAGGCGGTGGGGTTTTCCAGTTAGAAGTCAAGCAAAGTTAGAAATTGTGCTTGAAGCATATCACCCATGGTACCAAGTTTGGAATACCATTGTTCGCTGCCCCCAGCCCCTATTTGTAGCAAGCTATAAATATTGAAGGGATTATGAGGTTAATGGGCTCCAGCCCATATGGGCCCACTACACCTGGTCCATTACCTACCAGTGTATATTAGAACATACTAGAGTTATACAATACACTTGTATACTCAACAATCTCCTCCTTATGTTCTACATATAACACGATCAATAGGTAGATAGTGTGATGTTCAAAACAAAATTGAATCATCCACATCACCAAATGGTCTTTATCATAAAAGATCTGTAGTCCAACGAAAACACGAATTCTTTTATGAACAACCAAGAGTTTTGGATATAACCTAAACTCAACCAAAAGGTAGTTTCACTTACAAGTGAACCCCACTGATCTTAGATGAATTCATTCATGGGGTATGATTCTCATCGAGATCCTAAAAATAAAGTTTCACTCATAAGTAAACTCTATACGTATAAAATTTCACATATAAGTGAACTCTATACTCATACTGCAAGGAAGCATTTAGTCTTCATGACTTTAGAAGATTTACTCAACTAGTAAGTCATCCTCATCAAAGTCAAAATTAAGACAAGCTCCTTTTTTTTCGCCAATCTGTGTGAATTATCACATATGGATTTCATGATAAATGAATCCAATCATTTGCACCAAATATGGATTTCATGATAAATGAATCCAATCATTTGTGTAAAACATAAATTACATACTTTGAAAGTAGTAGTTCTACTTAAAGAACTTAGTACAATCCCTAAAGTATCTAGTTCTACTTGAAGAACTTAGTACAATTCCAAAAATGGCTGAAAAGTATCAGTATCACTCTCAACATAGGCATTATTGTCAATAAAGAACAAATTCAATAATGAGCAAGACCAACACCATCATGGCTTCTTTTGCATTATTAAAGAACTATTTCATCATAATTGTCAAGTTTCACTAAAGAACAAGACCAAAATAGTTTCTTTTGCAGAGAACTATTTCATGTTTCCATAGAATGTAACAGTCATCTTATCTCTAATTGGGTTAAATTAGATCATCTATGTATGGAATGTCCAACCCTTCCCAAAAAGATAACCAAACTTGAGGTAAGTTGTATCATCGATGTATGGAATGTACAAACTTCCTCAAATGAGGGTATATCATCTAAGTATGGAATGATACACAACTTCTGTAACATCAAGGAGAACATATCAAGTGCCTTTCTTTGGGCCATAAGGGAGATTCAAAAATTCAAACTTAACATGGATAATGTAGATTAAGTCCATAGCATGGATAATGTGTAATCTAGGAATAAAATTCCGAACCTCCAAACGATTGAAGTTTGACCATCTCAAAGGGAATTGCAGTCATTTCCATTTTATTTTCAGATTAAAGCACAAATTGGAAAGAGTGCACCTAATTTGCGAAGCGCGAAAGCCAAAGCCAAGAAACCGCGAACCAAATCCAATACCCGAATCCGAGATAGCTAAGATGAAACCCGTAGCAAGAGATTACCACCAAGGTAATAAACCAAACCCAAACAGCTATTGGGGTTTACAGGGGTCAACCAGCAGAAAATCAGCCAAGGCGAAGACCCGATGCGAGGTTTTTCAGATGCGTACCAAGAACCGAAACACGAATATCAGTTTCAAACTTTCAATAAACCCAACTCTCGGCCAAACTGTTTAGCAATCGCTAGAACCGGTTCTAAAAACCACTGTCAAACTATCTTGAACGCTGTTGCCAGATTGCAAGAACCAGACAAGGTGAGATTAACAACAATTTCTCGAACCAGCCAAGGTTCTAGAAATTGTGCTTGAAGCATATCGCCCTTGGTATCAAGTTTGGAATACCATTGTTCGCTGCCCCCAGCCCCTATTTATATCAAGCTATAAATATTGAAGGGATTATGAGGTTAATGGGCTCCAGCCCATATGGGCCCAGTACACCTGGTCCATTACCTACTATTGTATATTAGAACATACTAGAGTTATACAATACACTTGTATACTCAACAGTTCAATCAACAGCGGAAGATGATCTAAGCAAAGGATATGAAAATTTATTGTGAGATTTTAGAGCAACTCACATTTGGAGAGAACTCCAAGAATCAAAGTGAAAAGGCATGCTTTCATTCAATATTTTCAATCATCCAAATCACTCTTATGTTATTTTACTTATAACATATATGTATATATGTGTGTGTGGAGAGAGAGAGAGAGAGAGAGAGAGAGAGAGAGAGAGAGAGAGAGAGAGAGAGAGAGAGAGAGAGAGAGAGAGAGAGAGTTCCATTCATAACAATTTATTTTGCAATCCTCGCTGAAATGTATAAATTTATTTTGTTTTCTACTCATATATAGTGTTGTTTCATGTATTGTGCAATCCTTGCTGGGTGGTTGATGTGTCTACTGATATAGTGTTTAAATTGCTTTATAGACAATGGGCTAAAAGCAACATTTTTTTGTTTTTTCAATTGATATGTGCCACTTTAGGAACGGTCAACTGGTCGATCTCGTGGCTTTGGTTACGTAACTTTCTCAACAGCTGAGGGTGCAAAGGTAAGATTTATTTAAGATATTGCTTAATTTTATTCTTATTGTTTCTTTACATGTATCCTAGAAAATCTATCTAAGTATGAAGATTTGCACATGAAGAATATGGACTATGGATGACTAATGGACTATCTCTGAAGCATGTGTCATGTTGCTCACTTATTGCTAATTCTTGTCCTGGACTATCTCTAAAGCATGTGTCATGTTGCTCACTTATTGCTAATTCTTTTCCTGTTTCATTCATATATTTTTGCATAGGGATGATGGAGTTCAGCTGAATGGTTGCCATAAGTTTTCATGATTCCAATTTTTGTAATTTCTTTTATTTGTTTGTGTAGCAATTTAGATAAATACTTTTTCATGTGAAGCTCCTCTTGCTGCTAGACAAGCTTTCAATTGAGGTATTCTTTTATTTTGAGTGATTAGATTAAGAGGGCCGTTGAAGCATGATATCTGAATATTGCCAATGACTATCTTGTGATGTAGTTGATACACCCATTACCAGGGAAATGAATGCCTTGTTTCCTTCTTTTTCTGTACTGAGCAACAAGGCACTGCATGTTGGAGATGAATGTGGTTTGGTTAATTTGCGTATGATCATGATCATGCACATGGTTCCATCCATAGTTGGCAAAACTCTATTTTAAACGGCGTTATTTTGGAAAAAAAAACGTGTTTTATTGGTGTGCCGTTTAAA
The DNA here is from genome assembly GCF_043159265.1 of Tasmannia lanceolata. Lineage (NCBI taxonomy): Eukaryota > Viridiplantae > Streptophyta > Magnoliopsida > Canellales > Winteraceae > Tasmannia > Tasmannia lanceolata. Next base: position 4,366,146 of record NW_027518693.1, read on the forward strand.
TACTCCATTTAGAACTTTTACAGTGAAAAAAACTCCGTTTTTTGTGGAAAACGTTTTAAACATGTTTAAAATGCGTTTTTTATTAAATGCTTTTTTGGCCAACTTTCCAATTTTACCCCCACTATATTTGGAAAAATGCCATAATTTTAAACGCATTTTTATGTGTTTCCGTTTGTTTGACTACGTTTTTTTTAAACAATACCGTATTATACTCGAATTTTTCCCATTTTTTTGCCGAATCACGTTTTGCTAACTATGGTTCCATCCAATCTTGACCATTGCTTTTGCCAACTCTTTTGTGGTAGTTGTTCCATGTCTTGCTTCATCTGTGCAAATGTGACTGCATATGTTTGTTTTGTTGCAAAATATTTTTGGTTTTTCCTTTATATTTGCTCACATTCGTCGACTTTATTCCTCATATCTTGTAACACCTTGCTTTTTTGCGGCCTTGCATTATTCAATAGTTGCAGTGATTCTGTTGGTAATTTTATAGTTATATAAGTTACATGTTGTGATCATTGCAGTCAAAACACTCAAAATGGCCTTAGTAACCAACTCTCCTCCTCCCCATCCACATGTGCCCCTCTGCAATTGACTAGTGACTCGAACAAAATAGATATTAGCTTAAATGTATTTGTTTATTGATATTAGTTAATTTTCTTGGTTAGTACCACTGAATATATATGTTTAGTCTGGTACATGTATTTGTTATTATAATTGCATTTTGTATCTTTACATATTAATTTATGTATCCTATCCTAGCATATGGTCATGACCAACTATATTCGGCATCTAGGCATATGTTGTGTGTTGAGCAAGCTGATGCATTTGTATCAAGATTTCTAGCACTTGTACAGTTGTACGAGTGGGGACCTTCCCTGTCTCCTTTCGGCATATCAGGATAGTGGCCAACAACAAGGCAGATGGGTTAGCCCGAGCGGGGGTTGCTAGGCCCCGCTTGGATATTATTTATTTTCTTCCCCCTTGAATCTGAGCATAGTTATCTTCTTGTATTTGTTCTTTCTTCTCTCTGGTTCTGACCATCTTGATCGTGGTTGTATTTTCTCTTCTTTCTTTCTATTTGTAATAAAATTCCTTACTATTTAAAAAAGAAGAAGGAAAAAGTCCACAAATTAGATTCACTGTCGAGGATTTCACCTCCGAGATATTCTTTTTTGGGGATCGGATGGGGTATCAATCAGACACCTCAAAATCCAATTTGCATCGATATTGCATGATACATATAGTTGATACACCTGTTACACTTCTGATGTTCCTAGAAAAAAATACAAAAAACTATACAAAAATTTTAAATCATAATTACCAAAAAAACTAAGGAAAAACTATAAATGATTAAAAAAAATGATGAAATTGGTAGTGCACACGCTAAGCGATTAATGTCTAGCTAGTTTTTATCATTTTAAAGAGGAAATTTTGAAAGAAATTGAATAAAAGAATATAGATCTAGCATACTGCTGCATATAGCCAAAAAACAGACCACAAGTATAGATCTATTCTTATTTAGGCACTAGAAACCTAATCAGTTGTAAGAAAAAAAGAAAAGAAAAGAACTTTGACCTCCAAAACAAACAAAAAAATGCCCACATTCAGTTGTTGGATGATTCAATTTGTGAATCGAAGGATCAAGGATTTGAGGAAAGAGTTCCCAAAACCCCATCTGGGAACTTTTCGAATGACTTGAAAATTGGGAAAGATGGGGTTTAGGCATGTTTTTAAATTTCCACTGAAGCCGACACAAAATGACTGGAATATTTCTAATTCCATCGCCAACAAAACAATACCGAAATTGAAACGCATATGCTTTGTTTGGTTGCTAGTAAAAAAAAATCCATTGGATTTTTGTGGGAGAATTAGTGGTGACATCAGCTTTTCCTTGGAAGTCTCCCATGTAATTTTCTAGCGAATGGTGCTCTCTCTCTCTTCCCTCTCTCTCCGCTCATAATGACACCCTTGTCTAATAAATGCTTGTCCCCTTACTTGTCTCCTCCCTTATTCCACAAAAATCCAATGGAATTGTGATTTACTAGCAACCATACGAAGTAAGGAAAGAGGTCCCACATGATAAGTAAAAATTTTGCGTTTTTGGTACTTTCTGCACCAGCCCAACCCAACCCAATCCGAACCAATTGGGACTGATTTGGAAAATTGGGTTTGATGGGTGGGATTAGGGTTCAGAGATAAGGCCATGTCAAGTTGCTAGGATTTTTTTTCATGATAAATTGGTATCTCCAAGTGGTGATAAGGGGGTAGGGTAATGAGAGAAGGATAGGTGATTTGAGAGGGCTTAATTGAGAAGAGCCTGAGAAGTGGCTAAAAGTGAGGAAAAAGTAAATCCAATTTTGAGTACAGTTTTTTGTTTCCTGAGTTTTAGCCACTTATCATCACTTATGCTTCGTTTGGTTGCTAGTAAATCACAATTCCATTGGATTTTTGTGGAATAAGGGAGGCAAGGGATTGGACAAGCATTTATTAGACAATGGTGTCATTATGAGTGGAGAGAGTGGGAAGAGAGAGAAAGAGCACCATTCCCTAGAAAATTACATGGGAGACTTCCAAGGAAAAACTGATGTCACCACTAATTCTCCCACAAAAATCCAGTGGATTTTTTTTTACTAGCAACCAAACAAAGTACTGAAACCGAAACCGTAAGCGCATTTGTGATATACTATATGAGTATGTATTACATAATTATATTTATACGAAATGTGGTGTAGGTATCATGCATGAACATTTATATAAATTAGATGTGAAATGTGGTACGTATTGAATTTTTAGACATGCGTGATGGCAGTGCATGTCACGGGCTCGATGTTATTAAACCATTATAATTGGTTGTCTTGCATATATGATGGTTTCTAAGCGTGTATTTGTGCTTATTCTAGCATTTCCTAAAGTTTGATTTTAAAATTCTATCATTTGCATATGTTTCCACACGTTTCTGTGATTTTACTGGATTTCCACTGAAATTTCCAGCAGAAATCGAAATATTTCTGTTTCCTTGACGAAAAAACCGAAACCAAAACTGAAATTTAAAACCTTGGTTTTAGCAATCTCATGTTCGTCATTTTGGTCACCTAACACATGCAATATGCATGCAGTGTATTGGAACATATCATTCCATACATATTTCCATTGGATGGTATGCATAAAGAGACAATATGAGAGTGCAAATCATACACTCGTGTGTAACAAGTCTTTGCTCAAAATCTAGACATCATGTAGCCCTGAGGCATAGATGTATGTCTCTCCAAAAATGAGGTGTAAGTCTCAGTTAAAATCTGCCTTTTTTTTGGCTGGAGGCCAAATTCTTGCACCTCAAGGCAAGGTTGACACCTTTCGCCTCGAGGCATGATTCTTTAAATATTGTGCTCAGGCTTTACTTCCTATCTGTGTTGCATGGATTCGGATTCATGTGTCGCGATCTGGCACAGATTCGAGGCGTCGGATTCGGCAAACCCCCAAAAGTAGGATTCATGGATTTAGTAATTTTTATTAAATAAAATTTAAAGTTTAAAATTTAAAATTTAAGTATATATGTGTGTGTGTGTATTCATGAAAATTTTGAAGGTGATGGGTTGAGATGTTTGGGCTTTTATCAAGAGATTCGAAGGGGAAAGGGGTTGATGTCCAAGGGTGGAGTGTCAAGGCACTAAGGTTTTTATTGAGGATGGGTTGTTCTTTTATTTAAAAAAATTAAGAAGAAAATATGCTTAAAGGAAAAAATATAGGGCATTCGCATTTTAAAAGAGACAACGATGTGTCTAATTCGCTTGGAAAAACAACATTCGTGTGGGACACAGCTATGAGTCTACGACAAGAATCGGGACGTCTCTCACGCGAATCCATGTCTGATTCGCGTGTCGAAAGATCTCAACACGGGTTCGGCATGGGGGGCTAAGAATCCATGCAATACAGCTTCCTATTCTTTATCTTATAGGTACAAGGTGTACATATCAAGGAATCACAATTCTTTTTCTTTTTTCAATTTTTTTTATAACTTTCTAATTTTTTCTAGGAAGGAATTGATGGTAATTACAAAAGGTTCATGTAACCAATTATTTCGTGTAAATTCTTTTCCATAATATTCAACTGTATTAGAAAGAAATTATCTTCATGGACACACCGATTGAATAGGTGTCACTCACGTACTCAAATGAACTCTTCAGGACTGTTGTATCTTGGTTCATAGTTTCATACTATGGTCTATAGGTCATGCCTGCAATTATCTCCACTCTTGGGTGATGTCCATAGGTGCCATCCTTTCCAATTTATTGCACAATTTTCATTTTCAACTCATCATTAAGGTGAACCTTTTGTATCATGCCTACTTGGTTAAAAACTAGTGTATTGAAGCACATGGGTGTTCTGATCACTCCTCATTGAGGATGTGATGTGCAAAAGGAGGTGTAATTTTTTAGTTAGAGCAAATGATACAAGTGTGTTTATCATAGTATTATACTCTTTGCTATCGCAACCAAGAGTGATCTATGAAAGATATCAATATTAACTGAATGTAACTTGTTTTGGACCTTTTGCTCTATTATTATTTTTGTTTCTAATGGTGTTAATGTAGATATTTCAATTACCTGCCTTATGATCATCTCAGCTCTTGATGATCTTTCTGTCACAATAAGTTTTATGGCCAAATTGGATTTTGAGTGTTGAATAGCATTTCCTTGGTTAATCATATTAGACATGGACGACATTTGCTTGTATGTTTCTTGGCAAGAAAGAATATTGATCACTATATTCTGGAAGGGTGAATTTTCCACTTCACCTTTCTTTATTTTACCATAGTTTGTCTGTTGTGATGGTGGTTTATATAATATAAACAGCTCTACCAGGCTCCATATCGTATGCAAGGGAACACAATTTCTACTGGTTATTTGTCCCAACTGGCATCGTTCTTCCTACAATCTGCCTGTATTATCTTGGGTTCAATGCGATGAAATCTATTTTTAGAATATTTGGTGCCCAGAGTGATATGGGGTGATAGGTGCCGATCGGTACTCCGGTTATCTGGTTAATAAAATATGTTGCTTTAAAATGTTTCTGAAATATGTGCTTGAAGGTTTTTTTTTCTTTTCCAAGTGCAAGAGAGACAGGCTCTTTCCATTTTTAAGTCTCATCGACTAGATACAAATTTCCAGTTCTGGGATATCCAATATGTAACATATTAGTTCCTTCATCTTAAAGTGTTTTTGTTTTTACAGAATGCACTTGAAAGTGAGCATATTCTTGGCAGTAGAGTGCTGGAAGTGAAAGTAGCAACACCCAAGGTAGTGTAATTTTAAATTATGGCAGTGGCGTGTCTCCATCTTTTCTTTAGCCATTTGGGTAAAATATATCTCACTGTGGAAGCCCTTACCATGTATATTTGAGTGCATTCTAAAATAACGTTAAAATCTCATTTCATCAAAAGTTATCAGCTAAATTATATTTTCTACAGGAAGAGATGAGGGCACCCTCAAAGAAAGCTACGAGGATATTTGTTGCCAGAATTCCGCTTACTGTTACCGAAGAAATGTTCCGCAGGTAAATTACGAATTCTATATAGTCGAGAATAAACACATGCTTAGTTGGACTCTGCTCTTTTGACATGGTATTTTCTGTTAAAATATCAACTGAGATGAATGTAATTGTTTTTGCAGTTATTTTGAGACATATGGAGAGATTACAGATTTATACATGCCAAAGGTAAGATAGGATTTACCATTATCGTATTTAGATTTCTGGCAAAAGATTTTCCCGTTATCATACCTAGAAATGACGTTTTAATGTTTTACATGTTTGATTCATTTGTATGTTTTTTTTTTTTTTTAAGGGGTTGGGGGAGGGTGGGGGGGCTTGTATTTTGTATGTTGCCAGTTTAGCTGGAAAAGCATATGCACTTTTCAGCTAAGTTTGTGAAATCAGAAATATACTACTGTAATACTGTTTTTATTTGCCTTTTAAAAGGATACCTGTTAAGAAGTCCTGATCACAACAATTGCTAGTGCAATGGCTAGTTAGCTTTATAGTGATATTGTCTTTTCCTGTCACAGGAGTGAACTCATTCAAAATTCCTCGTGTGTGAGTAGGAATTTTATCCCTTGTACGTATTTGTACTTATAGAGTTCTCGTGGAAATGAAGTGTCTTGGTGCAGACAAGAAAATAGGGGTGGAGAGGGTTTGTTTACACTGCATTTTATTAATAAGATACTTAAAATACCCATTCAAAAGTTAAGATACTTAAAATATTAGAAAAATAAAGGCTGTTATTTGAGATGACTATCCTTAACATTTGAATAATGGTAGTTGAAATGTATTGACTAAATGATGTTGTTTTATCATGCACTTTTGCTATTTTTATTTTATTAATAAGAGATGCTTAAGATAGTAGAAAAATAAAGGCTGTTATCTGAGTTAACTATTCTTCGTGCACATTGATCATAACCCCGCTACAAATGCCGTCACATTTATCAAGGTGTGCAAACACACGTATATAGTAGGGAAACACTCGTGGACATACATAATAGGGGAACACTTAACTGTTCATTGCTGACATCTTACACTTTTATGCACTTGTAACCCTACTTACCCATCATCTTATGGCAGTGCAATGAGATATTTGAGTATGGAATTTCCATGGTGATAGTTGATATGACGAGTTACATATCTGCTAGCATTTTTTTTGTGAGATTTCTTGGTGTACATCTTTCTGGGATGCTAGTATCCAACCTTAAGATATTTTAAAGAGATGGAATTGATTGTTGTAAGATAATTTCCTGTCTTGTAGGAGCAAGGTTCGAAAGAGCATCGTAGGATTGGGTTTATCACTTTCGAAAATGCAGGTCAGAGCATATTAGATATACTTAATGAAATTTGTTTTTGCTTTCGTGTCACTTAGCAATAATTTGTTTCCTTCTCTATTGCTAATGTTACTCAGTAACATAATGAACTGTCGTTTGAATTTGATTGCTTCCATGAACATCCTTCCATTGCTTGTGATGAAAATGAGACCAGTTTTTCTACTCAATATCTACAAACTATCTCATGCCCAAATTCATATATATGAAACACCATGGCAAGACCAAGTTAGTTTTGTGTCATAGACCCTAGGAAGCATTGCATCACACATTGTCAGAGCTCAAGATACCATGTTGAAACTCACTGAGAGAGAGAGGAAATGGTTTGTGTGTGTGTGTGTGTGTGTGTGTGTGTGTGTGTAAAGTGGGTCGTGGGGTTGGGATTGAACCCTAACAATTTTCATTCTCATTTTTTCTGCCTTCTCTCCTTGTCTCTTCTTCTTTCTATCTTTCCAGCTACTTGGATGGTGAGAGGCTCATGCAAGCTCAACATACTCGATAAATTTCATGTCTTTAAGTTACATGCATTTCATGGTGAGAGGCTCATGCTATGTGCACCAAATAGCACAAGAAAGGGAAAATGAAAAAAGGATGTGTTATGAAGAGTATGGGACCCAAGAGCCGGATGGAGAGCTCTCAACAAAGTCTTTCTTCGCGGCAATTAATAGAGGCTCCTCAATTAGTAAAATTTGGAACTCCTTGCCCCCTCTGAGAGTGGTGACCTTTGCATTGACAGTAGCATACATGCGAATGAACACTTGTGATTGACTACAAAAAAGAAAGACCCACTTGGCCAGTAGATGTGTCCTGTGCTTGGAGTTGAAGAAACATTAAATCACTTAATGTTGCATTGCCCATTCTCCTCACAATTATGGGTCAAGGCTATGCGAACCTTTGGAATGCCATGGGTTTGCCCACGCACTATCAGACATGTATTACTACATTGGAGCAATGTCCCCTTTGGGTATGTTGGCAGAATGTTATGGAAAGCAATCCCCTATTGTATTGTCTGGAACATTTGGAAAGAAAAGAATAGGCGCATTTTCGAGGAGCAAAATAGGAGTTTGAGTCAGGCGACATCGGAGATCAAAGTGGAAATTATCTCCTGGGCAAAAACAAAAAAGAGAATCCTTTTTGCCATTAGCGACATCCTACAAAATTGGTGGACAATAATATGGGATAGAGCGATCAAGACTAGGCCCCAGCCCAAATGGAAATCACCCCCTCCGGGTTGGTATAAACTAAATTTCGATGGGAGCTCGATAGGCAAGACTTGTAGGGCTGGGATTGGGGAGTCATCAGGGACGATAAAGGAACAACAATCATGTCTTACTCCGGACCGGCAGGAGAATGTGATGCTAGTGAGGCTGAAGTTAAAGCTCTCCTCTTTGGCTTTCGATGGGCCCATGAGCACGCCCTGAGTCAGCTGATAGTGGAAGGCGATTCAGTCAATGTAGTAAGTTGGGTATCAAGTAAATCTAAGGGTCCTTGAAGAAGGTTCCAAGGTTTGATTGCGGAAATTTTAGACCTTATGACTCTATTGAAGCCAAAGATAGAGCATCGAAGGGGATCTGCAAATGAGGCGGCAGACTCTTTGGCTAAGGAGGGGGTTTTGCCGGAATCTACACTAATAATTGTATCACTATCTTATCCTCCCCTTTAAAAGCATCTTGTTATATGTCTTTGGAAAGCATCTTATGTAATGTAAGTCGTGAGACAACTTGTCCCTGACTAATCCTATTGAAATTAATGAAATGTCAATTTTTTTTAAAAAAAGGATGTGCTACCAAATATGAACCAGATGTTATTTTGATCATCTCATGGTTTGGATGAGTTTCTAGTTCATTGCTGCCATGTTTACTTCATGTATGTCTTGGAATGTTTCTGTGTGATTTAGTTCTCGAATCAACTTTGCAAATATAGATCGAAACTTGAACCCGTGTATAGGTATGAAATTTGAGAAAGCACAACAATTGAAATTGGTGGTCCTTATTGGTATCAGATCTATTTCCATGTTCTGTGCCAAGGTTTCTGTGCTGCTACCTAAAGCAAGATGCATTTTTCCTTGTAAAATTGTTGGGGGAGGAGGGGGTGTGGCTGAATACTACTACACTCAAATTTGATCAACCACCGGAGAATCGACATTTTGAACTAGTATAGGGTGCGACCTATGCCTTTCCTACTACTCCCGTTGCTATCTTTGCTACTGCCCCCGGGTTTTGATTGGGAGCTCCTCCTGTCTTAGCAAAAGTCTATGTAAAAAGGACTTCTTCCACAAGAGCACAGAACAAGAGTTAGAAATAAGGGAAAACGGTTCCTACACACATGTGTAGATAAGTTATCTACACACTAGCTTAAAATACAGTGGGGGCCACATTATTTGGGTGATCCAAACCATTCATTTTTAAGGCCCTCTCATAGATAGGGTGTCCACAAAAAATCAGATCCATAGGATCATCCTAACCATTCGAACTTTGGAGGCAAAAAATGAACTAATTTGTGAAGGTTTAAAGACATCCATTTTACCTCCACAAATCGTAGGGTTGGGATGATCCTATGGATCTGATTTTTTGTAGACACCCTATCTATGTGAGGGCCTTTAAAATGGATGGCTTGGATCACCCAAACAATGTGGGCCCCCACTGTATTTTAAGCTAGTGTGTAGAGAACTCTCTACACATATGTGTAGGAACCGCTTTCTCTAGAAATAATTATATTACTTATTATTATTCTATTTATTGTAGCAAAATCTTTCATAATTGGATTTCGAGTGATCAGTTCCCTTGCGTGAAAGTTGTGCTAATAGGGACCCTATGCCGCCCCTTCTAAGTAAAGTACATGAGAGGGTGGCTTTGCTAGTGAATTATCACTGAGTACTTTTTGTTATTATTTTTCAGATGCTTCTTGGAATGAATTTAAGATGATTAATCTATCGTATGTGTTGCCTTATTTTTTGTCCGTTTATTTCTTGTTTTTTTATTGATGTTGATTGAAATTCTGATCCGTTTCTATGTCACAGATGCTGTGGACACCTTGATGGAAGAAACTCATGAATTGGGAGGCTCTACTGTAGTTGTTGACCGAGCAACTCCAAAGGCAACACACCACCACACTATTTTTCCCCCGTTCTATGGAATCATGCTTTTCATATGAAATTGATCTAAATCCATGAGTTGGATTTGTTTGGAAAAAAAATTCCACAAGTTATCTGTGGGATACATAGTTGTTTCTGTTGATGTTTGTAACGGGCACATGAATGTGCTTTGAGCTTTGATGAGCCAAATATGTTGGTTAGTTGAGACCTGAATTAGGCTTTGTTATGATGTCAGGGTGAAGACTTCAAACAGCCAAGCAGAGTAGCGCAGGGTGGCTATGGTGCATACAATGCTTATATTACGGCAGCAACTCGGTATGCAGCTCTGGGTGTTCCTACACTTTATGACCATCCAGGCTCGGCTTATGGGAGTAAGTTTTCTGATGTAATTTTTTAAGTTTATCATATAGTTATGTCAATATTCAAAAATAAAATAAAATCATACAATTATGTCGATCATATTTTCCTGCTTTTGGTGCTGTAGGGGTCTCTGAACCGACTCGTGGAATGGGAAAAAAGATATTTGTCGGAAGGCTTCCACAGGAGGCAAATGTTCAAGATCTGCGCCAATATTTTGGCAGATTTGGCCGTATTTTAGATGCTTATATTCCTAAGGTAAATCATGGATATATTTTCTTAGAAGAAAATTTGTGGACAAACGATTGATACATGGCTTACTTCATTGAATCAGGATCCGAAGAAAACTGGCCATAGGGGATTTGGTTTTGTAACTTTTGCTGAGGATGGTGTGGCAGAACGTGTATCTCGTAGAGCTCATGAGATCCATGGACAGCAGGTACTAAAACACCTGTATTAGAGTTCTGAATTTCATTATTTAACGTATTACTATGCATTTTTGTCCGAACATCTCAAGGTTGTGCAGATTCCTACCAAGTAGTGCGTAGATTTTTTATTTTTATTTTTTTAACTTTTTGTAAACAATGATTTTTCAGATATATATACTCAACTCAACTCAACTAAGCCTGTGTCCCAAACAATTTGGGGCCGGCTAATGAATCCTTTAGAAAATTCTCATGATTTTCAAATGAGAAATGATAAATGCACCCCTTTTCATCACATGGGACACCCAACTGCAGTGTACGTGGCAATCAAATCCGTTGAATTTTTCTGACGTGAAGTACATCGGCCCCCTCTGCAGTTTGATGGCACATTAAAGGATCAAAGACCTCTTTATTTTGCATGGGCTCTATAATTTCCCTAGCATCAAGAAAGATCTCTTTCGCTTGCAAGATCTCCTTAGCAATTTCAGTGCTATTAGGATGAGGGCAGGTGATAGGCAAAGTAGTTCGTTCGGAGAATAGGCCCATGAGACCGTCAAGCTTCAGCCTCACTCCAATAACTGCCGTCTTGTTTCTAGTCTTGCTCCAGGGG